>NC_065404.1:6064603-6689603 GCF_024362695.1 Pectinophora gossypiella
GGAACAAAATTAACTGGGCTATTGGGTTGGGGGTTAGTGAACCGGGATACTGGGGCTATGGGGGACTATGGCGCCTGCTCGACCAATGTTAATAACAGAGATACATTGGGCAGGCGGTGACTCGTCACTCACTGGTTGGGCCACCTATCTAGCCGACGCGACTGGACGGCAAGGCAGCAACATAGTTGTGAGCATCTCAGGGTGTCAGGGTGTGCGGTTTCTGCGAGGCGGTATACCCGCCTTACCAACTCGCGACTTATGCATCTTTCACTTCCACCCTGCGAGCGTATAGCTCTAACGCCCCACTCTGGCTGGCCAATGAAGGCAAGCCAGAGGTGAGAGTCCTGCGGCCCCCGCTAAGGTCCACTCCGGCCAGCCAGTACTGTCACCTTCTTTGTTGCTCTTCTTTGGACTCTCTCTAGTAGTGCAATGTCCTTCCGATAACAGCGGTCTGACGTAAGTAAGTTTTGTAAAGCCTAAGAAACAATTCCGTATCTATATGATAAAAAGCTTTTCTAATTATGTATAAGAGGGAGTTATCCTTCTTAGTGATTCCAATAATGTGATCGTCCCACTTTAGATTATGTGTTATCGTTATGCCAAGGTCCTTTTGTTTTTTAACACACTCGAGAGGTTTTGAGTCAATGGTGTAACTCAACGTGGGGTGGTTACTGCCAACATGCAACACAGTGCATTTGTCTACGTTTAATGTGATTAGCCAATCTCGGGTCCAAGCAATTACCCTATCAAGATCATCTTGGATTATATTATGGCTAATAAGTGGATTCCCCGTTATTGTCGTGTCATCTGCAAAGAGTGATATATCAGACATGATACCATGTTTAAGATCTGTAAGGTAGATACTGAATAAAATAGGTCCTAACACCGATCCCTGCGGCACACCGCTGAGGACTTTTCTGGGAACAGAGTATGATTCTCCGATGCGCACAGAGAATGTGCGATTTGACAGGAAGTCCACTTCACGACATTGCCTCTGATTCCAAAGGGCTCTAATTTAGCAATCAATGGTGTGACAGGAACTCGATCAAAAGCTTTTTCATAGTCCAAGTAAATAATATCTGTAGGTATTCGTGCCTCCCAATTTCTTACACAAAACCATGTTGCTCCTCGATGATGACATTCTCTCGTGCCAAAAGCATCCTATATATCCTATAATATGTAGATATCTTTGCATGGAATTATTAAAATCGACCATTCCATTCAAAATATACACTTCTCATCAAAAAAATCGAAACACTTCCGTTTTCATTGTTTCTGTCCGAATTTAACACAAAAAAGAATTCATACGATGAAAAAAAATACATAAATGTATAGCTGGCAGTTTGGCCATTACAGTAATAAGCGAAAATTCTAAATTCAAAATTAGAATTTCATTTGTTTATCTTATAAACGAAATGAATCACTGTTTTGAGACAAATGTGTGTTTAGGGTTGGAGTACATTTAGCGTTTAAAAACTAAAAATTGGCGCCTATCCTTAAACTTTTTGTTTTTTATTTCAATACTGTGACTTTGGGACGTCTGAAAAAAGGTTTTTTTTCTAAAACGTATGGATACTTCGCCCACAGAAGCCGCCCAAGTTGTGGCATTGCTGGATTCTGGCCTTAGTCGGCGTGTTGTGGCTGCAAGACTGCATCTAAGCCTGTCATCTGTTCATAGAGTCTATAAACGTTATCGGGAGACTGGTTTGTTCACGCGCCGTTCAGGATCTGGCAGGAATCGGGGCACTTCTGAGCGAGATGATCGATTTATTGTAACAACTTCTTTAAGAAATCGACGCCTTAACGCTTTTCAACTGCAGCAGCGGCTTCGTGTTGTACGAAGGGTGGCTGTAAGTGACTCTACAATTAGAAGAAGGTTGAAGGATCGTGGACTGGTACCGCATAAGCCAGCAAATGGGCCGAAATTAACTGCAGACCATCGAAGAGCGCGCCTTAACTTTGCACGTGAGCACCTAAATTGGTCATACCTACAGTGGAGCAAAGTTCTCTTTTCTGATGAGTGTAAAATTATGCTGTATGGTAACGACGGAAGGAACAAGGTCTACAGAAGAGACGGAGAACGCTATGCACAATGCTGCATTGAAGAAAAGGTCAGCTATGGTGGCGGTTCGTGGACGGTTTGGGGAGGAATCAGCGCCGACGGTAAGACAGAGCTTGCTTTCGTGTCTGGGCCACGTCTGCCTGCACTAAACTGTCATCGGTACGTCGAAGAGTGTCTCGAGCCTCATGTGATGCCCTATGCATATTTTATTGGCAACGGCTTCATATTCATGCACGACAATGCTAGGGCTCACACCGCGGGCGTCGTACGAGATTATCTTAACGAAGTCGATATCTCTATTATGGAATGGCCAGCAAGAAGCCCGGACATGAATCCCATTGAACATCTGTGGGATGAATTAAAGAGACGAATTCGAGCAAGAGATCTTGCCCCAGAAACACTTAGCCAGCTGCAAGATGCAATCCAAGAGGAATGGGACAATATAACACAGCATGTGATCGTGACTCTCATCCGATCGATGAAGAACCGTATGGAAGCAGTAATTAGAGCTCGGGGAGGGAATACAAGTTATTAAATAAACGTTTTTTAGCTTTTTTTTTCATTTACGTGTGTTGTTTTATCCATTTCCTTTATACTCCATACGGAATAAAAATGACTCATTTAACAAAATACGAAACCTATGAAAAATTCATTTAAATTTAGAACATTAACATTAAGATTTGATAAGCTCATATTACTCACTATTAAACGACATTTAACATTTATTCCTAAATGTACACATTTTTCTGATTATCCTGACAAAACGTAAACTTGCAAGGTGTTTCGATTTTTTTGATGAGAAGTGTATTACAAAGGAGATCATCGGCTTTCCATACTTTGGCCGGCCCAAATTTGAAAGTGCCGGTCAGAGAAAAAAAATGTGTCAAACCTTTCGAATAGATTGTTCTGAACATTTTTTACTATGACACCAGACGTGTATGACCATTAGTTTGGCTTTAATTGGATTTTAAAAATTTCGACTTTTCATACATTTTGTAAAAAATAATATTATGTCCGTTGGGAAAAAGAGGTATACAGGCGTATTACAAAGGACCGTTAGAACATTTATTAGTATGGCGCCAAACTTCTATGACCATTATTTGGACTTTCAGTTTTGGTTAATATGTTAAAATGCCGGCCATCGAAAAAAATACGTCGAATCTGTCTAATAGTTGCTTCTCAATATTTTTTAATAACACCAAACATCTATGACCATTATTTTGACTTTTATTGGAATTTACGTTTTTGTTTAAATATGAAAAATGCCGACCAGCAAAAATATCATGTTGAGAGTATCGAGTAGATGTCTGTTAACATTTTTTTCTATAGCGCCAAACTTGTATAACCATTAGTTTGGCTTTTAGTCTATTTTAAAAATCTTGATTTCTTATTTATTTTGTATGAAAATAAAGTGCTTTGGGTAAAAAATGCGGTACGGCGGATTACAAAGGACCTTTAGAACATTTAATAATCTGGCGCAAAATATTTTTGACCGTTATCTTGACTTTTTATTCGTCTCTCTTTCCGTTTTGGTTCAAATGGGAAAATGTCAGCCAGCGAAACAAAAGTCAAATCTTTTGGTAAACGACTTGAACGACGTATTTTTACTATACTACCAAATGTCGACTTTGGCTTTTATTGGACTTTTTAAAAAAAACTTTTTTTTATACATTTTAACAATGACAACAAGCAGAGCTTTCCCAATGACTAGTTATTATTCAGATAAATACTTTGTGTTTTTGTTTTGTGTGTTGTTAGGTGAACTTCTATATTAATACTATCTGATTTTAGATATGACGTTGGCTGTAGTTTTTGCATTCGACTCAACGTTACGGCCTAAGTTTAGGTTGAATTATGGTATTGATTCACCTTGACCGTAAATGGTTACCACCCTCCAAAGATAAGCTTGCCATCTAGTGACGAAACTCGTATATTGGCATGACGTCTGAAGTATCTGTTAGGGAAAACAGGAGTCGGGTAGTTGTACTTTGCATGTATGCCTATTACAATGTCCTGGAGCTACTCGGCCGATAACATAGTAGGTACCTCTATCACCCCACTGTTTATTCCTTGTATACACTTTTCTTTAAAAAAAGTAGTTTCTTAAGCGTGTATCACCATCAGGTAAGGTAGTGGTCAAACGCAAACCTATTTTTCAAAAGACGACCACCATATTACGCCTTTAGCAAGATAGTTCCATTATCACTAGATAAAACTTTTTTTGATTTTTGGAAAATCGAATTAAGTTCAAAATATTGGTCATAGTCGTTTAATGCCATAGTAATAAACATTCTGACGATCTTTTAAATAACGCGTCGGTTATATTTTATTTTTATACAAAATGAATCAAAAATCAAGTTTTTTTTTAAATCCAACAAAAGCCAAACTAATTAATGGTCATACACGTTTTTGTCATAGTGAATAATGTTTACAGGTATCTTCTCGATAGCTTTGACATGTGTTTTTTGCTGACCGGCACTTTTCACACAGAAACTATAACGTAAAGTCCAACAAAAGTCAAAATAATGGTCATAGACGTTTGGTGCCCTAATAATAAATGGTCAAATGGATAAGTTCTAACGGGATATACAAATATTGTTTCATGGCCGGCACTTCACATTTTCACCAAAAATGTATGATAATTCCGTTTTTTTTTAATTCGAATAAAACCGAAAATATTGAACCTACAGCTTTGGTGCCATAGTAATAAATGCTCAGACGGATAAGTTCTAAGGATAATACCATTATTGTTACTTGGCCGGCACTTTACATTTTCACCAAAAATGTATGAAATATACAGTTTTTTAAAATCGAATAAAACCGAAGATATTGACCCTACAGCTTTGGTGCCATAGTAATAAATGCTCATAAGGATAAGATCTAACGGAATATAGCAAAATTATTTTTTGGCCGGCACTTTGACTTCTGGGCCGAAATCCGATGATCTCCTTTAAGTTTTTTAAGAGTTCATACGACACTACGACAGAAGATAAATTGGGCATAAGTAGGCATACATTATATTTAAATGGTCTTTGTTGGAAATCCTTACTTTTAATACAAATATATGCGATAAAAAATATTTTCCCTTGAAATGGGAATTTTTCGGGTTTTTTCCCTCAGAATTGGGAAAATTCCCAAAACGCGGGAATTTTCCGGGTAAGAACCCAACACTAATCCTGGGTGAAGGCAACGCGACGCGGAGAATATAATTTTACACAACAGACGCATTATTGTTGTGGTTGAATAGGTAACTATAATAATAATTTTACGACAGTCGCCGGCGCCCAGTACTGTCCTGGTTGAGGTCACGCTTTATGAGGACCTATTTATAATTGTACTCGCGATTCTGTTAATTGTCAGTGCCATTATCAATGTGACTCTCTCACCACAATGCTCCACTGTCAATAATATTTCCTTCAATTTATAAGAAAGTTTATTACCATAAATTCAAACCGAATCAATGAGCCGCGGTTGATACAGCTGTCAATTTCAGAGTTTAAAGGAACACGAGGGTCCTTTTCCGCTTTTGATATTCCCCTCCCGCATCCGAGAATTACATCGAGATAGCTCTCACACTGTCACCAATTTGTCTCTGGAAACACAATTTGTCTTCTTTTCAAGCAATTGTGATGCGGTTACTTTAGAAAATGACGCTTGGTTCACGCATGTGAAAAGTGCGTCCCGTGAGAAAATACTATCACGGTCATTATCTCACATAGACAAAGAATGTTCAAGTACCTACAAAGTTTCATCGAAGTGATTTATGTCGGCTATTATCAGGGGAGCAGACGCCCAGATGACAGTTTTGTTGTGTTTATCTACTGCCGCGACACTCTGCCATTGTCCCTCAGGGATAACGTTTATCATCCAGTTATGAACTGCTAAATATGTTTAAGGCAATTAACTCATCGCAGTCTAAGCTTTAGGATAACAAGTTCCTTATTACGTAAATAAACTGTTAATTGTTAAATCGATTTACTGAAGTTTAGTTTCGAAGTGCCAAAGCTGTCGCTTGGAGGTATAACCGATGTAACAAGGTTTCAACATTATATAGTTATTGTAAGCGGCAAAGCTCCCTGAGCAATTGCTTACCCTGTAATCGCATTACCTACATGCAATCGATAATACTCGAGCTAGGCCGGATTACTGTCGAGTTGTCGACTGAACTAGTGAATTGCACTTGTCGCGGTGACCTTAAATATTACTTGAAATTATTGTCCAAATGTTACATAACATTGAATTACTTAAGCAAGGTAGATTACAATAACTCTACCGACCGATGGTAGTATGAGAGCATTTATAAAGCTATTCTAGTGTATCCTGTGAAACTAAGTGGTTACCTTAAACCACTAATTGTAATTAAGTATTTTAGTCACGTCCGATCTGAACATGTCCTTATTTGCCGTCGTGTCCTGCAAGTTGAGCGGTACAGCACTAAGCTTTTAACCCAGTTGTATGCGCTCACAATGCAAATATTCCGCTAGCGTCATCACAAGACTCCAGGGCACCGTGCTAATTAAATGGCTTACGGTACGACTTCCTTCGTAATACTTATGAAAGTCTTCAAATCCCTCGGCTCTTACATTACTGTTAATAAAACATGTAATGCCGGTGCTCCTAAACCGTTAGAAAATGATTTACGCGAGCAGAATTACACTTGACCCCGACAAACGTGGCATTCTGGTGTAATCTCCGCAAGCGATCGCTTTTACCGGCTTTGAAACAAAGCCACCTGGCCACCACTCGCCACCACACCACCTGGCATCTTCCAGTTACTGGAACTCTGCGGCGCCATTAATTGTGAAGCGGAATCACGTTCCATGTCCCATCAGTAGTATCGTCTATCCAATATATCACGATTTAACCGTGAAGCCGTTAATGTAACGGAAAAGTTTTGTTGTTTTATTTGATTAAACTTTGGATTTGTCCTGTAAGATTGTAGCTATGTAATTATAGTTACGGAGCGTTAGCACTGATTGTGTTTATAAATTCATCGGCCTAGGCTAACAGAGTGGACAGCGGGCGTGAGATGGGCGGGTCACATTGGGAGGCAATTATCACGGTAATGGCTTCGTTATCTGACGCCGCCTCATCTCAATGGCTAATGAAACAGCCAGCCGCTCCTCGGCTTTCTCCGATACACTTTGTCTGGCTTATTGTTCACCAGACGAAATAATGGGCTAAGTGTTACTGTGATAACACACTCTGACGTTTTTGTTACCCGTCTCTACTTAGTCGCCATTGTTGTTGTTGTTACTGGCATAACATTCAGTAACGGATACTCCGGAAATTACTTCTTGTCACCAACCGTTATTCCCGATGGGCGTAGTCGTTGTTTTGGTATTTCAAAAAGTAAACAAATTGAAATTGGAAAATTGTTTTCGTAAATGTTGGAATTTTCTTGTTTCTTGAAGAAGCGTAAAGATCCGTTACGGGGAGGTCTTTATTGGGACGAGCAATAAGCTGTATTCCCGTCACGACGCAAAGAGACTCGTACCCGAGTACCGGTGTCGTCAGTTTTTGCAACGCAGCAAATTGCTCTCGGGGGCGCCATCGCCGCTACAGCTGCTAACTGTCAATAAATCATGCTCTCTATCATTGTTGCCCGGCCTCTGTGCTCGTATACCATCCTGACAAATTGTTCTCTCACTTTACACGACGTAGCGGTAACTTTATACGCCCTATAATACTAAATGAACTGGCTGAGTGCATTAGACTAATCACTGACTGCCGGTGTAGTGGTTGTGTCTCGATTTCGCGTTTCATTTGTCTGTGTCTGTGGTCTGTGAGTTATTTATGAATTAGTCGCTCGTTTAGTTTTCCTTTGTCATTTTATGGCGAGACATTCATGAGTAAATGAGTAGTTGCATATTCATAGTGTCGGTAGAGTTCCGCTGTTATCGGTGTTCGGGCGCCGGTGACGCGGCCGGTGTCGCGGGCGGCCGCGCGCGCGCCGGCGCGTAAACCAGCTGATAGCGTGGGAACAAGCTCATGCGTGAAGACTGTTCTGTCCACAACACACGGTGCATTATGCTTGTGTTATGCATGACCCTCCGATTCTTATCTCTTTAACTACAATTTCTCAGAAATGGGCCCACTTAATCTTTAGCGTTTCTGCAAGTTTCGTTATTACGGCATACAAACGCTTGATGTTTACTTCGGTAAGTAAAGTTCTCCGAAGAATCCTTTCGTTGAAATCATTTTGTAAGGTTTTAAAAGCCTATGACAGGCAGAAGCCGGTTGTCTGTATATTTGATGTATGGATGCGGTTAGGTTGTTTTACAACCTCAATTGAGTCACAAACTTGCAGTGCTCGGCTCGTGTCTATCTCTTGAAAGCTTATAGAACAATAGGATGCGGGCTGCCTCTGCGGCTTGTTTACGACTCCTTGAGGCAGTCGACTCAGTTGACAATACAATTAACCAATGATTGCTCAATGATTGTCAATTTAGAAGGATTAACATTATTTATCGTTGTCATCAAAAGGAATCAAAGAAGGTAGAAAACGACTTTATCGACGATTTATAGCCATCAAGTAAATTGAAAGCATCGTGCAAGCTACGTTTATCTGATGAACTCTGATACAAGCTCTTCCATTTATTACCCTTATCTAGTGACGCAGGCACCGTTTCTCTACATTACTTTCAATTGCAGCGCAAACTTGAAGTTTCATTTAAATTGATTGGAATAATTGTGATTTTATTCCGTTACAAGTTATACTATAACGATTTGGTTCTAACGGTTTTTTACCTCGTAAGCATTGCTTAGTTCAGTATCTAGATTTAAATGAATGCATTTATTCGATGTGTTGTATTATCGCATACAGTTGTTCACACAAATCCACGTGCTTCAAATCCTATTTTCATTAAAGTGATGGAACAACATTACTTACGTATGCTAGCATCATAACATAACTGTAAATGAACATTTGCGTGCTGTGCTAATTTATATAAATGTAATGAACTCTTCTGAACGAACAGCGATCACAATCGGTACGTTCACAGAGCGTGACAGCGGCGGGAGATTTGAGGATAAACGGCTCACGCTCACAAAATGCACGCAGCGATTTCCGCTACAAACCTTTTGTGAATTATGCTAAAAAATCTAAACCGTTAGCTCGTCCGTCATCTCATTAGTCATTACTGAGAGAACTTCTCTCATCTGAGACAGTGTTTCACTCTTAACGAGCATTACATCAGCTCATTTTTGCTTTAATGCACTGGAATTAACTCCAATACGTCATCGGTTGCTGTCCACGTTAAGATAAATAGGTACCGTTTACTCGAAGACAAGAGTTAGGCGATAAATCAAGCGACAAGGGGCTAATTAACACCAGCTGGGATAGAATCCGCGTCATCGCACCTGCCGAGGGCAGCTCTTTGCCGACCACTGCTGGAACTAGCAATTTGCAAATGTTGAGCGTGGCTAAACCGAGGGCGAGATTTATCCCTTTAAATGGCGTGAAATTAACTACTTTATTGCGAGCAGCTGCATCACAACGTAAAGGAATATCCCGTCTATACTCGTACAAAAAAGTTATAAATTCCGGGACCGGGATTCGAAGTAAAACTCTTGGGATGATATGAGTTAGATCGCAACCGGTTAATAAGTCCCCGAAATTTTCGCAGTAGGTACATTCCCCAGGGGCTGATATAATATGGGATGATATTGATTTTGTCTCTTGTCTTACAAAACATAACAAATACGAACATGGGCATGAAGCCGCCGATATGAATAAACAAGTCAAACTTGTTGGTGTAGACTAAACAAACATTGGTCGAGCGACGATTTCTTTCGGCGCTGACATAAGCTTGGAAAAAACATACAGTTTATTCGTCATTTTTTAAATATTTTTTTCTTTTGTTAGGTATAAAAATATATAATTGGAAGGTGAATTTCATATCGCGTTCTAAAGTCAAATAAATGAAAGCGTAATAAAAACACAGCGCAACTCAATTTGTATTCAATTGAGGCCGAAATTAATAAGCTGCACGATGACAATACATCGCACTATTAAACAAAAAGTCATGCAAACGGGCCATTGTGAATAAACGAAATGCGTTATGAATAACCATTTTAGAATCAGTGATTTATACTTGATTCAGAGCATTCCAAATACGATCCCGTGGACTGAATTGAGGACTACAATTTCCCGTCAAGTTTGCTGCTCAGGTTGCGAGACCAATTAAATATCTATATAAAGAGCGATCCATAATGGCGAAGAGTGGAGTGCTGCCGCACGGGTAATAAGTTATATTGATTGCGCAGATTTGTCACGAGGTGGCGATCTCGGCGGGTCGATTCGATTCTGCTTATAGACCGGATTGCGAGCAATCTAACTCCGGAACGACCGATTTACCACGTGCCACTTGACCGCAAATTGATTGTGTTCCCGCAAGGAATAAATAGATTTACAAAACAGATCCGTATCGTGTTCTTATCCCATTTGTAAATTGGTTCTTTTTCATTTTATGACCCATTCTAAATCAAAATGACTTAATATCAAATCAAACAGAACGTGATGACTGTTTAAATTCAAGTAAATGATTTATTAAACACATTTAAAAACTTGTTCAAAGAGCATCACCTAACACTATAAGAACAGAGCAGAGTGACAAGGTCGATTATTCTTTGTCAATAAGTCTATTTGTCTATTTATGTTCAAGAACTGTTAAGAGTTTGGAAAATATTCGGTGTGATGGTAGTGATGATGTAACGAAGTGCAAGGCGGATGCCAGAACGGAGGAGGACAATCTGCGCCTCCCCACGATTCGCGCAACGAGCCGCAAGGTCGCGACTGATTGCAGATAATAGCACTTGCTACTGCCACATGCTATACTGTCACACTGGCCTAGTTTTATTGCACCTAACACTTGAATATTATCGTAATCATCAGCCATTTGAAGAAGCCAATCTAGAATGTTGTTTCCAAGGTGCAAGACGCAGGTTACAACGATCAAATGGAATAAGTATGACGTGTTAAAAGAAGGAATTCATGTAGGATGGTCTGATCATGTCATCGTTAATTGAGACGCCAATTTCGGCTTTGTTTCATTCCGGAATCAGTGGGATGTGTGTTGTAAGTCGGCATAATAAGACTAAAAGAATTCTTTTGTTTGTTGAAATATACACGTTGACTTAACACTTTTGTTATTGAAATTATGATTGCGAAATCGTCAATAGATCATCCTAGGGGTCCGTAAATCGTGGCTACGAGTAGATTATAAGGATGACCATTTGCGTAACGTGTGATTGAGGAGTGCTCGCTATTGAGATGGCAATTGTTTAGTCCATCCTGACTCCTGACGGGATGATTGCAGGATCGCACTCTCGAGTCTCGAATGTGCCTGTTTACGACTGTTATTTTTAGAGCGCTGACGACATTACCAAAACATGCCATTGAATTCGCAATTTTTACGCTTTTTGCGCGTCTCGCTTCGTTGCACCGCACGACAATCACATCATGTTTTGTCATCAATACCTAGTCATGTCTTGGCATGCCTTAGTTTATTTATCCAAAAACAATTTTCGTTTTTAACGTACGAAAGATTGATAATAAAAGTACAACGTTATTACCTTTAATTTCTAAAGCTATAAGATGTCCAGTTTTGCGAGAACTTAATCAGCAAGCCAAATTGAATCTGCAACAAAAAAAGTCTAGTAAAATAAACAAAAAATTTCATAAACTTCCAAACTAGTTAACTCATCTTTTCTTAAATTGTTTTGCTGGTAAATGCTGTTGTTTTAATTTGCTTTTAAATTAGACCTTGGCCTTAATTTGCTCTGTTGCGTAAGAAGATCATCTTTTAGCGTTCAGTAGCAATATGAATGTATCCAGTGTTCTTTTGCGGTATAGTATAAGGACTTTATAACGTGTTGTGTGTAATTGTGCATGTTCTTTAAGCTGTTACAATCATCATTAATACAGTTTAAAAGTATTGCGATTGCATTATAGCGCGCAAGAATAGCCTCATTATGGTATCAGATATGTCGTGAAGAGTAATCAACGGGTATTCTTCTATAATTAATTACAATAATTATACCTGTTCGCAATGGAGTCTGAGATAAATGATTTAAGTAGCAGCTGTTCATTGTACTTCTTTTTATCTTTTGAACAATCATAATACTGCAACAGATGCATGATATTAAGTTCAAGTACGCAGCTGCTTAGATTAGTCATGAAATCGCTAATAACTTAACAGGATACTAGAATTAGCAACGTGCAATAAAGTAGAATAAACTTAATGGCTACTTTCCGTTAAAGCGTTTGTGGAACCGCAAAGACTCCCAACCAGTAAAGTGTGGTTAACCAAGTACAATTATATGAAAACAGATATCATTTTCATTCAACACCTACGCTGTTTAAGTCATTTCTAATATTACTCCATATTGCGATACACGAACGTGTTTAAAATTGCAAATATTATTCAAGTACAACGTGTCCTTATGTAAGTATTTTCAATATGCGTCATGTTGTAGTCGAGATGCAACTGCGAATATTATAATGCAGTCGTTATGCGACGTTGGATCGGCCTTCGCCACGGCAACGGACTCATTGTACGCAAGTGTTACATACAATGCACACTTAGTAATCAGATACCACCTTTGTACACAGGGTCTCAAGTTGAATTTGTTTGTGTTAAAGCTTTTAATCTGATCTACGCGGTTATGTAGTTAATCGATTTGTTTCAGAACGTCCAGACGTCATCAAACTCGTCTGATCGATCTGCCAATTCCTTTCATTAGTGGATGTGCCGACGGATATAGCGGATATCAGGCGGTTCGTTTGTTAATGGACTAGTAGCGATAGTGTCAGCCGTCCGGTCAATTTTGAACAAAGTTTCCTCTTCATCAACAATCGGGGGATTGTGTATCCCTTGTTTTGCGAACAATCGCTATCTTTCCTAATTAATTAAGTCCGTTCTTCTATCTTAACGACTTCAATTTGCCTAAGTAACTTCTCCGGGAATGTTTGTGTGCAAACAGTTCTTGGCTTGAGTTTGAAAGTTGTCCCTTGGACGTCTCGACGGACAGAATTTGTGGTTTACGTTCCCGTTCTACGAAATTGCTCCGTTACCCGCAAGTGTGCGAAAGCAGGGATTTCCAATAACGATAGGGGAGTTCGATGGACAGGCAACATTTTGACGGGGGTCAAATATTCGCAGAGGAAGGGACGACGGCAGCCAAAGAGCAACTGTTTTGACCTCTGTCCCAATAAAATTGTACGAATTAACTTTCATCTGAATTAATTTCGAGAGGACATTGGAGTAATTTTATTTCTGTCAGTTACTATCTTTTTCAATTATAATATTGCAATCGTTGCAATTATAATGTTGCAGACGTTGCAGTTTATTCTAATCGTTACAAGAGTCATGTCAAGGGCCTTGGGCCTTGGCCTTGGCAGCTCAATAGTAACCTCCTTACACCAGGATTGATGAAGTCGGTCATTGACCTACGCGATTGAAGAAGAAAATAATATTTCAACAGACGAAGATACGATACTTGTTTTTCACGGAGTCGTGGCTAAAAGGTTTGGTGTCAATTTTCTTAATAAATCCTATAATCTGGGTGGGTCGCGGGGAACACATGCTGCTGGTCGTTTGAATGCGATATGGACTGTCATATAGACCGCCCCTACACTCGTCCCAAATTGCCTGGCAAAATCTCGCGGCCCTTTGTGCAATAGAGTTATTATTACGGGCCGCTGATTTGATGAGGATCCGACTCAGGAACATAATATATGGTTATACTGTTATCCCCCACAGGCAACATAAACAAAAGGCTTTTTGTCCGCATTTTCACCAGCCGCCGTCCCCAATATAGCCGCAATGAAATGAGCTATGCAATAGACCTATAATATGCAAATATTATGCTACGAATAACCAAGAATAACTGGTACATTATACTTATCAAAAAGCTTGTTTGTACGACGCGGCACTATCGGTTTTTGACACCTTGACCAGTATTTGTAATCCGGTTAAGATAAGGTCGTTTGAACTTTTCGTTGTACATCCACTTGAGCCTATAAAAAGAGAATGGCGAAGAGGTGCAGTAATAAATAGCCGCCTCCAATTCTCTTGGCGTGTTTAGGGCCGGGAATGTAGATCGTTCTGGAGGGTGGAGGGCGGAAAACGGCGTAGTTTCCTCTGTTGCTATGGCGACGCCCCGCACGTGGTCGCTGCTTGCAAGCTGCTCTACGAATATTTCGAATTAGCAGACTTGATCCGCTGAACACGCGACGTCAATACATCCGTATCCCTTTACGGTGGGCGATCATTCCTCGAATGTGCCATCAAGTGTAATCGCTCGTGTAATATAATATTACCCTTTACTTGAATCACTGGCATGCACATATATTGCGGTAAAGTGAAATGTATTACATTTAAATTGATAATCACACTTCCCCCAATTTTTTTGTTGTGTTGAGTGCTTCCATAAGATTTGTTTTATAAAATGCGTTTCGTCACGTGGGGGTGTATTGCCGCCGCTCCCTAGTCTAATTGCATTTTATTTATTCAGTACCTTAGGACCCTCGAACGATCGTGAAACAAGCCCATAGGGAGACTGCCCCAGTTGCTCATTAGTTTCTCCTTTAGTTTACAAATGCAGTAATCAAATTAAGTTTGTCATTTGTCGCTCTTCCCGTCAGTCGTAGTCGTCGCTAAGTAATACTTGTTCATGAAGTGACGAGCCGGTTAAATATCTTAAATGAAGAAAGTTAGATACGCTGTGTACATGTACGAATATAACTTAGCGCAATTTTGATTGTTTGCGTCTAAAGGGTAAACTCCCTTGGGAGACATATTAGAAAGTTTGAAACTTTACTCGGAGATCCAATCTGTTGTTCTTCTTAAACGATCTACTTCATTACATTTTCCAATTAGATTTTTTATATCCAATATCACCTTTAAAGATTTTTTAACTTAAACAAGGGATGAATTTCACCCTCTCGTTCTTGTAACCTACTGACCAAAGTTTCCCAATTAGGTAACTTAATTTCTTGAGAGTTTCTATAGATGCCCTTGATCCTACATTAATTTGAACACCATTTAATTAGAGCTACCATTACTTCGAGAATCCTTTTTAGTGCTTTGATAATAATAATTAGGTACCTAGAAAGCAAAATTCAAATTAGATTCGATATCCGATTGCTATAACGACTACCTGTGCTACTTTTATGCTCTTGTATCAATTTCTACTAAATTGCTTATTTTATGTAGTAGTATACAGTACAGGTGCTTTTAAGATATTGCACTAAGTTACGTCAGTCTTCGATCGCGGATGTCCGTCGTCAGGTCACTAACGTAATGGATGGCAGTTTATGAAGGCCTTGCTTGATGGAAGCCACGCTTTTAGCTCTAATAAAATGATATTTTCCACGGGGAAATGTCTTCTGCGTAGTAAAGTTTAATGACAAACACGCTTGTAACAAGTAGGTCAGAGTTAAGGTGTGCCCAATGCTATTTTTGCTAGGCAGATAATATTTTAAAATGTTTGCTAATGTCATACCAGCTGAGGTTCTTCGTAATAAAAGCACCCCTCGCTGCTAATGCTATCGATTCAGGGTCCTACATTACATATTTATTGCTAGGGTCTCGGGATCCAAGGAAATGGTTATATTCTTCTGTATTTCTTGTACAAGTCGCACTGGGGTGCATGATAACTTTTTATCATAACATAACGTTTAGATATTAGATGTACCTACCACTATCACAGTCACTATATATTAAGCTTATGACCCCGCTAAGCCTTTCAAAGTAATTTAATATTCAAGATCGAGTCCATTACTTAGTTTTACATTACCTCCACCATGAAGACATTTTCATAATCCGATTAGTGCTTCATTTTATGGGGCTTATCCATTTTATTATTTGTATTTAATTAGCATGTTTTAATAATGAATCTATTGAAGCATAAAGTATTCTTGCGTTAGGAACTGTTCCGGTTATGGTAATATTTATGGCCTTGTCCGTGCTTTGAATATTTAAGTAAGTTTGTGTTCGCGCCTAGTTTTATAGGGCATTTATATCAATAACGTGGATTTGAAGTTATGTTCATATGGTTCAGTTTTGTATACCTGGCTTGTGAGGTTGTGGGAGTCTTGGGCGGGTGCTAACGTGTCGTTCAATTGCCGGGGAACCTCGCTTCGAACCCCGCATTAATTGCAGCGAACTTCGCCCAACAAACTGTCAAGTAATAAACAATGTGCAGTATCCCACCAATTAACTACTCCCTCCAATTTAGTTTACATTACATAAGCTTTCATTAGAGTCGAGTAAAATTTCTCAATCGTCTAAGTTAAATTCATAGCGGCATCTGATTTATTACCTGGTGAAGTTGTGAAGTGCTTCAGAGTCAGCTAATACTTTCGCATCTCATTAAGAAAAGCTGAATACCTTTTCTTTATGAGACGCTGTAAATACACCGACCAATAAATTAGCACTTTATGCCGTTACATCATTATTATTAATACAAGTACTGAAATTGTTTTTGTTGGTTATCAACCGTAAAATAAAATTACTATCATTACATTATTTTTTATCTAATTAGTTGTTTTCTTGTTAACAAGATTATTTATGTAAACTTCACGGTTAGCTCACAAAAGTTCTTTAGTGAAAATAAATCACTTTAAACGGCTTCGGCTTGTTGAAAATTCTTTCCCTGCTCGCAGAACTTTATTTAAGCCTCAAATTACAAGAGCGGAGCAAGTTTTTTTACTCCCCCAGTGGAAAACTTTTACGCTTTGCAAACAGACATCGGTGGTCCCGTTTGCATATGAAATGCTGTTAGCCGGGCGTGGGGATCAGACCACATTGTTGCCGTTGCTATACGAACAAACTCAGCTAAAGCACTGTATGGATCAGCCCAGCCGCAGGGAGAATGAATGAGTCATCCCCGTACCTAGCTCGAGTACTACGAGCTACTCATTGAAATGACGTCACTTTACAATCGTTTGGTGAGTCAGTAAAACACGAAATAAGATCAATGATTCAAAGAAATGTTCTCTGGACCAAGTCATGGAAATTATTTGAGTCATAAGATGACCAATTTATAAAGGTCAATGTTATTATTAGTTACTAACTGGTATCAGAGTCGGAAGGTAATTGTCAAGAATTAATTTGTTGGCAAAAAAACAAAAATGCAGATACGCGTAGGTGCATTATGGCCGATAACGGCGCCAGGTTGTACGGGCGGGTCGATGAACGCGGGCGCATCGTCGCTGACTCACCGGCCGTGGCGGCGGTCACCACTAAAGCCCCATACATTTGCACGTTATGCTGTGCCAACTTCAGAGACGCAAATCAAGTCGCTAACGTTCACAGTCACGTACCTATAAATTCCACATGAACGTGTGACTCTCGCGCAAACGAAGATTTTTTTCTCCTAACACTTAACATTCCTATGAGAAGATTGAACTTGACGAGTGAATAAAAGTTAATCGACCTTCAATTATCGCTCATTGCTCCTTTATGGGAACAGAGCATGCGTTTGAATATTCATTAATGAAGCAATAATAACAGGAGGATTCAAGAGCTCGCATGCCGCGACGAGCACCATTAACAATGTGGTGCGGACCCCGGTCCGTGATAATTTACCGGAATGTTTCGGCCCTAAATGAACATCACAAATGAAGTGTAATAGGACCAAAATGTTTATCACATATAGGTATTACCGCAATTTACAGACATTATTCACCCGAATTATTTTTTGTCTGCTCGACTCCATCGATGTAAACGATAACCTTTGAAACTTTATCGCATGTTGTTATTGCATTTTATTGTCAACATGTCGTTTAACTGCTTGTCTAGTTTCATTGCTAGGTTAACAAACTTGACCTATATTGCTTATTGTAATTGAGTTATGAACACCGTCAACATTTTCTACTTTTTGGCGTTGAAAGTTTGCGTGCTAGGGTAGAAAAGTGTCAGTGATGTGACGAGGGATTTATTATACTTTATCCAACCCTACATGACGTTAGCAAACTTTTTGGGAGGGAAATTAGTGTATGTGTATCGTATGAATCGTATCCTTCACACATTTCTGCGAAATCTAGAGCACAAGGTATATGTTTTCCATCAGACACTATGTCTAAGAACTATGTAGAGGAAATCTATGTAATGATCCAATTAAATCGTTCATACAGTACAACGATTCCATTCTCAGTATAGCGTGGAAATGGTACGTGGCAAGGCCACGAACAATTTCCATGGTCATTACGTCGCGTAACACCAGCGGTCACATGGAACCTTTACGCATTTGTAATTACACAGGATTGTGTAACATGCCGATGCGAAGTTGTGTAACAATTTTAGAAAGAACCTTAATTTTCCTCGTAGATTACATTTTTCCTTATATTACAAGACCATTTTTTTGCATTGTCAGAGTTCTTAAAATATTTGCTACACTGATCCATGAAGCTTTTACTAACCTCTAACTATGAATAAGAAGAATAAGAATAAGAATAATTTATTTGCCAGAAAACAGTATTTACAGATGTAATTGTATACAGTAGTCCGTTGTCCGTATGATATAGTTATTTTTTGCTTCATCCAAAAGAAGTATCTGATATACTCATTACGTTTACACTTTTTGTACAATCAATTATGTTTTTGTATGTTACATTATATACTCAACATTAGTCATAATAATGTAAGTGTACTTAAGTCCAATTCATTCCAGAATAGCAATTTAAACAAATCATTTATATTGAGTTTCTTTAACTACTTACAAAGATAACGACTTTCTCAGGAATATGAACCTCATCAATTCTCAAATTGTTATTTGAGTGCGGCTATCATTCTACACGAAAGATAATTATAACTTCTAATTCTAAATCAATATCTCTAGGGTCTGAATCTGAATCACACGCTTCTAAATTGAATATGCATGTGAGTATAATAAATCTACGGACAAAGATATCGCGTACATAGGTAATGGGAGATGAATGACTGCTAGACCGTGCACTAACGGAAGTCACACTCCAAGTGCATCGGTCATTTGAGATCGAGAAACAAAATATCTTTAATCTCACATAAAATTATCGTCAGCTTGTATATTATGTTCTACGTAAAAAAAAAATGCTTTTTATTATTCATTCATATGCATTAGGTACAATTTTCAATAGGAAATATTCATAAATGGTGTTCCAAATTAGCTTACTTTAATAGCTTTCTTTCGTAAAAAGAGGGCTAAAATGGTTGACGTAACAATAATGACTTTTAATATTGCCTGCCATAACAATAAAGTTGTAGGTTTTACTGCTATTGGCGGCCTGCGTCCGTCGCGCCTGGCCAACCTCTCCATCGAAACTAACTTCAAGTGGTTTTACGATCAAGCAGCCATAAATCAATTCTACTTCCCCGACAGCATTTCCCAGCAATTGTGATTTGTATTACATCAAATTTCCGATTTCCCACAGTCTTATCAGAAATGGTTATTTCAATGCTAATATTATGACGGCTTCGGATGACTCTGACTCAGTTATATAGTCTTAACTTTTGTTTTTTTTTTAATCCTGGATTATTATCTTTAAAAGGGGTGAAGGTAACCGAGCCGAACTAGTTTACTATCCAAACTTTTCGTTAGCTACTCTAAGAGCAAGTGTTCTTTGTCTGGGAACACTGTTTGCGCCCGCCTGGAGAACTCTTCGCTCAAGCTACGTGCGGTAGCTTCAAGTACGCGACGAGTGCTTGTTCAACATGTCTCCTTTGAGGATGTCGCAAGTGCAAGTGCAGACGTAGGTACAGAGTACTTCCAGTATTCTTGCTACTTGACTCTACTCCTCTTGTAAAGTATCAAAATCAGCATTATTCTGTAAACATTTCAGATTCTTTCCAAATACCGCCAAACCGTTACTCCATCCAAAACAAACTCGTTAAGTATTTGAAACATCTGACGAAAGAAACGTGCTTCTCTTTGTTTGGAACAAATCTCGTGATGTTTACTCTCGGCTTAAGGGTTAAGCAGTAGACAAGTTTTTCGAGAGCTTAAGTGGTTCTTAGATAGCGTCGTGTTGATAAGCAAACGGCTGCCGATTGATCGGTTTGTGTATTTTATTTACTTACAGTGTATTTCTGAGTTTCATATCATTCATCTGTTGTTGACGCTTTGGGTAATTTTAGTATTTATTCAAAGTCTGGTTTGGTTACACGATGCAGCTTATTGCTCAAATACCCGTGCATTCAATAGGTTTACCTAACTCATGACCGCATTTCTTACCTCACCTGAGTTCAAAACACGACACAAGCCACTCTCTGCCATTTATAAGGTATTGATAAATTATCAGTAATTGATTATAAATCTAGGAGTAAACGGTTATAATTGCTATCTAAGGATATAATGGCTGTGTATCTGGCTACTATAATCGTAAATTATACGCAATTTGTCGTTTTATTAACCTGATACGCGTAACATAAACTTGAATATTTATTATTCAAAAAGTGTCACCAACTTTGTAAAGTTGGTTTCGTAATTTGCGGCGAATATAGCCGCATTGAGAACTTTAGAATACTGTAGCATAATTTTCTCACACTCATTGTAATCAGATGCGGATGATTTTGGTCTTACTTAATACGTTTTTTGCATTTATTAATATGTCGTTACCTGCACGGTAAATTATACATTCCTATCATACAATTTCACAATTACTTTTACGAGTGTTATCTTCTACGCCGATATAACGTTGATTACAGTCGTGTTCATATTATGTAGCGCGTGTAGTGTTCTTAATTCGTGACCAGCAATGACGATAAGTAAACTCGAGTTCCTTTAAGAGGCACATCACGTTTGTCGCTAACTACACGTTCTATTTGAGTTGGATAATTTTCATACTCTACTATGTCATCATTTTTATCTTTTCATTTGCCTATAACATCATTTAGGTATATTTTAAAAATATCAGTGTTTGATTTAGCAAATTCAAACTGGTCCAGTGTTCAGTACTGAGCTTATCGAAAACCTAGCGGCTAACAAAAAAAAAGGTGTCGCACGCTTCCTGTACTTTTGTCGACTTTTTTAAACAACGATATACGGCGTACGTAAATTCAATACGCGAGTGCTAGAGATTTGCCGCAGCATTTAAAACGTTTTTCGTTCTGCGGTCGACGTTTATAACTAGGTACGCGTCTATATTTTGCTGTTCCATATGCATTATTAGCACTTTCGATCTCGTACGTTTTGTCCTTAAAAATGATTGTTTTTAATGTAAGTACTAGGTACGTTCCTTTCAGAATTTTCAACTTGTATAACTTCGTATTTATTATGTATAGATATAAATAAGAATCAATTCCGCAAATTTTCTATCCATCGCGGAATCTATTTATTACGCAAGAAATATAAAATATTTTGGCTCAGCGCACAATTATTTTTGTCATTCTTCAATACGGAATGTTTTTGTGTAACATTTCTTTTATTTTCTTTCATACTGTTGATATTATACAAACCATAAGTTTTATCGATGCTGTCGATGAAATTATGTCGATATTATGTAAGCCCAGCTTGCACAATAGTTGAAAAGCTATGGTAGTCCTGTTGCATAGTTTCAGCGTGGTTTACGTAAACGCCTGTGCCCGTGGCTGGTTCACAATTAGTGCCCGTCCCGTTACCAGCGCATTGTCCGCCTCAATACCCTACCAGTTATGTTCCTTTGTGCACTCTAATAAGAGGTTCTCAGGTTGTTTGTTTTGCGTTTAGCTGCACCACCGGGCTATTGTTTCCGTAATAGAGTTATTCGACGGCATTATATTACTACAATATTTATGTTAAAGTTTCCATAACACTATCAGGAGCAAACCGCTGAATTGCCTTTCATGTTGGCACTTTCATTTGTATCATCTGTTATGAGTATAAATTCTACATAATGACTTCGTTTGCGTATAACCGTCTCGATTTTCTTATGCAAATAAGGCCCTTACTGTCCTCTTAAAACAAATTTGTTTACATTGACGCCGCTACCGATAGTAATCTACTAACACGTGGGGCGTGCGCTCTAAAACGAAATTGCACCTCAATTAATTAACAAATAAGTTTCAAAGCGTCCATCAATTTGTTATTAAGGGCTCTTTTATTAGAAAGCGTAATTCAATACTCTGCAAGACCGTTAGAAAACGGTGCGCCCTCGAAAAGGGACGCGAACTACTGCCGGAAGTGTATCACCTTGGTTCGCGTCGGCTTCCTGAATTTCTATCATGCAATCTCGCATTAATTAATAACGTATGTGTCTTGCATTTAGTCCTTTGAATCGTTCAACTGGGTCACAAATGTATAATTAACCTCGATTTAAGGATGGGATGTGTGTGCCCTCGAAAGTTCTGGTCTCTAAATTTAGGCCGCATTGGAGTGAGGAAAGATCGGCTGAGGAGGAAAGGCCAAGGACGCCTCCCGTTCCGGCCGGGCGAGGCCTGCCTCCCAACCTTGGACGGAAAATGGCTCAGACGTCCTTGAAAGCGGCTGGGATACGACTCGTGTAATATTTACGTCTACTACCTATAATACCTATACCTGTTGAGGTTTGGGAGCTAATTACAATTCACAGCCTCAACACAACACGTTGTCGCCACATGAATGTTGTATTACCATCGAACGCCTTCTCTCGCACACGTTATGTTAATCGCACGTTTGTCTAGTACACCACTGGTAACACGAATATGTTTATTGATGAACTCAACTGACAACATATTGCTCCGTCCGTTTTCATACAGAACGAATAAATAACAATTCATTTTTGTGTTGAATTATTAATGAACATATTTTGCACCACTAGTTTCTATTATAACTGATAGGCACTGTTAGGCTGTTACCTGAGTATAAACAGTTTTCGATAATTGATGGTTTGTCAATTTATACTGCTTTATGATCAAAGCTGAAGACTAAAGCACTGATGTCTGGCTTCCCACATTAGCTTGTCAGGTCATGCATCACTCGCCGGCGCTATCGATCATACGCGCCGATGACTGTCCGTGCCCTCATCGATTTATATCGCGTCAACATAACGGACCTCGTTGCTCTGCATCTGGAGGCACGCACACAGCTTCTCAGACCTTATCACATCAACGATTCCGATAGACTCGACAAGGCCACATGTGAAAGACCCGATAACATTTTCCTCGGTACTATTAATAATGAACTGTACATACAAACTGAGTAAATAAGTCGACGGCTATTGTATTACCAAAACGTTTCAGCCAATTGTACAAGGACGAGGAAGTAACAAATATATCGTTATTTTACTACTGCCCGAGGAAATGGGATTATGTATTTTGGACGGATATTAAATTATGGCCGGTACTAAAGAGATAGAGCTGTGCGGGCGCCATTGTCCGAGTACAAGCCCCGTTATTAATCGTGGTGAACACTGTAATATGTGAAAGTTTCAAGAGGACAAATGAACTAGGTAGGTAGATTGCTATGCGATTTACTTTATGTCTCGTTAACAAGTTTACTAACATTTCCTCTATCATTATTGATACTAATGACATAGACATGACAATAAAAAGGGCCATAAAACAGGTTGTTTATAATGCGTAGAGGTGGCACGTGGTTGCGCACGCGCCGGAAGCCCTACGTATTCGATACTTGACGACATTGTTTCAGAAGTTGCCCGCGCACCTGCCGCGCGCGATCATGCGAAGAATTCAAATGAGATACTTCCGAGTTCGACTGCTATTCAATAGCGTATAAAACGAGCAAAAATTACATTCCAATTTATGGATGCCATATCGTAATATTGATAATTACATTCAAATTGAGATGTTAACGCTGTAAGTAAGACATCACGCGGCTGTTGGTGCTCAGTTTATATTAGCGCCAGGCGTCTGTGCGCTCTAATAAGAAGAGAGTACGAAGAAGCGTCGGCGCGTGTTCATTTAATTTCCTCGGTGTGACCGCGGCCGCGATAGCCGCCTGTTGGTTCAATGCGAGTAATTAATTTTACCGAGCTTCGTTAATGCAGCCCGGACAGCTTAATAACACCTCGACTTCGCCCGGAACCTATTAGCTTTTGTAACGAGAATGTTCTCGCTCTCACTGCAATCTAATGCGCCGTGTAGCATTCCAGCGTATCCTTGAAACTAGATTGTTGGGAGTTCCGCCCCAATGCTTTGAAATCGTGCCTATGATATTTCCATTGCGGACAGTGGCGTAATTCACGGTGATAAATGCACTTAAAACGCTTGCAGCTGCGCTTTTCCGAGTAAAAGCCAGTTTCCCGCAAGCAGTTCCCTCCATTAAGCCAACACTTTGTAGAAGAGATTAATCCAATATTCATTCCACTGTGTTGAATGAACTATCCCCGCCATCGCCTAGCCCTTGTCTTGCCTTGATTGAAGTTGTACATTGTGCCTTTGTTACATTGTTATGACTATTCACCTCTTGTATCTGACTAACTTTGTTTGATGCCTGGAGTGGCGACTTTTTTCTGTGGAGATTCCGGATATGCTAACAATAGGTCACCAAAACAGCCCCGTTGATTTTACATGAACAGGGAGTATTTATAGAGTGTTTGGTCAAGGTCAGTAGGTGGTCGAGTCCCAGCTACCGCCGCACGCAGCTCGCTAGCGATCCGCGCCAATCGATTGTTCCAGTGGCCATGAACTCTCGCACCGTCTCTCGGTTGGGTGTTTTTCACGGAAATCACTCCACACGACATTAATGAGCCTAACAAGTAATGAAAAACAAACTAACATTAGGACTACAGAAATAGCATCTTTCATGCCGCGGCATTTTTTGCTCTAAGCAGTTGAGAGTAGTAAAATTCTGACACGGCATGTTGTGCATGTCAGCACGTATGTCTACATTCATGAGGTAGAAACTCACTTCAGATGACGTGAGAGCGAGATGTCGCCGGTCTGGCGCCTGCGGAAAAAGTTGTTCGCGCATTGCTTTTCACATTACGTCACAAATGCTGGAACCGTGGTAGACACACCTAGCTAATCGACTAGTTTTTTTCCACAAGCAACCACCCTAGCTTTCATGTTTCTAATATAAATAAAACAAGCTCATTTGTAAGTAACATTCCTAGCATCGCGTTTTTTCTCCTTATGAAATCAATCAATACATTTTCTTTATTTTCCTTTCTCTTTTAGATTGCGTTCTATCGAATAGCGTTCCCAGTTCTCGTAAACATTCATCATTAGTAGGTACGCGTCATTAGCTGCGGGAGCTCTATAGCATTTAAATACAAAACTTCTTGAAATATTCAGATGAATGCAACAAACCAAGCAAAAAGGCGTCTTGAGGAAATTGAATTGCTCGCATTTTGCGACCCACTAACTTCCTCAGCGACAATAACAAGAATGCCGTTTAAAAAGAAAAAGAGCAGCTGCATCTCGCTCCCCTCTCTCTAATCATTGTTCGACCAAAGGGTCGTCCGAATCGGGGAGCAATGGCCCGACTACAAAAAAAAACTAATAAGGGAACGCATCCAGGTACCCACGCACGAGTCTTTTGTATGGAACGATCTCCGTTATCGGCCGACCAACTAAACTACCGTGTTTTGGCGCGAACACAGTAAACCTTAAACGATATTAAGGAAATCTTTCGAAGAACATCATCCAAGAAAGATAGCACTTGAAAGCTCGTTAATATAAATGGCTTCTTTCATATCATCTTCGATTCAATTATGTTGATACAACCTTTTATGATATCGATTATAGGTAAGTAATGCTAAGAAAATTGCGGTGCTTCAGAGATTTGAGTGAAAATTTAATGACTGGAAGGCAGACGGACGCTGGGCAAGGGTAGAGCCGGCAACGATATCAATAACAGTTAACTGCAGACAAACTGCACTGCATCCAATTTGTCTCTATAAATAATTCGCAGTGTGTATACAAGTACATCTACGAACATGCGAGTAGACAATGACCGGTTAACAACTCGGTGCTGCATGATTGTGCAATGCGGACTTATTAGTTGCGAACACGTGGCTTGTTCATCTCATTTGATAATTGAAATTCACCTATACTCACTGTTGATATCTATGGTATCTGTCTGATTGCTTTTTGATTAATGATCTCGTTAATGCGTCTGCAATCTGTTGATGAGATTGGAGTAAGTACCTATACCAGCATATTTGAAGAGCTTTTTATGAGACTTCTGATATTAAAGCAAAATCTGTAAATTTTAGTCGGTGATAAGTTATGTAAAGTTTAATAATAATAATGTAAGCGTTTAAGGAGCAACGCTCTGAACATACTTATTTCGAGATCTTTATCATTGAAAGTCCGTATCTACACCTAGATCTAACGTGTCGCGTCTAACCGGTACAGTCCGGTACAATGGTTCATAAATAGCGCACAATAGAAGTGCTTTTCGTAATAAGAAAAGTAATCCTAGTCTATTTGCATATATTATATTAGCTCGGCGATTTATTTTTAAAAAAGCATTGTTAATAAATGTTTAAATTAAGAAATAGTCATAATATAGTGTTAAAAAATATTTGCAACAGAAGAACAATCGTGTAGCAAAGTATTTCAA
The DNA here is from genome assembly GCF_024362695.1 of Pectinophora gossypiella. NCBI lineage: Eukaryota > Metazoa > Arthropoda > Insecta > Lepidoptera > Gelechiidae > Pectinophora > Pectinophora gossypiella. The sequence goes on from NC_065404.1 coordinate 6,091,137, forward strand.
CATAAGCATTCATACAATGTATTTGTGAAATCTGCCGAAACAATGGGCATTTAACCGTCTCCCTCAGACTGTAACTCCCCTTGGTGTCCGACAGACCATCGGCAGTGCATTAAGCTATTAGTAAACAGTTAGTGCACACTACGTGAGGGTCGAGGGCACGTGATGAGAGGTCCGCGAAATACTACCGTTTACAAACACACCAATACACAGGCCTCTAAAACGCCATGGCAATGAACACCCACGCTTGATAATGGGACTCGAATCACATAATAAGCTGTATTGCCATAACAGGCCGAAAATAAATCAAGATTAAAACGCGCTACGACATCTGATGGTAATTTAACTGCCATTTATTTAAATTGTCCACCGTAGGCCTTCTTATATAAAGGTTTATAAAACAGTTCATATGGCTTAATATTGTAGGTAAGTCATTTGACATTTGTTTCTCCAAGATCAGGGTCGTGCGGTCGCCGGCCGACAAGTTACACACTCGTGGTGACTTCGACATTATCAATGTCGTTTTTTTTCTTCCTCGATCGGCGCTGATGATGTCATCGTCTTATACTTATCTCTAACATACGTACGCTTCGCAATATTTCTCTGCGTTGGTCTCACTACGTTTATTGCTATTTTCGTCCTTATTAATTTACTCGGCCCACTTCCCTTCGTACTTAATTGTTTTGCGTTGCTCTATAATAAGCAGTCCTGGAAATGCAATGTTTGGTACTATAGTTAGTACCAAGTGTTTATAAGTACAAGCACGCGCTCAAACTTGCGCTTTCCTAATTATCGAGTACATCTACAAGTTCCAACTTAACAGGCACGTCAGCAGTCCGACGGTTTAATGGCTGGAAAATAACATCCCTGCCGGGCGCTGACTGCTGTAGATAAAGACACTGATCATAGTGCAACTCGCTATCAACGACTGTGAAACACATTTGGTCGGTGTGAGGCCAAGGGTATCATTGAGTCGAAGAGCGGATGGCGAGAAATTGGTCTTACAAGTGTTGCTTTTGTAATAGTCGTGTAGGGAGTCCTGAATATAGTTTAATAAAGGCAGTGAGTGTATTTGTGGAAGCAGACTTGCAAGTAGTAGTCGCGAGGGAGCGTCGTCGCGCGGGCGCGTATCGATCGCGCCACGCCGCGGCCTGCATACGAACAAGAATCGCCCTCCGTTCAGCCCCTTATCAAGCACTTCCACCGGACCAGGCCCTAAGCCCTTCGTTAGTGTCGCGACCTCTCTGATTGTTATGTCAACTCGCCACTCAATTGGAAGAATCATTAAAGGAGTTGAGAAATGGCTGGCGCTGAACGAACCCATTAAATAAAAGTAAAATACTGTTCTGAGTCCGTAGCGAAATCAGCATTTTGGGTCATCGACACTATGATCCTTTTTTGTCAAGATTTAAAATTGAAGTCCATTTCGAGATGTTGCTAAGTTGGGAAGCATAAAAAGTAGGTATCTACCGCTTTAAAAAACGTAAAAGCACGATGACATGGCTATTACGTCACAATGTTACGGCACGCAGATACCGCGCGGGGCTAAATTACAAAAAGCTTTCCCCATTTTCCCGAGGAGGGAGGCGACCTCGTTCCCCGGAGATTGCAAGAACAACATATTTACCTAGACCGCCCAAACGATGAGGTCACGGTTACGCTACATGACGCAAGCTGGAAGATTAAGTTGGCCGCAACTTAATTGTGCTACACTGTAAAAAGGGGACTAACACTTTTGTTTTAGGTAACACCTCCGACGTCCGCCCCACCTTCAATATACATTATTCTCGAAATTACTTCGGTGGTTTCCATTTTCTACGAAATTACCCAATTCAAGTTCTCCAACATGCCAGGGACCTGCTAACAAACTGCTTGCCGTTATCTTCCGTCTTAGATGTTAGAATTTGCATTTTTTCCTTATTGGTTTCTAAGAGAACGATCCCTCGATTCCGGTGGAATGTCACGATTCATTTTACGCTTTGAATTGGATAGTCATTGAATTCTGGAGTCAGTGATTCTAAAGGAATTCGAAAGACAGGTTTCAGTTTTTAATATTTTAAATGTCTCAAATACGTAGTTTGTCCGGAAGTTCACTTTTTTTTATACCTAATACTTACTCATATACTTACAATACTACCTAATACTTACAATACTTACTCATCTTTTCCTTATTTTCCCCGATTAAATATTCGCACTTCTCAAAAATCATAAATATTTTTTCGTTGCCCATTACAAGTGACAAAGTTTTCCTTGCCGTTGCTATTTAGCTGATTATGTTTAGGGGAAGTCTCCGCCCCAAAAATTGACGCAATTTTCCAGCCGACAACGTGCCTACTTATTGCGTCGCGAATGTCTCCGCGCCTACTCGCAACTAGGCCAGCCAGCCGCTAGGGGGTTTGTAATATCCAAGGATTTATACGCGTGTAAATTTACTAACAGGCAGCGAAACATGGCGAGATTAAATTGAAATTAATAATGCAAATGAATTTGTAACGAATGAGGTTCAAAACGAAAGCAACACTCGAGGGGAGTGCGAAGTCAATATCGCTTTCTTGTTTCATTGTTTATTTTACGGAGGTTCAATGAACGGTGGTACGGGTCAATTTTAAGCAACAGGGAAATAGCTGGCAGCGTCATCCGATCACAGGACAGGAAATAAGCAACTAGCAGCCGAAGCTCCGACGGAGGCAATTTAGCCACAGCCAGTCTTCCCGCACAGAGCGGCACATCTGATTAACCTTTTGCGTCCGCTAATCAACAACTATCTAATGACTGTAATCAACACTACGTTTGACTGTTAAATAAACTGCTACTTGTACGTTATATGTATGTACCTAATGGTTTATTATGGTCAAAAGCGATCGGAATAAATTAACGAGCTAATTGCATTACCATTATAACGCCGTGATGATGATACTGCGCTCTTAAACACAAAATACGAGCTTTTTAACCCTAATTTCTGATTCTCGCTGCGGTCATTAGTCTGTGTATCGGAGCCAGCTTTTACAAATTGGACAATTTAAAATTAGCTGTTTATTTTAGTGACCATTGTCGAGCAATGAATGACCGCATCGCTGATCGATACGGCGACGCCAAATGGTCCGTCGCGACGCGGCCAGCAACAGGGTCGGCGTTTCCATAAAGCTGTTGCATGTTGATATGTTTACAGCCTTCAATTGTTACAATACGCAACGGAATGTCGGAAAAAATATCTATACATCGATTCTGGGAATCGATGTCGATACTGAATACCTTTCATGATTGGTAAGAGGATTATTTCCACACAATGTGGATTCGCGGCAGTTGCGAGATATTCGTGTATTGTGACTGAGGGCACGTGCAGCTGCAACTTATGACAAACTTGTGCACACAACTTGTACGAGTTGGGCAGATGTTCACAGGGTACGCGGGACAAACTTTATTCAATAGCTCTGATTTCCAATGTTGACCAATTATTTTGCAGTATTTCCGACATTGATGGATCAATGGGTTTTGATCATAAAATGTGGTGTCTGCTTGACGTTATTGGTTGAATTGGTCCAGTGATATGTATTTGGTTCGTCATTCACACCAACGATTTCGAGACGATTTTTTGTCCACTATAATTATCATCCAGTAGGTAGGTATGTTGATTAGGTGATTAGGTATTACTTATAGCAACTATTCTCATTCATTTCTACTGTCTCGATTGTCACTTATTTAAAGCAACAATTCGAGTCTCCATCTCATGTAACGATTACATACTTACATCAGTAAGTAGTAACCGGGACCATCGGCTTAACTCTTATTTATTCCCTTTTACATGCCTAGCTTTCGCGAAAGTACCTATCTAACTACTACAGTGAACGAGTATACACCTAAGACGTATATTACTTAAAGTATTCTCCAGCATAATATTAACCTGCGGTTTACCTGTAATTGTCTGGAGCTTGCTTAGCTGGCTGAACGAGGATCGATCCGATCTATTTGTTGATTGCATAAGTCTCGTCGAAACAGCATGTATCGAACCAACCGGTTCTCAGAAACGTGTTAGGAGGTCCTCCATCCACCGCTCAAATATTAGAAAGAAAGAAAGAAAGAAACATTTATTATTTAGGACACCACAGACACGGATTACATATATATACATTATAATGACATCACATCAGAAGTCAACGCACACACGAAATATTTTCTATACAGAAACATGGAAAACGAACACAGAAACTTATACCTAAATTAAAATGTGACGTCATGTCGGCTTACCCATGTGTAGTGGATGGTGTCCCGTATAAAAGGTCCTCACTCAGCTTATGCCGCGGCGTGAGCCGCGACGCTGGTATATTACAACTACGACGAAATAATACATCCGACTGACAGTTTCATAACCATAAAATTTTATGAATCCTGCATAAATAGACCGCTGAAACTGCTAACTGCGTAAATGAAATGTAGGCAACACGCGACATTTTAATTGAAAAATATTCCAATGTTTCTGAAGCGTACCTATCTAGATATACATGCGAATACCTATATTATATACTTTTTCTCTTCATCACTGAAAGGTTCACAAAAAATAAGAAAAGTTTGTATGTAATAAAAATAAAAATTTCACATCTGGTCGATAAACTAAGCTGAGAATCGAATATTTCCCTAAACAAAGTAAGAGTAGGTAATTCTTATAGGTTGTATTGAGCATCCGTTGTAACGAATTTCTTACCTGTCCGAAACGATTCAAATCAGCGTCAATAAGCGCGGGATAAACGTGAAAGCCTTTAAGACAATCTCCTTAAGACTTATTTGTTGTATAAACACACATACACTGTAACAGGGTTTTGGCGCACTAAATAGTCAGCATTTGTTTTCCACTTAGAAGGGGTAGATCGGGTTGGAGTGACAGAGCGCGATACACTACCGCCGCAGTGCGGAGTATCGGGTGGACTGACGGTGCCGGCGGCGGCGGCGGCGACTGCGGCGCGGACGACCGAGTGACGCGCGTTGCCTCGCTGCCTTGCCTGCCTTGCTACATCCTCCGTCGCCCAAGGGACCCGTCCGTTAATTCCAACCGTTTCCAGCCTTCGCCGACTCGCCCAGAGGTGTCTGCGAGGAACGCAGAATTTTTACAATTAAACATCCAACTTCGCTTCTAAAGTGCACCGGGAGTAACGTTGCAACTTTATTGCTCATTGTGAAACATAATGACATTCCTCCGACAAGCTTTTGTTTTGAGAAAAAAAGTAAAGCTAATGACTATAAAATGCTGAGATTTAAACAGTGTTATTATTACAAAACGAAGACTAAAAGATAAACTAAGTTTAAAATATAGTCCGCAGCTCGAAAGCCGCGGCCGCTGCGATTCTGTCGCGGATTCTGCATGGAATTAGGTTATAATGACTTGTCAATTAGGTATACACTTAGTTTCATTAAAACCCGTGGACTCATAGCGTGGATTATTATTATAAACCTAGTTTAACTTTAGACTTCGTTGTGTAATAAAACAGAAAGGATCGGAAACTTTATCAAAATCACGTACAAGCTCGGTTGCTAACAGTAGATAGGTGCCTAAGTAATAAAGCGATAAATAATGTTTGTTCATAATAACGACAGTGATGTAAGAGTAGCAGGTTAATTCGGTTTTGTATGGAATTTCAAGTTGATGGAATAGGCCCCCGGGCGGCAGCATTGCGAACCGGTTTTGAAGTTCAAATTCGCGAGCGCCGTTCGTGACCGCGGAAAATCCATCTCTGGTAAAAAATGCATAGAAAAATACAACAACGAATGCTCTCCAGTCCATTTTTTACCGTTTCTCTAATAACTCGAGCAAGAAGAAGACCAAACCTCCGGCGATAATGGCTCAAAGTTGTTAAGCTTTAGACATAAGTTTCGAAGAGGTGTGGCTATATTCATAATTAAGTTACAAACGGATTATTAATGATTTTCTATTATAGGTCTTTCAAAGCCGGACCTGTGTTTATCTATTCATATTTCAAACTTGACTCTTCAACAAATACGCTTAATGTTTTTCTAAGTAAGTACCTACCTAACTTGAATAAAAATACATCATTAAATCCACCACAGGCTTCGTCAAAAAGGAACTAAAAACAAGAATAAACCACAAATCCACAAATGTTTCGTCAAACATTAACTATATACTTCTTTTATTTAACTATATTTCTATAAAAAGTAATTCATTTAATTTCGTTGCGAGTTTTCGGTAATCGGTTTTTCTCACGAATACCTTAATTTCGTCGCGCGTCGGTCGCCCGTCGTCGGTCCACGTCTCTCTCTCTCTATTTAAGAGCTGCGCTCTTGTCGGTGGAGTAACCGCCATTCCTCTCTTCTTCCCGCCAAAACCTTCACCTCCCGATACGACACGACCTGCACCTTCTCTTTTATTTGTTTCATAAATGTTATCCTAGGTCTACCCCTTCCTCTCTTCCCTTCAATTTTTCCTTCTATAATGTTTGTTATAAATGAATCGTGTCGTATCAGGTGGCCAATCATATTTCCTCTCCGGTTCTCTATAGTCTTCAATATGGTTCTCTTTTCTTCAACTCTTTCCAGCACTTTTTCATTTGACACCATTTCAGTCCAGCTTATACCCTCCATCCTTCGCCAACACCACATCTCAAACGCTTCCAATCTCTCTCTGTCTCTCTGTGTCATAGTCCACGTTTCACTTCCATAGAGTGCAATGCTCCAAATATATGATTTAATAAACCGTTTCCTTATTTTTAATGATATGTTTTTGGTTTTCAAAATGTATTTTTTCCTGTTAAATGCTTGTTTGGCTATTGCAATTCTGGCTATTATGTCTTGTGTGCATCTAGAGTCACTATTTATTATACTTCCAAGATATTTGAAACTATCAACTCTTTCTAATATGTTGTCATTCAGTTTAACAGGTCTATAGTTTGTTGGATGTTTGGATGTTGTCATTATTTTAGTTTTGCTCGCGTTTATCTTTAACTGAAATTTTTTGATTACAATGTCCATGGTTGTTATCAGATTTTCTAATGCTATTTCATTTTCTGCGAATGCAGCAATGTCATCTGCGAATCTTACAAATTTGATGTTTTCCCCATTGATTTTAACCCCCCCTTCCGAACTTTCCTTGATTTCTTTAATGGCGCACTCTATGAATATGTTGAATATCAACGGTGAAAGGGGACAACCCTGTCTAACTCCTTGTCGTATTCTTGCTATTCCCTTTTCTTCTCTAATCTCAATCACTGCTTCTTGTTCTCTATATAATTCCATTATTATTTTCCGGTCTCTGTAATCCACTCCAATGTCCATAAGTGCCTTCATCATCAATTTCCAGTCCACCTTGTCGAATGCTTTCTCTAAATCTATGAATGCTATATGTGTGTCTAACCCTAAATCCATTCTTCTATCAATTATCATCCGCAACGCTAGTATACCCTCTCTTGTACCTTTTTGTTGTCTGAACCCATATTGGTCGTCTCCTACCACTTCTTCTGCTTTAGGTCTTAGTCTATTCTGTATTATCTTCAAAAGTATCTTGGCGGCCTGAGAAATAAGACTCAGTGTTCTGTGCTCCTCACATTTGAGGGTGTTCTGTTTTTTAGGTAATGTTACCGTTTTGCTCACTTTAAAGTCTTTTGGCACCTTCCCTTCTTTATACATAAGTTGTGTAATTTCGAACAATTCGTCAAGTATTGGTGGGCATACGACGTATTTTATGAGCTCAATATAGATACCATCTACGGCCTATCGGTCCACGTAAATGAATAAATAAAATTCCTGGTAAATTAATTACCGCGTAGTCGTAAGCTGACACCCGTTCCGCAGCCGTGCGTCCTGTGGACAAACAAGCGCAGGTTACGATTTAATACCTCATTATTTACTGGCTTATCTTCTCAGCATGAACTTTTTGGGAAGACAATTTCCCGATTTGCTTTTCTGCGAATACAGAGAAAGCTTCAAATATACCTACCTATTCAAGATGATTACTAATACATCTCGACGCGGCTAACTTGACATGCCGCGTGCGTCATTGTTACGTGCTCTCCAAAACAAGGAGGAGCTTAGCAGCTAAATGGTCAATCAACCTTTGAATCCTGAGAAACGTAAAAAAATACATGTTGGAAAAGTTGTATTTTTTCCAATTAATTATACTTAAAAAGTGAGATTTAGTGGCTTAGTATCCATTACTAGGTTTTGTTATCTGTGGTTTTGTTAATGAAAATCACATGCGAATGTGATTTTTTCAAAAAAGCGCTTAATTGGTTTTCACTTTAACTTTTACGATTACGTTTGTTTGCATTTCAAAAAACAGACCCTAAACTGACATTGTATTGAGAACAAAACTCAACTTTTACAATACTTTACAACTAGTTGCATGATTTTCGCCGTTTTATTAAGCATCCCTAATTAATTGAACTATCAAACGTATTTTAATCTCTACTCTCAGACCAGCCACTATACTTAGAAGCGGGTTGGTCTTTCTATTACAATTTGATTACGATCATAAATTTTAATAAGTAATTTTCATTCATAAATTGTAAGCCGGATATTGATGTGATTAGAAATATGAATTTAGATGTGAAGATACTGTAAGCCCAGCACTATTTAAGATTAATTAAATTTATTAATAGCAGTAGGTGGGTAGGTACCTACTAGCCTGTAAACCCCTACTTGTCTGACAGAAACTATTGTTCTTACTTAATTCGATGAATAATTCACTTTTTCAGTGAATTTATTTTTTGTGTGATTTTTACAGTTACAAATCGAAGGTAATTCAAATAACCTTCGTTTTGGAAGTCGGTAAAAATACTTAAATATTGTTGTAAAAGTACTTAACTCGTAGGTTACATAAATAAAATCACACCTAATCATATTTACTAACAAATAGTCTGTTGTGATTCATCCAACTAGCTTTTCATCTTTTTTCCTTGACTTTTACGTTTTTGAATAGTATAGCTACTCGACACTAGGGGGCAGTAAACTAAATAGAACTTCGCGTTTTTTAGAATTTGTTAAATTTTGGGCAAAAATATTTTTTTACTCTATTTACTTTATAATACTATAGTATTTATTACGAACATACAAAAATAGTTTGCTGAAAATCAATATTTACATTAGATCATTTTTTCATGTAGAACTGCTAGCGACATCTATCCACATAGTGTTAAAAACTCACAAACACGTGACAGATCGTAGTTCATATTTTTACCGCATTGCTTACGATGGCTCTACTGCGGCACATTTGTTAATAAAACATGTAATTGAAGACGTTGCGTGTGTTTTTGTTATCAATTATTATAATACTCCGTTTTAATTTATTTACGTCATAAGATTTACGGTTTATTAAAGTTATTAAACAAAAACCCGATACAGATTTATTGACATTTCCAAATGTCAAAAATAAACGCTATCGGTAGTATCAGTCGCCATGTTACACATTACATATCTATCGCAAATTGCATTTTATGAAAGAAATTGCTAGTGTCAAACAAAAGCGCGCGATTATAATTTGTTATTAGTGCGACGATAACAAATTCTAGGATAAAGTGTTAATTACAACATTTCTAAGGTGAGTAAATGGATTTATTGATTGTATTACGCTACTTTTTATCATATATTACATTTTCAATTTTGATTGCTATGAACAAAGTGCGAACTATTTTTGTGAATAGTTTCTAAAGTACCTACAAGTTTTTACTGATTTTACTTTGCAAATCAATTTTTACATTTAATTAATTAAACTAAAGATATACAGAATTTGCAATACTTAAAATGTAGTTTTTATAATTTTTTTAACTATAAAATGTTCATTATACTTTTGATTTTTCAGAGTAATGGCTCCACCTAGAAAAATAATAAGGCAGCAACAGGAGATTCTGATAGAATTTCTTGAAGAAAACAGGGATGTAGCTAATGGCATACCACCCGGAGCGCCCATATCCCATCAGCCTTCAAGACAGAAATGGACAATGCTGGCTAAAAAACTCAACTCAGTCAATGGAGGTGTTACAAAGACTCCCGATGGATGGAAAAAGGTACAATGTGTTGTATTTTAAAATTACATAAATGTCCCTTATTAAAGGCAGAACCACGAGTTCTCAGAAAACAGCTGGCACTTTTGGTGTTGGCATCCTAAAATAAATAATTATAATTGCCAAAATACTGATTACGTATCAAAACTGGTGAAACACCTCTCTGTGTGCTATAACATTTATGAATAATTTTTCAGTACTGGTTTGAATGGCGGCATAAGTGCAGAAAAAAGGCAGCTGATGCGAGAAGGTATCAGAGTGGATCAGATATGGGACGGAACAGATTTGTGCCTCTTAATGACTTGGAGATCAGAGTCCTAGAACTGAGTGGCAAAGGCTCCGTGACTCCTTCAGTGCCCATGTCTCAACAATTAGACGACTTTTTAGCTGAAGATTCTGACTCTGAACAGCCATTAGAAACTATAAAAATCCAGGCAGCACAAGTAACTGTTAAACCGAGACAATCAGTCAGTAGTACATCAAAACATTTTGTGAATTGTGCGGGTAAGAAACAAAACAAAACCATTTTATTTTTTATTAATTTTGAAGGATTATCTTACTCTCCAAGGAGATAAAATAGTCTCATATTTTATTTATCTTTCAGAAGACCAGACGCGACCATCGACGCCTCCGCCCAAATGGGCTATAGATCTGGAAACTCGTAGAATAGCAGCAGAGGAACGCATGGCTGAAGCCCTAATGTCTATGGCTGCAGTTATGAAAAGCCAGGAAGAACGCAGAGCTATGCTAGACGAGAGAATAGCGGATGCTATTACAACTATTGCTGGGACTGTACAAGACTTGAATAGTGGCGTGCAAGAAGCCTTGCGTCATCTACAACAACTACACCCCATACAATCAAATGGGCCCAGTTTAAAAAGAGATGTTTTTCTATGAGTTACTAGTGAATTCTAAGAAACAATGTTACATTCTAGTACAGCCCATAAATATATTGTTCTTACTGTGTGCATTACTCTGTGAGTGCGAGCATCACAGACAGTCTGCGCGCTTGTGTGTTGGTGCAGGGCAGAGTGTCCCTTCTCCATGTTATTGTTTATTCTATTATTCTCATCATCATTAAGAGTCACGCTCTTGTCGATGATGCTACACCGACATGCTACTTTTTAGGGAAAAATAGGGCAGTGGTTTCCCTCTTGCCTTCCGCCCTCTATTATTCTAGTCAATGTAAAACATATTTAAATGTAGACTGTTTTTGTATTGTTTTAAGTCATCCTTGAGGCATTAACGAGTGTAAAGAGGTGTAAGAAAGAAGAGATGAGGATTGGATGCTATCTTTGAGATAGTCTTGTGTTGTGAAAGTGATTATGCCATACTCAAAAAACTTGTAAATACCAGAATGAAGTACATTTAAACTTAATATTTTGTATATTTGTTTACCAAAAATATAGAAGTGCTTGCTTGCGAAATATTTTATTGTTTTAATTTATTACAAACTTAAGTAAAAATCCCGAGAGAAGTCCTTTTTAACATTATCTATCATAGTTATAATTTAATTTTCCTTACAAAAAGGAATTCTCTTGTGATTTTACTATAAACCACTATCTTGAAAAAAATACCTATGTTCAGGATATAAACCAATATATACAGCTTATAAATCAATCGAATCCAAATCCACTTAATCTTGAGTGCCATTAGTCAAAAATACATACATTCTGTCATTCTCAACTTATTGTGGACAGGTATGGAGGCGTTAGAAACAAGTATAAACTACTGGGAGGATGCGCTAGCGGCGTTCTCTCTGGGCGCCCGCGGCGGCGTCACCGGCACATTGGCGCTGACGTCGCCAGAAGAAGCGGAGTTTTGCAGGGAAATACAAGACTTGCTTCAAAATGCCTACATGCTACAAGTAAGAATTACGTAATAATTATGTTAAGCCACCTAATTGCTTAACAATAATTGTTTTATGTAAGTTTTTTTTAATTATAGAAAATGGTTTTATGGGATATCCCCTCCCCGCGGGGGTCGGGGTGGTATTCCAGAAAATTTCCAGTATAAAATTAATCGCGGTTGCAACATTCCAGGAGCGTTGCGAGCTGCTGTTCCTCGACCAGCGGTCGGTGCTGTTCCGGTCGGAGAGCGGCGGCGGCGCGGCAGGCGCGGGCCCCGGCTCGGCGGGCGAGGGCCGGCGCTCGCGGCTGCTCTCCACGCACACCGGCTCTAGCCACACCAAGCGGGAGCACCATTCCAGTGCTGAGTCATTCGCCTCGGCTGAGGATCAAGTACATACTACACGTCTTTTTAATTCGTAGATGTTTGTATTGTAGTCAAACATCGAAATTTAAAATTTATTATTGGCAACACTATAACATTACTAATTTTCAATAATTGAAGGCAGTAAGTATTATGTTGGATGATACTTTCATACAGTAGATACTACCTATTTATAAGTACCTACCTATTTAACTGGACAATACACAATAAATTAAATCTTTCAGGTTGCAGATCTCAGAGAATTCGACGACTTCACAGAAATAGCGCCGGAAATAGAGAATTTGGAGTTGTATCAAATGGCGTTGAAACAATTAGAAATCGGCATTCCTTGCAGGTACGCACTAATTGTTGTCTTCTTATCTGCCCAGAATATGTGTTAGTTTTGTTATTTTTCAAACTGTCACTTCACAATATACCAGAAGGCCACATGCATCTTTCAGTGTGGAACCACATTTGCCGCTTCGCATCGCATTTTTTACGTCTCGCTCTAGCAAATGAGCACACATACCTACGAACAGTTTGACTCGTTATGAGAGGATGTCTATGGAAAGGAATAATCTCACACATAGGCATATCATGATAAAGAGTACCATATATGTTTCATAATATTCGTTCAATGGATCGTTCAGATAATTATGACGCCGCGCCGCTGTAAATCTAACGCGAGTATTAAAAAAAAAAGATATTACATTCCTATTCTTACAATATAGGGACTTTGAGACTTTTATAATGCTTTCTTCTTCTTATCGTGTCGATGGCAAACTAAATTGTATCGGCCCAAAACTTGGCAACAAGTATGGCGCTATCTGCAGCGCTCATCAGATCCTCCTGCGTACAGGTGTTCGGGCACGCAGGACACGATGTAAGATGTTCCATCGTTTGGGGAACAGTGCCACACTTGCACTTTAAGTCCGAGCCATCCGACAAACCCCACCTGAACAAATTGTACTTACTTCGGCCCACCTGAGTCCGAAGTCTATTTAGAGACTTCCAGGTAAGCCAAGGCAAATCAAGACCTGGCGGAGGTCTCTCGGACGGCGAAACAAAAGGTTTTGGGAGGTGTACCCGTTCCTGCATCTTTCTTTAGAGCGGTCCCTGTCAGGTAGAGGCGACACACACTTGGCGAAGCTTTTGCGGCTTTTCAGCCATTGCGGCACAGGATGATAGCCGTGGAGTGGATGCCGTGTGTCGCTCATCATTTTGACCTTCTCTACCGAGCTTGCTACGGTCCTGTGAACCTCCGGAGGCGCTATTCCAATTAGTGGATACAGCAATTGTACCGGGGTTGGCTTCAGGCACCCAGTAATAATCCGGCAGGTTTCATTTAATGCTGTATCCACCAACTTAGCATGGGCTGAACGGCTCCATACCCGGCTCGCATATTCGCCTGCAGAGAAAGAAAGCGCCAGTTCAGTGGTTCGCAGGACACCAGGCGAAGCTCCCCATTTCGAGGATACTAGTCGGCGCAAAAGACTATATCTGGAGTGCACCTTCTGTTTGACACTTTCACAGTTTTTCTTGAAGGTTAGTGATCTGTCCAGAACGACACCTAAATATTTTGCGACATCGCTGTGTTCAATGGGTACCCCACGCCATTGGATGTTGAGCTTGCGGCCCGCCTCTTTGTTACGTAGGTGGAAGACGCATGTTTGAGTCTTGCTCGGGTTTGGCCGTAGAGAGTTGGCGTCATAGTACTCACCCAGGGTTTGCAGGGCATATAATGCTTTTATATTGCAGGACGCTCCGAACAGACGTGGTGCAGTGTTCCTCAGACTCGGAGTTCCTGTGCAAGCTGCACTGCCTGCGGCTGGCATTCCAGCTGGTGTTCAAGGACGCGGCCGTGTGGGCTTGGTTCGTCGACGCTGGGAGAGAAGTACTCACCGACTTGCTGCTCTTCGCTGATAAGGTGAACTGCTGTTTTTAAAGCGACCTCAAGCATATCTATCTTTTAAGTATATATCGTATTCATTATCGAGTAAATAACCCTCTTTTTGCGTCGCCACGGTCGGGTAAAAGATAAGCATGTAAGCGCCTCCACTGCGTTAGGGGAACTATTAAAACTTCCATACACTTGTTTTGCTTAATATCGATAGGTACAATACAAAATTTATTCGTACATATTTAGTAAAATATAGGTAGAACTGTTGTTTATTACAATCGAAAAACGCAATCTAATGGAATTGTCATGTCTGAAAACACAACTATAGCATGTAATAAATAATTCCTTTAATACCTTCTGTACCATGCAAATCTGTTTTATCAAATGTATTGTGTATAGTTACCTGCTTATATATTATTTTACAGGAACCAAAGGAGTTCTTGGTGGCATACGAAGAAATGGTATCTTGGACTACAGATGGCAGTAATTGGCCTACGATAGAAAGTGAACTCACTAGCAAAGGCGTGAAGGTAACAACTTAAAATTATTCCATAAGAGCCCTTATTGTTTGTTTGACAATATTTAACATAAAAAAATATGATTTATTAGGTACCTAATATTGGTTTGAATGTTCAAGTATTAGGAACACTATTATATTTGCGCATGAAGTGTGTATTTTGTTGCAGGCGCTGACATTTTACGATGTGGTGTTGGACTACATTCTGCTGGACGCGTTCGAAGACCTGGCCTCGCCGCCTTCCTCCGTGCTCGCCGTCGTCAGAAACCGCTGGCTGTCAGATGGTTTCAAAGAGAGTGTAAGTACAAAATCCTAACTTTGGTAGTGGCTTAGAAATCGATGTCGTTCAAAAGAGCTTGATTGGCTTGAAGGGCAGCTTTCAGACCAATACAATTTCTTCGATTTTTTTGCACTACGCTGTATCCTCTACGCTGTATCTGTGTGGTCCTGCTGTCATTCGAATAGATTTTCTTGACAGGGTAAATTCAAATACCTATGTATTATAAAATGTCATTTTAATTGGCAACCATATTATTTTTTGAATTGGCAACATTTACTTTTTCAAAATTGCCAATAATAGGACCTCGTCTTTAATCCTTTCTCCAATGATCCTATTTTTGCAGGCGTTAACAACAGCAGTATGGTCGGTAATAAAAGCGAAGCGACGATACCTACAATACCCAGACGGGTTTATGGCGCATTTCTACTCAATTTCGGAGCATCTGCTGCCGGTTCTCGTGTGGGGCTTCCTTGGACCGCGGGAGCGGCTACGCGACGTATGCCACACCTTCCAAGCAGAGATCGTTGGCTTCATCACAGACCTATTCAGCTTCCACAAGTGCCGATACACCAACGTGGATGACCTAGCCACCGATATAATGCAGCACGCGAAACTCCGCGCAGCCAGCATCACCGACAAACTAGCCGATAGGAACTAAGCAATACTAGTACTAAGTTTAAGTGACAATAATCAAGTCACAAGAGGCACTACGCGACGACTAATAAATTCAGCTAAGTAACACATTCCGATACAATAAGTTCCATTTTTGTATGCAGTCCTGTTTGCCTGAAGCTGAAATGTTATTTTTGAGCCGTGATAGTATTTAAACGGCCTATGAAAGTTTCTATTGGTTACATAGATACTTTGTAGGGTAGTTTGATGAATTTGTAGTAGCATAGACTTGTGAATCAATGGGAACTTTTACGGGCTGGTTCGTAGATGTAAGATAAAAGTGTACTTCCTTCTCAGATCTTACGCATTTTATAGTTATATCTGGTTTATGTACAAAATAACGGTACAGCAGTATAGAGTACCTAAGTCTAGGTAAATAGTTAAATACGTATATCAAGGTATTAACACGGTCGCATTTTTCTGCACCAAATTATTATTATATTCGCAGTTTGTTTTTGAGGTTTGAGCAACTTAAATAACATTTATTCGCCAAATTTTTAAATTTCTTGTTAGTATATAAGTAAATAGTTAATACGACAAAATCTAATTCTACAATATCCAATTTAATATTCATAGATTCTATTATCTGAAATTATGTGCTGTATCTATTTATTATGTAAATATAACAGTTATTATAAAACTAGAAATTTTACATTATGTAGCTGGACATGGGTTTGTAAATGAAACTCTTCTCATTAGAAAATTTAGTATATCAATTATAATATAGCCTTATCTGACAAAAAAAAAACAAAGTAAACATAAACCTTTATTAACAGTCAACGATAATACTTTTCCAAAGAATAGACTCGTGAGTGACTCGTGATAAGCACCAAATAATTTTATCCTGAAGCATTCAGTGACTGGTAAATTTTATATAAGGTATGTCACATACCTTGAAAATTTTTTGCTTGCATTTTGGTATATTTCATATATATTTTTTCTGGAGAGGGAACAGTCTTTGCCAGAATATATTTTTTAAATGTTGAAAGTAAACCTACTATAAAAGTTTCAAAGATTATAAAGAGAAAGCCTGACAACTTTTAAAGTTAAAATAAACGTTAGAATACGAAATTTATATTTCATTATAATCATAACAATAACAAATAAATTATTTGGTTTAGTGCACAGCAAGTTTTTAAAAGCTCTCGTTTTATAAATTATAACATTAATCATTTATATCGTTATAAACAATAAAATCTCTATTTGGTTTTAATAGATAATATACTTAATTTATATAGTATAGCATCAATTGGCAGGCTTCCTCGAAGATAAAAAAGCTTACGATATAGTGAGAATCGACATCTACTCATCAGGACTAGACACTAGATACAAAGTTGAAAATGAGTATACAGACACACAGAAATGCATGCATTCGTCTTATAATAAAATGGAATCACTCTGACATCAGAAACAAATAGTTCCTTTAGAGTAAATATATACAACGAAAATTAAAACCAACTCGTAATATCAAATGGGTTGGATTGCAGCGCACGTCCGCTTTTCATTGCCTGAAGGAAGACGCATTGCTTGTATCTAGACCAGCTGCTTTTGCTTTAGCTGTCATCAGATAATATTATGTCGAGAGATCATCTCCGGCTGAGGATTTCTGTAACTAATATCATACAACACAAGGAACATGACATGTGTTTATCATATTTCCAACAAATAATCCCACAGCTAGTTAATGGAAATATCCATTCACAAAATGAGGTAAATAAAATACCACCACTAAAAAAATAAATATTTTGGTGTTGATAATACTTTTTTTAGTAAAACAAGTTCTAAATTAATGTTATATGAGTTAAAATAGGATAGTGAGTGCTAGGATAGTGGACGGCTACCTGGTCTAGAGGATCATTGGCCGTGGTTCTTTGCCTCATCTAGTTCCACGAACTCAATTATAGACCGTCTCGTTTTCCTTTATCGTCTACAATAAAGGACACTGGACGCGTCCGAGCAGCCTTAGTCGCTAAAATGCGAAACTATGAATGCCTACAGCATGTGCAAATGAAGTTCGCTCGCTCATGTGCAATGTGTACGTGCCTAAGTTTCTAAGGAAGACATTCATCCCGAAGGTGGAGCTGGACAAAGCGATACAGTTCATACGATAATAAATACATTTAAAAACAGTTACAAAATCTTAAACAATATTCGTATGATAGGCAGAAAATTGTCTTGCACAACGAACAATAAAGAGCGAATGACTTTTGCCTTCACATGGCAACACAAAAAAAACATCTGCAACAAAATGTTACCATGACAATCTGCTTAAAATCTGCCGCTTTTTTGTTCATTGCCGTACTGAATGAAACTGGTATGATCGCTTGGTCCAGTCGCTTCGGAGTCGTATGGACCTATTTCCAGAATTACTAGCAATAATTAATTACTACAGTACTAGCGCCATTAGAAGCCCGATTTGACAGCTGTTCCTACTTAATCCCATTGCTGGGCAAAGGCCTCGCCTTTATTCCTCCAGTTTTCTGGATTCTGTGCAAGCTCCCGCCAATCTCTCCGATAATAAATGGAAGGAAGAAATCCTTTGCCCTGCAGTGGGACGGTGCAGGCTAGTAATAATAATGTGGTTAAACATCAAATCAGGCTTTTTGCGCGTGTCCGTATACACAACAGGACCCTTCGTCTGATTCGATCGACAACCAGAGTTTCACTTTCGTAATATTTAGTACCTTCCGAGTAGTGTAAGAAAAATAATAGTACCTTTACAGTTAAACAAAAAACTTGAATTAATTTCCAGCAGGACCCTCCGTGGTTTGAAGGTCTTCAGACCATTGGTGTATATCCCTGTATAGCGGTGCATTAGTACCTTCAGATTATCTTCGTTTTCTTTTAAAACAAATATTAGTTTATAAGAAATAAATCTACAAAATTTTTATACTGCCAGCAGGACCCTTTTTTGTTTTGGTGCTCTCAGTCCAGACATTCATATTTCCTAGCAGCAGTATATTAGTACTTTTCAAAAAAATATCGCTTAATTAAAAAAAAATGTATTAAAAAGTAATTAAAAAATATTTTAAATAACCTGAACGACAATACGTAACTGCACAAATGAACCTCTGTTACTAATATGCGATATGACACTACGAAATCGGTTATTTTTTTTCATCTACCCTCAATTTTGTAAATTATTGAATTATATGTTCTTCGACGATTAAACTACGTACCTACCTAAAATAACATGAAAACTAAATTTTTATTTAATTGGTTGCATCACATAAATAAAACAATAATAGGTAAAGTAAACTCCGGGAATAGAAGTAACGTTATGCTATTTAGAATATTTTCCCTGATAATGAATCAGAGTCTTATTACTATTACTTTATACTACTCATTTTTTAACGAAGCGAAATTTTTTTGAAAAGTACTAATATATTGCTGCTAGGAAATATGACTGTCTAGACTGAGAGCACCAAAACAAAAAAGGGTCCTGCTGGCAGTATAAAAATTTTGTAGATTTATTTCTTATAAACTAATATTTGTTTTAAAAGAAAACGAAGATAATCTGAAGGTACTAATGCACCGCTATACAGGGATATACACCAATGGTCTGAAGACCTTCAAACCACGGAGGGTCCTGCTGGAAATTAATTCAAGTTTTTTGTTTAACTGTAAAGGTACTATTATTTTTCTTACACTACTCGGAAGGTACTAAATATTACGAAAGTGAAACTCTGGTTGTCGATCGAATCAGACGAAGGGTCCTGTTGTGTATACGGACATTTTTTGCGCGACTGTAGCATAAAGAATATTGTGGCGTTAGTAATTCTGACACTGGCCCGCGTGTGTGTGAGCGAGTGAGCTGGCGGTTTACTCCGGCTCGGGGGAGTCAGGCGCGTCCACGGCGGCGACGGTGGTGCCGGCGGCCGCGCGCACCTTCTTCAGATAGCTGGCGCTGTCGAACTCCAGGCAACTCTGTGTGAACGTCCATCTTGTTAGTCAGCTCTTCTTCACATTACACGCTTTTAGTTCAAAAATAATAGAAAGTAGTGGGCAGAGAGAATCCTGTACTAATTTATTACTAGATTTGTTCACATACATACATACCCTGTGAATTAGGAACCAAGCAGTAGAACCTGCTGTCCGAAAGGCATAAAACAAAGCCAATTTATACTCATCCTTACCAAAAACATATGGTGTGCATATCTATTGTTTGTGTAGCGCGACTTCTAAGAAGTCTTCACACACAAACTAAATTGTTCTAGCCCACTTTCAAAATTAAGATAAAAAATAAACGTGTACTAAAAATAGATCAATTTAATACTTATTATTATACCTTAAGAGCGTATCAACCGCTTCAAGACTTCGCTTCGCGTTACGTTCCGCTTTCAATGCTTGTTAGTCGCGTGAGTATCTTCAGTATGCGTGTAAGTAATTTATTATCATAAAGAACATTTTAGAATAGATGCGATGAACGGGTTAAAACACTGTGTAACGTAAATTAGTAATGTGCAAAGATGTAGTCACTATTCTTTACAAGTTATTTTGTGCAACCTTGTAGATATGTAACAAGATGTATTTGCGTGCTGACGTTTCATGCATCACCAAAAACTCCGATATTGTTATTTACATGCCGCCAGAAAATTAGTCGCACATACATAAATACGTATATAGGTATATCAATTCCTATCCCGATGTTAATCCAATACTGAAGCGATGTGCGATCACCTTTCCTGTTGCAGGTACCCCCAATTTAGTTGCCGTTATTTAGTCAGTGATAGTGTATTTATCAAAACCTCTCGAGAAATATTTCGTTGCGGTTATGCATGCGTGTTACAGAATTACAAGCGGTACAGGAAAAGCATAGAATTTTTTAAAATCTTTTATTGAAAAATCAGAAATTGACAAAAGAACACAACACTGGTAATTTTCATACCTACTCAAATAAAAAATTACAATATAACAATACATATGAACACAATAGAATGTCAACATTGAATTTTGATATGCGCTGCGAATATTAGACAAAGTCCTAAGAGAGTCTACCTGTATCGAACCCCTCCCGAGCCGTACTGTCCAGGCAGCGTGAACAAACAGACAATTCAAATTTTATACATGTTAGCACTCTAATAAACACTTCATAAACACACTCAAAACCATCTACTCATGTAAATAACTTTGCTTAAAAAATTTGTCAATACTCAACAGTCAATAAACATTCCTATATACTACTCGTAAAAAACCTTTCCATCAATTTTCAAAAATTATTTTTCAAAAATGTCCATCACAAATTTAGTAATCAGTCTTTTCTTTACGGAAACTAAACGAGATCTTATTGAGATAAATTTGAATTTAAGTCATCTAAAATTATTAATACTGGATACTAGCATTTGATCGTCATACATAATAGCCAAAGTGGAGCTTTATAGTCAACTTGCCCGGTGGAGGGCCCCCGAGTCAGCCTGCGGCCCAGCATATACACTTACATACAGTTATAATAACGGTGCATCTTAAGCTACTGAGATCAACATACTCCTAATAGTACTCGTTACCTTTATACTTAGTGTTATGCTTAATTAGCTATAAGGCACTTGTGCAGAGCCCGGGCGTCTAACACATTATAATAGTGACAAACACGTCAGTGACTAGCGACATGAGAACATACTCTATGCTAAGAGAATATAAACGTACAGAAATTTGCTTTCCCGAAATACTCAGAACCTCCAAATATACAAGAGTTAGTAAAAAAATGAAATATGAGTGAAAAGCACAAAGCAAGCGTAGTGCGTGCATCTCAGCAAAAACTATCGAACGTGTTCAGCGCCAACCTAAACTCAATCCGCGTGAAAGTTAGTCTAAGTTTCTCACATGAAACCAGAAAACTTATCACAAATACAACAGAAACCTACTTACATCCGTACCGACCGAACACGTTCGAAAGTTTTCGAGTACATTTAAGCCAATCGGGCGGCGACGCGAAGCGAAAAACATAAATCTCAAACCAAAGTGCAACTTTTCTTCAAGACAAAATATCGGGCCGCGGCGTCGCCCATCGGGAGCGGGAAAGGGAAGGACAGGGAGGGGAGGGTCCGGACGAAGGAGCTCTAAACGTCGTCGGCGTCGCCTCGACCGTCCTCCGCGGCGGCGGGTTCGAGCTGGGAAAGGAAAGGTCACGGCCAACGTCGGCGGGGAGCGCCCGGGCCGCCGCACCGCGAACATCAAATTAAAAATCAAACGAGCAATCGCCGGGCGATCAGTAGAAGTTGCGGCAGAGCAGCGCGGCGAGGTAGTTGGGGTGGTGCAGCGGCGCCCACACGCGGAACGGCGTGAGGATGCGCTGCGCCGACGCGGCCGCGGCCGCCGCGCGCCGCACCCCGCCGCCCCCCGCGGCCCCCGCGCCCGGCGCCGCCCCGCCCGCCGCGCGCCGCGGCCCCGCCAGCGTTACCTTGCGCGCCAGCTCCGGCGGGAACGACGCCAGCCCGCCCGGCGGCACCTTCGACAGCGGCGAGTCCGCGTACTGCACCAGCGTCTCGTACGTGTACGTCTGCCGCGACCCGCCGCCGCCGCCGCCAACTGCAACCACAATGCCACAGCTGTACCGCCCCGTACCCATACGCTGCCCGCTTCATAGCTTATGAAAAGGGACGATTGACTTTCCGCCTGTTTTACGCTCACCTTGATTGAACGCCTACTCGAACGCATTTATTAGGACACCAGTCCTTATCATTATAAGCTGTAAAGCTATTTATTATGCATCAGTTGCGATGTTATATGCTCGTTGTGATTATCTTTATTAAGGATTATTATGTCATCGAAAGCGAATAGCTACATGCATTTATGAAAATAGACTTCACGCTATTAGGTCAACTTAAATTTATATTAACTGGGGGACACTAGATTATATGTATAACTTTTTTGCATTCTATATAAAAACTTTTGTTATTGACTGACTTCTGCATATTGTCGTTTCATGACATGAAAAGCATAAGTGACATGAATTGAAACAATGCATGTTAATCGCAAACACAAAAAGGACACGGTAAAATGTAATACTTATTTGATATTTTTTAATTGATATAAGATGGTAGTAAATGTTAGCATGATAATTTGTTTTCTCTTTGCATGATAACGGTCAATGTTACACAATAAATATAATAAAAATATGTGTTCATATTTGGAAAGTTCCAACGACTAACAAATTGTTAATAACATCAAAATTTGTATTTGTGTAGTCCAATTATTAATTTGCCAGTCTTTGGATCATATTCATTTTCAAATGAAACATGTTCATTTGAAAGAGAGAGTATTGAAGTGTATTTCACAGATCTTACCAAACTTAAATTCATACGTACGTTCATTGTAAACGAAGTCAGCTGCATAATTAGTTAAAATACCTACTGATAGAATACATTTTTAAGTTTGATGAGACTTGTAATTACACGCGTATGATAGAATAAATCAAGGTATCCCTCTATAACATCGTAATAAACATTACAAACGCAATATGAAATTGTTTAACTCGAATTAAGCTCATCTTGTTTACGTATTTTCTATAAGATTTTGTGTGAGTTAATATTCCCATTCCAAGTTTATACAAACACTAGTTTAAATATTTATTGCTCCAACAGCAGATTATAACGTAAGCAAGTTTAGCTGTTGTAAGCCATATTTTGTCATTGAACACAGACAGAGGTTATTTTACATCGTTTACTTTTTATGTATATCTATTGACACAATGGTGCTAATTCCTGTAGGCAGCATCTAATTTTATTTAAAGTTACATCTGTCATTTTCTTATCCGCCGAATGGAAAGGGACGGGTAATCGAATCGACAACATAAAATTTATGGAACACACGTCAATTTTTAAGCACAAATCCGAAACAACCCTATAATTATTTTACATTGGCATAAAACCCGACAGAATTAAGTTGACAGACACGTCAAACGGTTTGGATACCAGCGAGATACCTAATTGATTCGCTCGGGCTTCCTAAAATTAACAGCTGTCAATTATCCGTCCCTTTCCTTCTCAGTGAATAAGAAAATGACAGGTATAATTTAAAGCAAAATTAGGAGATGTCTGCAGGAATCAGGGCCAATGTAAAAAGTATGTCATTAAACAATCTTATTCTGGATTTTTTTACTTGATCGTCTAAAGATTTGCGCCTGATGGAATTCTTCATTTAGATTCTAATTCGGGTGTTATTTAAGCTGTTCTTGAAGACGGGCAGTAGACCTTGCTATAATTAGTGCCTTGCAGACACTGTTAAATCGTCTTCAGTAGGCGCATGAGGCCTGTGATGATCTTGTTATAGGGGATACCTCGTGTGTTCCACCACGCATGCGTGCTGTGGACTCACCTTGATTCTTGTCAGTGCTGGTGGCGCGTGAGAAGCGCGGGCGCCGCGGCGTGGCGTCCTCGGCCGCTGCACACAACGCCAGTTACGCCACACCCGATACCACGATACACGACCCAGACATAATCAGGAGCAACTACACCTACATAGGGGACTAGCCTAATTAGGGCACTATTACGGGCCGGGAATTTATACACGCTCATATTTAGGACATTTTGTAATAATAAGGACCGATTAATAAGGAATTCAGGTCAAGACAAGATGTGCAGGAATAAAATCCTAGAAGTAGTGTTTCCAAGACAACTGCTAACGTAATTAGAATGAGGCATAAATAGCAAAGAGGTAAATTAAATTTTGAATAAATCACATATAACTTCATAGAAAGCGAGAAAGAGACGTCTTGGCACCTTTAGAGAAATGGGTTCAAAGGGGATACAAGAAAATGCCGTTCTATGTTTATATGTGTACCAGAACCAGGTGGTTCAAACCTATACCGTCGAACAAAAATCTTTTGTGTTTGCCCTCAAAATAGACAAAGAGTTCTTTTTAGTGAGAATATTGCGTATTTCTGTAATAAGCAGAATACAGCAGGAGTTTCAAACATGTTTGGGATAAGTTGCTCCTGAAAAGGTCTCTTGAGTTAGAATGGATGTCGTTATGGCAGGTGACAATGAGTTACAGAATGTGCCCGGTAAATGGATTGTTACAAAATTTGGAAAACACGCTGCCACGACCGTGGATCGAAGTGGTCACAGTGATATCATAAAAATACATTATTAATAATATGGACGTGACATGTAAATATATAAATATCATAAATATCGACGTAATAATACATGTGATATCGGTATTTTAAGGCTAGTCATGGCACAAAATGTAGATTCTCGAATAAATACGTGACTTATGGTAATGTAAAATCTACATGCTTCAGTCAGTCACTACTATCTGGGAAGTCTCAATATTATTGCACACTGTTATAGCAAACGTCATGCTTCTTAATTAAAATCATAGCCTTTTAAATCTACTTTTACATGCCATTAAAAAGCAAAATTCGATCTTGCTTTATTCCTCTCCCTTTATTTTGTAGAAATGCCTAAATCGTACGCGACAGCTTTGGCGGCACATAGTATAACGTCGAATGCCTATCACCTTACAAGTCCTGTAATGAACATTTTGATTCAAAAGTTTTCCAATATTGTTCATATGAAATCCCACATTTAGATTAAGAAAATGGGATTCTTTGGTTTGTAGACTAAAATTGTTATGTAAATATGGTAAAACTTTTGGAACACAGCACCCATTTTAGTACTTGTAGACCATCACCTCATTTGACGATCATATCTCATGCGTACATTGACAAGATAACACAGACTGTTGGACGCAGATAATCCCATAACCACGTAGCAAGTATATGTGACCTAGCTGGGCCTACATCTCAGTTCTTTTATCAACTTTAGACTGAACTGGCGATATTAAATAATGTTAAAATAGAAAGAAAATTATTATTAAAGAAAGACTTTAAAACTATTTTACTTTAGGTTATATTTTATACCTTCGAAATAATTTGACCGTTATTCTTAGATCTGGACAGAATTGTATAAATATTATTACCATACTATATTTTATTGATGATAGACATTATCTAAAATAATTACATTCACAATTTAGTTTTGCCGCCCTTCCTTTATGCCCTCTTTGATGATTACGAAACTGTTGTAACTTTATCGATTCCAAGAAGAAATACCGTAATGTTGGATTAAACTGTAGTAAAAAATGTTGTCATGTACCTTGCTGGTCGTTATGTTCATTGGGCGGAGCGAACACATCGTCGTCGGCGCCGTTGAGCGCGGCGTCGTCGCGCAGCAGTAGAGCGGCGCCGGGCCTCTGCGACAGCGTGAAGAAGTCGCCCGAGCCCGCGCCCATTGCCTCCAGAGCGCCTGCGCTCTCGAAGTACTCGTCCAACACCAGCTTTGCAGTCTACATAACGCACGTGGAATATTGTACAGTGTGTTTTTTAAAGAAACTATGTAATGTCAGAATGTGTCTGAGGACAGACCGAGAGCAGGATGGCCGAATGTAGTAGTAGGCCGAATGAAATAGAACGTTAAGGTGTGTGAAAGAGAGAGCGACGAATGACCGACAGAGAAGAGGAATTTGCGGAATGACAAGTGAATGGTTGTCGGTCGGTTGTTTTTCAGAAAGCGTATTTATAATTAAAAACTGGTAATAAATAAACAAGTAAGTGAAGAAACCATCATGCCCCATTCCACTATTTTTGGGATGTTAGTGGGCTCTTTTTCCGCATTTAAAGAGCGAAGTGTTTATGTTGTCTCACCTCATGTCTGTTGACAATAAACCACTCTCAACATAATCAAAGTGATACTCTATTCATGGATCTACATACCTTGACAAGATCCAAATTATTGCCCGTGATCTTGATGGAATGTTGCCCAAAAGTCACAGTGTACTTATATTCTCCTAGTGCGGCGTCGTTCGTCGAAAAACTATGAAGTAAAGCTCGGGAATTGTTATGCGGGGATTTCTGAAATATTGAAACAAAATATTTTGTGATACTCACGCCCGTAATCTGTAATGGGGTGGGCAGAGCCACAAGTAATCAAAGACAACTTGCAGCCTCTGCTGAAACGAAGTCCTAAGATGGATATGATTATCCATAATGTTAGAAAGGATAATCCCTCTGTAAGATTTTACAATACCCTGGAATAAATAAATAAACAAGCAGTTGATCGAGTTGTTTTTTATTCACTTCTAGAACAGCATAGAAGCTCACCTTATGATACTAAACCTAAATAAAACCGATTTACTGATTTTGGTAATTTTTTACCAGTGTTATGGAAGCGTAACATTTGCCGCGTGTTCTCAACCAAATATCTTCGCACGGTTCAAACTCTACCCATATAAAAGTGTGTCACTGATCACACATGGCTTCGTGAGTCACTAACTGTGGTTGATCTAAGGGATACATTTACATTATTACATTCTTCACCGATTGGGTGCCATCTTTCTTGAACAAGCTGGGGAAAATGAGCCATATTAGAAGTACACAAGCACCAACCTCCCTAGGGCGAGGCGCCTCGTCGGAGCCAGCCGAGTCGAGCGAGGCGCGCGAGTCGCACAGCTGCGCGTCCAGCGAGCCTTCAAGCCGCACGGGCGACGCATTGCGCCGGATCGTATCGCCGATCAAGTGCTTGGCGTGGCTGGAAGATAAGCAACAATATTATGAAGACAGTCTGTGTAAAGTTGTTACATTGAGAATGTAATTGCCTATAAATATAAGAAAAAATTGCAGACACTTTTGATACCGAGTCCTAAGATGGATATGATGAACCATATGGTGACAGGCGAACAGCCTACCGCCCATAAAATTATCCATCATGTTGCTGGTTTTCAACGTTTTTATGTTTTTATTAGCATACAAACAAAAAAATATTGTCATAATTTCTTCTTTTTCGGCTTTCACAAGGTTTTTGTCCCCTCTAGCAGTTGCATTGACATATTAAAGCAAAAAAATACAGTCTAAGGAATTATACAAATTAATATAACACGATGTTAGATTATGTTATGTAAAAGAACCGCTCTAATTACGGCGACTTAAACTTGCGTGTTTAACAAGCGGCTGATAATAATAAATATTTATGTAAGTAGTCAAACAGTGCATTTAAATTACGCAAACTATCTATCTGTATAAATGCAATTGTTTGTTTACCCTTACAGCAACATATCGACATGATTTTCGTAAATGAATCGACAAGTCTGAAATATCTTTGATGTATCCTGTGTTTTAAAAGTTGATGTAAATTGCTCGTACTCACTTCACATTCTCTTCGTTGGGCCCGGTGATCTGCACTAGACGTTCCTTGGCACCAGGACTCACTGCAAACATTCAAACTGATGACGATCTGACCCTCTCAATGTTGCCGTTAGTACGAAACTGACGCTGTATTATTTCAAGCCTCAAGCTAAATGCGGTTGTTAGGCAATGAAACATGGGTTTGTTGTACATTTTAGTTCAAATGCCAAAATTAGTTGTGGATACCACACCCTTTCATTATTTAGATAATTATTAGTAAGTTGATTGATAATGTTACATAAAACGACAAATTCACAATTGTTCTTTTGGATATTCAGGTGTTAATATCACATATAACAGTTGAGGAAGTATTAGGTAAGTAAAAGCATAGACGAGATTGTATGACAGTAGAGTGTGCATTCAGGAGCGCGGTGAGAGAGCCCCGCAAACCATGCGCAAGCGGCGCCTCGCCCGTGCGGTCGTACCTCGCTGAAACGATATTATCGTGTCACTTAGCTCCTCGATCATGTGCACCCGCCTGCCCTTGATACCCATCACTGCAACACCACAATACAACTTCAGACTTGCCGTCGCGCCCGCGCCGCCGCTTTCGCTACATTCCTATGCAATTACCACATTGGACATCCTATTTACAATACAAAGACTTTATTATACTCTACCTCTTTATTTACTCCTATTTCAGTTATATAAGTAATTAAAGTATATTCAAATTTTATTTCTAATGTAACGGTTCTTGTTGTGTATAAAAAATGTCCAATGAGGAAACAGCTACAAAATATTCTGTTTTAAGAAAAACATATTGTTTACTCTGAGTTACGGTAAATAAAGGTAAATATTTGTGTAGGAAAATCTCAACATATTTTTTTTCGAGATACAATCTCTCTTATCAACATGCACCATAAAATGTTCTACACATACCTACATGTTTAACTAAATAAACGAGTCTACTAACAGATAAGCATTAAATTGACTTGTTCATGCATTGTTTCCCCACTTATTGACATTACTTGTAAAGTACATGCATACCCATTTACATTACAAAATATCAAATTCCTCTAGCATACATCATTTTGAGAACTACAAGTACTTAGCTTAATAAAATATTGGCGACTTCGAAGGCTGCTATTTTGTGTTTATAATGAAAAGACAAAGAAGTCAACAGACAAATAAGCCAAAAATAAAATTTAAGGCTAGTTCAAAAAGTTCGTATACCTTTTCCAGAATCAGCATTCCTGATGACGACCTCGTCTTTCGAGTAGTTCTTGCCCGGGATTTTAGTGGGCTTGGGAAACTTGCCCGAGGGCTTGATAATCTCGCCCGGACCAAGCAGAGTGGGCGGCTCGGCCGGCGCAGCCAGCGTGGGGGACACCGAGCCGCCCGTGCCCGAACCCTCCATCGTCGGCACCAATAGTGGCTATTACAACAAAACAAATCATTCTACCATCAACTCCAAACAATTTACTTTACTATGTTTTTATTTTCCAACCATAACAAATGACTAATAGGTCTATTCAAGGGTCTATTGACTTGGCACCAGCTGAAAACCCCAAACAAGTTCTGTGCCAAGTTTCTTCTGGTGACTTACCTCAGCGTGCGTGCCACGGTGCCTATAGTACTGACTCATGTAGTCAGAGCCTTGCCAATGTTTGGCGCGCAACTCAATAAGCTCTAAGAGGTGAAGTCTGGTCTTCTTGTCCAGTCGTTCATCTTGAGAACCATTTCGGAACACAACAAAGTACCTGAAACAATTTTGTTTGTTGTACAGTTACTATTTGTGGCAGTTCTACAAAAAAATTACGAAAATGGCTACATACCTATCAAGAAAGTCCTTAAAGAGTGCTTCGAGTTGTGCGCCATAAAGCTTCAGGTTAGCGTACATGGTGGCAACATTGCTTTGAAGCGCACGGTCATAGTTGCCCTGCATCATTTGGTACGCCACAGCCTCAGTCAATACAATCAGGTCATCGACTGTAATGGAAAAGGTAGATTTGCAAAATAGTATTTTTCAAAACAGGCATTCTTCAAACTAAAGTAAATATTTCAAAACATGAAATCTCTGACTGGTGAGAAATAACAAATCTAACAGTTTACA
This sequence comes from Pectinophora gossypiella, assembly GCF_024362695.1. Taxonomy (NCBI): domain Eukaryota; kingdom Metazoa; phylum Arthropoda; class Insecta; order Lepidoptera; family Gelechiidae; genus Pectinophora; species Pectinophora gossypiella. The sequence goes on from NC_065404.1 coordinate 6,120,949, forward strand.
CACATCGTGAGCAGCATATCTAGGTCAGACGCCGTTTGTACACACAAAGCATGATAATGTGAAAATTACTGTAAAAATTAAGGATATTTCATCTGCACAGAAATAAACAATTAACAGCTATTTACAACATGCAATCTCTATTAATTACTACATTCTTACTGGAATCTTGTCAGTATTGAATGAGATTACCTATTTATAGAATAAGTGGTGGGCTATGATAATTAGAGAAAGCATAAATAATCCAACTGATAGTAAATGTGAAAGTTGCATAGGTGCAGATTTGAATAAAAAAACAACGGAATTTATAAAAACCCCAAATTAAGGGTGCAGATTTGATAAAAAATACAAAGGAATAAAAATCACCAAATTTAGATGTAAGCTACTTTTCTCCCAGATTGAGAAGATGGAGATATAGATACCTATTTAAAGTTAGGTACCATTTCAGTCAGATATTGCAATTGTTTTTTTTTTTAATTTTCAAATTCAAATCTGGAATTTATTTTTGTTGCCTCTATGAGAATATACAGTCCAAAATTTCTAAGCTGAATCTTCCAAGAAAGTAAAACATACACTACTACTGTTGAAAAATGCAACTGGATTCTTACCAGAATTTATTTTGACATCCAGTACTGAATTGCGGTTGTGTGCAGTACTAGTCGTCGATTTCAGGGGCCTGGGTACTTCCAGTTTTTTAACCGTGCGGGTCATTTTCGTTAGGGTCGACATGGTGCTGCGCAAACAAACAGTTCACATTATAAACAAATACACTGCATTACATACGCGAGTAACGTCGCCGCAAATGAACACAAACTGACGGGCAATGATTGTCACATTTTTGTTCGAGGATATGAGTAACCTTGTCGTAATTTATGCACAATGAAACTATCGAATATGAAGAAACTGCCGAGAAACTCACTCATCCATGGCGACTGCGCCTCGATGCAGTATATGCACACTAGAACCACTATTATAGCAAAATCGCGTGGAAAGTGAAAGTGATGACAATGATCCTAGCGAATAAATTCGGAACAAATCCAATACGTGTTCATTACTCGTACACTGCTTTTTCGTGCAATAAAAACGGTTTAGCTGAAAAAATTTTGACTTAGAAGAAGATTAAATATTTTGCTCGATGAAAAACATTTAGACAAAACAATTGAAAACCATGGAACACGATGAAATAAGAAATAAACAAGAAAACTCACCTGGCTACGCCATTAATTCGCAATAAAAATAAATTTTAAATAGTGTTGTCCCAATAGAAAAACCGTTAATAGCAGTCTGGTTATAAAATTTTCGTAAGCCTTGAATGAAGTAATGCAAATCTGTAATATTAGTAAATAAGAGTGCAATGTAATTTTTCTATAAATATTTCATAACCAAAATTCAATGCACTTAATTTCTTATTAATGAAAAATAAAACCGGTATTACACAAAAAAAAAACAAAATATATCGATATCGATATATTTTATTACACCATCAACCCTATAATGTTGCCATTGAAATTCATAGATTGGTAGAATGTTACTTTCAAAAATAAGACGAAGAGAAATGTAATTTCAGCGTAGGTTTACGTCTACAAACAGTACAAATCTGCATTGAGCCAGCTTTCAATCGGTACTGCTCTTTGAATTCGAAAGACAGTAAATTTAAAACTTTTTCATACAATTACATAAAAATCAAACTACCGTAGTTATTTGTTGTAGCAACATTTTGGTAGAATTCGATTATTCTGTTGACAGTTCGTATTTTCGGACAAGTGTCATCGCGGGCGTGGAGTGTGTTGTTTGTGTTTTTGTCCACTATAAAATCAGTTATGTCGTGAAATGTGCGAAAATAATGCGAATTTATTTTATAGAAATATACTTTCGAATTATGACTATAGATTGGATGTGGTTGTGTGCAAATGAAGTGACATAATTGATTTACCAGCGAAAAATCCAACTTCAGGTGCGTTCGTTATTCTATGATTTATATTTTTAAAGTTTGTAGGCGAGCGCTAAGACAAAATTATGCAAATGATTACCCGCTGGTGCTTCTGTTGGCAAGTTAAACTCGACGACAACTTTAATACTTCATGTACAATATACTTACGTTAAAATCAAGTCATAACCATATAGGCTTCCATATAGGTACATATTCCGATTTCTAAAAAAAAAGTTTTATATATCTACTGTAACTAAGCATACGTCGTGTTCTATTATACAAATAAAAAGCATATAAATCTGTCTCGAAAATCGAATTGTTGTTTTATACGAAATGTTTAAATTGTTAACATGAAGCAAAACTAGGTACTTGATGAAATGTTTTTGAGCATGCTGCAAATATAGGATTTCATTAAATAGAGAACCAGAATCGATTTGTGTATATCAAAGCATTATTTAAAAAACTGTTTTACTTTTTTCAAATAAAAACATATTTTCCCCAATTGACCCATTAGTTAAGTTACCCTCAAACTTAGACACTGTTAATAATTAAATTGAATTAGAATTTAGTTATATTTGGTAGATAGGTACATACTTTTAATATCGAAAAAGTGAATGCTAATTAGGTATCTTACTTGATGTTTTCATTTGTGATTTCTGTACTTAAGCAGGATTTTTTATCAGAAAATGTTTTGTTCTTTTTTTTTTTCAGGGAACACCATGACGAGCTACTACATTACATTGCTGTTGGTGCGCGTAGTGCTGCCAGGGGCTCTCCTGTTTAGTAAGTTCCTTCACCCGGTTAAAGTAATCTAACTAGATTCTTGTTGGAAGCAAACACTGACATGAAGTGAACATAGACATCATCCCTGTGAAAATAAATAATGATAGTGTAGTTTTTCGGATATTTGCAACATACCTAATCAACTTGACACTCAAAACAATGATTTTTTTTACTAGAGCTTTATTTTACCTATTTTTACATGATTTGAAGCATATTCTTGGCTTCTATGTATTGGCATTCTAATTATGTGCTTGCTTACAATGTTACTGTGCATTTTCCGGCAAACCGCGACAACTTTTGACGTCATGGTCTGATCTGGACCGGCGCGCGGTTTAGGTGCTTAATCGCGCCGCTTGCCGTCAAAATATTATGTATTCCATCCTCACTGCATTCAACTACCGAAATAAATCTGACGTCACCACGTGTCGAACACGTCGAAGCCAGGCACTTTTTGCGACGGCCTTTAATAGCTTTTATAGCGCCCATCTCAGTCTAATACCTGGCTGACCCGATTGTCGATATAACGCGTTTAATTTCAATTATACCTGCTCCGAACACAGGTTTCTGCAATATAATTCGTATACTGTTCTAAAAGAGCAATAGTTTTTGAGTTTTTTTTTTTTTTTTTTATTGTTAAATTGGTAAGTACAATTTTATTTCTTACAATATTAACCCACCAAACTGTTACGTTTGATGGCGAGATGCGCTTATCTAATAAACATAAATTTCTACTCACCTAGATAAATAATAAAATAGAAAAACCATAACAATCAAGGTAACTTACAATATATAAGGTCCAAGAAACCCATCGCTCAGCTTAGATGCCATAACTGAGCTATGTCATTTTCAATGGCAATTTTGAAATTAAGCATGGAAGCACAGTCGGCGTTATGTGCCAAGAAACTAAACATATTCAAAGTCTGTGGCGACTGGCGACGGTGACCACGCGTCGTCGCATTGCGGGGAAGGAGTAATGTGTCCTCCCGTGGGCGCGCCTGTTGTTTCTGGGCGCGTCCTCGCGATTCGTACTCTGACCCGATGACCGACATGCCGTGGCCTTGCCACCGGGCCCTTTGATGATACCGTGAAATTTGCATGCCGTTTGCCACACGCAACCTCACTGATCTGATTTACAATGTTAGCACAAAGATTTTTGATAACTGTCTTAAAAGTCGCGTGCCAAGACATAGCGGGAAATATGCAAATACGATATCGGATTTATTTAATGTACTGTAGAACTGTAAGGCTCCGTATTTTTAGTATAATACGACGGCTTTAGATGCGTCACAATTCGCAAAATAGAATGAAGTCGTAATTACTTTCATTTGTGATCTTCGCCCGACCTAACTGGGTAGGTACGTTGTAAAAGTGTGACAGACCTTTCTGAATGGTTTCCATCGTGATTCGCAAGGCAGGTTGAACGCTTGCTATACTCGTAAAGGACACACGTCCTGACCCTAATTCCCATATGGCCCATAAATCCGACAATTTGGAACATTACCTGCCCGGCCCTCTGTTTACAACTCCACCTAACGAATTACTATGTCGTTGACGCGCAAAATGGAATTTTCGTGTTCTGATTTTTGTACGCTTATACATTTTGTTGATAAATCGTAGGTATCGTAGCAAGACGATGATTTTCGGAGTAAGCGATATACATTATACTTACATCAATAAATTACTTAGTTTTTCTTACATATAGCATGAACACTACATTTATAAATCACTTTCTTACCGGAACGTATGGTATTACGTGTAACGAAATTGCGTATGATATAATTAGTACCTAGACTTAAATACTGTACTTATTCAGGTTTTGTCGAGGTCGTCAACGAAATGCCGTTTATTTAAATATAAATCACATAAGTCACAAGCTAAAGGTATAATCAAGGAAAGTGAGAGTCACTATAAGTAACAAGGCGACATTTGAAACAAGTTTCACGATATCGAAGTGGTAGGTATATTATATTTCTTATTCTGTAGAGAAATACAGTATTACATACCGGGGTAAGCAGAGACTATGGAATTCCATTTGCTTCGATCCTAACACACTTCTCTTGTTTCCTCCACAATCATCAATCGTTTCATACACGCACGCCGGTTCAGAGTAGATCGTACTAAACCTTTTCTTTGGTCCATTACAAAGGTAAGAAAAGATAAGGTAAGTATTACAAAGGTAGTATATTATATTCTTCTTATCGTTCTATCGTGAAGACGTAATTAAATTGATTAGTGGCCGTGAAACAGCTGGACATACCTGCGAGCTCACTCAATGCTTTTATGTCTCAGATTGTTAGTTATGAGAAATAAGAACCAACTTTAAACTGTATTCTAGACTATCGCTAGTATCTAGACATAGATTAGTATCGTTATACAATAACTACATACTTATCTGATTATGACTACACTACACACATGCAAGCACCTAGGTAGTTGTACTTAGTACTTGTACTTGCACACGATAGATATTTACACTTTTATTTAACGACTCTGCAAGAGATCTTTAATATGTGTATTTAATATCTGTATTTATTTATTAATAAATAAATAAATAAATCTGTATTCTTTATTCAATAAATAACTAACTAAATATGTAGATACTGAATCTATTGTTTTTAATTAAGAAGTAAAAGGAAGATAATCTAAACTGACTCTAAATACTCTACTTTTTCCATAGTTTCATTCATAGCAACCATTTAGCTTACTGCACGGCTTTTAACACAAAAAATCGTGTGTAAACCTACTTACCCGTACGGTATTCATTCATCATTCACCTACCCTGATACGCAGTAGGTCTCACGATGTCCTACGTCTGTAAAAGACAAATATATGTAGCGTTATTACCAGGTGACCTTTTTTTACCGGAGACTGAGAAGTGACCGAAACCATCGCTATTATGAAGTAGTCCCTTAGTCTTGACCCTGCAAATATATCGAACTAAAACACAAAAAAAATCAACTTGAAACGTCAAACTAAGCCGGCTGTGAAAGTCCACGTGAGTACATTACAGAGTGGCGTGAGACCGCGATGTTTGCCCAACTAATGGGCCGCGCCCGGTTCGCGAAACGCCATTAATTAAACCTTCCGACCCTTCGACGCCGAATGTCGCCGACTCTCAGACTTCGATTGCCTGCCTCGCCAAATCTACTCGATACCTTCTTTCACCTTTGTAGTATGTACTGTTAGGAATCTCAGCTAAGGGTGCTTAGCTTTGTTATTGTTTCGTTTAGCTCAGATAAACAATCAGAACGCCTCTAGTTTCCAGTACGGACGAATTCAGAGTTAACCTTAACTATTTCAAATAACGACTTAATTATTACTTGCATCACCAATAAAGAGAAACGAACGTTTATACTTACGAATACCCTTGACTTCGATCTGCCATACATTTACGATCGGTTTAACATCCGAAAATGTAAGCAAGTTCGCTCTCTCTTCCATATTATTATAAAAATTTGAACATTTGTTACGAGGCTTTCTACGAAATATCCAGTAGTAGATGGGGTTCATAAAGCGTCAATTACGTGGGTGGGTGTTGTGGTTATGGATCATAAAACGCTTTGAAACGGATACATAGCGTGAGTTCGATGAAAACTTGTTTTTACACCTATACTAGTATGATAACGCGGCGGTCGCCAAAATATGTTACTATCCTTGACCTTTGCAATCAGTCACAGTGTGTGCAAATCTTTTGTCCAATTAGCAGGTGAAAATATGATATTACCCAGATATTACCTATTCAAAGTATTCTATTAAAGCCATGCTATGTATTAGCCTCGCCAAGTCGCCATAGACTTTCGAATTAAGTATTCTTGAGTGATAAGAGTGTGATAGGTTGAAAATAACTGCTCTGAAGGTAATTACACACAAGGTAATTAAAGAAAATTATGAGCTGATAGAGCGATAAATTAAATTAGTTCTGCTATTGATGGGCCATTTACTACAGCCTGACATCCTGCGTCTATTTTGCAAATGCATCTGATGGATAGGCTGGACACTATTGTACCCGGGCTTACTTCCTCTTAGTTTATTAAGCCATTAAATAAAATATTAAAAAAACCGAAAGCAGCGGTAATGGAATAAGAAATTTAATTACAAAGTAAGCATGACGCTATAGTAAACTAATCACGCGAAGCTTTCATTTCTGTTTGTATGTATTATAGTCAAACGAGGATATTCGCGAACACTCCCTCGCGGCGTAATCGCTCACATAGCACGCACAGCTCCCTTGCCCGCCATATCCACCGCATTGCCACTTAATTACATATAAATCCGCCACTTAGCCGTATTAAAAACGAAATCAATTCCACGAAACAACAAAATCAACAGCAGACCTTGCATTATGGGCGGGATAGTGAATTAATTAGCGAAAACATCGTATTCTAACCTGAATGTGTGTTTCATTAGTCTAATAGCGACTCTACAACTAATCTTAATTTGGCCTAACATTTGCAATTCATTATGTCATATTTACGAAGTTCCTTGCTAATTTTGCTGTGCCATTGAACCGTAATGTTGGCAATGGTTGCCTCTTTATTTTGTTTTTTAAAACACTTTTTTAGTATAGTCGCTGACTGGCAGTACAGGAAATAGTATCAGATGATGTCATTCTACACTTAACTTTTGGTTAAAAACATTACAACAACTTTGTAATTGTTTTATGGGAATCGTGTTTAATGTTATGAACGTTGGCTACATTTCTTGTGATTGGTTGACCCTTTGTTGGTCTTAATGTAAACGACAAAAGGTTAATGGTCATTAATATTTTAATTGAAAATCTTGATGATAGATTACGAATGTAGTTCAGTTCATAAGATATTGGCCCCGATTCCTGCAGACACCTAATTTAATTTTAAGTTATACCTGTCATTTTCTTATCCGCCGAAAAGGAAAGGGACAGATACATAATTGAGAAATATTACTTTTAAAATCAATGAATAAACCGGGCGAATGAAATAGGCATCTCGCTGATATGCAACCCGTTTGACGTGTGCTATCAACTTAACTCTGTCGGCCTGTTGGCCAATGTAAAATTTTGAGATGGTTGTTTAAATTTTTGCATAAAATTGACGCGTATTCCATAAATTTTATGCCCGTCGATTATCCGTCCCTTTCTTTTTCGGCGAATAAGAAAATGACAGGTATAACTTAAAAAAAAATTAGACGGTGTGTGATGGAATCTACACCATTATGTCCACGAGAAACATTAGACAGATAAAGATGAAACAGTTTGTCGTTATAAATAACAACTGTCGTTATAAATAATTTACTAAAATACTATTTATAAATTAATATGAAATGTATTTAAAAGTGATTGTGGTTAAAAACATAATACTTATAAAATATTCAAATATTGATATTGGTCTGGTCAGTAGTCGCGACAGGCGGCGTGTATCACATTTGGCGGTAGGCATGCAATGCCTTATCAGGCGGGTGATTCACAAGGTCGCACCACAGTTCAACTGGTTAACTGCCAACCTACATTAACAATGATCTCATCATATACCGGCTCATTATTTTTTCACTCGAATTCGGCTATAATTTATCGATTTACACTTAATTTTAAACATATGAATAAACACTTGTAAGTTTTTCTTTATCGCTTCGTTTCATTACCACCTTACATAATTGAAGTATCTAACTAATCACCTATATAAACATTAATAATTTTAGACTTTATATTTTGGTCGATCTTTGTACCGGATGATGAAACCGATTTTTATATCTTCATCCGTGACGATCCGAATCCAGATTTTTTTATTTAGAGTCGATCTTTTTTATGCGTGCATGGAACGTTTCTGTGAACAATCTAGGTAGTATATAACCTATAAACTTTTTTTACATACACTTGTACTACTTAGAGACTCTTGTTGCTAATAGACAAACCTAATGAGGATCCTCCTTCAACTATAATTGCGTGGCAGTAAATGTCGTGACCGTTCTATTTCGGAAGTGAATTCCCCATTAATTATTTTGAACATCCGCATGTTCAAATTAAATCAGTATTTCAAAATATCTGGGCTTTTTTATTAGGGATATTCCCAGACAGTATAAAGGTCATTGAACGTAAAAAAAAGTTAAAAACTAATTCAACAACTGAAAAGTCGCCCTCTGAAAAGTATGAAATAAGAAAATGTTTCTGTGACATTCTTCAGAATAGTAATCTTTAGGAGATATCCGTGGTCATATGCCAATCTATCTTAAGAGTTTTCTTACAGTGACATACGATAGCATAACAATTATGGTGTAGGGTCCTTCACATAATGATACGCTTTATGTCACTCACTATTTTTATATTTCCAGCCCTTATCCATTATTATCAGCTTTTCTTATAACATTCGCATAATAGCAAGTGACAGAAAAGCTTTACATACTTATTTTACAGATGATTTCTATTACATTGTACTGAATGACTTATAAATAATAATATATGTAGCACAAAGTAATAAATAGTCAAATAAACTGTAAGTTCAGTGATGTGGATCGTGTTGGCAAACTGTTAATATTAATATCACCAACGCATGGCTGATATTATTAGCCGGTCTACTTTAAATATGTTTTAGAATCGCAGTGGGTTTGTTTATAATGTTTTTCACGCAGACATTCACGTCTGTCACGTCTCGTAAACAGGTCGTCCCGTAAAATGTGCATCACATTCTGTTAGGTTATAAACGTAACTACGTATATAATAATACCTAATAATATTTTTTTATTCGAAAAAAAACTTACAACTGTTTACATAAAACCAGGTTCAGACGGAGTATTGGTATATATTTTAACTGTCATTTGACATTCTTACAAGATTAGCTATAACTCCTGTACTAGGGTAAATCCCGGGTAATATAAACTGTATAATAAAACTGTAAAAAGTAAGTACCTCAGGGCTTTTGACAATCTATAAAAGATCCCAAATATCTGGAATTAGATGTACATTTTTTTATTATATACTTACCTAATTGATTCATACTGTTTACGATGCCTGAAGGGAGTTCTGTGTCTTGCAATGAGAGGTATATAAGCTCTTATTGTTTGTATTTACGAGACATTCTGTATTAAGTACAGTAGCAATTGGCCACGACAAAGTACGTTTATTTAGCTACGTTTGTGGTTAATTACATCATTATGCATTTTTGAGTTATGAACACATTTTGCCTAACGTAAAACAATATCCTTGTTCTTTTAACCTTTTTGTTCGTTTGCTACAAATTAGTGGTATTATCATTATCAATATCAACTGTTCCAGTATAATTACCTTTCTATTTAGTATGCTAGGTCTTCCTTGAAGCTGCCGATCTGTTATTTTGAAGAAGCCGTTGTATTACAATTAAAGTTTATTTATGTTTTATATTTTATATTTAGAATACGTTACGTAAATTGGCTCGTATTCGTGTAAAGTTTCAATCTAAATACGTTTATTTCGCTCAAACGTTGTCGAGTTAGAAATTCGACTTATTTTTAGTTTGTTTTTGTGTCAGCGCATGTATTCCAGCTGCTATTGTACCAGTTTCCGATGAACGGATGACAGAATCGTTGCGATCCTTCCTTTTTTCCTCGAACAATGATTGACGTTTGTATGTGCATATTTTATAACCAAACGTTTCCTTTGATGCACTCGAGAAAGACTTTCCAAGAACGCTTCTAAAGGGTTTTATGGGGGTCTTTATGCGTCAACTGTACTTTTCTGCTTCGATTTATCGATAAGCGTCGCGACTTTTTTTTAGATATAAGATAGTTTATGAGTAGTATAGTCGGCTGCACCCTAACATTATTAGATCAATGCTCTTACTCTACGTAGTTCCGTCGTCATCAAGGTTTGGCTGTATGAGAAACAGATGCGTCTGCTGACCATCATTACAGTGACGTCACAAGGTTAACTCAATATTATGGCGTTAGCTTGACACGGTTATACAAGTATCATTATCTGTGTAATCAACGTGTCGTGCTCATACAATATAGAGATAACGTGTATCGATTTTATCCATATTTGTTCTCTTATGCTAAAAGCCTTTTTACGATAAACGCCGAATGGTGTTAAAGCTCTTTTACATTTGTATTACAAATTTGTCTGTCTGCTTACTGTATCTAATAATAAAACACGACAAGATTAAATGAGGTCAAAAGATTTTGGATTGCTTCATAATTATCAAGCTAGAGAAGTGAACGTGAAGACATATTATTTAACATAATTAAACAAAATTCGTAACTTAGCGATTGGTTTTACTTATTTATAAGCTGTACGCCGCAAAGGATGAGTACGAGTGTTTTACCTAAAGTTTTAGATCGTTTTGCTGGTCTGCTACTATTGCTGACAAATGAACATTAAACGTAGATGAAATAAACTTACAGCAATATTCACCTACTATAAAACAAAAAGTTTATCATTGTCTGGCCTAGATTTTGTTGGGTTCGTAAATTACATTAGGCTTCATTCGTTCCGTTATCTGCTACAAATATTATTACACTTATGATATACTATCAGAACTGTTTATTTTATATACAAAAACATAAACACAGGCCAATGGAGAACTTTACTACTTTTAGAAACTATCTATAATTTTCGTGCTATTGTTTTCTGTCGAAAGTTTTTTAGCATTTACAACTGTAGGTCTTTTACAATCATATATGCCTTTTCTAAAAGTGTGGGCAATGCTCCAATGCCCACTGCCCCCTAACTTACAGATCAGATTTATGTAGGACAAACTGTCTTCTGACTCGTAAGATACTCAGGTTGTCTATCTCATGCAGACAGTTCTCATGATATCAGAAAGTGATTCATGTATTGGCACCTCTTGCAATTAGCTACTTTTCCGTGAACGTGTACCGACGTCTTATCTTCCAATTATTCTTTCAATTATCATAGTAATGTGATGATGTGGGTCTAAATGGGCTGCATTATGTATGCAGCGGCTGGCCAGTCCTATGTCTAATGTGACCCTGAGGACATAGTGCATGTATGGCGTTTCACATTCAGATCTAATTAGACATAACGATGCAGCACAGAAGTATTAACCTCTTCTAGAGTAATTTGAGGAGTGGCATTAAGTAAAGGTCAGCAATTTGCACTTGGTACTTGGCGCCTCTAATGTGTGTAATATTGAAGTTCAAGTAGTTTAAGACGTACTTTATGTGCTATCAAAGTATCAAGTGCAGGGAAGATTCTGATTGCGACAAACTCAGAGGTCTAATAAACCTTTCGTCGAGATCTACACGTCAACAACAGCTACTATTACATTACTACTACTTATCGTGTGGGTTATAAGGTGGAATACTATTAAATTAATTCCTTTATAAATCAGGCACACTAGCATTAGCATTTTGGAAACTTTCCCAAATATAATAATTACCTTTAAATAATGGATTTTGCATACGAAAAAGTTGAGGAAATGAAAATAAAATCATGGGTTGAAAGACCTCTGCATTCCGTCGCTCGTAGCTGGCAACTATCCCAGTCTTCATCGATTGAATCTAAATGTTCTTAATTTCCCTACTCTGATGTAGACACGTTGTTTACTATTGTAACATTGATAACTCGTACATCAAGGATAAAATTCAATATAAGTTGTTCAACATTGAATAATTAATTATGTACATTGAGGCCCTTCTTCATACAATCCATCTCTTTTAACTTGTTGACTTTCGTATCTTATCATTGTCCCGTTTTCGGCATAACTTTAAACATTATGATTAGGTATACTTATTGGGTGATTGTATGGTGTGTGCTTAAGATCCCATCCGTCCAAAGACACAGAATATATTCCTTTTTACTATTAAATAGGTACATGTTTTGTACGGTCAAGAGTACTAATATGTATACACTTTGAAACCATGTCACATTAACTTTTTTGACAAATTAAACCGTAAGTCTCATTAAATGTCAAATTTGATAGTGCGACAGGGTTCTAAAGTGGGTACATGATATTGCTCATGACTGTACCCAAGCACTAAGCAAGGCATACATAGATAGTAGCCAAGATATACCTACACCAGCTGTAGATGTGAGACTAGAAATATTCGGTATCTTCCAACGATTTCTACAATATAGAGATTGACTCTGTATAGTGTTATGTACACAAGTACACACGTATGTTGTTTTTCTATTTGAATATTGATTAAAACCTGTTGTATTCCATCCTCTTCACATATTAATGTGAAATCGCAACGGGTAACAAGACGTTTTAGAAAACCCTGAGTGCCATGCATGAGAAACTGTTCAAATGTTTCTTAGATAAGGAGGTGAGTCAGGTACGTGTAAATAGTAAGAATATTTTTGTCGTAATAAACGTAGGTACCTATTGCGCGACTGGTTAGCGCCTATAAGCATCTAATTAATTAATTCTGTATACCTATGCAGCTGACAAAAAAGTGTGTGTAAAATGCGTTTCACAAATATTGACATTCTTGTATGATGACAACGTGTAGTGAATCAAGGGAGTTCTTTGTAACTGGAATGGCATCTCCAAGAATATCTTGATGAATGAACTTTGTAGCCATGATTAGACATCCTTACATGTAGGTATATGTATAAGTATTAAAATAAATATCCTACCGAAATATGGTGAATTCGAAGTGTACAAAACGTAACTTCTCGATCTTGCCTCTAACGAATGGGTTCTTATCATTACCAACACCAGATTAAGGTTACATCATAAGTTAAATTTGAAAATTAGGACGTTGTCCATTTCTTGTTTCCTGTCACATCCTTTGAGACGCCTCTTGCGATTGCGACATTTTACAGGAAGTGTGGGAGTAACATTTTTGCTGGCAGTCTTGTATCAGACTGTGTATTTAACATACATACTCGTACCTACATAGTATAGTTATTCTTAGATAATTGATAGCTGTCTGTCTCCGCAACGTGAAAGAATAAAGGCGGTGAGGTGCGAGACGGCGGCACGGTGAAATGGGGCGAAATACAAAACATACCGTGTGGAACAAATCCCCACGGCGAAATGTTAGTGTGACATTTTGTCGCGACCGCTTCGCGACGCGCAGTCATTTTTGCTACTTACTTGTTAGTTTTTATGAACCATCCAACACTCCTAAAGCCTTTTAAAGTGGTTTCCACGTTTATATAGGCCAATGGATCTAAGTTGCCGTTTAGCTGTTTGTATGCATGAAACAGAAGGTCGATTTCTCTTTGAATAGAACTTCTATGAGACGGGGCAGGCATCGCCGAAAATTTTACCATACAAATGTCAAAATGCTAGTCAAAAAATCCGTTTAAATTCAGTAGCTTTTGCCTTTGATAGACTGGAATGGAAAATGATACACCGACAAGACCGTGGCTATTAAATTAATGATGATGAGCTTTCGCCCAATTTTGCCATGACAGATGTCAAACCGGTGGCGATGATAGTTTTCATACAAAATGGATTAGACACTCAAATCTATTATGTTCTTTAATCTAAGTTTGTACATGTACTTTGACCTGACTGTACAAAATACTGTATTAAGCAGTTGCGTATATTGTAATTACAATACCATAATATGAAGATTAGATGGTTCTAGATGATATAACGAACTGGCAACTAGATTTTTATATTATTTACATTATTCATGGTCTTAATTTCAATCCTTGTTTAAGCTTGGTGCAATGTTTATGTTTATTTCTGTGGTGTTCACGCAATCACCGCGGAATTGGAAACAATAACTTATAGTTTATCGTATCTGAGTATAGCGATATGTTATTTTAGCTTGAGAGCGGTTTCGAAAGTGTGTGGTTCGTTGCTGTAAATATTTTCGACTAACACCGACAGTGAACGGGCTTTGAATAAACATTCGGGATTATTAATTCCAAATGGAAGCTTGGTCAAGGCCTGTAATACATAACGCCACTGAACCGGCAGTCCATAAGGCAGCTGAAGTCCTATTAGAAACGTGTAGTGATTTATTGTCTCTTTCACTACTGAGTATTTCTTCACCTATTGTTTTTTCCTGTCCTTGTCGCATGTTTTTGTGGGCAGTCACGAAGGTCTGAGATCAGCTTAAACTATCAATTTTGAAGTGCCTCTGAATTAATCAAATAATTGTTCTGTGTCTACGATCTGTCAAGGAAACAAATTAATCATTTAGTCTTTTAAATATATTTATTTGCCTATTAAAAAATATGGGCTTTGCAAAGGTATTTGAGCGCATATACATATATATTTTAACGAGTTTACATGAACACACCTACATGATTATAAATATTTATTATGTACGTACCTATACTTTACACATTTTAACATAATATTATACTCATAATACTAACTGTAAAGCCGAATAAATGCTTTAAACAGTTATCATTACGAATCATGTGCCTTACATTGTATTAACGATATGGTTTTTCTTTTCCAGGTATAGCACTTCGACCTTTCGGCCTCTCCATGGTATATCTCCTGCTGTACTTAATAGCACCCCTACCACAAGTACCAACGGCAAGCACAGTAACCGGTAAGAATTTTGAAATTTCCTTAATTATTTCATGCTAAATGTCAGCTTGACGATTGGCAAACTTATCAGTGAATTATGTACTGATGTTGTTTACTAATTTTACAATACAATACAAAAACGCTTTATTGCACATATAAACACAACACTCAAAACAAATACATGTGTCAATCAGTTGGCGGCCTTATTGCTAAATAGCAATTTCTTCCAGGCAACCTGTCTAGTAAACCTGTAAGTGCTAACACAGTTTTTTAAAGTTAAATAACATATCATAGCATTACGCTTGTATCCCCCGAAAGGGTCTTCTTC
This sequence comes from Pectinophora gossypiella, assembly GCF_024362695.1. Lineage (NCBI taxonomy): Eukaryota > Metazoa > Arthropoda > Insecta > Lepidoptera > Gelechiidae > Pectinophora > Pectinophora gossypiella. The sequence continues at coordinate 6,136,397 of NC_065404.1, forward strand.
TTATCGTGTGGGTTGTGAGGTGGAATACCAGCCTCATCAACCTTGGTGTCAGGGTTATGATTGAGCCGCCAAAGGCCCCTGACATGGCTCATATAACGAAAAAAGGTATATCGTACACACACTCCTCGCCAGTTATGATTAAGTCTCATGTCATAGAGAGCGAGCTTATTGCCATTAACCAAAACCTGGAAACCACGTGATATCAGTTATCTGTAATCCAAACATGAATTCAAACTCATAAAGTCGAAATTAGTGGTTTAGAAGCAATGAGGTTAACCAAATAACATTATACATCAATGTTTTATGTAAGTTACGCATTCTCTTATCACGGATTCTAGATCATGGCTATCACTAATATTTATACGTTAGTAGGTGTTAAAGATCCAACTAATATATGTGTTAATGTTTCACGTGTATAAACTTCTATTTTAAGTGAACTTATTGTTTACATTTACAAATCGCGCACGATTGCATAAGTAGTACATTACAGTATTGGGGTCGCAACGCTTTATCTGAAACGACTTGGGGTCAGTAACAGAAACGTACTGAGCTGATATTGTTGAAAGTGTGTCCTCTATGCTGAAGTTGGAGCGAATAAAATACGTAGTACACGTTCAGCTGCAAGTATTCCCGGGCATGATGTATAATCCGCCATCCGACACAGGGATTGAGTCCTTTCTAACACGTTGGACAATTGTTATGGCCGATACGCTGATCTCTTGTCACCATAAGGCTCATCATATCTATCTTAGGATTTGGTATCAGCATATACATGATGAAAACTGAGGAATGATTATGATTCTGAGTTGATATCAAGTGAATGAATGGAACGGAAAATAATTTAAAAAAAACACACTAAAATTTCATGAATTTTCCGACAGGAAAATTTGAAAATAGTGATATAATGGAAAACGTTTAAAAATCCACTAGATATTAACTCAAAATCATGATCTGAATCAACCCCTTTAGTATTCGTAACGATGTTACTAACACTCTGTATACATGCATAGATTTATAGAGCCACAACCAATCAAAGATAACTTGCAGCCCCTGTTGATAGGAAGTCCTAAGATATGATGAAACTTGATAAAGATACTCCCGAGTCTAATTACTAATTAGGATTACACAGACCTACTTGGACATAAAGACTCTAGCACATTAATAATTATTGATTAATGTTGCAATTAGCCATAACCTCTAGAATCAAGTTACTGCTTCTGATCGGTTTTAATTACCTCTTCGCGTGGAAAATAATCGAATGTAAAATCGTGGTGTAATGGTTAACACGGTCGTCCCGGCTTGACAAGAGCTGCGGATTCAAGTTCCGTCCGAATCAGACTTTTTGGATTTGATTTTCTCTTTACTCGCAAGAGACCCCGAATAAATACTGCATCCCAATTCATACATCCTTAGTTCGTGTTACTATTATGTTTCTGCTCTACCTTTGAGGTGTAAATTATTCTTTATCGATGTTTACATTTCACGAATCACAATCAATTGTATAATGAAATAAAGAAGTTACTCATTGCAGTTCTACATTGGTTTAATATGGAACGCTGGTCTCAATCGGTACTAACCTAAGTCGGGACTGATGGAATGTTTCGGATTACTTTTCAGTTCGACGCTTGATATTTTTCAAACATGTTAATTTGAAATAATACAATAATTGTACAAATAAAATTTACTCAGTCTTATAATAACAGTGTTGTAACTTGTAAGAGATTCAAGTCTGACGTCGTATTAAATAAATCTCTAAAGGCCTTTTAAAAAGTTCCTAGTAGATTCCTATAATTGAAGGTCAAGTATCATTTATCAAATTATAACCATTAGAATAATCAAGTCGAGCTGACAGCTGTCTAAAATCTGTTACCAACAATTTGACTAATATTTGCATATTTTTATTCGATGAGAGCTTATGTAATGTGGATAATTAAGATTTTATTTAATAAACGGTTTCTAGTCTCGCAACGGGCTAACAGATTGAATAAAAACTATACTACAAACTACACTACACAAACTACACTATACTATAAACTATACTGTATTAAAATAATATTTGTGTTTCATGTAATTCTTCCTATTCTTATTTTTATCAATTTGCCCTGGGTGTACCTAATCGTATTTTTACGGCCCTGTTTTGCATTGATTAATATTAGACCTTATTATAATATCAATACTTACCCAATCGTTTCATCGACGTAAGGTACTTTAGATCTTTGTGATAAATAAATTGCTCTCAGTTCATTCAATAGATTAATCAATTGTTTAACCATAAACAGCTCTGGGATGTAAAATCGCAATAAACTGCAACGCAAGTAATTCATCAATTTATTGCTTTCTCGTAGTATGTTTAGGATACTATCGCAAGGCCAAAGAGTTGTCATTTTTTTATTGATAAAACATGAACATAATACCTTAAACGCTAAGGAACATGGATCTGTCTCAACGCACTTTAAACATCGGTCAGTGTAGTACGTGGTAGTGTTAATACGTAGTTTCTGCCTAGAATAGTAGAAAGACCTCTTTCTTCTATTCCGTGTGCCTATCCGTGCTTAGTTACGAAAAGCGTGATATTATGTTTTTTTTTAAAAACGTAACTTTACAAGCCTGTCCAAGTCCATCACTAAGTAGAAAATAAGATCTTAGAATGCAACTGAGTCATATTAGAAATTAGTATATAGAACATAGACTTTATAGAGATTATAGCAGCCTGAATGAATGCCCATAAAGTATAGTTGTATAAAGTAAGAGTCTTCTTCTCTCGTGTGGGTTGTGAGGTGAATGACCGACTTTATCTACTGTCTCTCCCTCTTTTTGAGACTTTATCTACTGTCACTTGATGGTAGTAAGAGTAAATGACACATACATACACATACATAAACTAACACCTATTTCTCACCGGGGTAAGCAGAGACTATGGAATTCCATTAGCTCCGATGCTGACATACTTCTCTTGCTTCCTCTACATTCATCTATCGTTTCATACACAAACGCCGGTGCAGAGTAGATCGCACTGAAGCTTTTCTAAGGACATCTCCAATTTCGTCTATGTATGTCCGTTTAGGTCTCCAGTGAATGCAAAACATAATAGAAATGTGTTTCAGGTTTCCGCGGCAAGTTCCTGCTGTTAACATTGGTGTCGTCGATCCTACTGCTGCTCTCGCACGTGGTATGGCACACGGTACTGGCGGCGTTCGCTCCGTATGGAACGCTGCTGGACGAGCACCACCTGCTGCGGAAGATAGGCCTCAACCTCGGCCTCGTCTCTTACAGCAGCATCGACCCGCTCATGGCCGTCCACTACATCGCTCCTGAGGTAAGCGTCAATTGTTATGATAAGAAATATACATATATAACGGTAAAGTTCGGTAAGGTGTGGGGTACTTAGTTCATCTTACGATGGATGTACCTGTGGATATCCCTATTGAGATATAGTCGTGAGCTTATTACTTATTGGCGGGGCTGAGCTGATATTAAAAGGGGAGAAAAATCTTTGAAATACAGTTGTCCCCCTCTTCGAACGGTCATCCTCATTATTATAATAAGAAAGAAAGAAACAACCTACTATCGCGAGGTTTGAATGCGAGGATTGACCACGTGGTTGTGCTCTATTTGCGTATATAGGAACGCTTCATTCGAAACGGAGCGGGACTGGAGATCCCGATTACCTGTCGATTGCTGAATCCTTCTCCGGTGTAAACAGATACATATGGTTAACTATTGCACCTAATTAACACGTAAACGACTATGTATGTAATCATTATTAGGTATGTACCTACTATGATGTACAACAGTAATATATTTTAAAACAATAGTAATTCTCGCGATCTTATCGAGGTTAATATGTATTTTAATTGTGCATCTGGAACGTTAGTAAGGAAAACTATATTAAGAAGTTATAAATAGCACTTAAGAATATTTTAAAATGACAAGAGTTAACTTAATTTTATTTCATTTAAATTTGCTACTTACCTATATGTAACTATTTGGCAGCAAGGAGATTCAACGTCCTAGGAATGCACAGATACTTCTTTTAATGGGTAAACTAAGTAAAATATAAAATTATTAATAAAAAAATACAAAATTTCAATCACATGTTACTAATAATGAATGGAAATATTTATTTTCCATTACAAACGTGGTGTTTGTCTTTACGAATGGATCTTTTCTTGTTTTGATAGCAGTGGAGGAGTATGCTCCTTACCTCCTTTGGTTGATTGAGGGGAGGCCTGTGCCGAGCTACGAATAAACGAGCAGTGGGATGTATATAGGCTGTTTATGTATGTATGCCGAACGGTTGTTTTGTTTTCAGCTGTTTATGACCGGTACATCTGTGGTGGTGTTCGTGGCAACCAAGAGACTCCTAACAACGAAGGCCGGAGAGACGCCCAAGAAAGATGACAAATATCAAAAGTTTCCTCTTCTTACGTCTACTGGTACGTATAAGTTCCAAAAATGTTTTTCATTTGACTGATAAGGTTTAGAATTTGCAGGTGCTAAGGAGTAAGTATCTAAAATTGAAGCCAGAGCCAGAAATGATCAGTTGACAACTTGCTGTCACTTTTGATATGAAGTCGTGAGATGGACATAAATTTTACGGTGACAAGTGATCAGCTTGACAACAGCTGCGGGTTCAAGTTCCATCTGAGTCAGTATTTTCGATTTAATTTCCTCCTTGTCATCAGACCATCGTCCATTATTACCATTATGGTTCATCATATAGAAAGAACACTACTTTTCTATCAGTTTTTACGAAATACCCTGAAAGATAAGCAGCTAAATGCGATATATTATGTCTTTTATTCGCTGCTAATTTAGCAACCTTCCGAGGAGCAGCGTGGTGGAGGATGCTCTATACCATGGTATAAGAAAACCAGGTATGCTCAAAACTGGCAGCTAACATTTCAAGGTTAGCCCAGCTGACGTCATACCGTACTGCGTTGCCATTTCGTAAAAAATAAATTACCCACGACCAATGTTTTTATATTTACTTTGCAAGAAAATTTTAACTTTTAGTAAAAGAAAAAGATTTACTTGCAGTTTAATGATTTTTATATATGTGACAAGGAATATTAAATTAAATACATTAGTCGGTAATTCGCTTAATTTTCAATAATAAAATTTACGTCCTTGGAATATGGGAGATACCAATTTAATGGTAACACAGTGGTAAAACATACGTCATCAAGGGGCTAGCAATGGCGGCTTGTCATAGGATTGAGCATACCTGGTCTTCTTATACCATGCTCTATACTCCGTCTGGTTGATGAAGCGGAGGCCAAGCAGTAGGACGTGTAGAGGCTGTTTATGTTATGTTTTTGTACCAGTCCAGTGTTGTAGCAGCCATTGCTGATAACATAGCATCAGGCCTGTATATTCTTGCCAGCTATGTTTATCTTATAGAGGCCCATGTAATAGAGTGCCTATTGCCACATATCATGAAACCACCGTGATATCAATTATCCCTCTTTATATTCGCAGGAAAATACATTTGCCTGTTCCTGATCATGTTCTCTGGTATCCTTCGTCCGAGCGTCACGTCTGGGTTGTACTTTCTGGTGTTCATGGGCGCGGCGACGGCGTGGGCGCTGGGCAAGCCGCTGGAGAAGGGCTTCGCTGTAGTCGGCCGCTGCGTCATGGCTATCATGGCTATACACGTCATAGTGCTGCTGGTCTATCAATGCGAGTGGCTTATCGAATTCTACGCGCCCGATAATGATTTTGCCAGGTATGTACGTTACTTTAAAATCTTGGTATATCTGATCACTAGATCCGTTACTCTAAAGTTGTATAAGTATCTAAGTATTTCGTTTGTGACGACCTTAAAAAAAACAAGTGGTATTTAAAGACGAGTAATGTATTTTTCGTTTTCTATTTATGTTCTTGAATCTTTTCTTGTGGTTAAACTTGTATTTCTGAAATCGAAGAGCTATTTCTAATTTCTGCGAATATTTTAACATAAGTTTTTTTTTAGTTTATTTAAATGAAAAACTTAAACGGTAGATTTACAAATCATTTAGTATATATTATTTGACTGATTTCATCTTTACAGATATTTCGGCCTAACAAAGCTAGTAGATATCAACGAAACCGTCAGTCACAGTTTTACTTACGAAGTAACGGACGATGGACACTGGGCCACGCTAGCGAGTCCTCTAGTCATACTTTTCACCTACTACGTACTCGCCATAGAATCGAGAGAGCTGTTTAAACCAAAGGTACGCATCACACGCACGATAGATATAACTAGAATTGTGGTAACAGTGACGATATTGACTAACCAAGACCCAAGTAACACGTACCTATTACCTATGCTTCTTTCAATAATTTCCAATTGGTAGCAGTTATTAACGCTAAATAACGCCTACAAAACCAGGCCCTTACAAACAAGCAGAGAGAGTTTCAATTGACGTACTACTGGTATTGTATCGTTTACATGTCACTACTTCAAATTAACGTACTGTCCGCTGCTTATTTGTAAGGGCCGCTACTGACAATTGTAATAATTAGAGACTGGTTTTCTCTTGTGCTATCTATGGGAGTAGACGAAAAAAAAAAGCGCGTTGACGGGTATAGAGAGCGGTAAGCTGAATGGCTCTCTGATGCGGGGCGTATCCTTCCATCGAGCAAGCCGACGAACCGCCCGCGACAAATGGAAAAGTGCCACTAAGCGAGCCCGAATGAGTCAAGTAAGCGGACAACAGGCAGGGCGACATTGTGAATATATTTGTAGATATTTCCCTGTAATATTGTCTTTAGATAATCAGTAGTATTTGTAGCAAGGACTCAAGTCGTTGGGTTTGATATTCACCTAAAGATTTGAGTGGGATCATGATAGACGTAGTTTCACAGGAATTAGCTGGTGAGTCTTATGTTCTATTCTCGGTTATATTTAGACGTTTATTGTAGTGGTATTAGTATTATTAGTGATCAGTGTAAATAGTCATTACATCCTGTAAATATCCGACGGTATGCTTCTAACAATCCCATATTAAACTACATGGCAACATGGCCAAGTACTGAAGACGCATGACCGCTTTTGTGCTAACAAGTGAGTGTTCAAATTTACTTTGGCATGTTATGTTATATTACAAAATTGTTCAGTTTTATTTTTGCAACCTGCTTTCGTTCTTTTGTAGGTTGCAATTTCATACATAGATACCAAAGCACTCTTCAGCGGGAACGCCAGTGAGACCACTCCTGTAGGTATTTCTTTTTATTTTCTTCTTTGATTGTTGTGTGGGATGTCTTGAGGGATTGTGACGTCATAGATTGGACTGTGTGACATTGTTCACTGGGTACACTCTCAATGCTTGACTGCAACCTTCGAAACCATCGATCGTTCATCCATTGCGTGTCATGTTCACCACTTTTATATGTAATTTTTATGTATTATGTTGATAATAAATTTAATCATGTTATGAATAATCCTGTATTGTCCATTGCATGGTGTTATTTGTGTATTCATGTTTTAGATTAGATAAAATGCATAAAAGTTTTGATTGAATTATAAGTAAAATTGTAGAGTTAAAATCAACAGGCGCTTTAGAAATAAAGTTGAAGATAGATAAATATATCTTATGATGCGCCTGCTAATGCATTAATTTACTAGATAAATATACCATCATAATAACGTAATTTGACTCTTTTAGTCACCCTTTACATAGAATCAACATTATAAAACTTATAATTTATTGAATTAAAGATTTCGCGATTACCTTCATACACGTACATTCTTCTCATTTTCTTGGTACATGATAGAAAATATTGATTCAAAAAGATGGTATATTTATGTAGGCACCTGTAAACATATGATTGACTGTATTGGATTTGTGTATAGCTGATCAGAACGGTGAGCCCTACCAAACGGTGGTCGAGCATTCGCTCAGGGTCCACTATGCGGCAACTGCATCAAGACTCCATGGGGTCTGTGCTCGTCACTGATGATGGTGAGTTTCTTACAATATATTCTTTCCTACAAGGGTAATAAGGTATAGTCAAATCGTCGAAATATAGAGAAAGTTATGTGACGCGCTGGAATCATTGATGAAGTATTGATACGATATATTGCAGGGGTAGCCAACCTGTTAATTGTGGCTATTAGCCCAGTTGATCATGGCCTGGTTAGACGTTTTGTACTGAACTGTACTGTTTATCTCAAGAAAAAGGTTTTGTCAATAAACAATAAAGCTTGAGTCTAATCAACTTCACGACCCCTCATATACGGTAAATAGTTCCTTATATGGCTTACAAACGTTGTGAATGTGATGTAATTACAGAATCCGGGTATGCTGATGATGAGCCAACCCTTGTAGACGATATCCTCGCTGCGATCGTAGATTTCTTCCAAGTTATTATCAGGTAACAGAAGATTTGTTCAGTGTTATAACCAGTATTCGATAATCTAATGCAGTGCATAATCAAACCTAAGTGATGTTGAGAATAAAGAATAATACTACGTATAGAACGGTAACTCTCCGCCCAATTCAATTCAATAACTGACCGTATGCCACTAAAGAGTAAGGAAGAACGCATGCGGATTGTCTGTCACCCTCGCACTTTCGCTGAAAGAATGAGAGTTTTGTATTGAATGTCCCGGGTTGGATTCCCACAAAAAGCTATGATCGTGATACTTGCACGTTGCGTCTACATAAAATAAAAATAAAATTGCTATTCAAAATTCTAGATTAAGTAAATTAAATTCATCTGTTTTGGGGTTATGTATACGTTTTTACAATAAACAAAACATAAATAGCCTATATACGTCCCACTGCTGGGCACAGGCCTCCCCTCAATCAACCGGAGGGGGTATGGAGCATACTCCACCACGCACCAACAATTCCCAATTTACAATAAAACAAAATACAACAATTTTACAATAAAATACCAGATAATATTTTAAATTTGTCAGCAAAAAAAAATTAAAGCTCATGTGAAGCTTACTTTATGTAATACAGCTTATGATAAGATCAATGACTAGCTAAATGATAAAAATGTCTGATATTAAATGTGTTCCTCTAGTTATTAAATAACTTGTAATGTACTTATACCGTCATTGGTTTTTAAAAGATGTGTTTCTGTTGCAGTTTCTTGTCATTTCTTCTCCTCAGCCATAACACCTTGCGAAATGACGTAAATTCAAAAATGTTACATTGACCTTCAACAAGTTTATCCATGATAATTACGTTGAATAAATGATTCTGATTTCATAAAACAACAGATTTTTGTGAATAGTAACGCACGGATTTTTATTGATTGTGTCTGGTGTCGAATAACTTCATCTTCATTTTACAATTTCCAGGTCATCATACATAGCGACAACAATAACGATGATGGCGTGGAGTATAATGTACCATTCGTGGCTGACTTTCGTGTTCCTAATGTGGGCGAACATTGTATGGCTGTGTCAGGATCAGAGGTCGTTTATGTTGAAGACCAGCCCCGTTCTGGTGATATATGCCATGCTGCTTCTACTTTCACAGTATGTGTTTGGAATGAATCTCACTGAAGACGAACTGCCTTCTAATATTACGGTAAGTTTCTCTTCCTACTTACAATGCTTGCCCGAAAAACTTAAGCATATTCTGTGGATCGATCACTTGCCATTGTGTGGTGTGGCGAAATAATTCGTTTCTTCTTCTATCGTGCAGATCCGTGTACTTAGCTTTTCGAACCGCTGGAAGCTTGTTAGTCAGCTCGAGTATCGACTTCGGTAAACTGCGTTGGAAAAATATCGACAACTTCAAATTGGATTACAGTCCCACACTATTAAACGATAGAAAATCGAATCCCGTGTCCGGTATCTTGACCGAGATCGAGTGTTAATATAACTACTCTTCTGGTTTCAGGAAGTAAATCTCCGGCAAATCGGGCTGGGTCGTACAGAAGGCGAGCCGTGCGTTCCCCTGCTCATCAAGTCTCTGTTCACGTGCATGTTCTGGGTGACGCTACGTCAACGCGTCCAGGAGATCCGGGAGCGACGTCAGTCTACCGTCATCACCGACATGGCTGCGCCGCTGCAGCTCACTGTGTCTACTGCGGCTAGTGGTCAGTACATATCATTTAAGGTCTAATAATCCGCAAACGAAATAGCTAAAAAGTTAATCAAAACTCCATAGTTTTAGAATATTTTTCTACTTTGACGGATTTTTAATACTGTTGAGTCGAAACTGTATTAATTCTCAGTCTTATCGTCGTAATTAATAATATTAAATTTCCTTACCATTTTTATACTGCAACAGGTCTGGCGAATGGTAACTTAAATAAAATAATATTTTTCTCTTTTTTACAGCTTACACTTTCTTTAACCTTAACACTATCTTCTATTCCAGATACTAATTTTAAAACTTTAACGCTAGCATTAGTGATCAGACAGTAATAACTTCTACACATTCTGTTCTACAATTGCAGTTTTATAACATTTCCTTTTCTTAGTACATTTAGGCTTCAATCAATATTAGGATCTGTCTACCTAACTATCTATTATTTCTTCGACCACATGTCTTCTATATACGATTTTCCTGTACTAGTTTAGTTAAGACTCTTATCGATCTTATCTTATGCGAGACACGCTTATTAAAAACGCTGCTAAACTGGTACTACTGTTTTCTTCTCTTCGAAAACATATGGAAACTATTCAAAATTAGTAGTGCGATAGTTTTGTTTTTGTAATGAAGTATTTCTTTTATAACTATTCTGATCTGTCAGCTAAATTAATCTTTCACCTTCTATAAAATTGCATGGACATTTACTGCAATAAACTATTGTGATCACACGATAAAGTCTTCAAGGCATTTAACAGTAAGCATGGTTTAATTGTCAAGAATATTATTATTTGATTTCAGTACCACATTCCTAATCGATAAATGGCATAAAATATGCATCGTTTGTTTTAGCATTTATCCCGTTTATTTATGTGAATAGTTACATAAATTAAAACACATAATAACGGGTTCTTACCGCGTTTAAATGGGGATATGAGACTCCCGATATTTCGACACTGTTGCAAGTGCCATGATCACGGGATGACTGATGAGATTGGAGTGGAGTAGGTAGATCCATAATTTTCTACGGGCAGACATATCTGTCTACCCTCTTTCTTTGCCGCTTGTTTATGTTTTTGATATCGGAATGTTCGGAACCAGTACAGTTACATAAACTCTAAATACAATGCCATGCTACGTGAAAATACAATATATATTTCATGGTGGTAGACTGAAAACCTTTTAAAAACACTTTTCAACCTTTCTCGTAAAATTAAACTATCCTTTACGAGGTGTACACTCTGCCTCTGCGACGTTTCGTATATTTTATGAAAAGACATAGAATATACACAAACACAACAGGCCGGTTGCAATTTAGATGTGATGTTGAATGAATACTACTCGCGCGTATTCGAACATTAGTCTATGACGACCAACTCACACCAAGGGTAGGCGTTTCCATAGTTCTTCATAGAGATTCTTCCTGCGTGTCCGTACGTAGGTATATACACGTCTGCAATACACACGGAAACGCGTCCAAAGTGCTTCCGGCCTTAAATACTCCATAATCTAACATTTTTTACCTCTTATCGTTTGTTTGCCAGTAATAGAGGCCCAGAAAGAAGATGGCAACAGATCCCGTTTGCTCCGCGTGTTGGGAGAGTTCCTACGAGCGGCGTGTGCGCGGTACTGGATCTATGTGGTGGTTATCATGCTGTTTGTCATCGGAATCACCGGTGAACGCATGACCATATTCAGGATCATCTATATGTTCCTATTCCTCGCATTCATACTTATGTTCCAAGTGAGTTTTATGAATTTTTTGTTGTTTAACTTTTTTTTACTTTGTAAGGGGTTATCGTATCTATTAATGTCGTCGGTGCTTGTAACGAGACATTCTCTACCCAGAACGAAAACTGAATAAATCGTTGACTAAATAAAATAATTGACTATATGGCATAAAAAATAATGTACCTAACTATTTTTCACAAGAAATTAGTTTATGGTCCTTGTAATTACTCTATCGTTTCAAAATAGCGGAACTTATCTATTTATTCACGTTAACAATCTCTTCATCAGAGATAATTCTCAGATTATAATCTGCGGTGCACTCATGAGGCGCGATGACTCAGATTGTGATTCTGAGTTGATATCAAGTGGAATTTCCTGTCAACAAATTCATGTTTTCTTTGTTTTTTTTTTTTATTTATTTTCAGTTCCATACTTTTGCGACGGAAAATTCCACTTGATATCAACTTAGAATCATGGTCTCAATCATCCCTCAAAGTCTTCTTTACGATCTCACTAACGCCCTGTATAGTCATGAGATTATGTTCATCATCATCATCATCAATTTAAGAGCCACGCTCTTGTCGGTGTAGCATTTTCCATGCCACTTTTTAGGGAAAAATAGGGCAGTGGTTTCCCTCTTGCCTTTCGCCCGTGTTACGATATATTATTTATCGATGAATGTCCACAGATCAGTTGGTACTGGTGGAGGCGGCTGATGACCATATTCTGGGTGGTGGTTATCGTGTACTCGATGATCAATCTCATACTCATATACGTGTACCAGTTCGACAACTTCTCAAAGACCATAGAGCATTATCTTTACATCAACGAGAAATTGTAAGTACATTGTAATATTTGTTATCCGAACAGTTTTTTTTAGCCTAACATAATGGATGTACTTAAACCTGATGAACTGTGTGATGTGTGTGAAGGATAGACGAAAATAAAATGCTCTATTTTCATAATACGGCAATCATATCATTTCCGAACACAATGAATGCTAGTTACCATGTTCATCAATTACTACATTTATCGTGATCACAATTTGACTTCAAAACTATGGACTTTATTGTTGTTTTGTTTCGTGTACAAAGTCTTCAGATGTCATAAACACTGATTCGGATTTTGTACATGCGTCGACATGGCGGTCCCTATCCACGTACGTACATGGAATTATGAAGGCTGGCTGCAACCAAATACAACGCAGTGTATTTGTCTGCGTAGACAGCATAAGATGAATCAATTAATTTCTAAAATAAATTCTATGTTAGACTGGAAGCAATGAAAACATAGAAATGTGCGTCGTAAAAACCGATAGAGAGATCCCTTTCTAACATGATGTACATCATATTATCCATCTATCAAAAGTGGCTGCAAGTTGAGAGGGTCTTCTAATTACTTGTGACTCTACCCACTATTACCAGCGCTATTTTTATGCATATAGGTGCGTATGAACACTTCTAATGATCTGATTTCAGACAACACGACTTAGGACTGGAGCCGTACCACCCGGCGGACTTGTTCGTGAAACTGTTGACACCCACGCTGTTCCTCATCATAACTATCATGCAGGTCCACTACTTCCACAAGGACTTCATCGCTTTCTCCGAACCCAAATCCAAGTGAGAATATGTTCACCTTCAAGTTTTTAGATTATACAAAGCTTTGGTGGCGTTAACAAAGAAAGTATTTTTTTTTTATTAAATGGTTTGCAGTTCCAGCAAAGGAGCTGAATCGAGTAGACCTAGTCAAGGTGGTGCATCTACGATGAAGGATGACGTGAGTTTTTTTTTTTACTTTTTTTGTACGTCCTCATTATTTTTGTTTAAATTCTTGGCGTGCCTTGCCATTATTGGAGGTAGGCGACCTGCTCATGGAATGTGTCTCTATACAGAATAGCTCTTGACAGTCGCAGCATTCGTTCACTCTTTGATGTTTACAATGGTTGTGATATATTAAGGAGTGTATAATTGAATTTAGGACCATTATCATGGAGCCAAAATGTTTTAAGGTCAGGCAGGTGTAGGTTTCATTGTGATACTAATCATTATTGGTATCTATTTACCAGGGTCGGTGAGGTAACGACTTCACTTCACAACACGAAAGGGGATCCGTATGTTTATGTTATAAAATATCTTGCAGATACCACAACTTCCAATGGAAGACGATCACCCTCAAGCTTCAGCGCGGGAAAGTTCTTTAGCTGATGACCAGTCGATGGAGTTATCCTCCAATACAAAAAGGTGCTAAAAACCTGTCATACATTTAAAACACTTTTTTTATACAGTCAAATATTATTAACTTAATAAAAGTATTTAACCACTTAAAATATTGAGATGTTGTTTTGACTGTAGTATAGGAAAATTTTGCTTTATAAAGTGTATCGGTAGGTAATTCAAGGACGTGAGATTGAATTTCCACTTTATAAAAGGACGTTTTGTGATAATTTTTCACATTCTACTCCAAGAGGAGTCATATCCAACAGTGGGGGAACAGACTGGGCTCGAAATATAGATTACTACTGTTACTGTACAGTCGGAAACTAACCAAATATGTGTTAAGGAAATCGCTGCGGTCGCAATCGCGGTCGTACGCGGCGACGAGCGCTCGTCCGTCGATAGCGTTCAGATCGTGGGTGGCGATGCAGTTCGTCCTCTGGCGGGACCGTGTCTACGCTTGGACTGACAAAGTGTTCCTATACCTGGACCTACACCTCATCAAGATCATCATGCTGGCGTTGATGCTGCTCTGTGTTTTTAATGTGAGTATTCACACATTTGTTTGGATATACTTTTTGTTGATACGCCGCAACGAGCGGAAAAGCCAATTGATTTGAAGACAACCAGGCAAGCCTTCGCTTCTGTGTTTTCATGAGTAGATTGAACTCCCATATTTTGGCAGTAAATCTAGCAAAATGCCGACAAATATCTAGGATCCTTACATTTACATACAAATAAAAACTGTTATTTTAATGACTTATAATATAAAAGCTCCTTGGCGTTTTCTGTTTATATCTAAAGCCAGTTCTTTGACATCTTTATAACACACAACGTACTTAATTCTTTATACATTAAATGGAATTCTATAGTCTCTGCTTACCCCGGTGGGAAATAGGCGTGAGTTTATGTATGTATGTTACATGTAAAAGCCAATCAAAGTTTCCAATATTTACCTAAAACCAATCCCAGAAAAGGCAAAATTGAAATGAAAACGTTCAGTATAACCCCAATATTTAAATTTAAAAAAACAAACATATCTTCCCCCAGGTATGCGCGATGCACGTACCAATAATGCTGATGATCTGCCCGGCGTTGCTGCTCACGCGACAGAAGCAGCGGTATTGCGTGCTCATAGTATCCACCCTCATCAGCGTATACTTCATGGCCAAAATGGTCTACCAAATCGAATACATTAAACACGATTACTTTGACGTCAACTGCACCACTGTGAGTACCATTTTGTATAACGGCCTTCGTGATGCAACGGTTGAGCGTTGGGCTCAAGGTCCTGAGTCCAATTCCCGGTGGAGGTACGACTAAAAAAACCACTTTGTGAGACTGTCCCTAGTTTGGTCTGAACATTGCAGGCTAAGGTCACCTGTTTGTCCAAAAAATAAGCTCAGTTTTTCGGAGGGTACTTTAAGCAGTCGATCCCGGGGTACTATTTACTTAAGTATGTGGGTCAATGATTAAGGACATTGATATCACAACTTACACGAGAGCCAAAGAAAAAGTACAATAGCATTAAATCTGGCTTGTTGATACCTAACCTCCTAACTTCATTACTCTAGAGCGTTCCAAAATAATCCACAGTAATACGTAAATGACAGTCTAGTTGAATCGAGTTATTTAATAATTGGATTCAATTTTGCTTGGCTGTCAAATCGCTTGTTTTTATTGATAAGGCAGTGTTACGTTTGTCATTCATTCATTATAATTGTAAGACCGTTTATAAAATGTAACATATTATTTCAGGTTAGCGTGAATAACACGGAAAACTTCACAACGTACAATAACGCCGAGTGGATTGGGTTCGTAAAGGCTAATCACAAGAAACCCCTCGTCGTACTATTGAAAGGGTACGTCGTTATTATTACATTTTTACACTTAAACGCCTAGTTGGACGTGACGAAGTTACGTATGTTTCTGATTCTCTACATTATTCTCTACTTAAATTGTTTAATAAATCTTTTGTTACATTTATTAAATTGTTTAAGGCTGCTCTCACTTTAGACCCGTTTTCGTACGAATCCGATTCGTGCGTACACAAACGGACACGCTGGAACAATTCGAACTTTCCTAGTATTTTGGGAACGTACACGTATATCCACGGTTTAATTTTGTAGGAAAAGCATGCAAAGTGCGAGCGGTCTAATACTTATTTAGAAAATATTTACAAATGCAATAATGTGTTTTTTCCTTTGTTCTAGATACATCGGCCTAATCGCTATATTCACGTTCTACTCGCTCGTAGTATATAGACAGAAGACGCACAGGTAATAAAATCTTGAGTTAATTTACACCCATTTTAGAGTTAACAAATCTAATCCCAATTCACTTTATTCTAAGCTGAAACAGTAGTATAAAAAAAATATATCTAAAATTGTTTTTCGGACCACATAGGATTTAGGGTTAGTAACAAAAACTTTCATACTAAGTTTACAAAATAAGCTGGCATCCCAAGCAGGTGGCACATTATAACTTCCTTCTGTATAAATATAAGGTAGTACATAACATCACGCCAAAGTGACACTCCACTTCTTGTAACCAGTTACTGGCCGCCTTTGGTTACGGTCTGTTGCCTAATACACTTCACAGTTGTGAAGAACTTTTTACATTGTAAAAATGTATTTTCAGGGAGCTTCACAACTTGTCTTCGGAAAATGATGATATAATGTTCCCCGAGGTTCGCCGCAGGGACGCAGACAGAGATTTAATATTCTGCATCAAATATCTGATGAACTACGGCTTCTACAAGTTCGGAGTAGAGGTAATTTTTTTACGCATTTAGGAAATCCATCCTTATACCATCATCATCATTGTGTTATATTGTGACAAATCTGAAAAGAGCTCCACCAACAACAGCCTAGGTCTTAAATTTTGAATGAATCATTATGTCTGTTGGTTCCAGCTATTCATAAGTAAGTACTCATAATGAAGATATGGCGTTTTAGGGCTACCTGTAATGGCCGATAAGGATTTAGGTCATAACCGAATACAAATCCAGTTAATAAATGAATTTGACTTTCCAAAATCTGAAAATCTAACATAACATAGCATCGTCAAAGGGGTAGGCAGAGATGTAAAGTATACACACCCACTCGCTAGCTCATATTTAAGTGTCATGTAATAGGGGCCGTGCCTATTGCCATTGTTGTCGCTATTGAGAAGAATCTATATGTATTTATCTCTTACCCCTGATTAGCAAGCATATGTGCAACAAACAGTCTGTGGTGTATATCAAAACTTGTCATTATTTCGTATCCCAGATCACCCTGATGTGCCTTATGGGCGTCATCGGGTCCCGGATGGATGTGTACGCAGTGATCTACGCAGCATGGCTGTTGGTACTAGTGTCAGTGCGGCGGAAGACACAGGCGAGGTTGTGGTGGCCATTCACACTGTTTGTCACCGTCGTCGTCCCCATACAGTATCTGATAGCTGTTGGGTTTCTTCCCCAGTTCTGCGTCACTTACCCTTGGAGTGGCACTACACAGGTAACATACATACATAAACATAATCCCTAACGGGATAGACAGTGATAACAGGTGATTACCTCATCGTCCATCATATTATAGAGTACAAAATGCCTTTGTCGATTTTAACTACACTACAGCTGATTGCACTTTATATACTCATTGTACGCTTGTCTGTCATCGCGAGAACACCTACTTTATAATTGTGTTATATATACCGCCAAAATGAAAAAGTGCAATGTGTGTAAAAAGAATGTTACGAAAAAAGCCCCGGGGTTGGAATGTAGCAGATGCGAAATAGTAGTGCATTGCGTGGAATATTTAAGCACATTCAACAAAAATTAGATCGCGAATGATAACCTACAAAAATAAATATTTTCCACAAAAAGGGGATTGCAAAATAAGATTGAGAAGTGATCATTGCGCCCCTGTGGGACGGTTTTATATTTACGATCGGGCTTACCTACAAAATCATATTTATTGCAGCAAATGAAACACATCCGCAACTGGCTCTTCCTTCCGTACCCTCTGGAACCACCGCATGCGATCAAGCTCATCTTCGACTATTTCCTACTTGTTTTCGCGACGTTGCAACTCCGAGTGTTCGGTATTGAGAAAACGCACGGCGACAGCTACTCTGGAGGATCCAACTCCGAAGACATCGGCAAGGACTGGGAAACGCCTCATTTCTCCAACCCTGTACCGGATTTCCTAGGATTTGTTGGGTAAGTAAAATTTTAAGTGAAATGTTTGGTCGTTGTTTTGTATGTAATATATAATATAAACTGCTGTGTAAATCTTCAATAACAGTTCGTATATAACTTTGGACGTCATTGCCAGTGGCTGCAAGTTGTCTTCAGCGTGAGTTTAAGTTAAATCTTCGAGTTCAGAAAAATACAATCGTGTTTTTTGAGGATTACATTATTGCTATGGGCGCCTGTGGGCTATTTTTTGTAGCTGGAAATAGTTCGTACGAAGTTCTGGTTTCGTTGGGCTGCTTCGATTATTATTTTCTTCGAAATATATCTTTAAACTTTAGTATGTTTCATATAGTACTGCTTTAGTATATCTGTATTTTTTATTAAAAGAGGGAAATAATTGACAGGCAATCCGTGTCTATTTGCTTAGCTTGTAGTGCAAGTCTGTATTATTTTGTTGAGATCGTAATGATAGGCTGATAGCTTGATCAATGTCTAAAATTAAATTTGAAAATATTTACATAGGTTTAATAAGGCACACATATCATAGTTTTTACGCAATGTTGTTCTGAATCATTGACATAGTAACATCTTTGCTCGAGTCTCTTTATTTTTGAAATATCCATCATGTTTATATTTGATCTGTAACGTTACAGAACGTGGTTGGACGTCCTCAAACGCATGGTGTTCCTGGGCATGCTGTGGGTGACGCTGGCAATCATGTTCATGACGGGCACCAACCGCGTCAACCTCTTCTCTATGGGATACCTCATTGGTTCTTTCATCTTCCTCTGGCAGGGAACCGACTTCTATCTCCTGCCTAAAGACGCTATATTACAGTGGTAAGTATTTGTCATCAACCCCCTAGTTTATCACAGGGTCCGCTTACCTAACCTGAAGATTTGACAGGTCCAGTTTTTTAAAGAATAGACTGCCTGACTGTCCTGAGTGTTTGTATTTGCTATATTTGTAAAGTATAAGGTTTTGTGGGCTGGTTACACAGGATAGACGACGGTCTATCCTGTGTAACCAATCGTGGTAGAGTTGTAGGGTAGCCATTGTGGGCTAGATACGATAACATTTCTTCCCGTGTATCTAAAGAAAAAACTATATTGATCCTCGTGTAACTGTAACTTAAAATCGAAGTTCAATTTTGCGAGTCAAATCAGAGGACAAGGACCATCGCCGGAAACGGTGAAAAGGAATATCATTATTACAATCATTCTCTACATACAATAAATTTATCCCAGGTGGTCATGGCTGCTCCGGTACAACGTAACCGTGGTGGTAATCAAGACGCTCCTACAGATTCCGGGTTGTATCTTCGGCGCCGTGATGCAGGAGCACGCCTGCTGGTTGGTCCAACTTTTAGGTATCGGCTGCGTGGACAAATTCGCCGGCGGCAACATCGCTAGGTTTATCAAGATGGACTACGTGAAGGTACCCTTGGGATATAAGGCTAGTCTCGCTTCTCTTTCCTTTCTTTTTCTTCCCTTTTCTCTTCTTTATCTTAGGTGTACGAGACTCAGAAAAAACGTAAGACGGAGACACGTCACGGACGCTGCACTCCTCTAATTAGGAGACATTCGTTTCTTCATTGTTGTTTTCGTCTTACGTCTTTTCTGTCCATCTTGTGACTTACGCACGTTTTAAGTTTCGAATCGGTCGTTTGATCATGCTTATCAGAAAAGATATGCGCATCGCAAGTTCTAATTTCCGATCATTAAGAATGTCTAGCGCTAATGGCACTACTCGAAATGGGGATCGCAACGTAAACCAAATCAAATAATTGGTGCATTTAAATTGAAGGAAACAACGAAATGGCAAAATTGACTGGCCCGTTGGGTGAATTGAATTCACCCGTGCGGGTGATTTAAAAGTCAGTATATTCACTACCTTTTCAGGTAAACTGTGAGTTGCTTTTCCCATGCTCTACGAATTCCTATGATTTTGATCATGCTTAGATATTCAAATGGTTATGATTCATTATATCTAAAATGCATGTTGCATGCATGCATGTAACATGAAATAGCCTGAATTCATGAAACATTTTTTGATTAAGTCAATATACATTATTATAGTCAATTATCATAGAGTATCAGACACACAGCATCTATATGTGTACCTATATCTAAGAATGACGCATATCTCAGGCATGGACATACTGGTTCTTCTTATACTTTCTTCCATACTTTTTTATTTGCTATATTGCTTTGGACTGTTATTTTTAGTTTCAAAATTTATTTACCTACATTTAAAACACACGTCTTGTATTGTAAGTATGATAGACAATAGATTCTTTGTTTGTCGTTTTGAATTAGCTTACGTATGTTCAAACAGTGTTTATGTTTGTGTAAAGTTTTTGTAGAGGAAATAAACTTTACTCTACTTCTGACTCTTCTGAGTATCATAATTCTTTCATTCTCGCTCACATGCGGAGTCGCATTATCCTAAATCGACTTTGTATTGGGCTTCAAACCTTTTGACATAAAACAAAAGACGTATACGAGTTCAAAACTACATCACAAAGGATTTATAAAACCCAAAATTTCGTAGTAATTATAAGAATTATATTGAGTAAACCCATGTAGGAGGCAGCATGTTCCGTGCCACAAGAAGACATCGGCCTGGCGTGGGACGGAGTGTGCTTTGCGTTCCTGATACTACAGCGACGACTGTTCTATAGCTACTATTTCTACCGCGTCATCGACGAGAGCAAGGCTACTACTGTGCTCGCTTCTAGGTAAAGATGTGCATCTTTGTGTTTTATTTAAAGTATATTTCACCGTTCAATACATTACAGGCTGATCACCTGGTTATCCGAAAGTAAGATGATCCGTGCTTCGGAATGCACGTTAAGCCCGTTACTACTTACTGATGTAAGTAAGTAGTTGATACATGAGCCATGTCAGGGGCCCTTGCCGGTTCAATAGTAACCCTGACACCAGGGTTGATGAGGTTGGTACTCCGCCTCACAATCCACACGATAGAAGAAGAAGACCGTTCAATAAGATGCAATGTCTTCTGATTCCTCTTGAATTCATTTCGGATTCGACGTTTAATTGTGCTGAAAGAATTCGCTATTGTACAATTTACCTGTTATTGGGAGTTCAGAAAAGCAATAATTAAATAATATAATAAACAATAGCAATAGTAATATCACTTTAATGTAGCGTATATTTATTTCTTTTATGCTCGAAGTTTGAATATTAATTTAATTTAAAAATTATATTTTTTCGTAATTATTGTTATTCCGTTCCGTTATGATAAATTATTAGTTTCACTCGACTGCACATACCAC
The DNA here is from genome assembly GCF_024362695.1 of Pectinophora gossypiella. Classification (NCBI taxonomy): domain Eukaryota; kingdom Metazoa; phylum Arthropoda; class Insecta; order Lepidoptera; family Gelechiidae; genus Pectinophora; species Pectinophora gossypiella. Next base: position 6,157,865 of record NC_065404.1, read on the forward strand.
ATAACAGATATTCAAAATAAATTTACAGAGGGGCAGAATTGATAGAAGAACTGCGTCTCAAACAAATGCGATTGCAAGAAGAACAAGAGGTAAAGATATTGGAGAAAATTAAGGTGAAGATGGAACGGATTAAAGCTAACCAAAGGAAGATTCAAGGCATCACCAAAGAACCTCGACATCACGACGCAGGTAAGAAACTTGCACAAGTACTTTTAGAAGAAATTTTTGTTTAATTTTGATATAAATGTACGTTTGACGCTATCGATCTTAAACATTACATTTTGCGACCAACACGGTATTCAAGAACGGATTTTAATATGACTGTTGTGCGTTCGTCGCCACCGATTACATCAGAAGACGATGACGACACGCAGCAAGGGGAATCGGAGCAAGTGCCGCTGGTGCGCGGAGACTCGGACGTGTCGGGGCGCGGCTACCACACGCCGGACAGCCCCGCGTCGCCGCGCGGCTTCCACACCCCCGTCAGCGAGCCGTCCGCGCCGCCCTCCCCAGCGCACTCCCCGCGACCGCGACCCTCCCCCGCCCCGCTGCCAATCCTGCCTCCGCCCTCCAGCTCGCACGGCGGCCCCCCGTCCCCGTCTTCTGCGCTCATGACCGCCTCCCTCTCCCTCGACGCCTACCTCGAGCCCCGCCGCATATCCTTCGAGTCTCCTCCTTCGTCCGACCTCCTCCCCCGAGCACAGAGTCCCGAGGAGTCCTACCCTGTCTTCTCACCTCCTCCGATACGTCGCCGACACACGGTCGCCAGTCCGAGTCTTCTCCAGCGCACCTCGATCATATCCCAGTCGAGCCGCTCCGAGCCGAAATCGCATCATACGTGTAACTGAATTCAATACATTTTTGCCCCTAGAAAGCACCCGGTTGTAACTTTCGATAAAACTATTCGAGTTCGATTCGAGTACTTACATCTCGAGTTGAAAGTTACGACTATAAAATTATAATTTCGTCTCACCTGAATGATGAATGAATATACACTATAAATGTTCACATGTATATAATGTAAAGCATTGTGTTACATAATGCATATATGAATTAATATGTTTTTTATCCGTGTAGGAAGTGAACCGGGACCACCTGGGGTTAGGCGTCGAGTTTTTACGAAGCGGCACGAAGGTAATGTCGATATGTCGATGGGACGGTGATGGAGTTACTTGTTGCCCCGTCTATCCTTCGCTGTTCAACAAATATTTTCTAAATTAATCTCATCATCAGTATCATTATTTCAGGCAACGGTATAAAATCTTAAGAAGGTTCAGATCTACATCTGAATTTTCTTTATCTTTACACAACCAATCGAGCTGCCTTTTCGCTTAAACAGTAACTTTCTATGATCCATTTGGGTGTTTGTTGATAACCGAATGACGATTTATCCCCTGCGACTCCCAATATTCTTTGGTGTGTGACTTCTTGTGGTGTTGAGCTTTCCTTTTGTCTTATAGAGTACGATTGTCCGCCGTACAGGCCGCCTACCAGCCACCAGAAGGGTAATGTTTTGTCTCGAACCTCTGCTCGCATATTTTGTTCTGCGTTACTAACATGCGTGTGGCTTAACCAGATATCGTATTTAGGCAATTGCATCGTGGCGGGGACTGTCTTGACTTTGTCAGTAATCAAGATTATTGGAAAATGTACATTTTGTAAAAATGGAATGTTTTGTAAATACAAAATCTAAGACAGAATGCGCCCGTACTCCCGCACTGCTTGTACTTTTATGTGTGCATGATATATGTTTAACACTATTCAATTAATAATTAAGAATGATCTTTATTAAGTTTTTTATCTTTAAAAAGTATGTACTTCTTTAATTTGTGCAAAAATATTAAAGCACGAGTTTGGTTTAAGCGTTATGGTTTTTTTTGCTAGATATTATAATTGTGGGTGTGCTAAATTTATCAAGTTGATATAGCTATATCAATACACATTTTATACATGTTTAGCTCGTTGTGGGTGGGTATTATATGTTTTACATTAATCGATATTTTACACATGTAAATATTGCATTTATTTTCGGGAACAGGAAGTTTTTAATAATCTTTTTCGCATTGATTTACCTTCACGACACAGTACTACCCGCTTAAAATAGGACTATTTATTAAACAATTTAACTTTTATAATATTTTAGCGTTAAACTATTTGCAGCTAAGTGGGATATTCTAACTTCTTCTTGGGTTAAACGGAACAGTATATATTCAAAGAACACTTGTATTTTATTTATTCTTTCGGCTAGAACTGTAATTCGAAAACGTGAAGTTAAGCCAATGCCAACCTTAAAAGCAGATGCTTTAATATGTTTTTTTTTAATACAGCGGTTCGATCTGGAGACTACTATATGTTCGATGAGTTCGACGATACGGACATGCCGATGAAGGAACAAGACAAGGATGAGGAAGATGAAGAGGGACCAAAGGAAATGGGACTCGGCAAGGTACGTGCGTTGCTTCTGTCGATGATTCCAATTGGCAAGTTACTAGAGAATGTCCCAAAAAGAATGCTTTCTTTGATTGATGTGTGTAACTTACTTCGCTGGGGCTTAGTCTAAACTTTTTACAGGGTGTTAACTGAAATATAATTGTAAAAATGAAATGTATATTGCGTTTTAATGTATTGCTTTAAAATAATCAATTTGAAATGTGCCTTATGCCACAACAGACACCGTAACAGACTTGAAATGAAATGAAATTAAATTAATAGTAGCTATATGTTTAAAAGACTATGGGCTTGTACTTACTGATAAACTGTCTGATAACTAATACAGTCTGCCAGATTAGTTCTGAATGGCTTATAAGACAGTTCTCGGGAACCTGTGAAACATAGTAATGGTATATTTACAGTCACATTCTCTATTAACTGGCCAATGATATATGTATCCAATTTTGTTGTGGTGGGTTAGCATGGGATGATTTTGGGTAATGAGCATGAATATTGTGAAGGAAACTATGGTTTAGATTTAGAATCCAGTGGGTAGCCGCATGCTCAGTTTCTTTTGAATGGGAAAAGTGAAATTTACTTTTTATGAAGAAACATATTTATTGGATGCTTTTATTAGGGATATTTTTCTGAGGTCTTATCAGCACTGACAGATGCTTTATCTAGAAATTACAACCTCAAACCGAATGGCTGACCGTTCAAACAAACGAACGTCCTAGAATTCTCTTAGACAACAGCACTGAGCACTTGGCGATATAGCATTCGAGGTGCCAGTTTATTTGCGAGGTTCCAAGTGTTCAGCAAGCCATCTGTCTGTGTGGATACGGACTTAGCCTTAAGTAGATTCCACGTTCGTACAGTAACTAACCCGTCTTGTGATAATGCTCCTGTGTTGTTAAGGCGTGCCTTGCTTCAGAATTGCTTTTTGACTACCAGTGATTAACAAATGAAAAATAAGAAAGACCATACTACAATGCAGACATTATAACACTTTGGACACCACATTACATATTTACACACAAAAAACGACAATAGACACAAGAGAAATGCGTTTTGGACGAATGTGACCAAACCTGTATTGAACTGGTTTTCCGATATGCGGGTTGAAAGGTCAGACAGGCAATCGCTTCTGTAGAAAATCAGGCCTGTCAAATCTTCAGGTTAGGTAATCGGCCCCTGTGAAAAACGGGATAAAGCTATGGAGACGATGAAAGCTTTACAGTAAAGGTAAACTTACCATACCTTCAAAGCATCTTAAGGTAAGGTACCGCAGTAAAAATGTCAAATCCTCATTCTGGAAATCCGGGCCTCTACATTATTAGCAGGCAGCCATCACTCACACACCGCACCGCAGCGTTGCACACACACACGCGGATGCTAACGCGTGATATTAAAGTGCATTTGGCTTGAGGCACGATATAAAATGGCAGTTTTCTTGCAAAATTTAAGGACAGAAATATTATTCAATTCCACTGGCTAGGCAAAAGTAAACCAGAAGCAAGGTATGTCCGTTGAATGTGGGTTGTGGGCTTGGTCGCGGTGCAGTTGCTATCGACGGTGATCAAGACCGACCTGAAGCACGCGATGTCGATGCGGCGTGCGTCGGCGCCAGCCGTGCGCTCCACTAGGCGCCTCTCGCTCTCCAGTCACCCGCACTCATATGCGCACGAGGTAACTTCACCCAATATGCTTGTATGTGTACCTGGTTCTGGTTGTTACACAATGTCAATGAGTAAATATGTCTTTTTTCTTTATTTGAATTTTTACCGTCATCTGCACTAAACTACAAGCTGCTCGTCGGAATCTGAGCGAACGGACTGCACTGAGCGTCAGCATTTACGAAGTGCTATGACAACGTTTATTGCGGATTTACTGATCTAGTAAATGCGGTTCCGTAGCCACGAATACAAAGCAAAAAATTCGAACGCTCCTACGCTCGAAATCTGCTTCTGTGGACGTGAAACATATAGAGTATGTGATTCTTTTCGAAGTTTATTTTATGTTCACTTCTATATGAATAAAGAACGGAGGCATGTTTAAGAGGAATCTATAAATGCTGAAAAAGACGTAAAAAATACTCATTTACATTGTTTAAGTAATTAAAATAATTAATGTGCTAGATTTTGACTGACCGGTAACTGTATGCTTTATTTTTGCTTGCAATTCTTGCTTTTTGTTTGAATGTTTGGTATTATGTGTATTTTATACCTATGCATGTTTATATATGTATGAATTTTAGTTTGTTTTTAGTTTACTATGTAGTTTTTAGTACTATTTTTATTAAATCTAAAATTCAACCGGATTGTATTTACTTTTTTAATTTATAAATGTTTACAATGCGTTAACAAAAATGTAAGTATAATCTCATGGTAAACATTAAAAATAACAAAATAAGGACCATTTAAAAAGTACTCTTTCTTATCGTTTCAAATCAAAATCATGAAAGGTAAAATTTAACCTTTACACTAATCACTCTCTCTCTCACTCTCATGATTAAAATCTGCAGCTTTACAAAATTCAGTAGAGATTATTGTATTGCCGTTCATATTGTATCGGTACGATGGTGTAATTGTAATTTGTTTGCATGTAGACTCGAGGCAGGTCTCCGGGGCCGGTGCAAGAACAAGACATCAATATGGAAATGGCAGAGCCGCCGCCTGACTCCGAGTTTGATGACTCTGGCATGCCACCAGGTAAGTTTATACAAGACAATTTAAATTTAAATAGATTCATTCCATTATTGAGATGGGCAGAAGTGCGAGTCCCTACACAACTTGCAGTATCGCCGTGGTGGTAATCAAGTCCTAATATAGATGTCACAGCCCGATTATGTAAGCCCTATTACATTAAGGCTAGTCATTTTCAAAAATAGCGCCATTTTGTAATGCGGAGAGTCAACAATTAACCGGTCAACAATGAAAATTCGCCGTAATGTAATGTAGCTTTGATTTGACCCACTATCAAAATATGTTAAAAATAATTAAAACGTTAAGCTGATGGTCTCGGCTACTAAAACGAGTTCGTAGTCGTTACATAAACCATGTCACCAGATAGTAGAAGAAGAAGAATACACTCAAAATTGGAATATGTTTGACAGAAAACGAGACGTGGTTCGACAAGCTACGCCGGTATATGGACACGGTGTGGGCGTTCATATCAAGCTTCCTGGTGTCCCTGACGCGGCAGCTCATGCGGCACTCGCGGGACTACCGATATGTCTCCCGCACGCTCACACTCGAAAAGAAAGTACTCAAGGTATGAGCAAAGATATGGATAACCAATGTACATTCTTGCCCGTTGTCTGTACGCTTAAAGCGATCTATTACCAGCATTCAAGGGTTCCGAAAAATACGTTTTACCAAAGTTTAGGTGTAACTTATGTACAGTCATGAGCAATATCATGTACCCACTTTAGAATCATTTAATGTGACATGGTTTCAAAGAGTATACATATTAGTACTCGTGACCGTACTTAGATTTACTCCTAACTTAAAGAGACACCTAAATAAGAATCTAAGAATTCGTCTGCTGTGGGTTGTAGAGCTACTGAATGCCTCCCTTTCCTTCCTCCGTTTCTTCGTAGACGTTGACGTAGATTCAAAAGTGATAAATTGATCTTCAATAAGTTATCCATGATAATTAAGATGAATAAATGAGCCAGATTGCTCATTCTTCATTCTTGTTTCCTCTTTCACCTATTTAATTTCTTTTTAACGAGTCTGTCTTCTGGGCACGCTCCACCATCGTTATCTTAGCTTTCTTCTATCAGGGGACATTGAAGTCGAGATTACACTCATTAATAAAAATATAATCAGGTTCGCTTTGTGTGTGTAGATGCAATACAGTACCAGTTTAGTCACGCAGGTTATGAAAATAAATATCGCATTCGCAGGAGAAAGAAGGATTCGGAATCGGGTTACGGGAAGGCTCGCAGATGAGGTGGGAACCCCTTCCAGAGACGCTGGTTCACCGGTAAGTAATTAGGCTCTGTAAAATTTTATCTTTTACATACTCTACTGCAATTCTATATACATCTACGTAAAGCTGAGTTTCGAAGATCAATACGTATATGAGATTTATTGAAGAAAAAAAAAACACCATGAAATATTTGCATTTATTTGATTATCACGTTAAATAAAAGTGATTTTGATTTGTTCCTTCGAACCTCATTCCATTGCAGTGGAGTTAGAACCTTATTACCTTTAGACACGACTAAAAGCTTAAGTACTGCCAGTGCTTATGTGCATGTGAATCTAGTGTCATTTTCCAGATTTTTTTAAGTGGTTTGGCCAAATCTAGATGTTTTGTTAGTTTAATACATAGAATAGCTAGTAAGTAGATACAGTTATTAGGTACCAAATTTTAGTAGTGTTTTTAGTGAGTAGTGTCTTATTTTTGCATGCTGCCTTTTAGGGAAGAGGAAGTGTATGATCATAATCTACTAATGCCGATGGTGGAAATGGGGTTTGTATTATTTTACACGTATAATACAACCTGACTAATTTTACAGTTACCTGTATCGAATTTTGTAGTATGTAGTAGTATCAAAGAGTAATAGAAACACTCACATAGACAAACATAATTATCGTTATTGAACAATCTTCAGTTTAGAGTGACATTGTGATACAAGTAAATAATTGTAAGTTGAAATCATTGATTAGACTATACATAAATAAATAGTGTAAGTATTGTAAAGTCGAATACACTTACATCGAATATTCGTGAAGGTTATTTTTAATACCTACAACTTCAAAATTAGATATAATTAAACAGAAAAAGGAACGTATAAAATGATAACGTCTTGGTCATATGGTGTTGGTGACGTATGGTCGGTGTTTGCAGCCGTAAGTTAAGCGAAATCTCGGTGCCGGAGATCCGCATACTGGCGCCCAGCATGGAGCGCGGGCTGGACGCGTCACCGCCGCGCTCCCCGCCCGGCACCCCCTCCGAGCCCAACATATCCGACGACGATACTTCCGAACACGAGAGCGCGTTTAGCTTGCAGTCTACCGAAAGGTGTAGTGGTATTGCTAGAACGGGACTTTTCTCATATTATTTAAACATGTATGCCGGGAACCAAGCATCTCCTAATCTACAAGAGGCACAAAGAAAACACGGAAATAATGCAATAAAATTGATCGTAGTTTTTTTATCACATGTAAATACTAAATACCTAGTTACTGTCATTCATTATATAACGTCAGTTGTGGTTTGTTTATGGAATTCCTAAAAAAACATTTATTGATTTTTTTACTGCATTAAGTAAATTTCACAATAGAAAGGTCTGTGGGGTTAAAAAGGCCACATAGAAGCAATTCATCTGAAAAGCAATATGAATTTTGGTCATTTGTTGGCATTGCGCACTTTTATATGCGCAAACGCCACGGATAGTCACCACTAATACACAAACATTTGATTAAAAAAGTTCCTAACGAGTAAAAGTTCCGTTCTATAAATGTCGTCGCTTGCGGTGGGCTTCGCTATGTATAGGTTTTTCCAACTCATTCATTTTTTCCATTACTCTCACTTATTCTTCTACTTAAGCACAGTGTTGCAGCTTAACGTATTTTATGTCTAAAGGGTCGAAACGAAATCGTAAGTATATCGGTGTCTCGTGTCTTCTTGTGTATTCTTTGTAATAATAATAACTTTACTTTGTAATACTTTGTAGTTGGATAAGTTTTGTGAAGTTATCAGTTGAATCTTTGTATAGTGGCAACTTTGAATACAAAAGAAACTTTTGATTGAATGCCATACTATATATACAATTTTAAAACTTTGGGCTTGTCCCTATGAACTCTACACTCAAAAAAACACGTACGCTTTCAAATCAACACAAAAATAAGATATAATGTTTACACTACACTGAATTATTGCCTATTACACTCCCACAGTCTCTTGCTTCCTGAAACCTCTAATCACACTCGCAGTACAAATTGTCACATATACAAAGCTTATTATATTCTAAGTACAGAAGAATCTGGTCAAAGTATATCTTTCTCACTCGCTCATCGTTTACAGCAAGGATGTGTCGCTATTGGAAGAGCAAGACGACTCGATGTTCAAGCACGAACGATCGCCGTTTGTTCACCTCGTGTACGCGCTATGGTACGCCATACTTGCGCATACGGACATCGTCTGCTATATCATGGTGTTTATTAATCAGGTTAGTTGCTACTATATTCACTCGTTAGTCCATTGGCCGTCGTCCATAGTATACCATCTTAGGACTTCAATATCTTCAGTTGTGGATATCTTCATGTTGGATTCGGCCTAGAGTCAATCCGTCAAACAAAATCTGGCGACCAATATTTTTTATTGGTATAAAAGGTAAAAGCGGTGAACTGTGACAAGTTACCTGGGAATCTACAATAAATCTATCGCGCATGTGAAAATCCTTTGTTTCTTTTAATTATTATTTTTGTTTTTCTGTTTCCAGATTCAATCGGCGACTATTCTATCGATCCCGCTGCCGCTAATGGTGTTTTTGTGGGGTACTCTCACCATACCGCGACCGACGAAGACTTTCTGGGTCACACTTATTGCGTACACCGAGGTAAAGTGACACTCAATATTTTTTTTTACAAAAACCAAAGTGGGTGAAATGTTGTAGTTTAAAAATTTGTGCAATTCGCTTTATTGCACATAAACGTAACATGAAAAATAAAGTATACAAGTAGTGGAGTAGGTAAGGAATTGTAGAAGTCGACGTGTCTTAAAGCCTCTGTTCCGCAGTGGAACAGCATGGTGAAGCATGCTTCATACATACCTTCCGTTGTTTAATATGGACGTGCCTGTGCCCGAAATGGTACAAGAGTATAGTGGGTTAGTTTGTATTTTATTTACCCCTTTGAATGTATTGACACGAGAAGAGGCCTTGTGCCCAAAATCGTAAAAACATATACAGGTTCAGTTTTTATCAGAACTCTGCTTATCTAAAATATCACAACTCACATATTCGGTATTTCCCGCAGGTAATAGTGCTTATAAAGAGCATGTTCCAATTCGAGATCCTGCCGTGGAACCAGAAGGCGATCCCTGCGAACATGCCCTTCACCGCACCGCGCATCATCGGCATCGAGCGTAAACAGAACTATGCGCTCTACGACCTGTTGCTGTTGCTGATCATCTTTTTGCATAGGTACGTTTTAGTTGATGTCGTAAAGTGTAATGTCCTTTGAAGTTTGACCCATCGTACGAACCCGAAACTGAGATAGGAACCGGATTTCAAAGTATAACAGGGATAATGTCTGTTCACTTTCATGTCAATTTGCATTAGTCGAATAGCATAACACCTTTCAACAACAACCAAGATTTTCTTCCAGGACTAGAAGAAGAAATGATTAACTAAATCGGTAATTGTCTTTTTTCCAGGTTTATGTTGAAATCTCTAGGGCTATGGAAGGAGACGACACCAGAGATCGAACTCCGCGAGGATATGGAGTTCGAACTGAAGCCTGAGGACACACAGATGTTGGTCGAGGGTCGCGGCACTGAGGTCGGCAAGAAATACGTCAAACTTCACGACGAGACTGGCCCGTGAGTTCAATACTTTTGATACAAGGTTTTTTATGGATAGGTATTATAACAGTTTAGATTAAGAACAAGTTATAGAGTTTCCCAAAGCACCGGTTAAATAGTGCTAAGTATAAGATAATTCAGGAATTTGGGATATAATTAAGTGTTAAATAACTAAAGCTATTTAAGATGTCAAAAAGTCATAAATAGGTGTGACTCTAGTGATCGTCATACTTTATTATAAGCACAAGGAGCGTTAGTTACGTATTTCACTATTTAGTGTAATAAAAATCGTGTTTCTTTAATGTTATTACTATTCCAATATACAGGGTGTTAGTGACATCGTCACGAAAACTTTGAGGGGTGGTTGAGGCTATGATTCTGAGATGATATCAAGTGGAATTTTCCGTCGCAAAAGTATGGAATTGAAAATAATTAAAATAAAAACACAAAAAATTTCAGGAATATTCAGACTGAAAATTCCACTTGATATCAACTCAGAATCATGGTCTGAACCATCCCCCTCAATATTCGTTACGGTGTCACTAACACTCATACCTACTTGTATGGCTACCGTATGTACTTGTGTGGGGTGTAAGTGACATCGTAACGAATACTGAGGGGGATGATTCAGCTAATTATTCTGAGTTAATATCAAGTGGAATTTTCCATCGTAAAAGTATAGAATTGAAAATAATTAAAAAAAAAAACTAAAAAAATCATGAATTTTGCGACGAAAAATTCCACTTGATATTAACTCAGAATCATGGTCTGAATCATCCCCCTGAGTATTCGTTACGAAGTCACTAACACCCTGTATGTATAGTCCCAAAGACCGTCGTTACTCTGTATCGGGGTAAAGCACTATAGACAGCGATTCTGCAAGTCGTAGTAACACAAACTCGCCAAACAACTACGAATCCTCGATCTACTGGTTATAACCGGCTCACTTCACCATAGAACGTCGAGACGTAAACACATTATGTAGTATTGGGATCAGACAGTCGTCACCGGCTGGTGGATCGGCTGCGGCACGTGCAGGCGACAATCACGGCGGCCATGCGCGAGCTGCAGGCGACGCGTTCAGACCCGCGAGTTGTGCACTTGGTGCACCAGCGGCTGCAGAGGATACGTGCGGCGGCGCGGCGTGGTGATCAATTCCCACACGCGCATGCGCCGCGACCACGCCCGCGCCCTCGCCAGCCAGCACGTGTCCCCACCACCCCGTACTCCTCCCCGCGATCCTCCGAGCGACATGGATTCGCGTCTGATGAGTCCCGACAGTACGATTCCCTATTTTGAGTACTCGAGTTTGGCAAAAAAAAGAGAAAACTTCGAATTTCTCCGCCTTTAGGATGCGTTTAGTTTTAACCACGCATGCTTCAAGCGAGGGCTGAACTATGTCATACAGTGTAAGGCGACTCTGCCAGTGCCGCTTTATGGCAAAGCTTAGCACGAGTTCGGATGAAAGAAAAAAAAACTGTCAAACGTAAAATATGTATAATGATTTTTTTTATAAAAATAAATAAGGACATTTCTCTTCTTTTTTGCCAGACTGTAACCTGTTTCTCTTTTAGGACCTAGCGAATATAACTTGGGTAAAATAGATTAGCTACTAGTTGGTATAGTAGTACCTACATTAATTTAGTTTTAGTTTAGTTACCTATTTATATATCATAACTTCGTAAGGTATTTGTAGTTTGTAAATAGAATTAAGTTTGTATATTATAATTACCTATATCCTTCAGTATTATAATATAAAGATTAAAATATGCAATATTTTTAGCATAAGTTATATTTTGTTAGTTTATTGATATTTATGTGTATGACTTGGTATTACGTTAAACTTGCGGTACAAGAAAGTCAGATTTACTTCGCGTCACTTTTCCTTACGTTTTATATTAGCAACGAAAGAAATAAAAAGGTCCTTTCATAACAACATCAGCGTCGCGAAAATAATCTGGTTTTCTTATACCACATGTTGATTGAAAAACTTTTTAAAAATACAAATTTACTCGCAGTATAACTAACGAGGAGATGGCTGGGATGGGCGGTGATAGTAATATGGACAACGGTGACCGTCGTATGCAGTTGCGGGAGTCGGAATTACGACCCGGACCGTCGAAGCCATCTGAAGACGACCATTATAAGTATGTATCATTAAATCCAGTCTAGCCAAAAAAGCGAAAGAAAGAATATTTATTTAAGCGTTATGTGAACTGTATAAAGTTAATGTTCTAATATCACAGTTATTTATTTGCATCCTTACAGTGTCTAACACTTTTTGATCCTTTCGCAAACTTGACGCAAACTTTCAACGCCGAAAACTAACATAATTAAATATTGACAGCGTTCAGAACTCCATTACATTATGTAATCTTGATCGAACATGTCCAAAGACTCCATTTAATATCGTACCCTATGTACACGCCCGCTTATGCTACAGAGGAGCTAATGATGGCCACGGATGGTCGCACGCGTCAGCACACCCCGGACACTTTATACAAAAAACTTCGTTTTACACAGACACTACACATTGACGTTATCGTACACGCGCGTCTACGTGTATGTCGTCCGACGCTCATACGATTGGAGACTAAAGTAATACCGAGTCTGAAGTAAACCTAGCTGAGCCGTTTGTGGAGAGCGGAAAGTAGCCGTTCTATACGTAGTATTATTCCTTATTCTATGGCGTAAGATACGCGTATGTGTCTTAAGACATGGGGGGTGTTACCATGACAACACAGTTACGCTACCTGCACGGACGACCGCCATTTTTGATCAACTTATACGCCGCGAATTATTATTATCATCAGCCGTATGATGCCCACTGCTGGGCATAGGCCTCCCCCAAGGATCTCCACGACGATCGGTCCCGCGAATTATATTAAAATAAAATTCTGTTTCGTTCACAGAGTAGACGATGATCAAGAGCCAATAATAGCCGTGACGACTGTTATGGACGAGACGTACTCGCATTTTCCGGGAGTTATATGGCTGTCGTAAGTAAATCCACATTTTATTGGGAAGAATTAGGAAGCTGCGTAGAATTGTGTTAAAAGTGTTGCTTTTCAATGTGGACTAATTCAGAATCGGGCGTAAACAATTTTGCCTAAGAACCCAAAATAAAATATTGACTCTTTTGTCTCTCATGCAAAAAAATTACTATCCAGTCGACAAAAATATTATTTGACCATTGTTACATAATGTACCTGGGCTATTCCAATATTATTCACGACCGATTCTCAATCATATTGTTATTTCGGTTACCTATTGAAACGCAGCACTTTATTTTCGTTCATCCTGTCACCTGTCATGTCGTTCTCAATGACCTTTAAAAAAAATAAAAATAATGTCTTTAACCATTATGTCTTTAGCTGTTGTGAGAAATTGTAATCCAAAAATCCTGATGTTCCGCTACAGGATCAAGCGGTACCTCCGTCCAACGCAGCGGTTCTTCCAACGCATGCTGGCGCCGGGCGCGCGCGTCACTGCAGACGTGTACGCGTACATGTTTCTCTGCGACTTCTTTAATTTCTTAGTCGTTATATTCGGTTTCGCTGCCTTTGGGGTGAGTATACATAAGATCACGTCTGTTTCCCAGGCTGAGACCAGGGAATTCCACTTGTAACGATCCTGACGCACCACATTCGCTTCTTCCACTCTGACTCACACTCGCCGGTTTAGAGTACTCTTGACCTGGGGAGTTAAAAAGCCACATCGAAGCAATTCATCTAAAACAGCAATATTGCAATGTTACATTTGCGCATATAAAAGTAAGTGCGCAATGCAAACATATGACAAATAGCAATATTGCTTTTTTAGATAAATTGCTTCGATGTGGCGCTTTTAACCCCCCTGGTCTTTCTTTAAAACATCCTGGATCTGATCGCGGTATGCACGTCTACGCCTTCCTCTTCCAACCCTACCTCTTGCACCCTTACCTACCATAAACATATACACGTACATATATTTTCATTTTACTTAAGGCTCGAACTGAAGGATTAAGTTAGGAATATGTTTTTACGGGCCTTAATTCCAGTTTACAGACAATAGTTAAACAATGGGTTTTAGATTTTAAAAGGCATCTGAGCCTTACGACTCTATAAAACATAGTGATTTAGAAAATAGATTTAAAGTTTGTGTTTGTCACTAGTTTCTGTGGGTCCTTTCCCCAGAAGTTTAACTTCCGCTATCTACCTTAGAATAATGCCAGAATAAAAAAGAACGATCATGAAATAAAAAGTAAATACGGAAGGAGAGAATAAAATGAGTCAGCTTATGAGCCGGCTAAACCTTCTGAAGTAGGTACTAAACTTAATGAATAGTGATGCTGATTCTAACAGACACCAACTTAATTTTAATTTAGCTTGACAGTTCTATAAAACTAGCTCTATCTAATATCTTTCTTGCGCTATAAAAAATTACCCTTACAGACTCACCAAGGCGACGGCGGTGTGCAAGCGTATCTAGAAGAGAACAAAGTACCCATTCCGTTCTTAGTGATGTTGATCCTACAGTTTGCTCTGATCGTGATCGATCGGGCACTCTATCTACGCAAGTTTATGCTCGGAAAGATACTCTTCCAATACGCACTTATCATCGGAGTACACATATGGATGTTCTTTGTGCTTCCATTCATCACTGAGAGGTTAGTTCTAATTGTAAAGCTTTATCACAGGCTGATCACCTGATTGTCCGAAAGTAAAACGATCCGTGCTTCGGAAGGACGTTAAGCCGTTGGTCCCAGTTACTACGTACTGATGTATGTACGTAGTCGTTACATGAGTCATGTCAGAGGCCTTTGGCGGCTCAATAGTAACCCTGACACCAGGGTTGATGACGTTGGTAATCCACCTCACAACCCACACGATAGAAGAAGAAGACACAGAAAAAATCGTTCTTACCGTGTCCCGTAGTAACTTGTGCCTGCAGCAAGACACACAGCGCGGATATGGATATGATTCACCGTATTATACCATCATATTTGAGAGAACATAATAAGATCCCTTACTTAACACGTTCACTGTGTATGAACCACATATGAAGCAATCAATTTGAAACTCATACGTGCATGTCCCATATGTGGGGCACATATTTCTTGCCTTAATGTGTCTGTGTACACAAATTCCAATGTGTTTATCGAAAAATAACATTGCACTTGACGGTTTGATATCTAATTTTCAGATACACAGTGAACGTGTTAAAGTAAATTAAAAAATATTGATCTCTAATAGAATCTTGATATTCAATCAGAGTACTGTAATGATCAAAAATAAAGTAGCTACTTTTAGCACAAAAGTTCTAAGATAATATGATGAACGGTATGATATAAAACATATAAACGATTCATCGGTCACCAGGACATTCAACACGCTACCGCCGCCGCCAATGTGGTACATGGTGAAGTGCATCTACCTCCTGCTGTCGGCGTATCAGATCCGCTGCGGGTACCCGCGCCGCATCATCGGCAACTTCCTCTGCAAGTCCTATCGGTTCCTCAACATGGTCTTCTTTAGAGGGTGAGTGATTTGAGATCGACATATCGAGATTGTGCATGGCAATATTATCTGCAGTAGGCTAGTTTCCGATTAGTCAAATCAGTTACTTTTTATCTTGAACCTAGTACCTACACGATCAAATTGTCTTACACTAAGCGGGTTGGGAGTTGTCGTTGTGCATCCCAAAGACAAACACATAGAGAAGAGAATACCAATCCATTTATTTCAGTCAGCTATGCCCGTAGAATAAATACCTTAAACTTAAATGTCTCTGTGGTCCTGTGTGTGCCCCGGTTCGAACCCCGGTATCGGACCCGCGACAATGAAGTATTAATTTATCTTAAAATGCAATTTTCACTAACACAGTTGGCTCGGCCGTTATCTATCGCTTTGGTCTAACAGAAAGCTCGTTGAAGCGTTGTTACTTACTACTTACATCTTTTATTTATTAATTTATTTACTTTTTAGGCAGACTATGTTGGCGCTTATTGTGCTGTTTCGGCGATAAATTGTGCTCTGTCGGTAGTCTATCGCGGATATGATACACACCGCTATACTAGATAAAGCTCTGCCTATGCCTTAAGTTAATGTAAGTGTTGATATGCAACTTTGTAGGTTCATGGCGGTACCGTTCGTGTTCGAGTTGCGCACGCTCATGGACTGGATATGGACGGACACGTCGATGACGCTCATGGACTGGCTCAAGATGGAAGACATATTCGCTAATGTCTTCTTACTCAAGGTAGGTAACGATTTATTTTTTATTCGTCCACTTAAGGCTATGATCATAAGACCATGCTGCCAGATCTCCGGACAGTCTTTACAATATTTACTTCAGTAACGTAGTGAGGGTAGGTGGCACCCGTTGCGGAGAATGATTAACCGTAAGGTAAGGTTTTTATTCAAAGAATGTCGTTGGCCATATAATGCCGCGAGTGTTATGGGCCTCTTGGGTAGGAAATTAGTTAAAATAGATTCAAGCCATATTAATATCGTGGAAAATTATCAGTTTAAATTGGCTGCGGACTGAACAAACATTAATTATACTCGCATGAAGCTTTACAGGTGATTTCTTTTTATTAAAAATAGATTCACGTCTGACCAGAATCCCATCTGTGACGTAAATTGGTACACGATTATTTAGTAAATGGCTCATTATTTATTTAATGTTTTATTCGGTAGTGTTCTCGGTACGTGGAGGACGAATTCCCCCAGCCGCGCGGTGTCAAGAAGTCCACCATCGCCAAGTACCTGCTGGGAGGCAGCGTGCTCGCCTTCGTCATCGCCATCATCTGGTTCCCGCTCGTGTTCTTCGCGTTCGGCAACACGGTAAGACTGTCCTCTGCGTTGAGCGGGCCAGACCATCTTACGGTAGAACGTTCTACAAACTTGTATAATCCGTCCAGTTTAAGTTGATCCGTATCGCGAGACTACGTGTGATTTGGTTCAGAGGCCCTAAGGCTCTGCAGTAGTGATCATGTCTTTTATAGAACGTATTATAATCCGCGGCATATAAGTTGAACAAATATAGTGGTCGTCTACGCAGATAGGGTCTCTGATTGTCTTGATAACGCGCTGCCCCTCGTGTCTCTCCTCGTACCACACTTCGATTGAGACTCAACAATTTGTTACAGCACATTCAAGGTCATTGTTCAACTTATACGCCGCGGATTATACTCGTACCTATTCTCTGCCGAAGAAATAAACCAATAACACAACAGTATTTCAGTTGTCGTCAGATGATATTCTTGCACTGTAGATCTCTTGCACTATCTATGAGTATAAGAAAACATTGTTCCCAGGTCGGAGAGCCGAACCCACCGACCGACGTGACAGTGAAGATCCGCATCGGACCGTTCCTCCCCGTATACCAGATGTCGGCGCAATCGCACAATATTGATTTGTAAGTTGTTTTTTTTTTTTGCCGTCACTTATAATAGGCATGCCTCATATGGCCGGAACCGGAGCTTATTTGTAAGTCGCCTACACCACATGACAGTTATTAAAATAGCATTCAAACCAGTCTGCTTGATGAAATTCGAGGTCGTCAGTAGTAAAACGTAAGAACATATTCTATCCCCCATTGACGTAGGCAGAGTTTTTACGGAATTCCAATTACTACGATCCTAACACCACTTTTGCTTCTTCCACTCTCATCAAAATATTCGTACATGTTAGTCAGTTTATAACACTAAAACCTAGCCTATCACTTGACTTGTGGGTGACCCCGGATTCTACACAAAAATCTCATTACGGGCGCTCCACCTTGCTCTTTAGCGGTTTACGGCCATTTAAGATTAAAGTAACACCCAGAGGCAAATCTAGCTACGGATTGGTGCAGGGCGGAGAATCACCTTCCTATTCATAATTTTATACCGGTAGCAAAAGCTAGTCACTAACGTAATGCAACCACCAGGTGTCATTCTACCGTTGACTCTATCCCGCAGATTTACAGAACAAGACTACGCGCAGCTGAGCAACATGTACGCGCGCGACCGCACGGCGCAGACGTTCCTCTCCAACTATATATACAACGATGTGGCGGTTGTAACTATCAACCCCAACTCCACCATGAAGTGGGAGATCTCGCCACCAGAGCTGGACCGCCTCGAGATGGAGGCCGAGTCGAGTAAGTGAAGTTAATCAGTTAAAATTTTAAACGACGGAATGTCTACAGGCTATGTCCCGATTACTAACTATTACGTAAATAATTGTTAAGTATGGAACTCCAAGGGCCCGTAAAATACGCAGACTTTGACATCTTTTACCACTCTTGATATTAGTTTCCTAAGAGCGAAATGCTCCAATTCTATTTATTCCAATTATTCGACTTCTATTGCGTCCTGCAATATTCCAGATCGGAAAAATGTGTAGAAGGAAGTGCCGCTTTTTTGGTGTCCGTCCCAATTGGCCCGTTCAGTATTTACAACGCTTTGCTTTGTACGGTCGGAACCAAAACTCCTACATTTTAGCATCAGAACTCGAACATAAAAATGAGTATGAGTATAATGACAACATTTCATTTTCAGATGCGACTCTGAAAGTGAAATTCACTTTCGTGATAACGCATCCAAGCAATACTGCTCAGAACCCGCCGACTATAGAGGATCATCGAGAGGTGGAACTACCGGCGTATGTAGCTGGCCACAGGAATCCCGAGCGAGAGACGCTCTATAAGATGCTTGTCAACACGTCTGCTCCAGATACTTGGTAAGGACGTCACCCACTGAAACGCATAAACACATCTAATTAGATGCACAAATAAACAGCAGTTAGGTTATTTCTGATT
Source organism: Pectinophora gossypiella (assembly GCF_024362695.1). Classification (NCBI taxonomy): domain Eukaryota; kingdom Metazoa; phylum Arthropoda; class Insecta; order Lepidoptera; family Gelechiidae; genus Pectinophora; species Pectinophora gossypiella. The sequence continues at coordinate 6,176,621 of NC_065404.1, forward strand.
GTCAATTCAAATATTCTTTATTACATAGTTCTCATATTACGACTACTCGTATGTAGTTGTCAAAGTTTAGCTCTTTATCTTTCTGAAGTTTCCAAAGAGGTAGTATTAAATTGATACTGGCTTCGTCCTACAGGTTGAACGTGGAAACGTTATTCCCGAAGTTTTTGAAAGTGTTCAATAAAGGCACCGCGAAACCAGCTTACCAACTGATGCCGTCTACTGGCTTCGATGAGGGTGCGTATTATTTTATAATGTTTTTGTATTTAAAATACATTTATTTAGAGCAGAAGTTATCATGTTTTTATTGTAGATCCTTTTGTGATCGAAGATACGCGCCTTTACCGCAACGTTCAACTGCGGCTGGAAAGAAATAGGAACTCCATGTATTGGCGGGTGCGAGAAAAGTGTTCAGACTCGGTAAGTGTTTTGCTAGCTTTTATTCAATAAGTTCACAGATATCGTTGAAATCATGTCATGTCAGAAGTCATTGGATGAGTCAAATGCGTTCAGTTTGTGTTCGTAAATAAATTCACAGAATGAAAAAAGAACAATCTAATGCGTAGACACCGCTAACTGGTGCATGTTTATCTGGCAAACACCTGCGGATGGTGGATATTACTTAAAATTAGGTGTTCGTCGGAATCGGCGCTAATATCATGAAACTATTTGCAGGACCAACTAGCGGCGCTGCCATTGAACAACTGCGACATGCTCGTCATGTACACGTTCAACGATAAACTCTTCCCTGAAACTCTTAATTTCATATCTGGAGGCGGGTAAGTTCCTTTATTTACATAAGTATAGTATAGAACAATCACACCTTATTCCAATTAAGAGTTTTAGTTTTAAATGCTTGTTACCTAATCTTGTTGCCTATAAAAGTTTTCCATTGGGTTGGGACTTGAAACTAGGTAGCTGGAAGAACTTTCTTCGTGCTTGTTAATTCCTATGGGGGATTCATTTCAGAATCATCGGATTGTACACCACATTCGTATTCCTGGCCTCCCGCGTGATCCGCGGATTCTTCTCCGGAATCTACACCAAGATCATGTTCGACGACTTGCCAAACGTCGATCGGGTCTTGCAACTCTGCTTAGACATCTATTTGGTAACGTTTCTTATTTGTTTCCTTACTTATATTGTAATTCGTAGACACCTAATAATTAATTTATTCTAATTAATTTTTGGGCTATTTCTAGGTGCGAGAGGCTCTCGAGCTTGCACTTGAAGAAGACTTGTTCGCAAAGCTAGTGTTCCTGTATCGCTCACCAGAAACTATGATAAAATGGAGTCGGCCCAAAGAGGACGAGAACGAAGAACATCAGCAAGCACTGCCTCCTTCGCGCTGAATCTAATTTGTGCAAATGCTTTTACGATTTTTAATACCAAGATTGACGGCATACGAGTCATTGCCAACTAATTCTGGCGTGAGTGGCACGTTATGATTAATCACGATCGATATGCCGAAAACGTCCAATGTTATGTATAATTATAATTACTGCCGTTACTAGCGCAATGCCTATGCACTGCACCATCTCGGCATGCGATAGATACGTAAGTTGTACAGTATGATGTAAGAATAATTGGTGCACACTTCAAAACTTTTCCCCTTACTTATGTTAACTAAATTGTAAGCTATGCACGGCAAATATTCCAGTACTTTTCTCACTAGTATCCTAAATGTGCACGTGCGATGCCGGAGCATTTAGTAAGTACTTAATTTACATATTCTTGGTTCATTCCTAGGAGAAAATAAAAAGCTCTCTTGCTCTATTGAAACTGATATTAAGTATGCATAATTTATCCTTAGATTAAGTCAACGATCTGATGTCACTCGCATACATCAGTTACCAAGATAAGTCCTTCCCAATTCTAATGTTTATCGCAAACAGTGTCTTTGTGTTTACAGAGTTATCTTTATGAAATAACATACGATTTCGATCACACGCCATCAGCCATTATGATTGACAGTTTTTATTAATTTATTATTATGTGTTTTTGAAACATGTAAGTCATTAATTTATTGTCGTTATACCTACATACAAGGTGTACATAAAGTAGGTTTTTTAATTTATTTATGTCTCAGATGCAGGATAAAACCATGTTGTTGAGAACGATCAATAATCAAGCACTTCCAATAAATAAAATATACCTCAATTTATAGAATTAAAGTTGATCAATGCATTTGATATTTTATAAATTTTATTAAAGTAAGGAGGATTAATTGTACACTTTTGTATTGTGATTGTTGTGTTAAGTTGCATTTAATGTTGTCGATTTGTGATAATAAAAGTCATATAAAATGTTAAAAGACTTTAATTTGAAAAATGTGTGTAACATCATCTCAATACATTGATACATTTAACTTATTTACTAATCTTAATTAACTACCATCAACCGTGGGGCGATATTCATAGACATGAGTTCTTGGAACAGCAGTTTAGCAGCATACGGCAGTCGAATCTGCGATATTTGTGTTTTGTTTCTGCATCCTTTGCATTCAAACGTATTATTTCGTAAGTTGGCAATCGCTATCAACCCGCAGAAATTGCAAACATGGATGCGATACGGATCGGATACTTCGAAAAGACGCTCTCGCAAGAATTGAGCTGCTCCATGAGCAATTTGACAATCACGTTCCATCTCACCAAAACGTAGCCCGCCATCCCTGGCTCTGCCTTCCATAGGTTGTCTAACTAAAATCTGCACGGGGCCTCTAGCTCTAGAGTGAATTTTGTCGTCGACCATATGCTTAAGACGCTGGTAATATGTAGGTCCCAAGAATACTTGTGCGTTTATTTTTCGGCCAGTATGTCCATTGTACATTACTTCATTACCACGTAGATGGTATCCATATTCTTGCAATAGCGATGATATTTTCTGTACATTTACAGCGTCATTAAATGGTGTAGCATCGCCAATCTCGCCTTTGTTAGAAGACACTTTCCCCTGAATACATTCAATCAAGTGACCAATTGTCATACGAGAGGGGATAGCGTGAGGATTAATAATGATGTCGGGTGTTAATCCCTCGCAAGTAAAAGGCATATCTTCTTGTCTGTATTGAATACCGCAGGTACCTTTTTGTCCGTGACGAGAAGCAAACTTATCTCCAATTTGAGGAATACGCACGGATCTCACACGAATTTTGCAAAACTTATATCCCTCACTATTCAGTGTCAACATAACCTGGTCCACAATACCAGTTTCGCTGTTACGCAAGAAAGTGGATGCGTCACGTTTTGAATAGCGTTTTGTGGTTCCTTCCAATTCATCATCATTTTCAGGTAGGGTAATTGTTTTTCCAATAACCACATCATCACCAGACACTCTGATTCCAGGTGCAATAATACCATCTTCATCCAGTTTGTCATACAGTGCATTACGCATGCCCTGACAGGTTTGCCTTGTGGGCTTTTCAAATTGTTCCTCTTGATCTCCAACTCTCTTGGATTCAGAATCTTTATAAGAGCGGTAAAAAACAGACCTGAAGAACCCTCTTTCTACAGCAGAAGCATTCAAGATAACACTGTCTTCTTGATTATATCCAGTGTAGCATAGAATAGCAACAATGGAATTAATACCTGCAGGCAGTTCTCTGAATCGTAAGTATTCCATGGATCGTGTAGTAACCAGGGGTTTGTGTGGATAGTACAACACATGAGCAAGTGTGTCCATTCTCACATGGAAATTAGTAATGTAAACTCCCATAGCTTGCTTACCCATAGCACTTTGATAGGTGTTTCTGGGACTTTGGTTGTGATCAGGGAATGGAATAATTGATGCACAGACACCCAGTATCATAGCTGGGTGAATTTCACAATGTGTGTAAGTAGTGCAATAAGCATACTCTTTCACTTGAGCAAGGTCATCAGGACTCATAGCAATCATCACTGTTTCTTCTTCTAGAGTGTCAATGTATTCCACTACACCACTAGCTACCAAGTTTTGCCAGCCATAATTGTTGTAATCTCGTTCTTTAAGATTGTCAATATGTTTTTTCTTTAACAACAGGGCTCCATTTTCAACAATGAGTAAGGGTCGGCAGATTCTGCCAGCATCTGTATAAATTCTGATTTCCCTGTCTCTGATGTCACGAATCATGCTGACTTCTGACACAATGATGTCCATTTGACGTCTCAGTTTTCTTAAGGTTGCCATGAGCTGTTCAGGATCTCTGTGGATACCAACCCAACACCCATTGACAAATATTTTTGTGGCATCAGCAATAGCAGAGGGAGCAATTTCTTCTAGATTTTCCATTGACCACTCCTCCAAAAACTCTAAAATGGGAGATGGTTGACTTCCTACAGAAATGTAAGCCATCAGGGCTAGGTTCTTTACAAGGCCAACAGCAGCACCCTCTGGAGTTTCAGCTGGACATATCATGCCCCACAATGTGTTATGCAATTGACGTGGTTTAGCCAGTTTACCGTCACGTCCTATAGGTGAGTTTACGCGTCGTAAATGTGACAATGTTGATGCAAAGGTAAGTCTATTCAACACCTGAGACACTCCAGCTCGGGCTTGATGAGCTTTCTTCTGATCACCCCAGTTACCTGTAGCCAATGAATACCGCAGTCCATCTGTAATGATCTTTGTTTTGATGGCCAATTCAAGATTAAAATCTTTTCCTCTGTCAATGAACTTTTGGGCATACATTCTGACTTCCTTCAACAAATTCTTAAACAAACCTCTGAATAAAAAGGCCAACAAAGGTCCTGCCAAATCCAATCTTTTATTACCATAGTGATCACGGTCATCTAATTCTCTACGACCTAAAGCAGCTAGCAATAATCTGTGCACCATGTATCCTAAAAAGTAGGCCTTTTTAGTTTCACAAAAGTCTGACACACCCACATGTGGTAACATTTCTTTCTGTAGAATTTCTCTAGCATATTTAATACGCTTCTCTTTTGTCACACCAGGGCGTGCTCCACGAGCACCAATAAAATTCAATGCAACATTCTGTTCTTGAATGACAAAGGCCTCATCAAGAGATGGTTTCACCATTTCCATCATTTCAGGATCATCAAAGTCATAAATAATGTGTTCCAAGATGTCTCTATCAGCTACAAAACCAAGAGCTCGGAATACAATCATAATAGGGATTTCTTGTTTGATATAAGGGACAATGGCAATAATTCTTTGCCCGATAGCTGATTTCTTCATATTTTGCCCACCACGGGCCATCATGTTCACCCATAGTGTAGATGTGGGCCTTGAACTATGTTCAAGGCAAGAACGAATTTCTGTTTTGTATGCATATTTTCCATCCTTCATACTAAATACATACACTGTATTGGTTGCCATTTTCTCTTGGGCAATTAAAACTTTTTCAGAGCCGTTGATAATAAAGTAGCCACCAGGATCCAGGGGGCATTCATTCAATTCAGTTAAATCTCTGTCAGTTAAATTGCTTAATAAACAGTATGTGGATCTCAACATAATTGGAATCTTGCCTATAAAGGTCTTCTGATGTTGTGTCTCAATAGGATCCTCATTTTCTTTAACAATAGTTTTTGTTATGTCTACGTAAAGAGGTGCGGAATATGTCAAATTCCGAAGTCGGGCTTCATTAGGCATCATAGGAGACGGTGCACCATCTTTTTCCCAATGTGTCGGTTTGGACAAATAAATTTGATCAAACTTCAGCAGGTATTTCGGCGGTGTTTCAATTTCACCGGATGAATGTTGAGCTTCAGCCTGCAATTCGATTGGTGGCGAATCTTCGACAATGCGCTGCACAGACATTTGAATAAATTCATCGAAACTATCGAGCTGCTGTCGTACCAAACCTTTTTCATCAAAGTATGCGTTGATGACAATCCAACAGGCTTCCTGCCAGAGCTCTGAAGATATTTCTTCCACATCTTCCTCCTCATATTGATCGTCTTCAGTATCATACATCGTGAAGACGATTACTTATATTCGACAATATTCAAATTACAACTCAATTGCTGTTGTTACTTTGCTATGTTTATTAAAAATTACACATTTTCACGTAATGAAACGTAACACATGCAACGTACGCCGCAAGAAACAAAATGGCGAATGAATGATTGAGCCAAATGAAATGACCGACGAGCAAAGTTTTTTTTTTGTTTGGCTTGAATAATTTTAGGCCAATCAAAGAAAGTAAATGAATGAATGGTTACCGGTTTTTTTATCGACAACTATAGATACATCACTTAAAGCGATTAAAAGTCAACATTCCAAACCTACAGTTTTATTGAAAATATAAAAAAAAACATTCAATAAGCGATGTTTTGTTGATGAATGGAGTTTGTGAACATAAAATTATGAATCATTTGACGAGTTTTTTATAGTGATTACAATTTTTTGCCACCTTTGATATCAAATCTTACACACAGTATGGATCCTTCAAGAAGAAATAATGCGGAAGAACAACGCTGCATTTTAGGACTGCAAGATTTGAAATTATCCAACAAAGATGAGGATGGTACTGAGCAGGCGCGAGGGGTTGGAACGACCAATACCAGCTCGCTCGGCAAATCCCGGCCTGTGGGGGCGATAGAGAGTTTCGTACTAGACAACACCCAAAACAATCGGCAGGACTATAGCTTTTATGAACGGTCAAACGTCATAGCGGCCTCCAAGTTCGCGACACCCAAGCGTGTAGAGACGATAGCTTCGCTCAACAAGCGAGACATCAACACTGCAGCGTTACCCTCCAGTCCGACAAGATCTATCGACTCTATATCACAACGATCACTCAGCTATCAAACTGAAGATTTGTACGAAATTCCTGCAAATCCCACTCAGTATCCACCACCTGTGTATGAAAACATTGATTACTACGGCGAGCAGCGCTCCCCGCAACCCCCGTACTACCACCAGCTGTACCAGTCGGGACCACCTCCGCCCGCCTCCGACGGTTATTACGACACCCGCTACAGCAAAGCTCAGCCACAGGTGCCAGTTAACAGCAAACCTAAACTAATCCCTTCTGTTTACGAAAACATGCTCTGTTCTGATAATGACAAAAAGAATGATTATAAGATCCAGCCAAATACTGATCAACGTTTTATACAGCAAGGTTCAGTACCTGGACCTCAAGTACCTAATACTAGTACCAATAGGCATGTTGCACAGATGGTAATGAGTGAAAAAGTAAAATTAGATAAAGCTCCACCTCCACCTCCATACCATGCAGGTCAGGACAACCAGAGTAGTGATTACACAGTAATGAAGTCTGCTCCTCCAAAATACACAGATGTCAGTGCACTACTAAAGAATGACACCTCACTTGCATTTGATAACAAAGTAGTAACAGTGCCTTCACAAGCTATATATGCATCTATAGCTCCAAGTGCCCAGAGACCTAAAGCAAATATAGCTACAGAGGTTCAAGCAGCAACTTCCAGTCCAAAATTTTTCCATCCTAAACCAAATATTGGAAATAATAGTATTGGTAAAGAAAAGCCTCCAATAATGAATGGTGCGTATACTGCAAAGCCTGCAGTTGGAAGTAGAATGCAGATAGTGGATGACGCTAATGGTTCTGACTATGTGTGCATGACAGGGGGTTCAACAGCTGCTCTGGTAGCTGCAGCCAACAAAGACAATGTGTCTATAGGTTCAGAATCAATTGGATCGAGGAATTTAGTGTCTGGATTGACATCCCTATGTTCCCCTGCTCAGTCCCCAGCACCTAGTCCTACACCTAGCTCAGTATCTCAAGTATCAGGGGGCTCCCGTGGCTCTGGTGGTAGAGGCAAGAGTCTGCTTCCATACAGTATCACCCCTCCTCGGCCAAGTGGTCCCAGTGAGGCTCAACGTAAAATTGAAGAACTTACTAGACAGCTTGAAGAAGAAATGGAAAGACAAGATGAGGAAGGGGAATATTTTGGTAAGATTGTCTAAGTTCATTAATATTTTACCTATTTTCTTAATGTTTATGAATAGTCTTTTCTTTCTTACTTTTAACCTTAAATCACATCAAAAAATACAAGGAAAGATATACCTTAAAATAACCTATGGTTTGTCCCCTTCAGGCATCTGCCACACCTGTGGAGCAGGAGTGACAGGAGCCGGGCAGGCCTGCCAAGCAATGGGCAACCTGTATCATACCAACTGCTTTATTTGCTGCTCGTGTGGTCGTGCTCTACGGGGCAAGGCCTTTTATAATGTACATGGAAAAGTCTACTGTGAAGAAGACTATTTGGTTAGTATATCAAGTTTTATTCCTGACCTTTATGGAAATATCTTTTGTTTACTTTACATATAAACGGTGTATTTGGGTGATGTGCTGGTAACTTTCCACTACAAAGTTCATGAATCATAGATGAATATGATTGGATAAACCTATATTTACTTTAAGATGTCTAATGTCTAATTGTGGCTCTGTGAACCTGTCTATCTGCAAACCATAGTAAAATGTTACAAAGTTCACTTCTCTCACCTCACTGAACTTCAATTTCAGTGGGCTCTATTTTCCGCATTTAGACTTGTAAATGATCCATTACATATGGTTCAGTATGTGTAATAAACTACCTTTATGAACCTGTTATTTTATATACATATTAAATTTTCAGTATTCTGGATTCCAACAAACAGCAGAGAAGTGTGCAATATGCGGTCACTTAATCATGGAAATGGTAAGTTTATGTCATATATTCAGAAAGAAAATTATCTATGTGAGTGTTGTTATAACAGAACAGAGGTGTTAACAAACAATGTAACATGACACCAAGGCTAATAGACTAGTTAGCACTTTCTCGTCTTTGATACAATAACTATTAACTACTTTTCCCACAATTTATAACAAAGGAACTAACAGGCAGTGAAACTGTAAAGTTCGATAAACAATATAATGTATGGTTCATTGGTGATTCTTTTGTTATACGTGCTTTGGGCGATGACTCATTCATCATGCAGTAATAAATAACTTTTCAGTGAGTTTATGTATGAATCTAACGTTTCATTTCATTACATTGTAATTGCATTATATTTAATTTAGAATGAATGCTCTGCAAGATTTTTGCTTACCTAACCCACAGAACTAATGACTCTTATTTCTTGTTAGATTAAAATGCAACAAACAACATAACATATGTTCACAAATATAGTCCAATTGGGGTAGTAAGAGGTACATCCAGCACAAGATGAACTAAGTACCCAAATGTCACCAAGCTTTCTGTTAGGCCAATGTCATAGGTGGTGAGCCGTGTCGCCGTCTACAATGGTCGAGTCAACAAAAAAAAGATAAAAAAAATAATTATGCTATGCTATAGAAAAAAGTGATAAATAGACAATTATCTTTATATCATAATGTTTTATTTTTAGCAAGTAATGCCGGTCGTCTGCAATACTGTTTGAAATCTGCATTGTAACCAACAACCTGTGTAAACCGCTGTGTAATCGCTTTAAGCGATAAGGCCGCCATTCGTACTTAGTTAAAAGTCTTTTTGTAATTATTTCTTTTTATTTTGGTGCAATAAACTGTATTTGTATTGTATTGTAAACTTGTTAGATCCTGCAAGCGATGGGCAAGTCGTACCACCCGGGCTGCTTCCGTTGCTGCGTGTGCAACGAGTGCCTGGACGGCGTGCCGTTCACCGTAGACGTCGACAACAAGATCTATTGCGTCAACGACTACCATCGCATGTTCGCGCCCAAGTGTGCTAGCTGTGGAAAAGGTACTAATTGTTATTGTCTTCTATAGCAGATTTGAGTTCTTGGCCGCCCTAAACCCCAGGCTATGTAGAATCATGGTATAACAAAACCAGGTATGCTCAATCCTATGAAAAGCCGCCATTGCTAGCCGTTTGATGACGTAAATGTTACCAATGTGTTACATTCCAAGGACATAAATTTTATTATTGAAAATTAAGTGAATTACTGACTAATGTATTTAATTACTATTACGTGTTATAGAAATGTTCTGATATGACTATCAGTTTCTCCTTTGTATATTTACATTAGAAAGCAGAAGTGTGTATGTAGGTTGACACCGATAACTGGCGCCCAGCCAATGCATGCATTAATTATACACATAGCTAGACTTTCGTATATTTATATAATAGTGCCGATCTATAAACAAATAGAGTAGATTAGTAATAATTCAATTTTAATGTAATAAACTAGAATATACTCCACTATTGTAGGTTGTTCTATAATACAATACACGGTAGGATCGACCACTCATTGGTCGATTCCTCCTATCTCTGCTCCACTTTAGCGGAACACCAGCGCAGCCGCTGATGAGCTTTAGGCTCTCAACTTTTACTGAATCAACATAACATAAACATAAGCTCACCGATATATTCCAATTGGAGTAGTCAGAGGTACATCCATCGCAAGATAAACTAAGTACCCACACCTTACCGAGATTTTTGACAGACTAACGATAGGTGGTGAGCCGTATCATTTAAGATAAATTAATATACTAACTCATTGGTACAGGTCCGGTACCAATACAGTATGCACTTTATGTAAAAAAGCTTATAAGATTAATGACTACCTAAATGATAAAAATGACTGGTATTTAATGTTGTCCTTTAGTTATTAAATAACTTGTAATGTATACCCTCATTGATTTTTAAAAGATCCTGCTGCTGTTGCAGTTTCTTGTCATTTCTTCTCCTCACACCTTGCGAAATGACGTAAATTCAAAAATGTAAAATTGACCTTCATCAAGTTTATCCATGATAATTACGTTGAATAAATGATTCTGATTTCTGCACATTAAATGTAACAATAATGTTCTTGCGCAGGTATAACCCCGGTGGAAGGCACGGACGAGACAGTGCGCGTGGTGTCGATGGACCGCGACTTCCACGTGGACTGCTACATGTGCTGCGTATGCGGCATGCAGCTCACCGACGAGCCCGACAAGCGCTGCTACCCGCTCGCTGGTGAGAACTACATACATTGTTTACAACTCCCACCTGTAGTATCTAATTATTTGGGCAGAGATTATGTAATCAAAAGACACTTTCGATACAAATGCAAATGGATGGATATGGTGTTATCGTAAACGGTGATTAACCCAGCGCTCATTAACGGTCAATGTTGAAAACGACGCCACCTCTTTCTTTTAAATTCCCGAGACGACAAGCAACTGAAAGTTTTCATTCGCTCTATCCAGCATAGAAACAAGCTTATTATTATATTAAATTAATACACCTTCTTCTCTAGTGTGTCGTGTGAGGTCGATGATCGAACTCATCACTAGTATCAGGGTTAATATTGAGCCGCCAATAAGTAAACAGCCGCCGGGGCTGACAGCTTGACGTGCCCTCTGAAGCACGGATCGCCTTGCTTTCTGACAATCGGGCGATCAGCCTGCAATGTCCTAACCAAATAAGGAATTACAAAGTGTTAACCGGAATGCATGCATATATTTCCACTTGATATTAACTCAGAATAAGCTGAATCATTCTTCTCGGTATTCATTACGTTGTCACTTACACTCCGTATAAGTACAGTAGCCATACAAGTAGGTATGAGCGTTAGTGACACCGTACCGAATACTGAGGAGGATGATTCAGACCATGATTCTGAGTTGATATCAAGTGAAATTTCCTGTCGGTAAATTCATGAAAATTTCAGTTCCATACTTTACCGACGGAAGGTCCGCCTGATATCAACTCAGAATCATCCCTCAAAGTTTTCGTTACGATGTCACTAACACCCTATATATTTGCAGGCAAGCTGATGTGCCGCGCGTGCCACCTGGCCACCATCGGCGCGGCGGGCGGGCCGGGGCAGCCGCCCGCGCCGCACTTGTCGCCCGCCTCCTACCAGTACATGGGTTAACACACCTACCCTGAATACTAGCGATGGATAGCTGACGTTCTTCAGTAACTATTTCGCTCACTGCCCATCGTAATAACACTTTAATCGACAAAGACAACATATTTTGTTGATAGCTACACTCCATGTTGCTTGTAAGGAAGCCTTTTATAACACTAACACCGTTAAGCTGCGAGCTACTGAGCTAAATAAAAAAGCTACTGAATAGCATCTTAGTAATATCAAATACTTGCTGCCCGCGGGGCTTTAAAATGTTCGCAATAAGACACCGCCTTTGCGCTCTCTTCATTTTCATCCATCCTTCTTTCATTTCATTCTTCACGCATCCTTTTATGGCCCACAACTGCCATATTTTTGCCCCACGGTTAGCGGGTGTTTGACGTCATCTCCCCAGCGTTATCCCGTTTCAACAGGGTTTACTTAAATAATCTGAATATTTGACAGGACCGGTTTTTTATAAAAGCGGGTGTTTGATGATAACATAACAGCATAAATACGTCCCACTGCTGGGCACAGGCCTCCCCTCAATCTATCGAAGCATATATGGAGCATACTCCACCACGTTTACACGGCTAATAGCCGGGACTCTTCTAAAAATCAAGTGATTCAAGCTCGCAAAGTCCTTACTTAACAAAGGACAGTCTCACAAAGTGATTTCGACAATGTTTCCATTGGGAATCGAACCTGGACATCCAGATCGTGTACCTATCGCTCTAACCACTAAACCACGGAGGCTGGAGGGTGTTTGGTGATACTATAATATTATATGAACATTGGTGTAGCTGTGTAATCGAAAGTCCATACATTTGATTCAATTGTTAATAAGATTGTGACTGTATGCTGTAGCTTTAACAAATGAAATCACAGATGTAGTAGGCAGCAGAGTTGAGATACATTATGCATAATGATATTGAAATATCATAAATTAGCATCATACTTAGTCGTGTAACCTTAGATTAATATCAATCGAAAGTGGCACTACTGAAGTATTAGATGTAATATTATTTCTTACAATGTTGAGTTCCATTTTAGTTATATAGTATATAAGGATAAGAGATAATTTAAGAGCAACTAGCATGATAATGTTACAACTTAGTTTTTAAGAATATACATAATGTGATTTTATTGAGCCAACAAATTATTTTGCCTGTTATGAATTTGTGATATCAATAGGGTTATGTCGAATGTGTACCATACATACACATCCCTACAAGTTGAATGCATGTGTAATTGTAACAATTTTTGGATTTAATTTTTATAAATGTAATTGCCATAATCTTGTTATAGTAAAATGCTGGAATTGATTTATTAGATGCACTTTTATTGCAGTAACTAATATAAAAATGTTAAAATTATGAACATGTGGAACAGCATTAAGATACAATTAAATAACCTTTATAAAACCACCACATACTTCCTATTACTAATTTTATAATTTGCTTACTAGTAAGAGCAATCTCATTGCTAGGCTATGGTGTGTTGAATAAATATATTTTTTTGCATTTATTAATTTTAAACACTGGACATGACAGCACACCCAGTTAGCATTACAGCAGAACAAGGAACATACATTCAACAAACCTGTGAAGCTAACTGGTGTAATATAAGTTAGACACTGTAAATTATTATTGCTGAACAAATTTAATTTTAAGTATGAGGTCACAAGTTACATAAGACAAGTGGTGTGTTAACAAACATTCCAGGTATGTGCTGTCTTGTTGTGTACTTAAATATTTACAACATACAATACTTTATACAATACTTTTATAAGTTGTTTTAATATCTGTACATTTTGATGATGGAAATGTGATTATTTTATACCTAGCTATGTTTTATATATTAAAATAAAATGATTTTGTTAAGGGATACATTTTATATTTAAATATTTTTAAAACAATAAATAATTCAAAATTTAATAATTTTTCTTTATAATTCATACTTCTTGGACACATCACTGTGTTTACTGTACAATTCCAGTTCTTGGTTACACCAACATAATCCTCATGACATTTTATGCCTAACTTATTAGTTACATTTTTTTAACTCTATTTTTAATATCCTGCTTGTATCGTCTCATTTCATCTAAGACCCGATTGCCCTTCTGCTGCATTTGATCCCGGTATGGCTGACAGGAATCCTTAAATGTATCTTTTTTCTCCTGATACAGCTCTTTGAGCCTTTCTTTTGAAGGGACAGGTTTGATTAAACCCATTGTTGTTAACCTTCTAATAGCAAAAGTTGTTCCACCTTTAAAAAACAAAGAATTAGTAATAAAAAAAATATGTTAAGATAGTAAATATAATAAGATTTTTCAAATATATATTACCAAGAGTAACAGCATATCTCAAAGGGGTCGCAAGTTTGTAGAGAGCAAATGCGAGTGCAAAGTATCCAGCACCAGAATTTTTCAATGTTGTTAAAATACTTTCACTCACACCTATTGACTCTAGAATAGCCAAAACATCAACACCACTGAAACCAAAAACAAATTATTAATACAATTCTCATACTGCATTTTTAGAAATATAACCATAAGAGACTTTTTGTAAATATAACCATCAGGTTATTATGCATACAATACAGGATATATATATCTACAATTTCAAGCTTGATTGCTAAAGATTAAATACAGCTGGAATTGTTTTGCATCAATTAACATATTTAAGTTATATCTCCTTTTGTTACTCTAAAAGTAATGTAAACGCTTACAACTTAAGTTCCTTGTTGCCTGTTTATGAACTTCAACAAAAACTTCTGTTAAATGCTGCTCAATATCATATCTAAGAGATTTCTAGTTGTTTATCCCCCAATGATGGTCTTGCTTTTCGCAAAAGGGTTTATGGAAACATGCTTTTAATAAATCTTTTAATACTTATTACCTAAAAACTAATGTTCTCTCACTCACCTTCTTACGGTGTAGTAGAAGGTACCAAACCAAACAGCTGAAGTGGCTATGTGTACAGGCACTACCACATACCAATAGTCTCTGTACATAACCTTCAATCTTTGTAGGAGTCCTTGTTTCGGGGGTTCAGGAGTAGGCGGGCAGTTTTGCGTTGAATATCGTTTTAAACTTGTTTTCGTTAAGCTAACTTCGTTCGCTTTTAAAGGTTTGTATACATGGTTAGTACTATAACAAACTCCACTAGCTAAAACTCTTACTGGATACTGTTTTTCAAGGTTCCACCATTTCACCGGTTTGGTTATGTGGCGAAGACATTGACAATTCATGTAAAGAGTTCTGAACGCTAGAGCCATGATACTTGGTAAAAAGATACAGGTATAATTTCTTTAAGAGGACTTTACGAGTTATACATTATTTCACTGTATTAAATAATTTGTATCAGTCTATTTCGCAGATGATGAAATTATGATTGAAGAAAAGACAAGTGACTTTCTTGAATAAACGTGACACTGACACTAACCATGACATTTATCTGCATTTTTTTTTTTGTTTTGGTTTTCCCCGAGGGGTAAGGCAAAGGGAACTATGCCCATACAGCCATGTCTTACGTATTTTTTTTTCTTGATGATTAATGAAATGATGAAAGGTGATGAATGATGATGATGAAACCTAAGCCCCCACCCTCGGAGTAGACTCCTACTCCGAACCCCAAACGAATTAACTCAAAAGTCCGCATAAACTTTTGAGTTATGAAGCGGCTTCCCGGCACGAAGCGAAAATAGGCAGATACACTTTGTTCATTGAATACTCCAATACAATAACACTCGCGAATGTCTTCTGACTAACTTAATGCGATCATTAACCACAAAACACCACTTCGTATTAATTATTTAGATTACTCAATGAAGAAAGCAACTGTCCCGTTCCCGTCTCCCGCCGAAAAGCCGACATTTATCTGCACTAATATACATTTCAGAAAGCAACAAAAACCAAAAACAAATAAAGCGTATACAAAAATACTTTTGTCTCTTTTTCACATATGTAGGTATAGCTTAAATAAATAGTTGTTAAAAATTATCTTGTGGCACGATATACATTTATAAAGCTAGCTACATACACGCTACATACATAAATTCACGCTCATTTCTCACCAGGGTAAACAGACCCGATCCCGACACACTTCTCTTGCTTCCTCCATATTCATCAATTGTTTCGTACACGCACGCCGGTTCAGAGTAGATCGTATTTAACCTTTTCTAAGGACATCTCCAATTAAGTAATTTGAGGTAGGTACACCATGCCTATATACCTATTTAAAGCAATAGGGACATGCTTTTAGCGAGTTCTGCTAAATAATTGCTTAAATCCGGACAGAGGTCTAAGAGCTAGCAGTCCCTATACCTTCGCTATCGTATAGAAGCTGCAAGTTTCAGTGCGCATGTCCCCAACCCAGGTAGCAAAAACGATGGCGATAGGAAATAACGTAGTCGGATACTCACGGCTTATATTTTTATTAATATTGATTTTATTTAACTACTTATAAACTATCTACTTTCTATAATACTTTACTAGGAAACAACAATTGATTAACCAAGACATTATCAGGCAAGTTTTCACGTAGGAAGCTACATAGATGTAAAGATAATGTAGGTACCTCCGGTCCGCGGAGGTCCGAGTTGCTCTATGCTAATGTACATATTGTAATGAGAGATCATCTTCGACAATAGCAGTACATCTTGACCAGAGGATCTTTGACGCAGCGGCTTTGGTCGCGGTAGAGGTTGAGGCGGCTGACGGAGCCCACCACCGTCCAGAGCCCACGGTCGCGTATCAGCGTGCCCTCAAACACCGCGTCCCCCGGCGTCGCCTGCAGCAGCACCCGGTACGTTCGACCGATCCCGTCCTTGTTCTTCGTCGCCGCCACTTCCAAAATCTTATCAATTCCCAACTTGTGACATTGAGGATACTCACTTATAATCTGGTTTATGTGTTGTAACAAATATTGAGCTGTAAATATCTGGCCTTTCGTTCCTACTGCCACTTTCTGCCCTTTGATACAAGTACACCAGTGATCGTTGACCCCGACAGTTTCGCACGTTCTATTTGTCGGAATAGGTAGAAAGAGGCTTATACCAGTAGCTTCGACGTTCACAGTTTTCATTCGCTCCTGAATGTGACGCTCGTCCAGTGATGAAGTGTTGATGAGGTCTAATAATGTTTCGTACACGTCATGAGCAGTGGTAAGCCGGCGGCTGTTAATTTCAAAATTTTTAAAAGCCGTTCTATATCGGCGTCTAAACTTCATTGGAAATAAAATTTCGAAAAGAGGCAACCTAGATTCCTGGCGACCCTGTTCAGTTTCAAGTATCTGTCCCCAACGTGTCCCATGATCACTGAATAATATCACTATAGTATCCTCTAAGTATTTAGATCTTTCTAATTCTTGTAAAAGATTGAGGTAGTCGTTGTCCATAATGTATGGATAGTTCACATGACTGTGACTTACCGATTCTTCCCAGAAAAACCCAAATAATTTTCCTTGGTGAACCGTTTTTATGACGTCATTTGCATATTTTAGAAGTTCTTTGAAGATATATCTGTTTCGCAAGCAGATGTGGTAATCAAATGTCCTGTCTCTAAATAAATGTCGCGTCTCGAACATGAAGGTCTGCCAGTAGAAGTCAGTGGGCTTGTAGCGCAGGTAGGTCTCGTAGACACCGAGCACGCCGATGGCGCTGTCCGCGGCGAGGGCCGTGTAGTAGCCCGCGCTCTTGAACGCGTCCCACATGAACGTACACGCTGTCGGATCCATCACATTGTTCTTCCAACAAACTTTTTTTGCCTCGTTGAAATTTTTTCCCGTCAACATCGGAAATAAATTCGGGAATGAGTTATCCCCTAATTTGTTGTATCCATACAGTTGTATACTCCCCCTGTATTTCAAAAACGAGGATGTCTTCGACATAGTCCGAAGAAAATTCTTGCGCGACATGCTATCGACACCGAGCATGAGGACATTGAATGATCGCTCATTACGCTTTCGTAGTTGTTTCATTCCAAAAAAATTAAATCTAAATAAGTCTTCATAAATTTTATTGCCACTGTAGTAACATTCCACGCGGACAAACTCGTGTTCGGCTTTGATGCACGATGTGAAATCGCGACATATTCCGTAGGCTACGTTTTCAACATTGCCTTCAGCGGAAAAGTTTCTGTAGCAGCAATTTAGTTCTGAATCTTGGAAGATGTCAAACATGTCATAAGTTTCCTTTTTGACCCAGATGTGGGTGTCGTTGGCGGCTACGAGTGGTACAGTCTCGGTGCAGTTGGGTGTCATGGTGGCGGGCGGCGCCAGCAGGTCGCGCACCGTGTCGCTGATGAGCGGGAACGCGGGGATGCTACAACCCTCTGTCCGGATCGTAAATACCTCCGGCACACTTGTCCTTACTTCACCATTTGTGATAACTAAAAAAATAACCACTAAAAAACTGAACATAACGACGAAAATTGCATTCGTAAGTAGATTTATGAATGTTATCCCGTGTTAACAACAGCCGACTAGTATTCACAAGCAAATGTATGGCGTTTACAAAACAAGTCATTACACTTCGCAAACAAATCTGGGAAAACACTTTATGCTAGAAACTGATTGGTAAAAAAAATAAAAAATTCTGTTGCGTAACAGTTTCACTACCTACGTAATGAAAACAGTTTTTGAGTAGAGGTGAGTACGAATACAGAGTACAATAAGTCATAAGTGGTTAAGTACATCAAAAATCAGGGCAAGCAACTTCTATTCTTGTAATTATTACATTCTTTTTGCTAGCTCTGGCCTGATTAATTCGTGGAGAGGGCTTGAAACGGCAGAATGGCAATTAGTTCCTAAATAAAAACAAGTTCTTTTATATCCCATCCCATTCCTCTGATTTCTATGATAAGTCGTCGGCGCCAAATATGGAAGACTCGACCGAAACCCTCCTATAACTACACACTCAATTCGTCAGGCCAGCTTTACTGTGTGCCGTGTGACCGGATCTTCAAGTCGAAGTTCGGTTTCGCCAGCCACATCAGAGCCCACCACAACAACGACCCGGGATAGATATTTAGGAGTCGCCGTCGCCGGATACGGTTTGGATGACATGATGATGATAAGTCGTATACGGTGCGCGAGCGGTGTTGATATGGAAACTTAAAAACGAAACTAAAGGCGCACTTTTTAAAATTTGGCTCGTCTTCTTCTAAGTAAACAATCTGTTATTTTCTCCTTCCATATTGATATGTACACATATGTTACCGACTCGCCAAGTTGCCTTGGGTTGTGTGCAGTTGTACTTTAACGCTTCCATGTACGTAGTACATGCGCCTGATCTATTCCTTTTTTAGTAGCTACGGGACAGTAGCGGTACCTACTTGTTTTTTTAGGACGTTATTAAACAAAATAATACCTACTTATATCGATCGCAATCATTACTTATAATAATATTTTATAGAGATCCGATTGCCGTAGCAGACGTGGTCTTATTCCTTATTCTATGGTAGCAGTCTACAAAGATTTTATAGGAGTGTAACATAAAACTAAAAGACGAATTAAACAGAAATATTGTTTATTATTTACTTCATCATCATCACTAATTTAAGAGCCACGCTCTTGTCGGTGTAGCATTCTCCATGCTACTTTTTAGGGAAAAATTATAGAGCAGTAGTTTCTCTCTTGCCTTCTGCCCAATAGCATGGCCGGATCGTGAATTTGTGGGGCCCTGGGCTGAAACTACTTGGGGGCCTATCTTAATACTCAACTAATAGCAAAAAATATTTTAACAGACATTTTTTTTTTCAAATTATGGTCTACTTTTTAGCGGGATCTGGGGGCCCCTTGTAACCCCGGGGCCCTGGGCTGCAGCCCAATCAGCCCATAGGTAGATCCGGTCATGCCCAATAGACATTACTTACTTACATAAAAATGCGATTCTGTGATATAAAAAGTGTCTGAGGGAAAGTTTCATATTGTAGTAATATAAATTTATATTTACTACTATTATTTTAATATTGTAGTAATATAAATTTATATTTATTACTACTATTAAAGCGAGGAGCTCGGTGGCCCAGCGGTAAACGCGCTCGGTCTGCGATTGTTGAAGTTAAGCAACTTTCGCAAAGGCCGGTCATAGGATGGGTGACCACAAAAAAAAAGTTTTCATCTCGAGCTCCTCCGTGCTTCGGAAGGCACGTTAAGCTGTTGGTCCCG
This sequence comes from Pectinophora gossypiella, assembly GCF_024362695.1. Classification (NCBI taxonomy): domain Eukaryota; kingdom Metazoa; phylum Arthropoda; class Insecta; order Lepidoptera; family Gelechiidae; genus Pectinophora; species Pectinophora gossypiella. The sequence continues at coordinate 6,196,552 of NC_065404.1, forward strand.
GCTGCATTAGCAGTCGTTAATAACCGTCAATCCGCACTGGGCCCGCCCGATCTCCCTATCCATCCATAGGAAAGGCCCGTGCCCCAGCAGTGGGGACGTTAATGGGCTGATGATGATGATGATGATGATGATGACTATTATTGAACTCTTATTATGATAATACAGCCATGTGTTAATTAGGTATGGTAATCACGCTATAGCGTCTGTGTCAGTTACAGTGCGCTGATAGTGTTAATTACGCCGCTAGCAAAAGCCGGCCTTCACACAATACAATACTGTATATAATCTCCACTACGTTTGCCTATCACATCCGCAGTTTTATAGTCAATAAATTAAAATTTCGGTCAGTATTAAGCTTATCTAATGGAGGCACCATTAGGTATATATGTATAAGCAGAAATATACCTATTATTACCAACCTAACCTAACTTAACCACAGCCTCTCTGCGTGACTAGAAGCAGAGGCGGACTTGCACTCCTGGCGGCCCAGCCGCCTCCTTCTCAATTCGGGAGTTAAAAATGAGGGGATTTAAAAAAGCCACTTCAAAGCAATTCACCTAAAAAAACACTATTGCTGTTTGACATTTGCTTGCATTGCGCACTTGCTTTTGCAAATGTGAAATTGAATTATTATTTTTTAGACGAATTTCTTCGATGTGGCCTTTTTAACTCTCTTCATCATTGTGTGATATGAATTTGCGCCGCTCCCGCGCAATGACAGAATACCCGCGTTCACCCCATCATTGCCAGCAAAATGTTACAATTTATGTACTTACCATCCTAGTAGGTAAATGACATGTTACAAAATAAATGTGTACTTACCTACCTACTATCACAGAAAATACAGTCCTATATCGTGTCTGTATAGAGATTAGAGACCAATAGGTAGGTACATGCTTTCGTTTTGGTTATTATGGTTTAGTATCTTTCCTTGATCGCATTCACTTACTTAAATATTATTTACTATGGTAATATTAAGCCATCCTAAGCCCGGGCCTATTTAGGGACATCCGCCGCTGATTAGGACTAAAGAAAAAGCATCGAATACGTACTACATTGTATCGATCGGCGCTTCAACCATGTCGTAAAAGCCCCTCAGTCGGATGTCGTATGTGCATATACCTACGATATGTCCGTTAAATCATTACGTGAAGAGATGTTATGGCAATATACTTATCAATACTAAACAGGTTGTCCTGGTCAATTCATCCGAGCGTTGCGATATGGCGGAAAATAACAGACCATAAAAGGTAACGTTTCATGAAATACCCACGCCGATTTCCATCCAATTGCATGATCACATACAGATGCACTATGTTATAGAATATTTTTTTTCCATTTTCAACTGTAATTTCATTCAGCTGACGACAATAGACGACTTTGTTCACAAAATTTCTAAACTTATTACCACAAACCGAAGGTTGGTCCGTTTCGGTTTTATACACAATAGCAGTACAATTTGAGTAGCTTGTGATGCATGCAGAGGCTCTGGTCGCGGTACAGATTGAGGCGGCTGACAGCGCCGGCGAGGGCCCAGTGGCGGGTCTCGCGGCGCAACGTTGCCTCGAACACGCCACCGCCTGGTTCGGCGCGCACCACCACTAGATACTCTCGCCAGCCCAGCTCCATTTTGTTCGGCGTACCAGTCACCAGCTCGCGCGCCTCCAACACGCTGTCCAGTTTCAGTCGCGCGCACTCTGGGTGCTCCCGAAGCAGTGAGTTCAGGTGACGAATCATTTTGGCCGCGGCCGCGCGCGTCTCCTTGCTGTCCGTCGCCGTCTCATAGCTCTTATGGCAGGTACACCAGTGATCATCGATGTATGCTACTTCGCACGTTCGGTTGCCAGGCACTGGCAGAAATAAACTAATACTCCTTCCGTGGCTGTAGGCTGTTTCAGTGCGTTGGTGGATCCGCTTGTCTGTTATGCTATCAAGGTCAGCTAGATCGACGAGCATGGCGTGCACGTCGAATGGTGTAGTGAGCCGCCTGCTGTTCAGTCTCAAGTTATCGTATGCCTTGCTATATTTTTTACGAAATGATGGCGGTACCAATATATGCAATAAAGGCAACCGTTCTTCTAACCGACCTTGCATGGTGTAACGAATTTCACCCCATCGTATTCCATGGTCGCTCATAAATATTAAAATCGTGTTATCCAGATACTGAGAACTATCAAGCTTTTTTAAGAATTCCTCGTAACCATCGTCCATAAGCATGGGTTTGTTCAGAAAGTCGTGACTCATGCTTACTTCCCAAAAGAAGCCAAATAATTTAGAAGACTTCAACGATGCTGATATGTCTAGAATATAGTCTAATAGCACTTGATAAAAATACTTGTTACCCATGCATAGGCAACAATTTTCATCATAATAGTTTCCCACTTTTTTTTCTGCTTCGCTTATGAAGGTACGTGTATAGTAGTCGGTGGGAGCGTCGATAAAGCCAGCTCCCTCATAATTGAATGTCCCTAGTGTGGCACTGTCCTCTGCCAGCGCCGTATAGTAGCCGACGTTCTTGTATCGGTCCCATATGAACGGACAATTATCGAATGTGGCTCCAGTGTGAGGCCAACATGATGTTTGTAGTTCTTCTTGCTGCAGCCCGAACAACGCCGCAGATAAATTTGGAAGCGTATTGTCTCCTACTTTATTGTATCCCATAAATTCAACCGCGCCTTTCATACTAAGATAAGCTACTGTTTTAGGCATAGTTCTATGGAAATTCAACCTGGATATTCCATCTAGGCCCATTATAATCACGTTGTACCACGTTTTGTTTTGAGGAGGGGTTTCCTCGAACAACGACCTTTTCATCATAACCTTTTTAGGAGCGAATATGAAGAATTGTTCGTGGGTTTTATTTTCATGATTACATGATACTGAAACGAATTCGTTCGTCACTTCAATGTAGTTTGAGAAATAAATGCACGATTTATACTCAACCGTGTCGTCTAAGTACGGGTCGTCGATATTGTCAATTGAAAGTGGCCGGTGAAAAGATTTGTAGCAGCAGCAAATATTATATGATAAGTACTCTTTTCGTATCCAGATATGAGTGACATTGTTTAAAAGGAAGGTAAACTTTGGGTTACAGGACCGGTGCTCTATTGGTTTGTATATTAATCTTTTGATAACGTGAGCGAAGGGGTTCAATACAGATATGGTGCAGCCTTCGGTGTCGATGGTTCCTGACGTCCCGGAGTGCCCGGCGTTCAAGAGATGAGGGCGGTGGTCCCAGGAGGGCGCGAAGGGTTTTCGCGCGAGGAAGAGAAAGTCTGAGCCGCTGTGGAGGGAGAACAGCAGCACGCCAGCACCGCACGCGGTGGCCAGCAGGAACAAGTAACGATAGCGCGCCACCGCGCCCCCTCGCAGCCCCTGCTGGCTCATGCTGCAATTGGACAACACACACCTACTTAACGTGCAATCTAGTTCACAGGCTTCATACCAAGTTTAATGTCGGCTAGTCAGAAGAGGATTCATTTGTTTTTTACTCGACTGCCAAGAATAGTCATATGTATTAAACCCGTATCTGGGTATAAGAATACTAATGTGTGGATTTCTTTATATTCTCGAAACATTCCAACGACTGGATCGATCCGCGCCGTATTGTCACATAGTTTTTTTGTCTTAAGATAGCTTCGATGGCCATAAATCAAATTATTTCTTTACCGCAATCATCTAAGATACTCCCGTAAAAACTTCTTAATTCATTTCCGACGATAGTACGGAAGTACAGCTATTCTGTTTTCAATGCGAATATACGATTCAGCTGTACTGTTTTCAATGTGACTGACTATTCAAATCAAAGTTCGGCCTTATTCTACGTTTCGAACTAACAGCTCACAAGACAAGAGCCTGAGATGCCGGGTGACAATGATGTGGGATACGATTAGAAGAACTATAATATTAGACACGGAAGTGGTAGATAAGAATATAACTGACTGGCCATTAAAGATGTCAATATAGCGATAATAGTGTTTTAGTGTTCCGTATTTTAACTAGAATAGGAAGGTTTAGGACTATTTACCACCCTACTACTAGAAATGTAGGTAATAAAAAATAAAGTTCACCGTCAAAGTCGTTTTTAGAAAGCCGTAAAATAACATCTAGATTTTCTTAAAACAGGTTTCAGTTTAGTTGATTTTACGTACTTACTTAATATTTTCATATCAGAAATCTGCTTCAGCGCTCACATTAGGAACGTCATATAAAAATGAAACCGTTCATTTAAAACAAAGATTGTTTATTTAACATAAAAAATTATATGTAGCCATATTTATTTCGCACCTACAAATTATAACTATGTACAATTTCAATACGCTTTAATTACCACATAACACAACACACCTACATTACTATAATACAATGTTTATTAGATTATAGTTCCGAGCCGATGTATTTTCTTACTTCTATATCTTCGCTGTACTAAGAACATTTTACACATTTGGAACCAAAATTATCAGTGCAAAATTAACTCACATGTGCAAAATTATCAGTCTTATAAGGCTCTATTATGATCAGGATTACCATGTCAATTTGATTACAGCACTGTAAATAGAGGAAAGGTCCCAATTGATCCTAAGGTTTCCTCTAGAATTTACTATTCGTCAAAATATACATTGGGATGGTAATGTAGCGCAACACGCTGATCGGTTCATGCACTTCATTCAATGATAGCAGGGATCGAGTGAAGTGATGAAAGATGGCGTTTGAATCACATCTCATTTAACATTACGAATATGTTACGATAAAATATGTATGACTCTGGAAAAACAAGCGACAAATGTCGAACACCGAATTGCTCTTTCATATTTTTTAACACAAAATTTACATATATTATTATTATTAATAAATTAGGTACTTAATATCGTTGTTCCTTTAAATAAAACGTCGCATTTAATTAGGTACCCTCTTCCAGCTAGAAGTCTGTTATGCTTTTACATTACAGTACCTAAGTACTAAGTATATACAGAAGAAATAAACTAACAGAATATGTGGAACATTACAAAAAATGCCTACTTTTAAAACACAACAGACACAATAGCAACACTTGACGACCTTCTGTACTACTGAGCCGTACCTACTACCTACTTAGGTCGGGATACATGTTGAGCAAAATATTTTAACATAGTACATCTACTTGTATACGAGTTCCTACATATTCACAAAATTTTGATAATATCACAGCATTTGTTAATTTTCGCGTTTAGTCCGTCGGAAAAGACGCAGTTTCATTCACAGTAGCAGTAGAGTTTAAGTCGGAAGTGATGCACACAGTGGCTTTGGTCACCGTACAAATTGAGCCGGCTGACAGTGCCGGCGAGGGCCCAGTGGTGGGTCTCGCGGCGCAACGTCGCCTCAAACACACCGCCGCCTGGCTCGACGCGCACCACCACTAGGTACTCTCGCCAGCCCAGCTCTTTTTTATCCGGCGTTCCAGCCACCAGCTCACGCGCCTCCAGCACACTGCCCAGCTTCAGTCGCGCGCATTCCGGGTGCTCCCGAAGCAGTGAGTTCAGGTGCCGTACCAGATGCATCGCTGCCTCGCGCGTTTCCCCACTGTCCGTCGCTGTCTCATAACTCTTATGACAGGTACACCAGTGATCATCGATATATGCTGCTTCGCACGTTCGGTTGCTAGGCACTGGCAGAAATAAACTAATACTCCTTCCGTGGCTGTAGGCTGTTTCAGTGCGTTGGTGGATCCGCTTGTCTGTTATGCTATCAAGGTCAGCTAGGTCGACGAGCATGGCGTGCACGTCGAATGGTGTGGTGAGCCGCCTGCTGTTCAGTCTCAAGTTATCGTATGCCTTACTGTATTTTTTGCGAAATGATGGTGGTACTAATATGTGCAGCAAAGGCAACCGTTCTTCTAACCGACCTTGTTTAGTATAGCGAATATCGCCCCAACGTATTCCATGATCGCTCATAAATATTAAAATTGTATTATCCAGGTACTGAGAACTATCAAGTTTTTTTAAGAATTCCTCGTAACCATCGTCCATAAGCATGGGATAATTTAAATAATCGTGACTCATGCTTACTTCCCAAAAAAAGCCAAATAATTTAGAAGACTTTAATGTCGAAGAAAGATCTAGAATATAGTCTAAAAGCACTTGGTAAAAGTACTTGTTACCCATACATAGATAACTATTAAAATCTAAATTGTTTCCAGCTTTTTCCTCTGCTTCGCTCATGAAAGTATGTGTATAGTAGTCGGTAGGAGTGCCGATAAACCCAATTTTACCAAAATTGAACGTACCTAGTTTGGCATTATCCTCTGCCAGAGCCGTGTAGTAGCCGATGTTCTTGAATCTCTCCCAAATGAACGGACAATTATCGAATGTGGCTCTAGTGTGAGGCCAACACGTCGTTTGAAGTTCAGCGTCCTGCACCCCGAGCAACACCGCAGCTAAATTAGGAAAAGTATTGTCTCCCACTTTATTGTATCCCATAAATTCAACCGCGCCTTTCATTTTAAGATAAGCTACTGTTTTAGGCATAGTTCTATAGAAATTCAACCTGGATATTGCATCTAGACCCATCACAATCACATTGTACCAGTGTTTATTGTGTGGAGGAGGGATCTCCTCGAACAACATTCGTTTCATTAAAGGTTTCTTGGGAGCGAATATGAAGAATTGTTCGTAGGTACCGTATTCATGTTCACATGATACTTTAACGAACTCATTTATCACTTCGATGTAGTTTGAAAAATAAACACAATGTTGATACTCAGCCCTTTCGTCAACAAAAACTGATGTTATATCGTCAATTGACAATGGCCGGTAAAAGGATTTGTAGCAACAGGTCATATTGTCAGGATTAATATGCAGATTAGGAAGGTACTCTTTTTGTATCCAGATATGAGTGCTGTTGTTTTGAAGGAAGGTAATATTTCCGTTGCGACATGACGTGTTTTCTGGTTCGATTATGAATTGTTTTATGTTTGGATCGAAGGGGCTGAGGCCAGGGATGGTGCAGCCTTCAGTGTCGATGGTGAAGGGGTGTCCGACGTTGAAGACGTGAGGGCGATGGTCCCAGGGGGGTGCGAGGGGTTCTCGCGCGAGGAAGAGGAAGTCTGAGCCGCTGTGGAGGGAGAGCAGCAGCACGCCGGCACCGCACGCGGTGGCCAGCAGGAACAGGTAGCGATAGCGCGCTGCTGCGCGCCCGCGCAGCCCCACGCCCTTACCCTGCTGGCCCATGCTGCAACTGTACAACATACACCTACTTAATTCAATCTTTTATATACTTACATTTTAACTTTCAGCGTGAACTGAAAAGAGTTCTAATATTACTATTCTTCAAAAATCTAACTTTATGATAAAAGTTTTTTTATCAAAGGCAGCATTTTGGCTACTTATCACGTTACTAATAATAATATTAATAAAAAGTTTATTTAGGTAAAACCTACTACACACATATACATTTACAACATACTGCGTGTGTGTGTGTGTGTTTTTACTGTAGTTGTTTTAGGCCATAAAATAGATATATGGTCATCTGTTGACTTGGTAGTTGTACCTACTCCAAAAGGAAAACGGCGTAATTATATATACTTAGTAATATTATGACGTTACAATATTTAACTTTCTTTGTAATAAATTATACTTCTTATTATTCTATTAAATGTTAGTACGATAATGTTGTAATTAAACGCAATGTATTTTACCTATAGAATCACTATATTTTACCAGTTTCCATCACTTGCCCAGAATTCACTTCCCTTTGCCAGAACTAACTCGTTTGAATGTCCGCGCTTTTGTTGATAAAAGTGCCTACCTACTATACAAGCTTTGGTGGCAATTGGGCACTGATGCATTCACTTATTGTATGCTTCGGCTAAAATCGACAACGTCTTGCCCAACATTATCACGGGTACTACTACCAATAATATAATACAAGTATCACTAAATTACAAAACCTTTGATTAGACACGGATTTTGCGTAGAACTAGTCATGTGTTTTAGTCGTTTTAAAGTACAATATAAAAATATTTTCTTTTACGAGTTAAAGGTAAGCTTATAAATAATCAATGTTATTAAAATTTTATTACAGTCCAATATCAGTTTTTGTTGCGATAACAACCTACTTAAGAAGCTGAGAAAAAGATGCGTAATTCAGTGAAAAATAATATGTTGTACCAAATTGTGAGAGAATGCTTAATCTTTAGACAAAGTATTACTAAACAAAATGAAAAATAATAAGAATTATTTTTGGTTATATTAGCAAAACAAAATGTAAAACTCGTACCTATAGTGTGAGGTAGTACGGAAAGTAAGTACTTTACGTGAATCCAACTCGCGCTTGGATGTTTCTTAAAAATTTCACAAGCCAATGCCAATTTGGAAAAATAATAATATTTGTAAAAGTATTTTACAATAATAAATTGTAAGTATGGTTAATAATTATCATACTTTGTTATGGTTAATAGGTGTCACAACAAAATGTACCTAAAGAATTAGATGCGGCTCGATACTCGTCAATGTACCTAAGTATAAAGTGTACACATGATGTAAGTAGGTATATACAATACATTGTGAAAAATTTTTACCTAACATTTAAAAATAATTAGGTAACTTTACTAAAATATGAGATAATTCAAAAAGCATGTAGGGAAGAGGGAATCACTTACCTATCAATAGCAGCTGTGCCATGTTTTAGTGAACATTTTTGACAAAATGTTTGCTAGAGACGCCGCGTCGCGTTTGTATCACGTAGCATGGCTGATGTTTATCGGAGTAAGAGAGCAAGAGCGGGTGTAGCAGCCGGTGCAATATGGTTCATTATGTGGTGGCGGGAGTGCGGTGTGCTGAGCACTCGGGTGTGAGAGGCCAACTGCCGAGGAGCGGGCGCCACACGGAGGCTGCGCACATGCGCACTAACACCACGAACCGGCGGACATCGTCACACAATCATTCCTAACATTCCACACATTATATTCAATACTTACTTAAGGAGCGAATGACACTCACTGAGTATGTTCAAACAGGTGTTAGAAACAAAAATGGACTTTAGAAAAGAATGGATTTCCTTCGCATCGTAAGTTACAGATCGTTACCGAAGCATCCTCCCTTCTTTTATCTATACAGAATATTTTATGTCTTGTAATTTTTAGGGTTCCCGGCATCTGCTCAAGCAATTTATCTCAGTTTGCTCTATAGCATTGTCAAGCTCACGGCAGGTTCTGGTATAACGAAGAGAATACACCGGTGAATACTAATTTGAGGAAAAATTGTAGTAATCAGTCTTTATACTTATAAGTGTCCAAGTAACTAAGGGGTTTAAGTTAGGTTATAAGTACGTATATTTTTGTCAGATATTTTATAGTGATAGACATCCATCGTCCCCAGATGAACTTAGCTTTCAAGTTTCATGTCAGCTGCAATCCTATTCATGGAATAGAAAGAAGAAGTTGGAAGGGCCAACTGAGCATGAAACGCGCGCCATACAAGTTTGAGCAAACACTTCAATACTTCCAATTTGAATTCCACTCATCCGCAAACTTAACAACGCACGAAGCTCCGCGATAGTATATTAGAAGCTCGTCTTGTGCATTATAACCTGCAGAGCAAAAAAATAAATGTCGACTATCATGCAAGGAGATCCTTCGTTATCACAGGAAAGCTAAAAACCTAAGTAAGATCGGCTATTTATCAAAAAAAAAAAAAATACATTTGTATGCAGTATCTTACGAAAAGTAATGATTACATTCCTGCCTATCACATTAAAATATACATTGCCAGTAAAGTCGCTATGGAATTTGAGAAGCAGTAGAGCTATAGTAGTTATCTGTTTGCAGGAGTAGTAGTATACAGTGTAGTGTATGTAGTGTGTTGCATTTATGCTTATACAAAATGCGCGTTAGGGCCTTTCCTACCTCTTTCTTCTATTCCGTGATCCTATTAGTTTCTAGTTTCCTAACAGTGAGGTTATGTGTAGTACCTATAGGTAGTTCCATAATCTAAGCTGTACTTATAGGTGAGCGATAGTCCGGGCCATGGCATCCAACCTTTGACGTCTAGTAATATTAATACATGTCAGTGCATCCAACCAATCGTCATCTCAACATCATTTACCGCCTACAGCCTCCGTGATACGATGGTTGAGCGTTGGGCTAACGATCCGCGTCCAGGGGTCGAATCCCGGGACATGATCACACAAATCACTTTGTGATTCCTTAGTTTCGTCAGAATATTGTAGGCCAAGCGACCGATTGTCCGAAAGTAAGATGAGCGCTGTAGATAACCGTGCTTCAGAAAGCGCTTTAATCAGTCGCTCTCGGCAATGGTATTTACGTAAGTACGATATGTAGTCGTTACATAAGCCATGTTAGGGGCCTATGGCGGCTCTATACATAGTATCCCTGACACCAGAGGAGAAAATTCGTAACTCTACGCAACCCTGTCTGTGCGTTTACGTGCATATCATAGATATACCTGAACTCCACGCTCATGGGCTCCATTGAGCGTAGACAGAACCACAAGTGATCAGTAGGTGAACCCAGCCAGTTATTTGCATATCATGTACCTAACAAAGACAGGTTACCAAAGCCGCTACATCGACTTCAATACGTTTATATGATATCCGCCTACTACTACTATATGTATTATTTATTCTGTGGTATACTGCAGTAAGTAGTTATTGGATAGAATGTTTATAAATAAGTATTTTAATTTTATAGGAAATTCCCTTTCTAGCACGAAAACGATGTAAATCCGGTTAATAAACAGATCAATTCGCAATGAATCATAATAGTTGTAGGTAGCAAAGGAAAATAGATAGATTAGAAAAGTTTTTGTTGAAGTGTAGGAGCGTAATAAAGGCTGGATCGCCGCTGTTGGCTAATCCTGGATTACTCGCTCGATATTCCGCCATATTCGCCGGAACGAACCGCCCCTATTGCATACTAAACACTTCATCTCATCTATTCGCCTGTTTTATGTATAATACTTAAAAAAATATCTATCTACCCATAGATTTAAGAACCACATTCACGAATGTAGTTAAGTAGGAAGTAAAAGTTATACGTAAATTGCTGACTGTTCCATGTGCAATTATGGAACTTATGATTATGATGAGGTATCTCCCTAACAGGTTGCTTTTCTGTACCTACTGGTTTCAGGTTTTTGCTTTAGAAATTCTTATATTGTGCTATTCAAGATAAAACTATTTCGCACCTTTTCAGACGTAGGTATTTTGAAAAAATAATATTGTGTGTGTTTAAAACTAGCTTTCGTTACCAGGTTTGCTACATAATATTATTAAATGAAAATCTATTCCCAAATACACATTTGTGAAACTTGATAAAGGCACCCGATTGTTAGTGTACCTAATTTATACAGAGCGACGTAGGTACTTTGTACAATATAAATACAATTCGCATTAAGTAAATTAAGTATTATGGCTAGGTTTATAACAAAGTAGAGTTCTTTATAATCATAATAAACAATAGCAGTACATCTTGAGCCAGTACTGTTTCACGCAGAAGCTGAGTTCACTGTACATGTTGAACCTGCTGACGGGGCTCAGCATGGTCCAGTCGCCATCCTTGTAGTGGCGCATGGTGCCCTCGAACACACCGCCGCCGGGCTTCACACGTACCACCACCGTTACGTCGTGCCATTCTTTATCACTTTCATAAGGAATTGTGTACTCAACTGCCTGAAGTATACTCTCCAAAGCCAAGCGAGCACACTGAGGATATGACCCCAGTATTTCATTCAAATGACGCACCAAAAACGACGCCGCGCCCCGTGATTCCGAAGTTTGATTCGATATCCGACTAGATTGAACGCAACCACACAAGTATTTGTTTATGTCAGCAGACTGGCACGTTCTATTATCCGGTATTTGCAAAAAAAGACTCACGCTTTTGTCGTGATAGTGAGTTATCTCATTTCTTAGAAGCACTTCTTCATTTTTTATGGCGCTCAAGTCTAAAAGATCGATAAGGGTGTTATACAGATCGTAAGGGGTGGTTAGGCGTTCGGCGTTCTCCTTTAAATTTTCATAAGCTAGACTGAACTTTTTCCGAAGTGAAGTTGGGGGCAGAATATATAAGAACGGTAATCGTTGCTCTAAGCGGCCCTGCTTCCGTTTCCGAATATCACCAGACTTGATTCCTTCATCACTTACTAGAATTAAAAACGTGTCGTTCAGATAACCGGAGTTGGACAGTTTCTTCAATAAAGTCTCATAGCTGCGATCCATAATCATTGGATTATTTAAATGTCTGGAACTCATTGAGGACTCCCAAAATATGCCGAATAATTTATGGGATTTCAAAATGTAAGTGAGATTTTCGATATAATTCAACATGATTTGGAAATAATATGTGTTTCCTGTGCAGGGCACGTAATTTTTTAAGTGTGATTTTTCAGCTTCCCTTATTATAGGATGTAAATAATAGTCAGTTGGGCTGGTTTGGAAACCATTATATCCCATTTTGTTTAAGTTGAACATGCTAAATCTGGCAGAATCTTCTAAAAGAGCTGTGTAGTATCCAACATCCTTGAAGCGATCCCAAATGAAAGGGCATCTATCTAGTCTTGCTATAGGACTTGGCCAACACGTTTTCTGCAATTCTTCGACATTTTTGCCCACTAACATCGCCAATACATTTAATAGCATTTTGTCAGATGTTTTGCCATAACCCTTCAGGTCAATGACTCCTTTAGCTTTAAGAAAATTTAAAGTATTAGGCATTGTTCTTTGAAAATTAAGTCGGGAGACCGAACTCATTCCGAATATTAAAACATTGGGCGCCGACTGATTATCTGGAATTTCAAAAGGATTTTCTCTGTGCAACGTGAAAGGTTTCAGTTTTGGCGCAAATATGAAGAATTGTTCATATGCAATGCTACATGTGACTCTCACAAATTCATCTTTCACGACTATGGAGTCGTTAAATATTCTACATTCCTGATAATCGACTTGATATCCAGTCGTAAGCACTTTTATATCTTTCAACAACGTGACAGCTGTGTAACAACATCGCAAAGTTTTGTTATTAAGGGCCTTGTGGCTCTTATTATAATATGGTATACTTTCGTTTATTACCCATATATGTGTTTCATTGCTTCCAAGCAAGGGATATGCCTCGTTGGGACACTTCTCGTCCGCAGGATACTCCACAAGATTTCTGATTGTTGGATCCAAGAAATCTAGACTCGGTATAGTGCATCCTGGACTCTGGATTGTGAAACTTTCATCTAAGTTTGTTTCAAATATTTCACGTGACACATTAATCGCATCGTTGTAGAATTGAATTCTATTTTGCTGTGTGGTGGTCTCGTGGATGCTTCTCAATAACAGGATAATGGGAATGTAAATAACCACTCTGTTCTGTCTGTACCGCATAATGAAAAACGCACGAATCGCCTGTGAAAATTGTGTTAGAATCCCCGGAGGTGCCCGAAAAAATCGACCTCATTTTTCATTATCACTTTTTATTGCTTATTGTGTTCCATTGTTTTAAAGTTGGTTTTATTTCTCTTGTAGTACTTCTCGATAAACATCGCACATCCTATAAACACAGTTACCTACAGTTCCAGACTTTCTCTTCCTAAGATCTTGTTCTTTGGTAGATGGTCAATCTTTCTGTTTTTTATTAATTAAATAAACATTAAAATTGCTTTCACATTTTATTTTATATTAATTAATAATTCATTTCAGTTACACAAAATTTTGATTTTAGAGACACCGCCATCAGACACCGAACTTTAACTTAGAAGTACTAAGAAATAATAGGAGTAATTTGATTATTTAGTGTTTAGAGAAGATATAAAGATTAAAAAAAGTTAAAAAAATAGAAATAAAAAGAGACTCACCTGAAAAAGGGTAGAGTCTGCTGGTTTAGTGTGACGGTTTCGTAAAGCGGCGGCCGCGACTGTGGGCAGTCCCATAGCAATGATTTAAGTTGTTATCAAACACCGGTTGTTTTGATCGGCTAATTGCCGTTTTATAGGATTGTTGTATGCACAGAGTGACGGTTCTGTCTTGACTCGAGCGAACGTTTTTTAAACTAGCGCCGTTGCAATCGATAGCCGACCGACACCGCTGCACTCCGGAAGCAGTTATTTAAGCTATTTTTATTTTCCATATAAACAGCAATTTCAAAGCCTTCAAGCGCACGAAGGCTGCTTAATCGACATTCTAGTGCATTGTTGGCGATAGCTGCAAATCAGACGAATTTGTTTTACCTGACACATAAGTGTAATTTAGATAATTCGTTTAATGTAAATAATATTATGTTGAACGTGGTTTGAGATATCAGAGTAGGTATAATAAGTAGGACGTTTATTTATGTCAATTGAACAGTGCACTTTCAGGCGGTAATTATGCAGCAGGTCGCATGCGAGAGTTATGTTCGCGTCGAGACGTTAAGGTTACGCTGCATGCTAGAGATAAGCTCGCGATTAGGCTTTATACTCACTAACATCTATATTAACTATATTTATTTATTTATTATAAGTGTTGAACTACAAATATACTGAAACTTGTGAAGTAAGGAAAACCTTCGCCTATAGAACAATGCACACAGAAACGGAACGCGTTCCGGGGTCGTTATATTTTTGTATGCCAGGGTTCACACATAAATCTCAACGCTCCCCAGCGCGTTTTCATTTAAACTCCCGCTTCGACCGATCTGTTTGTTGATAAAGGATAAATTCCAGGTATGGGTGACAAAGGCAATTCACGCAACTACCTACAGAAAAGTTGACTAAAGAGTATTTCTATTTCTAAAGTGATTAAGTCCGCTGTACCAGGCCATGATAGACTGGTCACCTTTTCCTCAGTTGATTAGATTAGGTAGAACTATTTATACTTATAAACCTATATGGTAATAGTTCAAACTTATTCTATTTAGCAACACATTTTCAGATTTGTCCCTTAATAATGTATGTAAGTATTTGCTACAAACGTCAAAACAACATAACATTGTGTTATCTACAAAAAGCCTGGCTAAAACATTCTGCTTATCTGTTTGTTTTATACTTCATTACGCAGGCGATAAAGTTTTTGGATATCAGCTTTGATTTTTGGCAAATTCAGAACCCTTTTATAGCAATGATTTCTATCTACTTACCTACTAATGTTTATATACTGTACCTACGTACACTAAACTACACTTTTATAGATGTCCATTAATACGCGTCATCATAGCCATCTTAAAATGAATATCGGGAGTGGTTTTGTATTGTCTTATTGATAACTTGTCTACTAATCCTAAATAAAGTTAGAAATTGAAAAATAGTATAGTAGGTGCACAGGGTGTTAGTGACATCGTAACGAATACTGAGGGTGATGAATCAGACCATTCCGAGTTAATATCAAGTGGTATTTTTCGTCGCAGCTGTTGTTCGTCGTTCCTAGTGTATGAACAAAATGCTCAATTTGTGCCGAGGTTTTTCTTGCAGCTTCTTTTCCCGGGCTATACAGGTTGTGAGAAGCTGCAGTAGTTTTAGACGGATGAGACGTTCGTTATGTAAAAATTGACGATTCAAAGTGTAACTATGTTACCTATTGAATAAAGATATTTTTGAATTTTAATTTTAGTTTCAGACAAATTTTCCTTAAAAAGTAATAATTAATACCATGTATTTAGGCTTTAAATTCGTTTAATATTAAGTAGTACACTTCAGCAGAGCGGCGGGCGCACGGGGTGCGCCGCCTCTCACGCCACGTCAAGATGTGAATGTTCGCAATCAGGTTATTTTACAAGTATGCTTTTAGATGTTCCTGCCTTTGCCCAGGCATATACCTATTACAAAAGGATTGAATATGCATTTACTAGTGCCTTCCCTGTTCGGAGAATGCGTGACTTATATCGTAGCGTCACGGATTTGAATCCCGGCTGGGGCATTGAACCATTGAATTCAACTTTACGAGTTTGAATTCATGTTTGGAACATATAGATAATTGACATCACGTGGTTTTCAAGATTTGTGCCCGGTTAACGGCAATGGGCTCGACCCATACATTGGATTTTGCATTGAGTATGCTTTACTGCACAAATGGAACCAATACATGGACACTGAAAGTGGGGCTAATTCGCAAGTTAAAAGTCGCTCAACGTGCTATGGAGAGAGCTATGTTTGTAGATTCTCTCAGAGATGGAATCCGAAATGAAGTCATCCGATGGTTAGTTCTGAAAAGTAGCAAACTGAAGTGGCAGTGGACTGGCCACATTTGTCGGGAGTGGAGGTCGCGTCGAGGGAAACGCAGTGTGGGTCGACCACTGGCAAGATGGTGGGACGACTTACAGAATATGGCTGGAACCACTTGGATACGTAAGGCTGATATAGGGCTTTGTGGCGTGACTTGGGAGAGGCATATGTCCAGCAGTGGACTGCATTGGGTCATAAAACCTGACGGAAGCCTCTGACCTAGATTTCACATAAAAGAAAAGAAGTATAATAATAGGGTGGCTTTTATTGTTTATTGTAAATTGAAGCGGATAGACAGCGTTAAGTGGTTGATTTCGAAGAGGGGTAAAAAGCAAACTGCCCACTGCGGGTTGGTATAGGATTTTCGGTTAAAATCCAACCCAGTTGGCTAAGTTTTTAAACCGCTTGAAGTTTCTTCAAAAGCTTATAAAAAGAGCTTGCGCTTTTTGAAAATGCGCATGTATTTAATTTGTAAATAGGTTTAAACTAAATGCATGAAGTAGGTACACTTAGTAAGGCGGGCTACACGGAGAGCCCTCGTCTCACGCGACCATGTCAAGATGTGAACGCTCGTGTTGCGCTCCATATTTGTTCGGATTATTTTATTACAGTTTTACATACATATATTGAGGAGCTCGGTGGCGCAGCGGTAAACGCGCTCGGTCTGCGATTGTTGAAGTTAAGCAACTTTCGCAAAGGCCGGTCATAGGCTGGGTGACCACAAAAAAAAATCATCTCGAGCTCCTCCGTGCTTCGGAAGGCACGTTAAGCCATTGGTACCGGCTGCATTAGCAGTCGTTAATAACCACCAATCCGCACTATCCATCCATCCATAGGGAAGGCCCGTGCCCCAGTAGTGGGGACGTTAATGGGCTGGTGATGATGATACACACAGAAGCTCACGAGTTGGGATAGTCAGAGGTACATCCATCTCAAAATGAACTAAGTACCCACACCTCACCGAGCTTTCTGTTAGACCAACGTAATAGGTGAGCCGTATCACTGTCTCTTACAGTTTTACATGAAGATTTTACTTTAATAGACTATTGCTGTGGGCGATAGATCCTTTATCACCATAAGGTTCATCATGTTCATCTTAGGACTTCGTATCAACAGTGACTGCAAGTTGTCTTTGATCTGTCCACCCATATATGGTCGTAAGGCCCAGATGCCTTTTAAAATCCAAATCCCATTGTTTAACTATTGTGTCTGGAAATCCAGGCCTTACGAGGTTAGGGATTACGGACGTGAATTTATATGTATTTTATTTAAAGAAATCACGAAAGATTTACTGATAGAATCTTCTGACCTTCTGAAAAAAAAAATAACGAGGCTTCTTCAGTAAATAAATAACATGGTACGTTGAGAGCTAGGGCGGAAGAGTGGTTTTTCTATACCAAACGATTTAAGGGACAAGAGTAACAATATGTTTTTACTTTTAGCCGTGTATCTTGGAAAATGTATTGAGTTATGGTGCTATAGTTCAGTCTTTAGTTGTGTTATCTCTAGCTCTATGTTCATTCGCGAATTACTAAGCAGAATATATTAATCCTACAGCTAATACTATTTTAATCAAAAATGTTATATGATTTATGAAAGTGAAAGTGATAAATTTCAGTTCTTGTCTACGTTTTTATTAAGTACTTATCTAAGTATTTATCGGGAGATTAGAGACCTGTCGCCATGGCTGAATTCGGCTGGAACGATATATTTATCGGGCGGGCGAATATTAAAACTCTACGTAACCTATATGTTCGTTTATGTCTGTTTATGTTTTATGTAACTTTATGTAGGTCCTCCTTTCGAATTATTAAAAAAATGTGTAGTGAAGCAATACTAACACTTTTTACTTCTCAAAACATTGCGTTTAGATGTTGCAAAAGCACACAGGCGTTAACTTGCAACCCCTACTTGGGGTGCGATTAAAATTTACTACCTTAAGAGGCGAGGGGGAGCGAAGAATCTACGCATGCGCGGTGCAGCCGAAGGGCCGATGGCACCTACTGTCCAGACCACACACCACCACAACCATTAGTGCACCAATACCAGGGTTTCTTCGAACAACAGCCGCATAAGAGATATGAATGAGGACCACGTCGTTCTCCCTGGAGGTAAGCATGCCTATCACCGCTTAAAAGCTTGTAACATGAATTGAAACAGGAAAATCGATAATAACACAATCATAACCTATAATGTTTTTGATATCGCATTTCCTAATACTATTACGTTCCGTGTACTAATAAATCGTATCAGAGTAGGCATTTAACGTGTGTAGTGTTGTGGTGATTCACATCATTTTAATCGGACCAACCAGTGTTCAGAATGTACAAACATCTACCTGGCATGTTAACAGATTTTCAATTTCCTGGAAACATGATAACAGTTATTGCATCTATATTTAATGTCTAAGTAGTTTTACTGTTGCTAACGAAATTTTTTTTATAAACTGGTATATAATATTTCGTGTTATTTAATCTTTCTTGACATAATGACACTTGACATTATATAGAGGGTAGTCCAAATTTTAATATAAATCAGTTACGACCGAAGTCTATAAAGAGCTTTTGACCCATGATACTCTTGTCTTGTTGTCTCGAGACACGTTACCGGCTTTTTTACCCAGTAGACAATACTTTGATAAAACGGTAGGCTGGCGGTAGACTTGGTAGTTCAGAGGGTAAATGCTGCCAGCGTTTTGGGCGCTCTGCCTCAGCGTGGCGCGCTGGAGGAGATATTTATTTATTTATGTATTTATTTTATAAACACACGTAACAGGTTACAGACACAAATCTTATGAAATAATACACTTTTTGATATTCTATTTATAATAAGCTGGTATTGTTATTGTTATAAAACGGATGTTTCTCTGTATTCGGCGATTTATATAGCGACAATAAGATATTAATTCTGCACACTGTACTTCTTCTTTCGTGTGGGTTGTGATGTGGATTACCAAGCTCATCAACCCTGCTGTCAGGGTTATTATTGAGCCGCCTAAGGCCCCTGACATGGCTCATGTAACGACTACTTACTTACATCAGTAAGTAGTAACCGGGACCAATGTCTTAACGTGCCTTTCAAAGCACGGATCATCTTACTTTCGGACAATCAGGTGATCAGCCTGTAATGTCCTAACCAAATTAGGGATCACAAAGTGATTTATGTAACTTGTCCCTACCGGGATTCGAATCCGTAACCTCCGGATCGTGAGCACAACGCTCAACCACAGGTCCACGGGGGCCGTAAACTATACTTAACTCCAAACTTTTTTGTGTATCTAATCAGTACCTCTTTAACTTTTCTGTGCTTCAATTATTTCTATACTTCCCAAAAGTCTATGTGTCTACGAAAGTTTTATATAAATGAAAAATGGTATTGTGAAAATTGCAGGTTATAACCCTTCTCTTCCTCACACTGATCCCCTGGCCGGGACCATCGGTGTTCAAGATTACCTGCTCTCGTGACAACTCCAAAATCGTAAGGAAAGTCATACAAAACAAATGGCTCCCAGTCTTAGAAAGGTTTCAGGTGAGTTCACACATCAAAAACGTAAGAAAAATTGAAACGTAAAGGAAATCATCGCGAATAATTCAAGTCAGAGTAATTTTAAGTCGGAGTTTCCTCATTTAATAAATTAACAATCTTTTGCATTGTGTTCTATTTATTTTTTTATTTTATTTATTAAAAATATTAATAACAGTATTACTATATTTGTGTACCTATTTGTAAGAGCTCTTTATAGCAATTTTTTAGTTGTGTCTACAGGTGAGGTACCTGTAAATGGCTGTTTATTTTTTTCGTTAGCTGTTGGAATTCCAATATAAAATTAAATAAATAAATAATTCACTAAAGGGTGGAAATAAGTTGTCTTGAAATTGATGTGGCATGACAAATATTTTAGTTACTGTCCAATGTCCGTTCATGGAACAAGGTTTAATTAACTATCCTTTGCTGAACGAATGGCGGAGATTTATCGTTACTATTTCTACGAATTTTAGCATGTTATCACTGTAACGAATGCATGCATGATGGCCTAGCTACTCCTATTATAGACAGACAGAATATGCGTGGTATGCTGGACCATAGTCCATAAGCTGAATATGAATAACAAAGCAAAAATGCGAAGCCTAATGCTAATTCGGGATGTTGACAAAAGCAAATTCATTAATGTACATAGGTACGACTATAAAGATCTGTATGCTTACAAAACAACAGATTTAGTATATCAACTCGGGGATCACGGATACAAGCAAAACGCTCATCTCATATTACGTTTACGTTCGATTGTAACGTCTCGTTTGTAGTAAACGGTTATCTTAATTTGCGAAGTGAGAGTTATTTTATGGCAAAAAAAGATGATATTAATTTTGACTAGCGATTATTTCTCGGCTATTTATCCTTGTACTCACTTCGCCACCAAACTTGTTATTTTGATATTCACCCATATATATATACATTTTATATACACCCACTATTAAGTTTAAGTTCTGTGTAATAGAGGGCGAGCTTGTAACCATTAACCGGGCACAAATACTGATAACCACGTATAACCCGTCTGAATTAAATGTATATCTTACGCATCGTGTAACTGAGTCTCGATTTGCACGAGTTATAAATTAGTAACTGGTGGAATCGGAACGCTTGCAAATTGACAAGGCCCTCTAATCACGGAAGACCATCGCATACCCGTAAATTCACTGACCATTATACCCGTAACTACACTCACTTCGATGGCAGATAAATAAAGATAATAACACTAAACACGTACCTAATCACGTCGTATTCGCGTCCAGCTCGCGCTGAATCAGGGTGTAACATTTGACAAATACATAATGATTTATTTCTTCATAGCTTGCAGCTTTACCTGCAAGCTTTTATAGAATGTTCAGTAGATATTGCATTAATTTAAGGAACAGTGTCCTTAAGAATTCCTCGTTGGTTTGCAGGTAAAGCTTCCCCTGGAGTGTCCGTTCCATCCGGCGCGAGACATCTTCGCGCCACAGCACGCGGCCAAGCTGCGTCACCGCGCGTCGCAGTGGACGTGCGCCTTCTGCGGCAAGTCCTTTTACGAGGAGCGACACCTCGACACGCACTTCGACCAGCGACACAAGAACCAGATTAACAAGGTCTGTACATACTGGTCTGTCTGTGTATGGTCTGTGTATTTACGGGTTCACCACAAAATGGTGTTTAGCAGTTAGGACAGCTAATCGACTCGAAATAATTATTATCCTATGATTTGATTTATTTAACTTGATTGATTGTCTAAATACTAAGACCTTTTTGTGGTAAGCCGTTAAAGCCAGATTTGTAATTACGGCAAAGAAAACTTTTAATGACTTTTTCTCTAATAAAACTCGTTATGTACACAAATTCAAAATGCGATGACAACAACGCTCAGACAGATCAAATTAAAGAGGAGACATCAAGTGTGCTAAAAATCGCGATTGGAAATCTGATTAGCGTAACTGGAATGCCTTTGTTTTGTTACCTTTGATGATTACTTAGTACTGAATGACATTTCATAATATCACAAAACACTACCTACTCTATTCACAGATAGGTAGTATCTAATAAATTACAATTCTGAATCTTATAGAGACGAAAAATGAAAGTGAAATCCAATACATCTGGATTAGCATTAGACCAGATGTAAGTCATAGTACACTACGCGAAGAGGCGTCTGTATTAAAAAGCACTAGAACGAAGTGAACCCATACTAATTAAATATATATTTATAATTTTTATTTTACCTACATCCGTGCTCTCACTATAGGTGACTCAACGCAACCATACTGTCACGTAAGTCTGGAGCTTACTACACTATCCATGGTTGTCAAGACATATCATCACGATTGATACTGATAGAAAAATATTTTTTGTTTTCCAGGCAGAGGACGCAGTATGTCTTGCGGACTACTGCGACATAATGCGATGCCAAGTGCTGATAGCACATGGGTCGCTGAGCAGCGTCGGCGGGCCGGGCACCGACGTCGAGGTGTGGCAGGACCTCGAGGCGGCGAGGAAGGTATACGATGAACGTTTATAAACTAAAGTTTCTTGCTAAGTTTCTTGTCATTTCTACGGTCCTAACAAGTTGAGAAAATCCGTAGAATCAATAAAAAATGAAAAGTTTATCTTTTATAGGAAGGTACCTACGTTGAATGAAATATTTTGAATATCCGAATTTGTATTTGAAGGCGCTAGCCCCGGCCGCGGCAAGGAGTATGGCACGGGTGCCTGCGCGCCGGAGACACCGTCCGCGACCGACGCCTGCGCCGCCCGTCACCGACTGTCCGAAAAAAGATCCTAACAGTGACGAGCCTGGTATGTGCTTCTACTTCTCTAAGGATAAGAAGGTTTTCAATCTCTCTCTCCGGCCTGGAGTCCCCGCGCGCCAGAATCACCACGCTTGCCGATCTTATTTATGTAATGCCTTAAAAATCCCTTATGGGGTAGGTAGGTACCAAATTGTTTTCTCAATGTCATCTGACAAGCAAGCCTGTAATCTGTCAAACAATCTGTAAGTATCCACTTTTTCAGAAGTAGGAGAAAAGAGAACAGAGGATAATGACAGCGACGTTAATCAAACAGCAGAGCTATGCGATGCAGACACAGTGGAGTCATCACTACCACCAGACAGTAGGCAGCGGCGGTTAGCTGACTTGCAGGCAGAACGGGCCGCCTGCGACCCTACTCGCCTCCAAGGATTAAAGGTACCAGGCATCTATACAACATAATAGAAGAGAAGAAGTAACACCAAGACAAAATATAAAGAGGTTAACTATTTTTACGTGTTCTTATGGACGGGGCATGTTCTTATTTCTTAGTTGTCTTTCATATTTCTATCTTTGGAGTTTTGGAGCGATTCTTTTTCTAGAGAAGATTTGGTATTCTAAGTTATACCTTATATTTTTCTTGTCTAAAATATGAAATGGCTTCGTAAATCTGAAATTCAGTCGCTAGGCATTCATTTTGCACTGCCAGTACCTTTTATCTTGACTATTTAACATTACGAAGTTATTCTCATGCTGTTTCATTTTAAAGTTCTTCTTTGTTGTATCATTCAGGTGCGATGCGAGAGGGTCGTGCATTCCTGCATCGCTACACTTCTTCTGCATCTCACACAACACCAGTTCACGGAACTAGAAGGTGGGTTTATCTACAGTTCATAGTGTGTTTACCAACCGCGCAAAAGTCAGATTCTTCACGTATTTTCTTCCGGAATACTTTAGAAAGTAAGTTCAAGATGTGACACGTATCGTCTGAAAGCGAAGAATCTATTTGCTGTTCAGGGGTAAAGCTTAAGACACACAAAGACGGTACTGGGAGGGACCAGAGGCGGGAAGCAGGAGTTTGAAACCGTGTCGCACTGCACCTGAACTTTGGTGTGGGCATATAATCACGAACAGGGGTTCTAAAGCGCCATACAGCCCAGGGTCCGTTACTGCGACTGAGGAAATAAAAACCTTCATGTTTTGTTTCCAGATGAGATGCAGCGCGCAGTGTGCTGGTACCTGAGCTGTGACCGGTACTGGGAGGACACGGCCCCGACGGCGCGCGCCTTCCCGTGGCCACTGCTGCTGGCCCTCGCTACCGGCCTGGCGCTCGCACTCTGCATGTGCTACTATATCATCTGGATCGTCTTCGAGTAAGAACGCCTTTAAGCTATTTTTTGTAGCGTAGCAGATTAAAAGAACTGAAGAGTATTTTTTTGGAGCTAGAAAAGTCGACTGTAGAATAGTCATTCACGCAAAATTCAATAGGTGTAATGTTTATTTTATATTCCGAATAAGTATCAAGACTATAAATAGATAACGAGATGAGTGACCTAAACTTCTTCTGTCTCATAATATATATTGTTTGTAGTGCTTATTATTGTGCAAGAGTAAAGAGTTTTATTTTGTAGAATTAGGAACAGCATGAAATGTGAAAATAAAATATGCAATGCAGAATTCCGGACGCGATGACCCAGCAAATAATTATAGATACTCGTTATTCGTACGACTTACCTGCCTTTGATTTCCTAGTTCCGAAGAGGGCAGCGTAGCAGGCAGCGCGTCGGTTTCAATGACGACGCACTCGTCGCCCACTCGCGCCGAGCGTCTGGCAGCCGAAGAAGCTATGCTAGAGGACCCTGACCACGACGACCATTACATCTACGTCACCTACCCGCCGGAGCTCAAGCGACGCCTGCTCGAAAGGTACGCCAAAAACATGACCTTCATCCTCCTCACCCCGTTTATAAGACAGACTCGCGTCGATTGAATGTTCTAGAACAGTCCCTATTTACTTTCTTGCATGTTCTTTTCGTTTAGAATTCCGAATTGATTAAAGTGTTTATAGAAGCATAGATTGCGGAACGTCGTACATAACGCTCTGCTTAGATCTGTTTTAGTGGTTAAAGAGGGCCTTGACCACCCTATAACTGTGTGCTTGATAGATTAAATCTGTCACTTGAAAAAACTATTCCATTTTTAATTTCAAATTAGGTTTTTCAAAACTCCATTCCATTGAGTTATCTGACCCGCACATTGTACTTACTCGACTCATACTCATACTATAGGTACTAATAAAGGTAATTTTATTGTTTTAGCTGCTACAATAGAACGACTCGTCTATGAGAGCCAATCGTCCATCCCAATATTGTGCATGCGTACCGTACCAACGAGTAGTAACCTCATTAACTGTCATTGTTCAAAATTCTTCAAAAGACTCAATATAACTACTTGAGTAATTCTAAACGTCTATTTCATGTCAAGGGCACCGAACAGCAGTGATAAGCATATACAGAAGAAAATGTTTATTAAAATTAACTTTATACATTTACGCATTGTTTAAAATTGCATGGGGTTTTGGTAGAAACAACACTGGATGTTTTTAATAGTGTTACGCAATTTGAACTGTGTTTGTAGATTGATAAAGTCGATTTTGTTATCTAAATATTTGCTTCTGTTCTACCTGGCAAAGAAGTAGGCTTTAAAAGTACAACGTTCGGTTGTTGCAGAATTTTGAATTAATGTCATAAAATGTTGGTGTATGTGTATGTCAACAAAATAGATGTAATTCAACAGTTCTGTTTCTTATTTCTTGATCAGTTTTTAACCGACTTAAAAAAAGGAGGTTGTAGGGGCGATGGTATGATATTTTTTACCAAAGCTTTGTTAGCTGTACAAAAAACGAATGCTTGATTTGTATAATGATAATTAATAAGAAACAGAACACTGGACAGTGTACCTTATAGAGAATTGAATCTCATGTTTTATTCTAAATTGTTCATTGTTTTAATCACTTTAGTACAAGTGTAGCTGTTATTGTTTACCCATAGAAGTAGTGTGCTTCGGAACTTGTGCCTAATTTCCTTCTAGTTCATGTTTTAAATGTGATTTTTCCAAAGTAGCTCATATAGAAATTGTTTTCCTAAATTGTATACAAACATTAGGCGTTTGTTGTCTGTCGATCGAGTAAATACGAATAACTTACGTACAAAGAATTATATTAGAATCAGGAGAGTATTAATAACTTTACGGGGTTATTTATGTAACTTATTTACTTAACAATTAAATTCCGAAATTGCTTTGAAAAAAAAAAACGAATCTAAAAAAAGGAATGTACTCTAAAATTGCCTTTTACTACCAATAGATAAATTGCAGTGTTTTGAGATACGGATGTATGAGGTAAAGGTTTGATTACGATAGGTTAGTTATTTGAGAACTTTTGATAGCTTGTGATAAGTTTGAGCGTTGGTAAACACAGAGTTGTCTGATAGAAGTAAGGGACTCGAATGTAAGTTACGTGCTTTTGTATTAAACGACAGCGAATGTGTAGAACTAGGGATCTTTGTAAATAAAGTCTAATTTTTCACTAAATATCTATAATACTAAAGATCATAAAAACTACTGATATTATATTAACGATATGAATTGTTCGATAACTGCTTTCACACGCCATTAAATGCTTCAAAGAGACTGAAGTAAGGATAAATACATGATTGTTCACCAACTAGTATACTCACTTGCACCGTTCCGTAACATTTTGTGTTTATTTTTAATTATATTGTAATTTAAAATCGTTTGTTAAATAAAATACTGATTCAAATTGACTTGTCCTTATTTATTACTATACAATGTTCTGTACAAAATTGTCAGTCTGTATACTTAAATCATATAAATTACATAGACAATGTGAGGCATCACACATGGTAAATTACTATAACATTTTTTTAAGACATAATAAGTTGTGTGTGCACCTGTCTCTCTCACTCTTCTATATAACCTTTATTTTGTGTCTCTTGCTAAAAGTATTATAGAATTTTAAACATGTGGTTCAAAACAACAATAATATTGCCAATTTCTTGTAAATTGTACCTATATGTGATCGAAGGATTAGGTCAAAGACAAATTATAAAATGCTAATCTAGTAATAGAAAATTATCTAAAATGATCAAAAAACATCGTAATTTTTCGTTTTAATTATAAGTTACGTAACAATGAGTATGACGTTTGACCACTTTTATTATGCATATAAATGAAAACGTTTTGACGTTTCGAATAAAGTACCTATCTCATTTGACTAGGTTATCATCTAATATATAAAATTGTTTAATCAAATCTGAAGATTATTTACATAATATCATGGTATAAGAAGACCAGGTATGCTCAATCCTATGACAAGCCGCCATTGCTAGCCCTTTGATGACGTAAGTGTTACCACTGTGTTACCATTAAATTGGTATCTTCAACATTCCAAGGACGTAAATTTTATTATTGAAAATTAAGTGAATTACTAACTAATGTATTTAATTACTATTACTTGTCACATATATAAATCTTTTACTAATAGTTCAAAAGTTCCTTGCAAAGTAAATATAAAAATATTGGTCGAGGGTAATTTATTTATGACGTCAGCTGGGATAACCTTGAAACTGAACCTTGAACTGTCACTTTTGAGCCTGGTTTTCTTATACCATGCATAATATTAAGATATAAGTTACCTTGTGCGCTATACATATTTGGCCCCTTTCCACGCAGAGTTACCCTCGAGGAGACACTTGCAGCCACAGCCGGTAGGACAGGTGTCGCGTTGTAAGAACCTACCAATGGAAAATAAACCTTATTTAGTTCCGAATAGGTTTAGGGCTTAGTATAGAAGCTGCTATTTCTGAGAAGTCTTGGTGATATTATTAATCGTCATTGATTGCAATTCAACACACATTCTCATCTAACTTGGAATATAAGATCGCACCGTTTTTTTAAAAGTCTCGGTATTTTTTGGAGAAAATCACGACAGAATTGTCGTGATTGCCTCAGTTTTCTTGTGATTTTCTCCAAAAAATACTCGATTTCTTTCAATTAATTTCAATACGGGTAAAAATTGAGACCACATGTTTTTACCTAGATTGCAATTAGAGTGTCTATTGCGAGGTTTTGTTAACAAAAATCGCTTGCGAGAGTGAGTGAGTTACGTGGTTTTCTCTATACGGCAACGGAGTGTAGTGCGCAGATGCGTTCGCGCCCCTGTCCCCGGCGACGTACCACTTGAGCATGTGGTGCGCGTGGCCCGCGTGTCCGCAGTAGACGCAGGCGGCGGCCAGGCCGCGCACGGCCAGCGCGCACACGGCGCAGCGCAGCGCCAGCCGCCGGCACGCGCCGCACAGCGCGCCGCGCGACACGCGCCCGCACCACGCGCACTCCGTCGCGATCTCCGGGCCCAGGTGCCGCGGCGGGGACTTCTCGTGCTTGCATGTCACTAGCTTCATTACCTGTACCACAGAACACTGATATTCAGGACGATTTTTCGTTGAACCTGTACAATTGGGGAGTGTGTCGAGTTATAGTTACGTTGATTTATTTATTTCGATTTTAGGTACTATACATCAGTGAGAATCAAGCATGTCTGAAGAAGTGGAAGTGGTCGTAGTAAGTGAAATTGCGTGGTGGTACTTCAATGGGAAATAGGCGTGATTTTACGTATGTACGTACGTATGTATGTATGTATATTAGAAGATGTAATCTCGATAAAAAGAAAGAGAATAGAAAGAGCGCTGGAACTGGGAGGTTTATTAATTTAAATATCCATAGTACTTTCAATCCTAGTTTTAAATTAAGAATTCCCGATTCACTAAATCATACATATAAACATTCCTCACCTCGGTTTTCTTATACAAAAGCTGCCAACGATGCAATACATCGGCGTATGCGCGTTTGAAGCAGTGGTACAGGTGGACCATAGACTCGTCCAACACACAGGCGGACGCAGGTTCAGACTTTGAGAGAGTGGAGTCAGTATAAAAGTTCTCCGCTTCCGAACACGAAGTACTTCGAACGATGGGCAGCGTCCAACCATCTGCGCTGATTTCGCTGAACTGGTTTCCTGTGCTGTATGGAGATGTTCCATTGCCCTGAAATGATATAAGGGTTGTTGTTTGGTTTCTCGTTTATTTTTTATCGAATAATTGGGTAGTTTCCTAGGTCAAAGATAAATTACCAAATCAACTAGATAAAGATAGATTATACGAAATTTTGTTTTCGATCGAGTCGAATGCTATATGGATATGAGGCGTATTTGCAGCTGACACTAAAAATCTTGCAAAAAATGTGCCACCGATATTATGTATAGAAACACCTAAAAATATACGTTACATAAGAATAAGTTAAGTCAAGAAAATATATTAAATCTAGAAAGAGAAGAGAATCAAAATACTCACGCCACTTGAAGAGCTGATTGTGGACTGTGAACTAGAGTTACCAGTGTCATTGAAGACTGAGAATGCACATGCTAGCATAGCTGCCATCTGCAAGTCCGACTGTTTGGCGTAGTGAGATATTCTGCAACATAAAGCATATTGATTCACATAACTGTTAAAGAACCTTTCGAATGCCGGAACGCAGATCTCGACTAGACACAATGAAAATTTATTGTGTCTTTTTTTAATACGACTAGTATGCGCATTGCAGTCATACTTCGAGACATTTCGGGTATCAACTTAGAACCTACAGCAAAGTTGATGACTGACCTGTGATAGACACCGGACTCCAGACACTCCATGTAAATATCTCGTTCTTATATAGACACAGAATAAAGTTTCATATACGCACAACTAGGGGGTTTAAAAAACCACATCAAAGCATATAATAGTAAGTGCGCAATGCAAACAAATCACAAATGTCAAATAGCAATATTGCTTTTTTAGATGAATTGCTTAGGTGTGGCCTTTTTAACCCCCCTGTACCTTATGTACGTATCACGCAAGCGTTTATGAAAACCGGAGGTAGGGTCAGGCAGCTCAAATCGGTGCGGGGCGCTAAGTATGCTTTCTACGTAGAATTATCACTTGTTCTATGACAATCGTTCAGGTTGCATTACATTAAGCTAATACTTACAAAGACTGTAGCAGGTTACAACATAGAGGATGTCCAACCCAACCCATGCTCTCTTCGCTGGAGGTGAGCTGGTCGACGACGCGCGCCCGCAGCGACCGCGCCGTCAGCTCGGCGAGGCCCCACGCATGCGCTAGTTCTGTCTCGCCTTCATCCGCAGCTATTCTCGCGTTCTTTGCACACATTTCTAGAACAAAAACATCATAATGTCATTTACAAGACACTGGCCACGGGGTATTGACTTTTCATTTCTATTTATTTAGGACAGATACATCAACTAAGTCTTTGAACGTGTTAAACTTTGAGCACTCTCTGTTAGATTGTAAAGATACGATGTTGTGTGAAAACTATCAGCTAGTGGAAATTAATAATATTAACACTTACCAATGGGATTTTCAGCATTAATAACGTATTTCTCAGCGAGTGTGCGATTCAACAGGAATAGATTAGTTGCAGCATATAGAACGACTCTAGGTGCAGTACACCCTGATATACTTCCACGACTTCGCATGCTACCCGCGCG
Source organism: Pectinophora gossypiella (assembly GCF_024362695.1). NCBI lineage: Eukaryota > Metazoa > Arthropoda > Insecta > Lepidoptera > Gelechiidae > Pectinophora > Pectinophora gossypiella. The sequence continues at coordinate 6,226,626 of NC_065404.1, forward strand.
TCGACCTTGGGCTTTCTGTAAAGAAAATATATAGGGTAACTCAGTACAAGCTCTTCATAGTTTCAGCAATTTTTAGCAGTAATTGTAAAATTGTAAAAAATGTAGTCCCTCACCCATCGATCCTGGAAATAGAATGTCGTAATTGAATTGGATAAATGTCGTAAATGCATCTGTGGGAAGCCCGGTGCGTTTGTAGGGGATGGGGTCGTGGTTGCATGCGGCGATACTGAGCTGTATCCGGCACCAAACAGTCCAGGTGTTAGCGATAAAGACGACATAGACCGCGGAGTACCAGTCTCGTGTTTCAAAGACAATCTTCTAGTGTTCGGTGGGCGATTGAACACAACTAAAGTACTGACGCCGCACCATTTAGCACCACAAGTTCGAGGAAAAGGGATACATGAGTCCCCAGCGTTCTCGCTCTCTGATTGACTCCTTTGACTAGATTTCATTGAGTCAGAATCGTCACTTGATTTCACCGGTATCTGAAACAATAATAATGAAATAATACTTTTTAAATAATAGTACACGTATTTTGAAGTGGGTAAAGTTTTGATGACATACCTCATCAATTGACGTAGCTAAAGTCTTCAAACAATGTAGCAAACATCTGTGACCTTCTTTCTTCTTACGATAAGCAGTTCTGTTGATAGCTTGCAATATTTTGATAGTTGTAGGACCATCTACATTTGTGCCTGACAGCCAAGAGAACTTTGGTATAGTTTGTTCGGTAACATTCTTTGGGAAAGTCACTTGTAAGTTGGCAGTGTACCCGTTTCGTTCAGAATGTATTTGACAAGTACGAGTGTCTATGTTCATATCAGTAACTTCTATATTAGCCATTTCACGAATGGACTCAAATTCTTCATCAATAGAAGTGGTACTTTTGTGAGTTAATTTGTTCTGAAAAATAAACAGGGTTTTTTACATATTTAACAGTAACATGATTGATAACAGTAAGGAAACTGTAAGTAAGCCAGAACAGAATTATTGCCTCACCAGTTGAATGTCTTGACCTTTATTATCATTAGAGAGCTCATTAAGTGAACCATAGCTGGCAGCTGGAATAAAGGAGGTAATATTATTTTATCTACAAAAAAAAGATATTTTTATTATACAAATAGAGAAATATGTTACCATCACTATTATCTTCTTCATGCTCTGAGTCATCAGGTAAATAGTGATTACACATCTTTAAAAGGGAAGATTGCATTGCCCATACTCTGAGTGACTGATCCCTGCCCCATGTCACCAGTTGGTAGTTACCAGGTGAGGTGTTTGGCCTCCACACCATAGTCTGAACAGTATCTGTGTGTCCAACCAATCTATGAGTCAATGCTCCTCCCACCCAAATACCAATAACACCTGCCTGTTCAGCTCTAGGTAATCCTCCCCATCCTACTCCTATAGTTAACAATCCACTACCAAATGGTGTGTAAATAGCTCTCCACACAGGAAAGTTTGTCATTATAATGTTTTCTGGTCTTCTTGCATTGTTTATGTCAAAGTATTTTATACTGCCGTCATGGCTGGAGGTAACCAGCTGATACTCATGGTGTGGGCTCCAATCGACTCCATGAATTTTGCACAAATGTGCTGAAATGTAATGAATGGGCGCTGTATGTTTGCGGTAGTCCCAAATCTTTATGTCACCATCATGTGCTGTGGCTACTATATGTGTGGCCACCTTGTTCCACTGCACCTGAGAAGCTCCAGCTGAAATAAAGATTCATCAGTAAATAAAATACCTTTCTCAGATAGCTTTTTTCTTAGTTTTTAGTGATATTGAGGGACTAACCAACAGCACATAGTGAGACAACAGGCTTCCTAGCATCCCGTAGATCCCACAGATGAGTGAATGTGTCTATGGAGCAGGTGGCTATCAGGTTATGGTCTTGTCTGTGGAAGTGCGTGTCGCTAACAACGCGAGTGTGTCCTCGTAGTGAACATATACATGTCAGGTCGTTGCCGCCGCGCCATTCATACACATCAACTCGTTGGTTACTCTGCAACAGTTATTTATCTGTATTTAACACCATAAAATACTAGTTTACTCAAAACCTACTTTTCATACCTGTATGTATTTCATGGATTTCGTTAGTTGCAGTCAGAATAAAGTAACAACAATATTTAAATAAAAGGAATACTTACTTACATTTCAAGTAGTACAAATAATAAAATATCTGTCTAGATTGAGAAAATCTTATAAAGTTGAACTTTGCTTATGTTTACTTACAGCAATTGCGCACAGTTTCTGCCCTTGGTAAGTCTGACACCACTCCGCACCGGCAGCATCGTACTTGCTGTGGCGCGGATATTTCTTCACTATGTCTCCAGCGTCCTCTTCAAGGCTGATCTGTTTGATAGCCAGCCACCTTCGCCCTGCCAGAAGCACATTATTGCCCGTATAATCCACGGACATAGCCGTTGCCTGAAGTTCGCGGTACTCCCATTTTGCTATCTCCGAACATTGGGATTGTTGATTAGTATTCCAGTGCACAGACATTTTAGAATCTAAAAGGTTTACCGGTCACTACACTATTTTCATTATTTTGCTACTTTTGCTATAATTATCATAAAACTATCGCTCCGAAAATCTCCAAACGACTTGTCATGTTTGACAATTTTAGACTTTTTTTATTTGGTTGACAATCAGCTGTTGAGTACATTTTACCAACTTTCATACAGCCTACTGCAACAAAATATGGAACCACCGCCAAGCGAATAAATTGGTTTTTAATTAACCAAATTTAATAGGAAATCCGTACACGTACATATAGAAAAAAGGCAAGGGATCTCCAGGAACATAAGTATAATAAATAATAATTTCAGGATGATGCCTGCCCTCTTGCGCTTCGCTTTCATTTCCTGAACGAAGTATAAACTGTCAGTACTATTTGTTGTGAAAATCGTCGAGTTATTTATCATATATTTTATTAATTTAATGACTTAATAACTATAACATATGTAATTACTTAACATTATTTTTCTTATAATGGCGCTATTTCCACGACGATGGCGGTATAATTTACATATCAACACTTTTCCAAAATTTGTTATCGGCGTTGTGTTTATTTATGTTTATTGTGAATATCTCATTTATTATGTCACGCAAATACAGGTAATTTATACCCATACATTTATATTTGCCATTTATTTTATATTAGAATTCAGAATTTATATATTTTTTAGTGTGGATGGCCAGATCTGGCAGAAGAACCAATTGAGGAGCCTGTGTACGCGATGGTCATAGCTGATACACATTTGCTGGGATCTCGGAACGGCCACTGGGTAGACAAGTGGCGGCGAGAGTGGCAGATGCATAGGGCCTTCCAGACTGCTATAACTTTACATAGGCCTGAAGTTGTATTTGTTTTAGGTAAATTACATTTATCAAAATTATTGATGTGACTTTATGTGCATAAATTTGTAATATTTTCACTGTAGGTTTTTCTGGTTTACTTATTTTGAGTTACTATTCAAGTTTAGGTAATGATAGAAAAAAAAACAGACTAGAGTAAGTATTAAATCCATAATAATTATGTTGAATACCTAAATGATGATGACCTGATTCAGTAAGTTATATTTTATTTTCCAGGTGATCTTTTTGATGAGGGTAAATGGTGCCCTGAAAAAGAGTTTAATGACTATGTGGAGAGGTTCCACAAACTGTTCAAAGTACCTGAGGGTACAAAAATGCATGTTGTTGTGGGAAATCATGACATAGGCTTCCATTATAAGTAAGTAATATAATATATAACTATAACATAACTACACATAATTTTAACTATAATATATAAGGTTTTAACTATAAATCCAGTTTTTATTATTTCTTTTGTATTTAACACTTTTTGGAAAAGTGTGTTATATTGTTTTACTATGCTGTCTTATTAAATTATCCATTTTTCTTGTGTAAGTAGGTATACAAAAGTTAAGTAGCCTAAGTTAGTACCTATTAACTTTTTCCTATTATATAAAAAAAAAACTTCAAGATTTGATAGTGTAGGATCATCTGAGAGTCAAGATTCAATTTTATTTTTTATCTTAAAATCACTAATGTACCACTTTGGATGTTATGGCTAAATAAAGTGATACTCACTTCTCAACTAATCTACTTTTGATTTGTTTGTTTTATCTTAATCATATCTTAACTTCCAATCAATGGTGAACATAGGCGTCTCAGATCAGAATCCCTGTAGGTGTGTTAAGGCTTATTTAAAACAATAGGGCTAAACACAGTAATCATTATCTAAAATTAATATCAGTATGTGGTAAGGATCACGCCGAGTCTGGCGCATCGCTTCGAGAAGAAGTTAGACGCGCCGCCGGTGAGATTGATGAGCGTGCGCGGAAACCACTTTGTGCTCGTCAACTCTATGGCGATGGAGGGCGACGGCTGCCGGCTCTGTGCGCGGGCTGTCAACTTGATTGAGAAGATTGCAGGTTTGTTACTTGTCTTGTAAATTCAGGACCCTTACCACTAATTAATATTGACGCAAAATGTCATATTCGTAAAGTAGAGAGAGATGTCTGCTTCGCTTCACACTGCTCAATTTTAGTACACAGTTAACACAGAACCTATAAGAAAGAGTGCGTAAATGCGGAAAATATTAAGCCCACTAACATATCTACATAAAATATAGTGATGAGAGTTGAGAAAGGGATGCTTAGATGGTTCGGACATGTGGAGAGAATGAATGAAAGTAGACTTAAAAAAAATATATGTACTCTAAACCAACGACATAAAGTCAGGATCGTAAAAAGTGGAATTCTGTGGTTTCTGCCTGCACCAACGGGAAATAGACGTTATCGTATGTATATATGTGCTTCATACATAGTATAACAGTAGGTAAACCAAAGTAAGCAGGCGAATTTCTTCCGTATCTAGGTTGTATTTCGAGATCGATTTCATGCGTTTATCGAGCTACGCCAACGTACACGTACGTCACGTTTACGTTTCAAAGGTCATAGCAAATCTTGAATGATAATTTTAATGTTACAGATATATTGAAATGCAGTAATGGATCCCCACTATGCAAAAGCAATATGAAAGTGGATAACTACAGTCGACCTATTATAATGCAGGTAATTTAAATAGTCATATCTTTTGTCCTCTTCTACACAATAATATAAGACCAAGAGGAGCTCGGTGGCGCAGCGGTAAACGCGCTCGGTCTGCGATTGTTGAAGTTAAGCAACTTTCGCAAAGGCCGGTCATAGGATGGGTGTCCACAAAAAAAAGTTTTCATCTCGAGCTCCTCCGTGCTTCGGAAGGCACGTTAAGCCGTTGGTCCCGGCTGCATTAGCAGTCGTTAATAACCATCAATCCGCACTGGGCCCGCGTGATGGTTTAAGGCCCGATCGCCCTATCCATCCATAGGGAAGGCCCGTGCCCCAGCAGTGGGGACGTTTATGGGTTGATGATGATGACGATGATAAGACCCAAGAGTGTCCCACTTTATATTGTATTGTGAAAACACAATTTCGTTTGTTTCAGCATTACCCGCTATATAGAGAGTCAGACAGTATATGTACGGAACCGGACGCGGCTCCGTTGCCAGAGCGAAATAGCTTATTTGAAGAACGATGGGACTGCCTCTCTAAGGAGTCTACCGAGTACCTAGTAGAGAGTCTATCCCCTCGCGCTGTATTCGGCGCGCACACCCACCACAGTTGCATGGTTCGCCATAGCTTCGTGCCCACTAGTAACCATAAGATAGAGTTTATAGAATACACTGTGCCATCGTTTTCATGGAGAAATAGACTGGATCCTAAGTATTATTTGGTAAGTCTTGAAACTATAGTTGGTATTTATCTAAATGTAGATTCGTAAGTACCTATCTACCCAATATCAACAATAGCGGTATATTAGGTTCCCGTGTCTTATGATGGGAACACACGTCATAGAAACGAGGCAGATATAGGTACCCTCAGCCCAAAATTATACAAATTCGTATGTCGCCAGTTATCTCACGTCGGCGTCTGAAGCGACCGCACCAAGACATTACTGGCTAAGGCATCAATTTACCCGCCGTTCATTGCGCTAATTGTTATTGCACATGATGTGGAAAGTTTTATAATACGAACGTTGCCTCATATAATATGATCGTTTTGTGCATATTTTCGTCCCCCCGGCTATGCTCCTGCGGTATCTCTCTGCAATAAGAAGTCTGTGGATGGGAATGAGGCTTTACCTACTCTTCTCTCTTAGTATAAACTACACTATACACTATTAGTGCTCCTAAATGTTGTTATCGTTATCAGTAAAAAGTTTTCTAGAATTATTTTCTTTGTTTTCCGAGTTCTGTGATAAGAATTAAGTTTATAATTTATATAGCAGAGTTGAGATAAAAGTGGCGTGATTCAAATAAAAAATAGTTGTTTCTTAGCAACAAATAAGTAGCTAATAATAATATCCAATGTCAGAATGACGTCCTAGTCGTAGGTTTGCGACTCTTGTGATTAAGATTAGTATGACTCAGTAGACTCTTTATTATTATGAAGTTATTATATCCCGCAGGTATGTGTCTTTTGGGTGTCACGACTTGTCCCTGACTTTACAGGCCAATGGCCTCATTCCCTCATTTTTATCGCTTCCGCAATTACAATTATTTTGTACGCGAAACAATAATTATCACCTTGGACGGTACATTCACAGAAATATGTGATCCCGTCAAATCCACCATTTCCAATTACTTTTTATATTTAGAAAAAAAAGAACAGTAATTTTTTTTCTAAATGGAAAGTTTGCCTACGTATCCTCGTAAGGCCCGGATTTCCAGACACAATAGTTAAACAATGGGATTTGGATTTTAAAAGGACTTTGGGCCTTACGACCATATGTATATAGGTAGTTGTAATAGAATAGTTATAATTAATGCCATATCCTCTCGCTGTATAGAAACAATTGACGACGTGCTAAAGACAGCGATTTAACTTTCAAAGATATTTTAGTTTTTTTACCTCCAGACTGGAAGTGTAAAAAAACATTAAATTCTTTCAGTTGCTTATCATTCGCGGCTTGTCATATGACTAAGGGACTGTAGACTCCAATAGCGAATCATTTGTCACCATAGGGTTCATCGTATCCGTTTTACATCTTCGAATAAAAAGTGATTTATATAAGTAGCCGTTTGATTACTTGTCTCTGCCTACGCCTTTAAATAACACGGGCATAAGTTTATATATATTTTTTACGCACGTTGAATATTGTTTTATCCACAACTATCGTTTTCCAGCTAACAATTAGTCCGAAAGAGGTGAAGGTGTCGAAGTGCGGTCTTCCTCGGGAGTGGACGATGCAGGTGACGGCAGTAGTCATGTTCTGCGTCCTGGTCGTCTACCTGCGCTTCTCCAGTACCGCCGCACACTATGGATACAAGTATTTGTACGTATTTTTATCTTCTCCATCATGTCGTGTAAACATAAGTGGGGTTGTGCCCTTATTAACATGATCGACCATTATAATAGGCGATGAGCTGATCACTGTTCATCATGTCCATATTAGGACTATCAAAAGTGACTGCAAGTTGTCTTCAAGGGGGGTTAAAAAGGCCACATCGAAGCAATTCATCTAAAACATGGGATGGGATGACATAAGCTGGTCTAACCTTGAAATGTTAGCTGTCACTATTGAGCACACCTTTTCTTATACCATGGTAATAATGACGTAGGCAATATTTCAGTGGGCTCACAGACTATGCGGTGTGAATAGCACGTCATGTCACGTCCCACACCTTTAACCTGATTATCTTATAAGTAATTATTATCTTATTTACGGTGATTTGCATTTGTGACACATTGCGTAATCTGGTTGCAATGGAAACTGTAATTTAACATATTTTAGGTAACTAATAACGTACCAAATGATAGGTTTCAGTAGCCGTAGCATAGCGTTCTAATATCGCGCGCGACGCGATGAATAACACAAATTAAACTACAGAGGTTTATCTATAATTTTGTTTTTTCTTTCCAGGTCTGGAAAGAAAGTCTGACTGAGAGCCATTGAGACTGGAAGTTCATCTAAAGGTTACTTTTTCTATTATTTTCAATCATTCAAACACAAATAAAATATTTATATTATTGATTATTTTAATATTTTCTTGAAGATTTTTTTTATATGGCAATACAAAGTATTATAATGGAATACATAGTTTTATATTTGTTTCAGTAATTAATGTCCCTATTTTTTCTAACATGTACATCTAGCATTATGACAAATTTTCCTTAGGTCGTTGATATGATATGAAAATTATTAGGTAGAGTCCGCTCCACGAATTACGAATTAGTCCCGCTATCGCGGCGCTAGTGTCGCAGTATCTGCATAGAATATTATGACTTGTCAATTAGTTACATTAAAACCCGCTGGGCTTCCTTCGTGGCGCGTACTCTATACAAAAATGTTACCTACTTTCTTTGTAGGTGTAGTAAGTAAAGCAACACGGGCCTCATACTCTAAAGTGTAGTATTAACCACTGTACGTATTACTCGGGAAAAAGTACGATTCCCAACTCGTGTGTAGTAAGTCCAACTTCCCAACTTGGTGAATAATGTACCTACTGTTATATCTATCTGTCGTATAGATATAGAGCAATAACGATTTTAGTGATTATAATTAGGCTCACCATCTATCACGTTATTGGTCTAACAGAAAGCTCAGTAAGGTGTGTGTTCGCAGTTCATCTTGTGATGGATTTACCTCTGATTATCCCATTGGGATATAGCCGTGAACTTACGTTATGTTAGTTACGCTTTTTACTGGTAAACCGTTAATAGCCGTGAACTTACGTTATGTTAGTTACGCTTTTTACTGGTAAACCGTTACAATAATATAAGTTTAAGCTATAGTTACATAACAGATATTATATTGCAATAAAAATGACGTTGTTTCCTGTTATGGTTGTGAGATAAATCTGTAAGAGCCTTCAGCGCTCTCCATTTGTCCGGCCAAGTAGTTAATGCCATCTGCGGCAAATCTACAATAAGTCAGGTCAAAAAAAAAGTGAGACATATCGTCGCTAATGTCGCGAACTGGCGTATCTGCAATTATTGCCGAAACTGATTTGCACCTTTTGCAATTGCCAATAAGACACAAATCACTTTGGCAAAAAATACAGATACAGTTAGAAAAGTGAGCCACGAAATACAACCTTGGAGTGCTCGAATCTGACTATTGACAGAAATGGTGCACCAGAAACGATAAATCGTAACCTAGGGTTATTTCCTTACTATTATGTTCCGTGTCAGATTTTTACAATAACAAGCAGTAACAATAATAAAAAAATCCTTTATATTAAACTAACTTTCCGCCCGCGACATCGTCCGCGTAGACTAAAGTTGTCGCGCGCGGTATGTTTTTTCCATCCCCTTTTGATGATTTCAAAACTAGGTCTGAAATTATCTCTAGAATTAATTTTTTTTCGCGTTTAATATGTATTTAGTAACATATTACTACATTAAAACGAACCGCGTTCGGACTAACTCGCTTTGGACGGACTCTACAAATTAGTATTATATGAAATTAGTAAAACTTTCCACCGTAAGATGGTCAGTTATATCTAATAAATACAGCTAAAAAACGTCGCAGCTAAAATGTTCTCTCTCTAGGCTTATCTTCAACTACAATAACAAAAATATCCCCAGCTACCATGATAGGATTTACGTTTGTAAATCTATCTATTTTTTTATTATTATTTAGCGCGCTACACTGTTGTTGTACTTACTAGTGGAATATTTCTCTGTCAACAGTTGTCTACAAGAGATTCCCCTTAACGATAAGGCCATCTTTGCACACCTTAGAATAAGTTTCTCCTATAGATGTCTTGCGGATGTGTTTGCAACCAAATGCTTTTATTATTATAATTAATTGGATGAATATCAAAATTTCAAGTTTGGTGGCGAACTTTCATATTATTATTTTTTCGTGAAAAATTGGGTTCCGTTTTTCATGTCGGAATCCAGGATCCTTTTGGATCCTTTTTCATGTCGGAACCCTATTTTTCACGGAAAATAATATGAATGTTCGCCACCAAACGTGGCACATTTTGATATTCACCCAATTACGAGGTAAGTTTGTGTAGGTATAGGCATCTACTTTTATTGCAATATTTTTGCAAAATAAACTTGTAACTTCTTGCATAAAGTCGGAATATAAGAATTTATTACAGTTAAGTATTTTCATTCATTAGTCTTCATTACAAGTCTGTATTTTTGATATTTCGTGTTCATATATATTTTTTGTATATTTCGTATTTTATATTTTTCAGTAGTATATTTGTTCCTACTAAAAGTTTACTTCATACACGTTTTTTTTTTTTTTCAAAAATCTATATGACATTGTTAATATAAAAAAACTAGAGGTTATTTCTTAATTTAGCGAACACAGTGAGGCAATGTGATAGGCTCGAGTCATGGCTTGATGATAACATAGTAATTTTAATTCATTATATTGCAAATTCTTATCAAAATTGTTCAATGTACCTATTTAATTGCTCTATTACGAAATGAATTGAATTTTATCATGTTAATTTAGATAACTGTGGCCATTTTACGATTTGCAATTCAATTCCTAATAGGAACATATTATGATTCATCAAAAGTGGCCTTTTTAGCCCCCCAGTTCGGTTATTGGAATTGCAGAGGGAAAAGAAAACCTTGAGTAGGGTATAGAGGGTTGTAATATGAACTCCAAAATGTCATATAAATTATTTTTATTTTGATAATAATAATATAAGTTACAAAACAATAGGAACTCTTCAGGCATACCGATGGGCGCTTACAATTAATGAATGTAACAAAGCGGCTAATTACATCGTATGTAATACTGCGATGAAAGATACAACTAATGCCACCTACATTTAAATACAAAACCTAAAACTAAATAAATGCAAAGCCATACACACAATACTCTAGTTATCTTACAGAAAAATATCAAACACAATAATGATATAGATCTTACGTATACCCATTTTGAAAATGTAAGTAAGTAAATGCAGTCAAGAAAAAACGCAGAATAATTATTATATATAAGTAATTAAAAGTTAATACTATGTCTTTTACAAGCTTATCTAACCTGACTATACTTAACTGACGTTGAAAGTTCAACAATAACAATTAATTGCTTTTGATAAACATATAATCTCTTTTTAACACTCTGTGAATGCATGACCTTAAAAAAGATAAGTAGTGCTTTAGTAAGAGCATTTTAAGTACTTGGGAAAATGTCGATTGACATTTATAGAAACAAACATTCAAATATCTACGGGAAGTATATGGAGTATAAAAGTTACTAGGCTACTGTATAGTATGAAAAATAGACTATTTATGACTTTGTAACTAAAGGGAACCAAAGGAAAATGTGTGTTGCCGTAAACCGTGGAGTGTAAGCCACAGATAAGATATATTTCTCTAATCCGGGATGTCACTGAGCCTTATGCCTCCCGGCCTCCGGTACATGCGTTCGTGCATCGGCAGTTCTCCAATGAGGAAGCGATCTAGTGCCTTGGTGGCGATGCGGGAGTGGCCAGAACTTCTGAAGGCAGTGCTTGCGTCCTGCCCGGCATACTCCAGCATTATGTCTGCTCCACCAGGATGCTGTAACCAAAGACATGCCACTGTTAGTCGCTTGTAATTAAGTATAGTGTAGGATCGAGAAAGATCTAGATGTAGGTACTGTCTATGAGGTAAACAGTTCAAGTAAAATTATCTAAGAGTTGTATTCGAAACAGTTTTGATCAGGATTAGGAAATTGAATTTTGAAAGTAATAAACAATTTAAAATAAAAGTTTTTCAACTAACCTCATTGAAGAAGTTGGTGATATCGTAGACGCGGTCGTAGATGACGACCCAGCAGTCATTCATGGAGTCGTGGAGGCCTACTTCCGCGAGGGTGATGACGCGGTCTTTGGAGTCTGGGGCTGCGGGTTCACGCGCCCAGCTCTTGGTCTCCACAGACCAAGGGTTCACCAGCCGAAGCGCAGCCATGGTAAGCGCCATCAGGTCTATGTCGTTCTTCTCCTGGTTCACGGGAATGGCTGTCGGCAGGCTCATCTCAGGGGCAGTCTGTACTGTCGCCATGTTCTCCACTTTTATTCTTCTTTCCAAAAAATCTTTTTCCTCTCCTCTAAACTCTTTTCAAGTTTCTTCTGTCGTCGTCTCTCAGAGTCAGTTCAGTAACTCAGGTACGTTTGTTTTTCTCCACGGAGCAGACGCGATTGACCGATGAAACTCGTAGTTCTGTAAGGAAAGGAATTATGAAACCGTATTAGTGTCGGAATTTACTTTGGTCTTCAGGGTTGTCTTTTACATTTGTTTAAGTACTAACTTTCTGAAATCTTATTTTATTTTTAACCTAAATTTAAAAAAATCGAGATGATTAAAGAACAATTTATTATTTATTATAAAAGAAGGAAATTATTTAATCTATAAAAATAGTGAGTATATGAGATGTTTAGACTTTTGTAACAAGAAGCAGCCCTGAGAGTATCAGAGCGAGCCTAGACAACATGTGATACTGTTAACTCGTCTCAGTTTACACGGCTAGACTGAACGGGATTTCCATTTCCTAGGCGACTAAGTAGTACATAAAGCCAGTTACGCCTTGCATCTCACACTAAGGCTTCAGCACGTACACAGATATCTCGCAAGTTCTCTGTTATCTACTCAGATAAGTAATATTAAAACATAAGATAAATACGAGCTTTTATCTTTAACTTGCAAATAACAATGTAAGGCTGACCGTTATCTGTGTTGCTGACGTAAAATAAATGCCTCTTCCGATAAATTTGGTCACTGGAAATTGACCTTTTCTTTATCAATTTGTTAATATTAATTGTTCAGAGACTTTTCGTTAACTGTATTCTAGTGATCATTGACTCGGTTATTTAAATATTATAACGTTTGTGTCTTTGTAAAAGTAAAGGGTCGTGAGGACAAGGCAACAATAATATTATGATATCCGAACATTTAGCTTTCAATAAGCTCGGGGGTGCATATAAATAATAATATTTACCTTATAATCAATGCACTGAATGTGAAGAACTTGTGTTATCTTTGTTGATGCTCGAAGCACGGGGAATTGTCACACCAATCGTCACTGTGCCACCACTGTGTATATATGTATGTATTGTCCACTGATTCGGAGTAATGCATGAGAGCGTAGAACATTGCCACGAATTAGTACCGACTTGTCATTTACACTTGCGATTTGTGAATGAGTGCCGATTTCGGCGCGCGCGTTTATATACGTCGGCGCGCACGCGCCCTGACTGATGTAATCGCGCTCTTATCTTGCCTAGGCGCACGTACCGCGGTGCGTGCCGCGTCTTCTAATCCCAGCTTCTGTATCCAGTTTATTGTAGTTCTCAAGATTACGAACTTTGGATTTTACACTTTCTTCTAATTATCGATTCCGGATTTATCAAGAAATTAGGCTCGTAAACAGCAGATATAGACTGAAAGGTCAAACGAGCGGTAATAAGAATTACAGATAATACCTATTTGTTCCTGACTGGAAATATGAATCAGGTTTAGTAAACTCAATTTCCCATTCTTATAATGTTTGAAAAATAAAACACACTAAACTTTTGATATAAATAGTTTACCAACCGGTTATTGGACTTTTTTATTCATATGCTGTTTCCTAATAGGTAGGTACATAGGTCAATATACTTAGGTAGCTTATGATTCTATAATATCTTTTAGCCGTTTTTGTAAACTGTAAGTAGGTGATGCCTGTGAAGTAAATCGGCTTAGCAACAAGTTTCCAATAAACAGATAACGGTATCACATGTAAACAATTTGCTCTCATGCCAAACCTGATGTATGCAATCAAATAATAAATAATTTCTCTTTAGTAATAAGTACCTAAACGTACGCGTACGTAAACAAAGTTATCTCTTTTTGTTACGATGTAGGGCGTGTTTTGTTTTGCTATGATCTGGAGATACGCGAGCTTTGATGACGTAGGTGCATTGAAAGAATCGAAACAATAACTGCGATACGTACATGTGATAATAATTGTACGGTCCTGTATATGAACAGCTGCGCCTCCCAGTGACCTGTCGTAACGATAATAAACACGCTCGTATCTACGTTCGGAAGGATAAAAGAAACTGTTTAAAATGATAAGTCGCTTACGTCCGAGTTTGACCTCTTTTTCTCATTTTTTCATTCGTGTCCAGGGAACGTGTAGCAAAGAGATTGCATGGGTCACGAAAGTTGTAGGCAGGGCGGGCAACGACCCTCCCAATATCGGACCACCACCGGATCACGTCACGATAACATCTTATCGTTGTGACATCACAACTTAAAAACAATGATTTCAATATTTTTCACATAACATGTTTTTCCCTATGTCATAATAGTGCGTACATTTGTTTATGTCTTTTCCTATGTTGCCTTTTCCAACGATTATTCGATGACGTAGATATTTCCAGTAACAGATGATTCCTTGAGGGATTTTCCTTACTAAGTTATTTTCTATTAATTTATGAGTTGTACTCTCTGTTACTGTTATTTTCCTTCCAGGCAAATTGTTTACTACCCTATACCTACATTCACGCCTTGATCCTTCTGGTCTGGTGTGGTTGTGTCATTTCTAACATGATGGACTAATGTAACCATAAGGTTCATTGTACCCGTCTCAGGACTTCTTATTAACAGTGGCTGTAAGTTGGTTTTGATTACTGCCCACCCTAATAGGAATAACGGTCGTGATTTTATGTTTGTTAGGAGGTAACTTCAGATAACTAGTGCGTACCTATGATAAAAGGATTGATAGGTACCTACAACGATAGGTAACCCGGAGCTTAGGCATAAGTCCGTACCTAACACCCGAGATGGGAAATATTCTATCTAACACGAAATTAGTAAGGGAACAAACAAATTTTCATACTCTTGTATGTTGTTGTATGTAAAAAGTATATGAAAATGTTTTACGCGTTTAAATCTAAGAACTAGCTTTTTATAGTGCAGGTTTTTTTTTTGCGAATCTAATATTCTTCCTTAGTCTGATGAAAAATGTTTTTGCGATTACTATCATCTGAGTGCAAAAATTATAATAGCTTGTCTATACTTAATTTGGCTAATAAAAACAATGATGCAATACTAGGAGACAGTTGCTTCCGCGTGAAGAATATCTGACGTGATGTGTATTTTTTTTTAAATGGTTTTTATTTGATAAAATCAATAGTTATAGAGATTTAATCAACTTGAACTCTTAGCGTGTTTACAAAATAAATCTTCGGACTTTATCCTATCTACTACAACATGCAAATGTATTATTCTGTCTTGTGCGTCCTAACATCACTTGTATAAAAAAATATGTCCTTATGTTATACTAATACTTTCGTTTTTTCAACAACACAGATCACTGGTGGTCCTGTGATCTTACTATATTTAAACGACATAAAAAAATACTGCACGCGAAAGCGGAATAATACGCATCACAGTATTCACAGTAGAGATCCGAAAAAAAAGATTAGAAGTGTGTCGTCGAAGAAATTTAATTTTCATGAACGTTACACTTTTTCGTCATATTTATATCAATTAACTACGTGAAGAAAAAAAATATCTTCACGGACATCGTAATAACCGGGGTTATACCTATTCAATTTTCTACCCTTTTCCGTGATATCAAAAATTTCGCGCAACATTTACCTTATCCTGAATGTTATGTTAGTTATCTGTATGCTGCACTCTGAAATCTGTAATGTCAAACAAAATAGGCCGTCACTTTTCCTTGAACTAGGCACTATCTAGATCACCTAAGCTAACAATGTTTACATTTGCCTGTTTTGATTGATCGGATAATAACAAGTCAATCTGTTACGAACATTAAATCATGTTCCGACGTTAATAATAGTGCATTTTATCAAAATAATAAATATTGAGACGATTTATTTTGATTTTGACGTCACTCTTGTTTGTCGGACGACAGTAGGCAGCGCGTGACGAACATAGCCATATCAATTATCCTGACACATAACGTACTGCGAAGTTGTGATGAACTTTAAAGTTTATATTTATACTTCTTCTATCGTGTGGGTGTTGAGATGAAGTACCAACCTTATCATCCCTGGTGTCAGGGTAACATTAAGTCGCCAAAGCCCCTGACATGGCTCATGTAACGACTACTTACTTACATCAGTAATTAGTAACCGGGAGCAACGGCTTAACGTGATCATCTTACTTTCGGACAATCAGGTGATCAGCCTGTAATGTCCTAACCAAACTAGGGACCACAAAGTATTTTTTGTCTGTACGTGTCGTTGCATAGGAAACTAACTTACAGAAGTTATCCTTTTCAAAATTCATACAAAAATGGGATTGCAAAAAGTCGTAAGCATGTATTTGTAATTAAGATAAGAAATAGTAAAATGTACCTATAGAAAAAAATACAATGTTATAATTTCATAAGAGGAGCTCGGTGGCGCAGTGGTAAACGCGCTCGGTCTGCGATTGTTGAAGTTAAGCAACTTTCGCAAAGGCCGTTCATAGGATGGGTGACCACAAAAAAAAAATGTTTTCATCTCGAGCTCCTCCGTGCTTTGGAAGGCACGTTAAGCCATTGGTCCCGGCTGCATTAGCAGTCGTTAATAACCATCAATCCGCACTGGGCCCGCGTGATGGTTTAAGGTTCGATCTCCCTATCCATCCATAGGGAAGGCCCGTGCCCCAGCAGTGGGGACGTTAATGGGCTGGTGATGATGATGATGATAGTTTCATATGTGAACTATTCGTTCACATACTTGAACCTAGACGATAAGGGACAGACATAATGCCTGTTTGATGTCACGCGCCAATGATGTATATTATTTTTAGCTATAAATACATATAATTATTTTTAGCATTTTACATAAGTGCTACAAAAAACGGTTTCAAATTATCCTTCTTTGAATTGCTCTATTGTTATATAATAGTGGCTTAAATATCCTTTCCTATTAAATCTAGATGAGTCACTGGCTTGTAACTCTTGTAACTATTAAATAACTATAGGTTACGTTAAATAGGCTGACAAGGTCCACAATAGATTGTAGTGAACGGAGCGGAGTGACAATTCAGTTTTTATATTGGAACACTGAATACATTGCCTTATTCTATTTTAAGACAGTAGGTATTTGATTTTGAAAATATGCCTACTAAACTCTATCTCTATTTATAGAGCTTTCTATTATTAGCTCATTGAATTTTTATACGTCTCAATAAAATAGGTATGAATTACAATTAATGAATAAGAGTTGATGTTAAACATATATCGTCCACGTCTTGGACTTAGCGTTCTAAGTAGGATGGGTGCTACCTATAGCTATATATTTAATTATCTTTAATATCAGGATACTAACCCGAGATCCAGTTGGTAGTACGTTTGCCTCTCACTTTGAGGTCGGAGGTTCGAATCTAGCACAGGCATAAAGCAATGATTGTGGAAGTTGTTTTCGAATTCATGTTCGGAGCATAAATGATTATCACGTGCTCAGCGGTGAAGGAAAACATCGTGACGTGAGGTATATGATCTAAACTGTATTAGGTTGGTTTTAATTTCGCGGGTTGGAAGGTCAGACAGGAAGTCGCTTCTGTAAAAACCGGACCTGTCAAATCGGGATAATGCTATGGGGGGTCAGGATACTAATTCCAACGTAGGCCATTATAAAAGACATGCTAAAGACATGTTTGCTACCTATTTGTATAAAGAAAACGTTCTATCTTTTGACAAAAATATTATGAATATTTGAAATGTTACATGTTCATAATGATTTGTAAATCTTTTTTCTTATGACCCTGGCTGTATAGGCCGCGTATCGAGTCACGTATAAAGTACATGTATCTTTATCTACATAATATGTATGTTCCTACGGGTCAGCTCCAGATGATGCTACTAAGAACTATTGCAGCAAAATTCTCTTTTTATTATTTTTTACCTCAATTGCCGTGTTAATTAACATCTCCGTATTATAACTATTCAGACTTGTATTAACATTGAATAGTATCTATTTAAGACAATGTTTAGGACTTTTTCTATTGTTTGTGTTTAGTAATAAAGTTTAAGATCTCAGATCCTTACAAAACGCGTTTATAAAATCGCGATAAAGGCTTCTCTTATGGGTTCTTACGTTTTTGTTCTTTTAAAAGTTCCTATAATTTTTGTTGTGTGTATGACCATTAATATTCCTACATCGATATTTCAGTGTGTGTATTATACAAACCTTGTGACAATTACTTGTCAGTTACGCTTATTATTTTCATAAGAACGGTTGGTACTCCACCTCACAACCCACACGATAGAAGAAGAGGATCTTCATAAGGAAAATTTACTCC
This sequence comes from Pectinophora gossypiella, assembly GCF_024362695.1. Taxonomy (NCBI): domain Eukaryota; kingdom Metazoa; phylum Arthropoda; class Insecta; order Lepidoptera; family Gelechiidae; genus Pectinophora; species Pectinophora gossypiella. The sequence goes on from NC_065404.1 coordinate 6,244,941, forward strand.
CATTTTTTCCGCATTATTATTTTATCGACGATACAATCCAGCTCAATACGGTCATTAGCGAGATGTGTCCAGTTTGAAGCGGTTAGGGTCACTGTTGTGTGATAAACTGATTGCAACAGCGTGATTTTTTAATAGGAAGGAAGGTATTGCGTGGAAACTATTATGCACTCAACATAATGTGCTAACACGTAGTAAATCAGACTTGAGTGGATATAAATTATATCAAAAGGTAACATTTTAAATACCTAAATTACTTAATTTGAAAATCATACTTAAATTAAGTTAAACTTAAATTACTTCATTTAAGTTTAGGTATTGAATACAAAGTGATCGTGTTTCACGTCCTACGAATTCATATTAACTTTATTTGAATCCTGTAAAAATGTAAGAGATTAACATAGGTTAACGAAATGTTACTTGATTCTCTTGTGTCAATTCTATTCATTCGTTTCGTTCGCCTTTTTAGTTTTGAAACATTTGGGCTAGGTCCGGCGGCGTACTCGTATTTATAGCTAAATTTCGAGATTCGAGAAGTTATATAGATCTTTGTCAATTTCCCCATTATTATCAAAGTAAGTTGAAATATGAGACAATATCTAGCTGTTGATACGTTCATTCATAAATCGTTCCGATAATTTTATACAACTAATACGTCAGTAGTACCAACTTACTACAACAACTGGTTTCTAGTAATCCCTTATTTATAAACAGTCATTGGTTACATTGTAAATATCACGTTTATGCTGATTATTTATTTTCAATTGCTAATTAAGAGCGGCGCTTACACACAGACATATCCAAAGATCGTGTGCGATCCGGAACGAAGTAGAGAGAGATATCAAGGGCAGAGGTCACACCGACAGTCGTGAAGCTTTTTAATTCATAATTAACACTCTTTACTACGCAGCGTAATATTGATAGTGAACCATGGAAAATATCTGGATATTGGGAATAACAGGTTTATTCCCATTTCATTACCAATTTCGTAATGTTTGTTTACTAGTGGAATACAATATTGGGCTATAATACATTTGGTCGTTTTTCCATTGACCCTGTTATGAATGAGATGTCAGAATGTTGTATCCTGAACCAACTATGTGATGGATTCCATATAGGTATAGGAGTAGAAAGCAAACTACACTTTAGAAATTACACTAACTGCATCATACATAGTTAATTCCTTTTAATGGGCATTGACATTAGACGAATTTCAATGTCATTTAATTTTATCAATATCATTATAGACTTGAATGATAATTTAGTTACTTAACTTAGGCAATAATTCTCGCACACAATACAGATAAAATATTTTTTTTTTCGATTCTTAAATTAAAATGAATTATTTATCAAAACTTTTCTTGTCGTAATCTTTTATTATACAATAGGTAGGTATTCATTGTGTTCATAATACTCTGGTCCATAGAGTCCAGAAATAGATGGCTACAATGACGACAACCGTTAAAAAAGTCACACTGTCGATTGTCGCTAAGCGTTTTTTTTGGGTCATGGCAAGTCATTGGCAATATATTTTAATGGATCATAGTATGGTAGATTGACCCTTTTTGTGATTTGTTTATCAAATCAAATCAAATATAATTTATTGCACAGAACTAAATTTCAACAATCAGACATAACACATGAATACAGTTCAATTTAGGTGACCTTATTGCTCTATCTAAGATAGAAATATCTATCTTTCTAATTTTAGAGAAAGTTTTTGCTATTATATATTTTTAGTCAAAATTTGGTTTGATTCAACAAATTAACTTATGTGGTCGTCTTTTTCCCAGAAAAAAACAAGGAGGAAATACGACTCCACCACGCTGCTTTACTGTAAGTTGACTGACAAACACTGTCCAACTCAATATTCCTTACATTTAATGAATAATTCTATCATGTCATAGTAGTCAACGCGTGATTATCAATGTGTCCATGATTATGTATTATTTACCTTTATATTTATAAGTTATATTTCTCTTTACCTGGGGGAAACGAAGTCATGAGAATACCTATATGATATTTATATTTGTCTAATCAAGTGGAAACACCGACACCGGTTTGCGTGTGGTTCTGATGAAACATTTCAATGTCATTGCAATGAACTTGCCTTTACATTCCTTCCGTGAGTGATAGTCAATATTTTATTTTTTGTTATGAGCTGAGTCCAATTTATTTGTATTTTAGGTAATTGGTGCAATTATAAATACATGTTCAACCCATGAGTCCATGTGAGGATATATAGGACTACGGTCGTCTAATTATATTGCCGTGTTGATGTTGGTATCCGACGAAAAATATGTTACAGAACAACATATTTTTCATCGGATCGGGTCATTGGGTACTTGAAACTGAAAATTTAAAATAATTAGAATTTTATTGCAATAATCAAAAAAATATATATTATTTTTAAATAATAATTCATTAACAATTTAACAAACCAGCCTATCGCTCACTACCGTAGCCATCACGTTGAATAAACGTGGTTTATTAATTACCCCGAGACGATAATAAGGCAGACACAATACCAGCATGTGGATGAACTATATGGCAACAGGTAACCAAGCTATCGTCCATATACATACAGGGGAAATATAGTGTTGGAAACAGTATAAATCCCTTAGGTGACTTTCATGACATGTTCAGTGTGATAGATGAACAGCTGAACTCCATGCTGTTTGTTAATTCCTAGCCTAGCGGAGAAGTTTTTCGTCCATGTTCGTTACATGCATTTTAAATTAAATGTCGCGTTTCCTCTTTAGCCCGTTTGGGGTAGTCAGATAAAAATAGATACTGCTTAAGTAACTAGGCTAGGCATCTATCCAAATATTGACCTATTCTCGCACTCCTAGTGCCTCACATCCTCTAAAATTACAAATCCTTAAAGTAAATGCTATCTGATGTATAGAGAGGACTTAGATCTTAAAATTGTCTTAAACTCTCGCAACATCTCCTCATTTTTACAACACACTAATCAAATTTAAATATTACAGCATAATCTTTAAATCATGCTGTAATCCTAATCAATAAGTCAACACTTGGTATAATGTAACAAAACACCTGAGTTTGTTATTCGAAGTGTACTGATGCGTCCAGTGTACATTTTGCGTCATCTTTGTGACCCAATCTATGAATAGCTGACGTTTGAAAACTAGTGAAAAACGCACATTCGCCAGAAGCGTGGCTGATGCAACGTGCGGTTGTTATATCGTCGGTTTGGCACGCGCGTGTCGCGGTCGCGGCCGTATCGCGCGTGCGCGTCGCAGGGGATTCATTCAAGCGCCCGCGCACCGGCGGCCGGCGAGTGGCGGGGCACGCCGCTGCGCCCCTCCCAGAGGTATATGATTCGCGCGCACACGTAGTTGCGTCAGACACTTTATGTAATGGAAGCTTTTAAGAATTATACGTCAGCAATTGATCTGCCACACCACACCACACATTACTAAGTCGGTTCCTTGGATATTTCGTTAGAATTTTGCGCATTTTAATATTCACTACCTCGCCCATTAGATACATGTCCAGAAGGTGATTTTACGATGTTCGGTATTCGTGAATCAATTTTCTTGACATCTTTAACATGAAGATTCTCTTTTGTTTTGTATTTTGTTTTTTCCTGTTTGTGCAATAAAGTATTTTGTTATGTTATGATAATTCTTAGGTACAATGTTGACCTCTGGGCTTTGATTCGGCCTCGGTCTCGGTCAAGTTGTTGTCTTGGAACTCTTGGGCTATACATAGGTGATTTGGCTCCAAACCTTATGGTAACAGTAGTTCTTAGGAAACTAGAACGTAACTATTTTGTGGCAGCATTACGTTAGGCACAGTGATAAAGCATGAGGTAGGTAAGTAAACTGAAGCGATTGGACCAACAGCATTTAACAAGTCCGATTCACAAACACACAGACACACACACACGCTCTTTCGCATGCACACTTAATTTAAATGCATGCTAAATTTTGTAACAAGTATTAAAATAAAAATAAATAAAATAATGTAATTTATTAAAATTGGTACAAACATAAAATTGTTATGGAAGAGCGGAGCCACCTAATACAAGCATAATGGTGCTAATTCCTGTAAATACCATCTAATTTTATTTTAAGTTATATCTGTCATTTTCTTATCCGCCGAAAAGGAAAGGGACGGGTAATCGACAAGCATAAAATTTATGGAACACACGTCAATTTTAAGCACAAATCTAAACCAACCGTCTAAAAATTTTACATCCGTCAATAACCCGACACAGTTAAGTAGACAGCACGTCAAACGGATTGAATACCAGGGACGTACCTTTTGATTCGCTCGGGTTATTCATTCATTTACTCATTCTTCCTAAAATTAAGAGATGTGAATCATCCGTCCCTTTCCTTTTCGACGGATATGAAAATGACAGATATAACTTAAAATAAAATTAGGCGGTGTCTGCAGGAATCGGGGCCAATGTCTGCTTAAAAGGAGCCCTTAGTTAATGCTATGTACAGTCATGAGCAATATAATGTACTCACTTTAGGACTCTGTCGCACTAAAATATTTGACATTTAGTGAGACTTACAGTTCAATTTGTCAAAAAAATTAATGTGACATGGTACCAATATACATATTAATGCTCGTGACCGTACGAAATGTTATTGCAATAAATATATATTTTTCTATATTTTCTTGTGCAATAATAGTAGGAAAACTAATGCTTTCAGTCTACTAATTATTGTTTTAAATTGAGGTACATACCTATGTATATACTAAATTTATTGCACAAGAACTATTTTTTTTATAATTAACGGCGATATAATGTTTAGTTTAATTTATAGGTATAATCAAATCAAAATAGATGTGGATATGCCTGATAATACGATACAAGGAGATGTAACATCGATTGATGATTTCTATTTATTTATAGAATGCGATAAGTCCAATAAGTAGACATGTGTAGTGTACGTGTGTACGTCATCATTTGCCAAACGCTCTAATAAATATCTAATTCAGTTTTGATAACGTTTTATCAGAAGTTGAACCTACCTGGGGGGTTAAAAAGGCCACATCGAAACAATCCATCTAAAAATACAAGATTGCAATTTGACATTTGCGCATATGAAAGTAAGTGCGCAATGCAAGCAAATGTCAAATAGCAATATTGCTTTTTCAGATGAATTGCTTCGATGTGGCGTTTTAATACCCCCGATTTCTTTTTGTTATAGTTCTGGTATTGTCTTAATAAACTTGGACAATGGTATATATTTGGTTGACATTACTTAAATTATTGCCATCCTCCACTCACAATAGGTACAAGAAAGAGATAGAGCTAGTTTTAGTTCTGTCAAATTCCGCACCAATTCGAGTCGATCGTCGAGCTGAATTTATCTCACTCCCTCTGGGTTTTACTTTAGTAAACGGCCGCAAGCCATAGTAGGGTGTGCTATTGTCCAGATACCTGGCCTTTACAAAACAGAGGATGATTTTGTATATGAATGGTCATATGCCTTGGTTGCCCGAATCGGCACTAATGTCTCATTCAAAGCGAAACTTTCCTACGACTTGTAATGTAGGAGTAGCCAATAATGCCTATCGTTCTCTATATTTGCATACCGGCATGACATTTTACACACGTGACTGTGTATTATACATATATCTTATATTACGTTAATATATTTGACCTTCTGTAAACTCCAACCAAGTGGTAAAAAATTCCATGATAATATTTTGTTTGGATATTGATATCATATGGTATCGCATGTTGTTTAAAATCGATGAACCTATAATATAAACTATGTATGTATTGGGGAAAAGTATGGAACTTTTATGAAGGTTAGTGATAGTATAAATATTGTGTAAAGTAACAGGGGTTGTTCAGCCTACTCTAAGTAAATATTATTTGAAATTAATTGATAAATATTTGTTGAAATTTTTCGTATTATTACGTCTAGTGCCTAGGAGCTACTTGTCGCCTAGGGCGAGTCATAGAAGTACCTAACCTAAGGGGTTACGTTACGACCTCTGACGTCATAAATCTACAAGCTAGTAAACTATATAGTATTGCATACTTCTTGAGGTGACTACGGGTACCTAGAGTGTTATTAAAGAAAGAAAAATGGGCTCGCGATGAGCAACAGCCCATGCTGTCGTCTATCCAAACACGTATGTACTCGCCCTCACAATCCTTGACTTATAATGACTCCGGACGTGCTCCGGACAAATTCAATCCGTAAGTTTCTGTTGAATAGGCATAAGGGGTATTATATTATATTATATTATATTATATATATATATATTATAATATAGAGTGAGAGAAATAGGGAAAGGGGTAAGGAGACAAGGGCGATAGGTCTATATATATATGTCGCAGTCGGATTGTATAATCCGCTGTATTACATTACGGCTAGCTGTTTTCAAAAACAGGGCCATTTTGTAATGCGGCGGTTCAACGATTAGCTGTGTTTTGTTGTTTTATACTAACAAGACCTATCCTTAGGATTGACCTTATGACGGAAAGAGAATATAAGAAAAACCAATATAAACTTGTTATAAAATTGATAATTATTTCAACTGTCATTGTTATGAAAACACATTGCATGTCGTGATTTCAATAGTTTCAAAGAAAACGACTTTACAGTACTTTCAACATACATTGCGTAGTTTATTCTTTGGTCTCTGTTTATTATTTTCAATACGATTAATGAATAGACGGCAAATAAATCTTGTCCTGGGAAGACGTGTAGCACGGTAACAATTTTGAGCGTTTATCGTTATGTTTACTTAACTGTGACTTTTAATAGCTATTTAATATTATACATTTCTGTTGATACTAATTTCGAGATATTGCAATTTTATCCTTTAAGTATGTATTAGGGAATGCAATCCCGATCTCTCGAGATCTCGTCAATTTTTTCGGGATCAATCCCAAAGCATAATATAACGAGATCCCGTTCGATATTGACGGGATTGGGCGAATCTCCTTGATTTATACTTTTTGTTTTGATTATGCTGATTTTCAAAGAAAACTTAATTATTTAGTTAGTGATATTGAAGAATAAATGTTTTTTGTTTCTATCACAAACAAGCAGTTTTCATCGTTTTCAGCCATCCTAACTTTATATTTTTTTATGAACTAGACGAGATCCCAAAAATTTCGGGATTGGGAATATCAATCCCGCGGGATCTCGAATTCGCGATCTCGAGTCGAGATTGCATTTATATGTTTTATATAATAATAATTGCACTATTAAAGAACTTCACGAAGTCACTGACAATGCCGTAAGCGTGGCCAATTACTGGTCAGCAAAAATTTAATATCGATCGCCATTGACTCGCAAAGAAGAAGATACCTAATTGTCGATTGGTTTGGTCGTCACTAAGATGGTTGCCTGGAAAGTTTTCCGGGAATTTTGAAAATTAGTGAATTTATATATTTTGACCTGCTCTTTGCAAATGCTTTCAGAAAGCTCGGTGAGATGTCTTGCGATGGATGTACCTCGGACTATCCCAATTGGGATATAGTCGAGACTTTAAGTTATGCTTTAAAAAATTCCCATGCGAGCGGCAACAAGTTGGGAAAGTTGAAATAAAAGAAAAATGAAGAAGATGATGATGGCATAGTTGAATATTAGCAAGAGCATGTCAAAATCTACAAAAGGAGGAGCTCGGTGGCGTAGCGGTAAACGCGCTCGGTCTGCGATTGTTGAAGTTAAGCAACTTTCGCAAAGACCGGTCATAGGATGGGTGACCAAAAAAAAAAACAAAAAAGTTTTTATCTCGAGCTCCTCCGTGCTTCGGAAGGCACGTTAAGCCGTTGGTCCCGGCTGCATTGGCAGTCGTTAATAACTATCAATCCGCACTGGGCCCGCGTGATGGTTTAAGGACCGATCTCCCTATCCATCCATAGGGAAGGCCCGTGCCCCAGCAGTGGGGACGTTAATGGGCTGATGATGATGAATTGACGGTAATATTATGTTTTTACAATCTTTCTTTGAACTTGATATTTTTTGGTTTAGTTTCAATCATCTGTTTTATACATAATTATTATGTTTATATAGTATATGCTTTGTTTTGATTGTGATGTTTATGTACTTGTGGTAAGCGATAGCAATATGCAACTATGGCCTTTCATTTCTAATTCTTCATCAATAGCTCCTGAATCCCGTGGTGCAGATTTCCAAACACTTATAGTTAAACAAGGGGGCTTAGACTTTAAAAGTACTTTAACTTTAGGCCAAATCATTGTACCTAGTGCACCATAGTAGGTACTTTCTAGTTAAATGTTTATTAATATTCCATATCATAATATAGTTTACAGAAAGTGGATAGATTGATAAATGTGTTGACGACCGCTTGTAAGACTGTGGTGTCCTCTCCACTAACGTCATAATTATAATGTTTTGGTTTATTCTTAGAATAACATCTTTTGTTGCTATATGTACTCTGCTACAAGCTATGATAATTTATGTTATATTACGTCAATCAATGTTTAAAAACGATTGCAGAATAATAATGATAACTAACAAGTTATTTTGATTTTGATTGTTCAAGTTGGTAACTCGAAGTATCTACCATGACCTAACCAAAGACATCATTGTTTTAAAAAAACATTAATTTTGTCCTCATAATTTACTATTGACAAAATGTTCTGAAGGAATGATTGCTCTATCGATTTCTGCAGGCGATAAATTTTTGTTTGATTTACTCTTGACTATGGTATTACGTTTTTAAATATGAACAAAATTGAAAGTTATGTAAGAAATTGTTTAATGTTATTTTAATATGAAATGATTTATGATTATAAAGCAGCAGCTGGAATATGCCCTTTACCCCTGCGGGTACGCAGCGTCAAAATTTAGGGTTACCTGTGCCAAGTATTGAGGAAGCTGTATATTTTTATATAAAATATATATAAAAATAAATTCCTCCATAAACATAACTTAAAAAAAAAATAAATGCATTCGTTGATGTCTTTTGTATGCAGCATTCACTATTTTCCTTTTCATTTAATAATGGTTATCGTTTTGGTCATTAGTGACCATTATTAAATGCTACAACGTTAGCGTTGTAGTTTTTACAATATAAATATTTTAAAAGCGTATCTTAAGATAAGTTAATAAGTTAGTAGGTAAATAACACGCCTGATATAAATTATATTTGTTTGCAGTTTAGTGATATATTTGGTAGGCGTGTTACTAAAGGCGTTTGTTGTGATATTTAATTACTTATTTAGTAAAAATTGGTAAGTATATTATTACTCTATTACAATGACGAAAAGATCGCTTTTCCTTGCTTTCTTAAGTATAAAAAAAAAACGTAATTTAGATGATATTAAAAGCAAAATTTGTTCACAAATTAGAGACCCGTGACTCCGTGACTGTGCGTGATTATGGTCATGGATCTATTTCTAGTTGTTAATGAAGACCTAAGTGAAGTATATTGCTGGGTTAATTTTGCGAGTTGTTGACCTTTTTACCAGTTCCAATTCTTCATTCTTTGTTGTGCTAATGTCGAAAAAATCTTTTTTTGTCCCTTGAATCACTCGCATATCAACTATGATTACTTAGCATGATTGTTTCTGTTCTTGATTAGTCATGTTGTTCGCCGCTAGCTATTCTTCTCTACAGCAATATAATTGCAATTATTTCTCATCGAATTAAAAAGTCCGTATTATTGATTTACATTGGCCATGGAAGCGATTAAGCTGTCATCGGGTAGACTGCAGGCTTATCTACAATCTATTAAGCATGACTCTGTAAAGAGTATAAAAAGCTCGGTCTGGCCGTGTGTATTTACGGCAGGTGCGCAGTGGGCCGCGAACAGTAATGTGCTATTCCCGAGAATTTTCCCACTTTGCGAACAACGGCAGGGAAAAAGGCGCAATACTTACGTAAAAAGAGTTTTGTTACCAAACTATTAGGAAGATATGACCAGAGTACAAGAAGGAAGAGTTTGAAAAAGAAAAGCAACCAATGTCCTTTCTACTAAAGAGTGTTTACAACAGGAACATTCCTACTTTGGGAACATTCACGGGAACGGCACATCAATGGCCGCGACTTTAGCCTCGTACTCTTCGATAAATCGAAACACAAAATGAAACCACAGAATATCTAGATAACAATATATTTTTGTCATCAACGACAAACTTAACAACAGACTACAACATAGATCTTCTCAACGGAACACCTGCGAAGTTTAAACGTTGTAACTGTGAAATGTTTACCAACACGAGAACTAGCTAAGGTCGATTAGTTACAAAATTCACACTAACCTTACACCGTCAGGGAAACCAAACGCCAACACAAATGGACGGCTCACAATAATCAGGTGTTACGCGTATATGTAAGATAAAAGCTGTTGGTAAACAAATCTTACAAAAATATATGATTTAAATGCAAATTAAACAAATCATAAATGTTTTAACATGATATTTTCCCATTTTTATTAAAATAAATCTTATACACTACATTTAAAATTGCTTTTGATTCGACGTGTTAAATACATAAACGATGAATTGACTCAAATAAAGACTGGCTCGCCAGCCCGATGTTTAAATATATATCCACATTCCACTTAATGTAACCATACAAACTTATAGGTAACTTTAAATACATTAGGTATAAGTTAAATTAACTATAATTACTCGTACAAAATATAGTTGTTTCAGTGCATACTCTGTTTATTTCTTTATTTAATTAAATTTATTTAAAGGGATAAAATTTCAAATTCTGGAAAGGCGGATGACTATGTGTGACTTAATTTTATACTATTCACATGCTTAAAAAAACGAAACTATTATGTATGTATTGAAAATAGTTTCTACGTGTACAATGTGAAAACATGGATTTTAAAATATTTATTTTTATGCAACGTGTTTAGGTACAATTTCCAATTAAAACATGAATGACGTAATGCTCAAATCCTAACATTTAGAAGCGTACCTGTGTAGCGTCGACATACAAAGTAGAATAAAATCTGTATCAGTACTGGCGGGAGCGTCGCAAACTGTACACACATATAGAGGGGATTGTCAAATGCTTTTGGCACTAACTTCAATAAATATTTATATTAATTTTATATTACAAATACATCAAATCTGATATTTACAGCTTATGTAGTAGGTACAGATATATATTTACAACAGTACATGGAATCTTTGTCGACAAAACGAAATAATGAAATCAGTTAGAGCATATTACATTTATACAAGGTATATGTAATACATTATTGGAACGTGTACAATATCTACAGCCTGTTGTTATATTAGAAGCACTAGCAACACACATTGATATATCGGAAAATATGTTTTATATATATATTGACCACGTCATTAGATATAATATTCACTTTGTGACTGACTATACATTTGTGACGTCTCAAGATCTCTATAATATTATATCAATTTATATCATTGCCAAAAATTTGTTTATTGATCTAACATCTAACATAATATTTGGTTATATTGCACACATTCACTTATATCTACTTTTATAAATAAAAGAGTGGGCTAAAATCCCTCTCCGCCATAATTTCGTTAACTCACCGCTTATCTACCTGATGGAATGACATGTTTGACGCACCGTCGATGTGGCCTCGCTAAGCAAACTGAACCAAGCTATGCTCTATAGAAATTATGTAGGAAACATGCCAATGGAAGATTTATTAATAGTGAAGTAATTGAGATATATTGAAATTACTAGTGTATATAATCAAGGGATTCGTGATTTTGACTACGATAAAGGAATTTGATTAAAAAAAGATGTAAACAAAAAGGGAGCAGCTTGCTTAGGGGCGCGCGTCATGCTGCAAGCTCTGCTCTACAATGACGATGGCTCTAGGCTGCTAGCTGGCGAGTGCATGCTAGCTGCATGTCGGATGAGCTGCCGCCGACACAACCTCCCGCTACGCTGATGGCACATGGATGACTCACCCTCGTGACTCCTTGATGAAATGCTATGTACGCGCTGATCAAAAGCACTATCGAACTCTACTGAAAACTACATGTGACATGATCCGAGATGTCGAAAATTTGAAAGATGATCTCTTTCCATAGCACCATTTCCAATCAATAACTATTAGCACGATTCGTTTCAAAATGAACATCGTAAGATCTATGTTATCGTCATCTTTTTACAAATCTATTTGCTATTTAAATTAGTTACGGAATTGAATAGATCGAATCTACCTGCAAAATTTTTATCGTGATCTTTTAAAATGTGTGATTTTAAGATGAACTTATAGTAATTGGTAAAAGTAGGAGAATTTTCATTTTATAAAATTCAGTCGCTGACTACTGGTAAAATTGGTATGCTACTCTAGAAAATGATTTACAAAATCGTTTCATACCACCCGAAAGTCCCTTTAAGAAAGTGGGACGATTTAGAAGAAAATTTTGAAACTTCTCGGGCAGTGTGCTTCGTAACTAATATTTTTTTCAAATTCTGGACAATTCGTCAAGGTGTAAAAAGTTTGATTGCCTCCCTGTGCCATTAAACTGTATAGCCTACTAGATCACCTGCGTCGTGACGCCAGTTCAATCCAATATCTCTTCATTGCGATGCAACCTCAGATCCGTAGAGTTGATGTCGATGTTCATCGTCCGTTCAGTTGTCAGGTCCCCTGTAGAGCAAACGCGCTTCGCTGACTGCCCCGCTTCCGCTGCCACGATACCTTCCGCCAATGTTTACGACGCGTCAATGACGCGTAGATATTAAAAACCCTGGTGATTTTTTTTCGTGATGGAGTAAATTGTCCTATCGACTCTAGATCAAGAGTTGGAGTTCGATAAGGTTCGTGTAGTGCTGGAGCTTGGAGCAGTAGTTGTCGTGCGCGTTTAAAAGAGCATGTGGCAGCGCAGGTTGGAGTTGGCTATTCCGTGGTGGGGTCGGTGAGGTCGGCCCGCAGAGTCGCGCTGCCCAGCGCGACCGGCGGGTCGCTGGCGGGGAGGGAGAGTAGATGTTAGGCCTCCAAAAAAATTAGCGCGGTTGGCTTTGGTTCCAGATTGGATTTCTTTGCTTCAACCACAAGGAACTCGATTTCCTGAAATAAGAAATGAAATCAAGTTTATAAGGAGTTAGTTTTCCATATAGCATAATCTTCGACTAATACGTATTGAAGCTGGCTTGTGAAGCCTGAGTTTAGAAAGGTCGTTTATAAAAGTCTTACTTTCTGAATCCAACGCGTGTCAACAACGGTTCAACAATTTTAACTAAAGCCTACCATACCTAACCCCTTGTGAAGTCTACGAGTATCCGCCTTACTACAAAACTGTGTCATCGACATCTTCGTACGCACCGGTTTGTCCCTCTGTGCGAAAGACTCCGCTATGAGCCGCGCCACGTCCTGGTGCTGCATGCCTTCCACCCGGTGGCCGTCCACCGCCAGGATCAGCTGCCCCACCTCCAACCCGCCTGCCTCGTACGCTGCACCGTGCTCCTGGAAATGGTCAAGTTTTGTTTTTATACCTTTTATTTTTTTATTATATAATTTTTCACCGCCAGTACTAGTACGGAATTATTCGGCCCAGAATTGATTATTAAAAAAGCTTGAAAAACCTCCAGAAAGCCAATGGTAATTTACAGAGATTGCGGTTATCCAATTACATCGAATTCATATATTAATGAATATTTTTGACTTTTACCAGATTTAATTGGAAAAAATAGAATATTGAAAAAAATGAGGCAGTTGGAACTCACGTGGATATTAATTATTCTAGGCAGCGGATGCTTGGTGTTAGCTCCGCCTTCGATCGCGATGCCGAGGATCGGCTTGGTCTTCTTGACGGTGATGTGCAGGTTGCCGTGGTGGTCGGACACCACCCGCGCCGCGCGCCCCTCATCTAGCTGCGGGTCCCCGTGCTGCAGCCGCTGCATGGACTGGTGGCGCCGGATCCCGCCCCGCTCTTCAAGTAAACCCCCTCCGTCCTCCTTCATGTCGAAACTTCTCGACAGCTTATGCGCTAATTCCTGCAAAAACAAACACGTTCAAAACTGCAAGAACAATATCCCAATACTCAATGTCCAAAGATGAAGTGAGACACAAGGACGCTGCGATGATACTTACAATGATTTGAACCTAATACCTATTTCTATATACCACATCCACACTAAACTGTAACTCTACGACGCTAAACAGCAAAGTTTATTTCAGCCTCTAATTACAAGTTAGTGCTCTAAAGAAATATAGTTGACGTGTGTAGCTGGGCGGCAGAGGGCAGTAACATGAGTGAGTGGTTCGCGGCGACTGCAGGTACGTCCGCGGCGGTGCCTTACGACCTTGTGCCTCTCAGTTACATCATGTACAGTGATCAGTATACGTCGAATGTATCGAGAAGCTGTAAGTGAGATGTGTGCTGGAGGCTTGGAATCATGCGTATCGATCACTCGGTGGCGTGGTTCAAAGTGGATTTATTTTACAAGTGTACAAATGTATCATGAATAGTTTCAACCCGGTTACCTAAATAGGCGGAATTCATTTTCCGCAAAGTAACACAACCATAAATAAACGTAATATGAAAAAAGAAAAGGAATTTAAAAAAACCTTGCGAACCAATTTCATTCCGTTTTCAATGCATATACGCCACCATGCGCTGGTTGATTTAATAAAATTAATAGGTAAAGGAAAGATGAATTTGGTATCTATTCACATCTATACAACACTAAATTTTGATAAACCGCAATAAAATACTAAATTCTTCATGCAGCACTTTAGCTCGAACCATTCCAAGACAATAGAATTACCTCTACAGGCTATAATAATGAGAGAACGAGAATGAAAATTCAATTTAACGAATGTGTGCTGTACTACTGTTAAATAAACGTAATCAATGGATTAACTAAAACTGTAAGGCGAACTCAACAACGAAATGAAGTGCCACGGTAAAAGAAGTGAAAACATACAATGAAAAAATAAAATCTATTACACCAAGCAATCGTTTGGTTTTTGAAGCGAGAATTTCCAATGAATAATTTTAAAAGATTTTTTCGTAATTAATTATCGTGCAAATGTAAGAATCGTCAATGTGCTAGGACAGTTCGCTGGTCGTTCCGTCGGCGGAGGCCGGGCCACTTACTAGAGGTCGTCCCCAGTACCATGATTTAACTTTCTGCGTCCAGCCACCGAGTGATGAGCGCAGCCCCTCGAGATAGCCGCACTGAAACATCACACTCGCTCAGGACCAGATCCGCGGCTGCTAGTGCGCGCCCGCGCCGCGCTGCCTACCCTCCATTGACTACTGCTCTATGTATCTCCTCTGTCGCTGGGAACCGGCCAGCCGGACAGCTTGTTCGCTGTCCCGCCTCACTCCGCGACACAACCAAGTGTTCATTGTCATGTTATGTTACGGTGACTGTTCAAGCAACTAGGATAAATCTACCTCAATGGACAACCTACGACAGTCCTTTAACATTATAATCTCATACGAGGTCTCTAGCTACGAAAGAGCATTTACTTTGCTTCCATGTAGGTTCTAAGAGAAAAGTCAGGGTTCAAGATAGTAGTGATGTACAACATGATACAGAAGTAATAAGAGCAGAGACTACTGTTTCTAGCCAGCTACAAATAAATAGTAAGGCAATGTCTTCGTCTGCAAAGCCTTACTTAGTTCAATTTACTAACCCCTTTAGGATCATGGTAAAACTGTAAATACTGTCTAACATACAAAGTTCATAATAATTAAAAATCTAATTCTGTTATAAAATTTTATTTGATAATTATATTTAGAACATACCTGATCCTGTGACGCGTGTAGAGTTTGTAGAAGTGCATGGAACAAAGAAATGTTATTGTTAAACTAGTTATAGTTCTTTGAAATCTGTGGAAAATGGCCGCGGCACTGACGCAAACTCTGTCGACAAGTTGCAAACTTTCAAGTCATGCAACAATTTTGCTCCATTGTGTTCCCACTGTTTGCCTGGCATCGCGTCGACTTTCCAGCGATTGTGATGCCTTTGGTAGTGACAACAACAATTTGAGTTATTTGTCGTAAAAAAAATATTCAGAGGCGAATTCATCTTGCTATTGTTTCTTTATAGCGATTTTTGGTTGCGCAATATTGTTTACTTGTGAGTTTTGTACGATTGGTATAAATCGCGATGCGTATGTGGTGTCATAAGTGGATTATTTCTGAGTATTCGCAGCGGGTATCGGAGGCCGTATCTGGAGCGGTGGGACGCGTCTCGTTAGTGTCTGGTATAAATAAGGCGATAGCATCGGCCGGCGGCCGACACGCGCACGCTGCTGCCGACGCGACGCGACGCGCCACCGATATCACTTTGCTATCTCTATTTTACTATCACAGACCAAAAAGCAACTAAATTCTACTTAAGAGAGCACCTGCCATCGCCCTGTGATCTGTAACCATCGAAAACGTATAATATTACAACCAGCGCAACTTTATATCGCGCATCGGCAATAATTGCAGCTAATCTAAGTGTATTAACTGTTACCGTGCCCTATAGAAAGTAATTACGTTTATGATCTATGTTGTTCTGTAACTTGTATAAGGCTAGAAAAGAAATACATAAACCCATTGATAAATCAAATTTTGTCCTAACTTTTTTATATACATCCTACTAATTATTTGCTTCGTTTTTTGCTTTGTTCTAGCATGATGCGTATGACAGCAAGACAGAAAGATATGTATAATAGTACCGACTGGTGCGAAACATAGTGAAAAAAGTAGGTAGTACCTAAAATATAAATAAATATCAATGACCTATATAATCAAATGGTAAGTCACCGATACCTTTTATTTATATTTATTTATTTTACGTAAGTAGGTAATACTCTCCTTTTGTTAGTTACTCTTTGCTACCACGCTGTCTCCATTTTAGCATGATCTAGCTCAAATGTCAATGGCTCTTTAGATGTATTTATGTTTTCTGTAGAAAGGAGATAAGTAGTAAAAGAAGACTTGACAATAATACACACATCTGAAAACACTAATGTGCCGCATAAGGCTGTTCAACTTCGGTATTCGCCTACAGGTCGAGGTCATACGCAGTGTCCTATTACAAGCTATTTCTGATATGAAAATACATAAGGCATACACTTTATAGATGCGCGTTAGAACGAGGTCCGCGTCAAGATTACAAGTTGGAAGTTTTTAGGACGTGACGCTTACGGCACTTTTGGTATTAGGTAAACGCACTATGTTACAACGCGGCCCGCCTGACATTGATCCTACTTTACTTTACGATCACGACCACAAATTTTTACAATATCGAACCGAGCTCCGTATCACGACCCTCGCAAACGACGCAAAGATAATTTTATTGAGTGTGCGAACTCCGGGTAATATCGTTACTTAGAGCACGAGCACCGTTATGTTATAAATTTGAAAGGTAACTGCCGTTTTACTAAAGTCGACGAATAACGTTATCTGACATACAATGACTCGTCAAGTCAATTATAAGTTATTGATACTTCTGTGTTTTATCTGTACTCAAGGCCCGTTACTTCGATTAAGTTTACAGTCAATTGTAATATTGAAGTTCGTTAGCGGCAAGCCCGTTTGATGAAAAACGACGATTTATTGTGAAATTGATTAATGAACTATAGTTTTATTCGGTATTTTATCAGTCACGAATAATAGAAGTGTGAAAGGCAGGCAGGAGACAAAGGTCCGCCCACCAGAGAAACCTACAGTAGAATAGTCTTGAAGGCATTATTTTCGCTTTTACTTTGCCACGGATAGATAGACTACGCTTCACTAATCGCCGTAAGAGCTGGATTGATCGAATTACCAACTTTCTGTGGTTTGTGAAAATTGATAGGCGTTAATCAATGCCGCGAATTATCAATGATAGTGATTGCGACCACGCTCAAATCGTGTTCTGTGGTCTCGACGATGATAACATTGAATTACTTTACTCGCCTATAAAGTACTTAGTACCTAATTAAATAACTAACCAACGAACAAGTACGGCTTAAAAAAACGTATTTTTCATGTATGAAACTTTTGCGTGTATGAAGCGAAACAATGATTTGCGATGTAGATTAGTGACATTATTCACTACAGATTCTCCCATATATACCCACTTCCTTAATAACTGTTTTAAACAATATATTATTTTATGTGTTATTTATAAAAACACCGGTAAGAAGTTGGAAGTATGATAGAATCTCAGCCAAGAGATAGTCTGCAATTTTAATAAGAATCTGGAGTGTGATATCAAAACTGTGATAATTGCCAGTTAAGAGAATCTAGATCGCGCATGCGTAATGCTCTCTGCAACGTGTGGCGCCATGCAATACTTTTCACTTTCCGGCGATTATTATCCTTTTAGCCGTAAATGTTTTTTACGTAACAATCACGCAATGAAGGAAGTATGTCGAGTTTTGTTATACACGCGATGGAAATGTGCCTGCAAAATAATATAATTAGCCTTTATTCAGTTACGCATTGCAACTACATGTACTGTATATTATGTATAAGAATATATAATATCAGCCCACGGTGGAGCAGCGTGGTGGAGCATGTTCCTTAGCTTAACACCTCCGGTTGATTGAGGGAAAGCTCAGTACTTAGGTATACCTATTATATGTATTTAAATATAGGTAATCTGGACATTGTATGCTTATTTGACTGCGACTCTGAATTCTGAAAACTACGGTTTATTTTTTAATAAAGATTTGCAAGTCTAACCCAACTTTTTAGTTAATCTTTTCTTTGTTCAGTATATTATCTGTCTCCCACAGTACTTAATTGTACACATTGTGCATTTAAGAAGTTACGATAGTCGCACCTAGTCGGATGAGCTCAACAACGATCCGACCGACCTTGTTAGATTAAATATCAGTTTAAATCGTAATAAAGCCTCGGCAGGTGGTATAGAACTAATTACGATGGTTTTTTTGTAGCTCTGTCCACGCAATGAGAGGTACTGTCGGCTTTTAATGGCACCAAATGCTGCCTCTTGTGTTTTTATATTACAGTTTCCGGTATATCCAGTTTTGGTCAGATGTCTGCGCCGTGGGAACAGGCCGGCGATAAAGCTTTTCTTTGCCATTGTCTCTAGAATACATACATAGTGTTCTTAACTGTGTTAAGCAAATTAATATGCTTGGAAATTATATATGCACCAAGTAACTGTACTTCTTGGACTATTGTATTTCGACCCGATTGACTATACCAATTTCAAGGTATACGAAAACGACGTTCACTTACGCTAATGATATCTGATACTGTGGATCGCATTGGTCATCGATACCTTTTATTTATATTTACAACAGATCGATAGAACTAAAATAGGTACCTACGCTTGCAGTTTACATAACGCCGGCTTTCACGAGTTGTTCGGCGGCTTCATTCATAAATCCAGTCGACACGATAGCCTTTTCTTTTGTCTATCACACGCCTTGTGCTTTCATGTGTTGTGAAATCGTTCAAAATGCTGTTTGATTGTACTATTTGGGAGGCGCTTTCTTTAATCACGTCATTGAACCGATCCTTGCACGTGGGTGGCCAGTGGAGCCTTCTCTATACCAGGTGTACGGTGTACTAAATGTATAGTCGCTTGCGCGGCGTTTGGAGTTTGGAGTGAACTGGATTCGCACCGTGAGCGTGGAGCCGCGCGCCCCGGCCAGTCTCACTCGCGCACCCGCCGTTGATGCACGTGCACGCGTCAATTGCCTTCTTCCAACTTGTTTACAAATAACGCAGTGTGATACTTGCTCTCAACAGGATAACCGTGACAGGTAAGCTAAATCTTAAATTCAGGTCAATGCTTCGATCGTGGCTCAATCTCAGCCTGCTTAGTTTGAAGGTCCGCTGCGGTGTAAACAATGCCTTTACACTGCTTTTGTTTTCGGTCATATGCGTAAAACATGTGGGCAATAGTTTGCACAATTATGTTCAAGCTAGTCTTTACTACTTTAATGTTAAAACCAATTGGTTGTTTAAATCTTCATCTATGATTAGAATAAACTATCTGTATGTTTACGACTTCTACAAGAAACACAATACAAATCTTTTGTTTCCCACTCCCGGACGGGACATGGGTAGTAAGTCTCGGTTATGTAAATGATAATTACGTACCATTACTCTCCATAATTGACGTATTAATTAGGGGACGATGTTTTGGTTGTAAAATTGTTTTGTCCTATTCATGCCTGTCCACTTTCTACTTTTACTAGATTATTTGTATAGTTTTAAAATGTTTTATTGACATGATCAACATTGCTTAGTGTAACTTAATCTGCATTCACATAAAGATGGATATTGTTTCTCTCACTTAGTTTATTATTCAGAGCACATTCATCAAAGCGAGTTGAGCCTGCCACCAGCCGGTTCTTTTTGGGCCACGGACAAAAAATATAGTCCTCGTTTCGCTTGCCACTGCAACCTGCAGCAATGCCAACTTGACTGATATGAAAGACCAATACCTGAGTATAATAAGAGTGTTATATATATTTACCGAAATTAAGTCATAAACCACAGCAGATATTGGCCGGAGGGTAGGTAGGTTGCGCGGTAATCTCGGCGGCTAATGGTGTCACGCTTGACTGACGCCTCTGCATGCAACAAGGACGCGGCAGATGGCCTCCGAGAGACATCAACGACCATTGTGCTATTGTAAATTATGCACCTTTTTACCATCTATCACAGACACGCAGATCCGTGACACGCTTTCTATGTTCCGAAAGCTTTTACTGCGGTTTCTTTAATTAAATAACCTACCTTACCGGTTCATTCCACTAATCGTGATTTTTATACACCTGTATCTGTGCATTGCTACGGTACATTTGAGCAGGAAGTTTTATCGCGGCATCTATGTCACGGAATTCGCAGATATCTTTGATTTCTATTGTGCGCCGGAGAGTGCTCTCTGCACAAGAAATATCGTCAAGATCACGATCCGCAGACGTGGTTCGCAACGGGGTTAATGTTACACCGTACACCTTCCTTATACAGTTGTCTGGGACGGAACGATAGCCTTCTGGCCCTTCGGAAAGCACCGTTTTCTTGGCCACGGCATGACTTCTATTAGTGTGTTGTAAATGAGGTATTGTGCAACCAGCAGCTGCCGTATGAACGCTAACAACGGAAACGTTTGTTGGAGACTTGCTTGTACATTTCTCTATATGGCGTAGTGCCAAGTGTAGTGCACATTACGTAAGTGAACACCTTTATTAAAGCGGTAAAGATAAGCGGCAGTGGGAATCATCGTTTAGGCTAAAGTACTGGCATGATAGGTCCGCCAAAGCGGTGTAGCGCAGATTAGCGGTGACCCGTGGGTCAGCGCTGCGCACGACCAACACGCCGAGATTAGATCGAACCCTCTAATGATCTCCGCTACCCGGAACACTGGACGTATTGATTACTAAATGCGAAAGCCTTACTAACGACCGATTCAAAATCAAGGAAGAAGATATTTATAGCGCACTAACTGCGCTAAGAAGAAATCAACAAAATATACCACGCAGTAAAGCTAAAGCCTTAACTTTAATAGGAACGAAGCCATTTATTTTCGCTGACAAAACGATCTCGCAACGCGGTGGACAGTATGGCAAACGCTGTCAGTTCTTTCTATAAAAATGTTTTGTTATAAATCATGAGCAAACTTATGTAACGACGTCACGTACGTAAAGTTGAGATTTATGGAAAATATAACTTCATAAATAAACTTATTAATATGCCTAACAAAGTTGCGAACACGTTAATTTGTGAAATAACTTCACGTACTTAATGTAGCTTTTTACAAGGAGTCAGAGTTCCATATATTCCAAATACAATATTTGGAGGAAAGTTTCGATGTCTTTTTTCTTGTATTTTTAGCTCTGTCGTGTCCACGCGAAGACAGCTATAAGGAACTAAACAATGATAAGTAAGTAAGTACTTACAAGTCAACAGAATAGACGTGTATCGGGCAAGTAAACAAAGTGAGTAATTACCGCGTGGGAGTACTGACGAATGCCCGGACTACAACCGCTAGGCAAACATACCACGCAATGTTTGACGATATATCTACACTCATGAGCAATGTCGACGTCCAAGTCTTTTTTCTCAAAAAGTACTTGGGTCACATCAAATCGACCATAAAGAACAACATTTTCTTATATGATTTATGGGTCCCTGTCAGCATTAAGCCTATAATGCTGAATCATCCTTAAACAAGTCATTTTATCCAACTTAAAAAAGAAACTGAAATAAAATAGAGGGTCTAAAGAAATGCTATTGGAATTTCCAGAGGACTATTTTATCAACGATATCATTCTTTCGTTTTGAATTATTTGCACCTTTTTCTTTCCTTTGGTAATTCCAAGCTCTTTCTTTACCTGTTATCATCGCCATAATTCGCGTTATGGATTGTTATAATATTCTCGACTTCTCGTATATACAGACTTTCATGATGCAAATCCAATCACGGATGCGTCAATTTCTCTATGACATGTTGTGCTTACATCAGGGATATTAAAAGTTATACTTACTCCAGGTAATAAGACTACTAGTACTCCAGGTAATATCGGCTCCGGTTTCCTCGTAAGACGTTCAAGAGCTTGACACTGGGTGACCTGTCAACCTACGCGCTTAGGAATAATGAGCGTGATAGCGTCACTAGTAAGAGGTAGAGAAGACACGTGTTTGCCTCAAGCAAAAAATAAGAAATGTTTCGTTCTGTCTCCCTTTAAATATTTGCTTTAATTTTTTTCAATAGGTCAATGGTGCGTCAATAATTATAGAAGTAAGGGAGGGATGGTTCTCCATCTGTCATTGAGGCTAAATACGAAAGTTTTCGTAATCTAATTAGATATACTTCGTCTCCATATTACCGTCTCATACAGACTGGCATGTTTCCTCTGATACATAGAAAACAGGGCGGTTATTAGAGTGTGTATGTCGCGTGAACATCGAGCTCACGACACGTCTGGTCTGTCCCGCTAGTCTAGTCAAACACCTACAAACAGTGGTTAGCACCTCAGTAGCATCCTGTACTAAACATGTGACATTTTTTATAACTTGATACTTAGTACCTAGGTATACAGCCTAGTGCGAAGGTGACATATTGGGAAAATGTATTGTTCTTTTCTTACATCAGTCATATGTATATAAGGTTTATTTTATCGGGTAAAATTTCACAGTTCAAATAATGTGAATTCTCATTACTATATTTATATTCGTGCAATGAAATCTAACGGTTAATTAGTCAAGTAGATAACATCAGTGTTACCACACTAATTAGTTTCGTACAAAGTATTGAGTCATCAAAGAGTCATTGACTTCAAATAAAATATTTTTGGAAAATGTGACTTAACATAACTGTGAATGCGTGTCTTGATAACGGCTGTCGATTGGCGTGGTCAGTTGGTCATAGGAGTATCTCTCATTGGACATTATAACACCTATGTTAGTAGATGTTAAGCAAATAAGTATACGCTATTGACAACTAGTTCAGAACACCTCCTTCAATTCGCTTTCGAGCTGTTTAATGATATTACGATTCGTGAGTGCGTGAGAAGGGGAGGGCTTGTACCTAGCGATATAGTAGTCGAATATAGGCTGTTCGTATGTTTTTTATTTAAAGTGTAGAAAGTGGCGTGACGAGCCGGAGGGAAGTGGGCGATTGCAGGAAATATTAGGTCAGACCAGTCGGCTTCTCTTCCTGTTTACACGCCCAATCTTTACAGTTTCCTGCGAACTGGCTTATGTTAATGAGTAACTGGACACTGTATTCATTAAACCTAATGCATAACGGGGTTATTAACTCTGTACACGGACAAACTTGCCTTTGTTCCCAGGCGAAGGATACATCTCCTGTGGTTGCTGTTTATCATAAAATGTTTTTATTTAATTCTTCCCTCTCTTTTTTTTTGACGTGACTTTTTGTGCCGCTTATGGCATTGACTACTTGGCCAGATAAAACTCTCTCTTCTATCGTGCTGGTTGGGAGGTGGATAACAAACCACAACAACCCTGGTGTCAGGGTTAAAATTGTATGTTTTTATCTGACGGGATCCTCTATGCCCGTGTGCCCGCATCGTATTGTGTACCGTCACCTCACACCGGGCATTCAACTACTAATGCAGACATGCTTCTTCTGGAGAACGTTGTCTTCAGTTCTCTTGATTCTCTTATTTTGTTGTCCTATCAACCACGACGTCTGTCTGCCGAATTACTAATTTTAATTTGAAAGCCACGTTACGAATACCGTGTTGCCACTTTAAGCTGCTGCCCGATCTCCGACATATTCAGGTAACATACATAGACAGACGTTCATAACTATCTAAACTGGTGGAATACAATATCTTTGTCACCTACTAACTATAAAAACAAGCGAATCTACATTACACGAGCACACAATGTCATAAAGTACGTCAAACATATAATTATACTTTACTGTGTCACGTGAAACACCATGCAATTTTCAAGTCTTGTGATTGCGTTTCTCATGTGCGAAGAAATCGCAAGTGCAAGTGTGTTGGTAACTCTGATAATAGTGTCTCGGTGCGTGACTGGGGCATGAGTGAACTGGCGTAAAAACTGTACTAAACTAGAACATATCCATTAACACTGCCAGTCACGGTGAAATTGTCTCGGGTGCTTTGTTTACATTTATTTTTTATTTGCTTTTCCGTATTTTAAGCAAGTGTTTAAGCGTGACAAGCTGTTTATGTAGTCGTGAATAACATTGTACTGTAGCAGTTCATTCGCTGCCAATTAAGTTTCAACAAAATGTAAATCTCCCTTAACTGGCGTTTGAAAGGAGTTTGCATTTTAATTGTCAAGTAAGATATACGAGTGCGTTTGTAAGGTCCAGGGCGCGACCCCGGAACGGATCGCGACCATGGGAACCAACTGTTACAGAAATGTTTCGCTCGCTCCATCGAACTTTTAGCCCATACAATTGCAACAGCACTGGCCATTTCCAAACCAATTAAATTATGGGAAAGTTGGCAATCAAGCTTGTTAATTGAAATAGTTTCTAGCTGAAAAACGGTCTACTTTATTCTATGGTGATAAGGGAATAATGGTCTAACATAATACGGGTTTTATGAAATTACAACTGTGTCTAATATTGTTACGGCTTTCTAAGTTAGCATACCTGACCAGGAACAACTCTCCACTTGTCTATCGGAGGGGTAATAAACCTTACTTCACACAGTTATTCCATCGATGACTGTTACCGTGAATCAATAAAGGAAACGGACACAAAAATTGTAGTAACCTTGATAATCTGACTCATAACATAAGAGAAAGGACTTATAAAGGATTCAAAAACAACAAAACTTTTTAAGTGCCTAAGCGAGTATCTGATACACTCAACGGGAGAAAGTAATACATACGTACGTTACCAGCACGACGTGTTACTTATGGTGTCACGTACCTACTGAAGCAATTTGACCCGTACCGGTAACAACGACCATTAGAGTATAATTTGGGATAACCTACAGAAGCATTCCACTCCCGCGCTTTCTTCGCGCAGTCACGATATTTTATACGTGAAACATGACTATGAAATGTTTACACTTTGATGACGGCATAAATTTAAATTATTTGATACTTGAAATGCGATTCTTTATCGAGATTTTTATTAGTAATTACCATCACAGATTTAAAATAACAATACTAACGTACGACGCATGGATACTTATAAGAGATATATCTAAGATATGGCTACGTTTCTCATAATTAATTCTCTATTACTTTCCATTATTTACATGTTCCATTGTAAATGTTAATGGATGAATGACGCGCGTGGGCTGCGCACGCGCCGTCTCGCGCCACTTCCGGCAAGCCTGTACTCCTCTCAAGCGAAACATTACTCGTATTGTCCCCATACTTTAAATGCAATTTCTTCAAATATATCACACGAAAAGGACTTATAACACATGTTTTACTGCCAGTTACCAGTAATAGCCTCCGGACTTTTATAGTGTGGAACAATCCAAAGCTTCTAGTCCAAAGCACTTTCTCGTTAGTAATCACTAACCGATTTCAATGTCTATTATTACTTTTTACTTCACTATGAAATAACGTACCAAAAATATTGTATCTTTTTCTGTAAAGCGACCTCGATCGGTAAAGGTGATTCGCTAATCATCTGTCCTATTGTGGGGTTTACTAGATAGTTGTATATCAATGTTTGCGAGTCATTGTATTGTCGGTAGGTGCCGGCTTTTTCTGTGATTGTCGCGATTCTCACCCACGACTATGAGTCACGACGCGACCAATTCCTAACTAAACCAGCGCACCATAAAGTGAGGTTATTCGCTATAACAATCTGCTTTCTCGCGCACATTACATCACTACTTCACATTAACATCCTTACTGCGTGGCAGTAATTTCATCCGTTTCCAGTGCTGATAAATCTGACGTACGTATCAGTTCCTATTAGCTATTCATACAAAGCGGACGACAGCGCATTGTGATGATTTTATCTAAACAACTGTTAGATATACCGCCTTGTTATATGAAACACGCAATTTGAAGTTCGAAAGCGTCAAAGAGTGTAATGCCACCGTTTAGCCACACTTTCGCTGGAGAAAGCCAATCGTGCATTAAAAATCTTTGTCTTAGCGTCTGTGATGCGCGGGCGCAGCGCCTGATCGTTAATCACCTGTATTATCATGCGGTAAACCAGTTTAAAAACACTGCCAATATAAAAAGCAATAAGCGCATTTTCTTGAAGATTATTCTTTGTTTACCGGCGTGAAATTCAATAGAGCTGTTTAATTACCAAGAAATGGATGACGTCATTGTAACATGCAATTGGATAATTGTTTTTATGCTCCAAAGAAAGAATAGCTATCGAGTGCAAACTAAAACAACCCTCAATCTGGTGGTTTGTTGAAAACGCAATTGTTACCATACCGGCAGAATAAACAAGTCAGATGTTGTGATTACTAAGCTGCCTATTATAAGACTATTGTACAATGGGCATTGTACTTCGCTTATATAAACCAAGGTTTAAATACGTGATTTGGAGTAATCTTAGGTTGCGTAAATGGAGAATTATATACTGTTCTTACTTAAAAGGTCATGTAGAAGGTATATCTAACATTACAGTTTCCTTGATCGATATTAGATACTCGAGAATAAGTCTTCGAATGTGTGGAGTGGCCGTCTTCCCACGCTCGCGGTATTATTTATGTTATCCTATCATTATATTTCGTTTCACACCGCTATCCGCGAAATCGATTCTATCTCCGAGTCATCATCAATTTGCGAGCTATAAAAACTTTATACTTCCTAACTATAAACTTCTGGACTCTTCCAAGTATCCGTTGATTACGCCGCGTGCGTCAAACTTGTTTTTTTTTTTAAAGACTGTTAAAAACAGTATCCATTAATAATTTTCTGAAAGCAACCCTAATTTGAAAGTTAGGATATTTTTTAATCTTTCATTCACGGACAGAATATAAATTGAAGTAGAAACGTAACGTGATTGACCAAATTAGTTACTTAAATGTAAGTATTTAACAATAAAGATATTGCAGTAAGACGTATATCAAGAGTAGGTCTGTTATACCGCTTAATAGACGGGCAATGACAGGGTAATCTATCGCTTGTCAGAGTTTAGAACAGCGATCATTTGTCCGCAGGCACTTCACCTATAGGTCACTTGTAACTGTTGAGGCCAGCAGTTCCTAACTGCATCATTCAAATGCAGTTGTATTTTATTGCTTTACTAGGGAAAGCAAGCATTCTTAGTCGACTTATTATTGACTCATTACTGTATATAGGGGATTCATTAATACTGCACTGCAAAACATGTTTTGTAATAACGGAAATATACTTAATTGTAAGCCGTTATTTATATATTACTAAGATTACGCATAAGTTGTGCTAAATGCATTTGAATAAGAAGCTGAACCAAGTCAGGTCAAGTTGCAAGCAATGCCCTCGATTACCTTTCCTTATAAGACATTTCGCGTTGGCATTGGCACCCACGCTGCGTTGTGGCGCCACCGCGACGCGGAATCGCGAATGTTACAGCTTGGAACCAAAGGTTGCACCACTGACCATCGCGCAACTCTTGACCAACGGACCGTTCAGACTGCATGTTGCCTC
Organism: Pectinophora gossypiella; assembly: GCF_024362695.1. Taxonomy (NCBI): domain Eukaryota; kingdom Metazoa; phylum Arthropoda; class Insecta; order Lepidoptera; family Gelechiidae; genus Pectinophora; species Pectinophora gossypiella. The sequence continues at coordinate 6,272,920 of NC_065404.1, forward strand.
TACGCTCGCATAATGAGAAACGATAGAATCTCCAATTGATACCCGAGTGCCGGGTGCAATATGAAGTTACGCACTAAATTTCCGATGATATCTCACTCTCGTGACTTGAAACAATTTTCGTTGATAGCAAAATCGTCTTACATCATATGACACTAGGTACCTAAAAATTGCTGGAAACAGTTTTCAGTCACGATTGTTGATCGTAGTTCAATTACACGTGTGTTCTATTCTTACATTACGTAAATAACTAAGTAACTATACTTTTCTTTACAGGAAACACGACTCAAGACTACGCACATCCGTACGTGACGACCACATCTGTCTTAAAATGGAGAGCTGGCTCGATGACGTAAAGCGTGTCAGGATCCCCCGGCCCAAGTTTGGCGGGAAATATCCGGCGGAACCACCCAAGGACTACCTGGAGGAGTGCGGCACTGATATGGCCAAACAGAGACACCACGACGCCAAAGACCTGACGAAAGCCACGGAAGAACTACGTCGAACGTTGCAAGAGAAGCTATGACCGCGCTTATTTACAGATAAATTAGGATTAAGCTTGTAGACTAAAGTCCATTGACGTCAAGTTTGAATGATAACGATAACTCTAAACTTTTGAAGAGGCTAAACAAACCCCTTTGTTAAACCGACGTGAATAAGGGACGTCGCTAGATGGGTCCCTTGATTAACAAGCGGGGAGATCGGACGCCTCGTAATTCACGCAGCCTGACGGCCGCGAGACACGGTCTGTCACAGGCAGGCAGCTGTATACGAGCAGCCGTGCACACTACTAAACGATTACGCAAACGTTAGATGCAGATACCATCTCGGTAAGGAAAGCGACTGCTCAGAATGTCACAAAGAATTCGATCGGTTAATCCGTTGATATAAGCAATACATTGGCGACATTTGTCCGAATATTTGTATCATTGAAGATGTTTTAGCTTTATAAATAAACATTGACAGCAGAGTAATAATTGGTAATGGCAAGTAAGTGAAACACAACAAACTGTGTAGAGACGATAATCATCCATTCCACACTGAGATTCCACCGAAAGTACAGTCATAAAAAGTAATGAAGGTGATTTGCTAATTTCGCCGACATTAGAGACACACTTGTAATTCGAGATAATAGTTTTAGTATAACTGTTAATTAGTGTAATGTATGTACGAGTGGGATATTTATCAACATGCGGTATTGAATGCTGACAGCGGCAACATCCGACGTCGCCGCAACATACGTTGCATACTAATTACGTCTCAACATTGGTACGATATCGTGATTGTACTCTGAAATTGCCTCCAAACAGAGGAAAATATTCCATTCCATAATCAACATGATTGTTAGACAATAAGAAGTGGGTACCAACTCTGTGTTCACAACATTAAATTCTTGGACAAAACAGTATTGTGTTAGATAATAGTTCAAGTAAGCCCAGTTATGCCTAACTTTTTGTAGTAGTTTAAGACTGATATAACGTAGCTTAAGTTTATACGAATCTCGAGTATGAAATACTTTTTGTAGGAAAATAAAGATGATATTATTGTTTAACGTTTTGTTGTTTATTTTGGGTTCTGGAAGGAAATCCTGTAAGCTGGAGTAAGTAATAACTTTTCATGTTGAGTTTTGGAGAGGGCAATAAGATGAGGATGGCTGTGGCGAGGGCTGGCGGGCCGCCAAACTATTCAGTTACAGACGAGCCAACCTGCCACCACGAGACGAGACAATCTATAACCGACGCTAATACATGGACACTTGATAGCATCATATGTCAGTCCGACAACCACCCAAAATCCAAGGTTACTCCCATATATGATTTCGCTAATATTTATGACCGTTATAAATATAGCTTTTTTGGGTCAGCGAACAGTAGATGTATTCTTTCTCCTTTTTGAGTAATCGACCGTTACAATGTTATAAAATAGCAAATAAGTGGGTATAAGTCCAAGGTTGCTCACGTATTATGAGGTTTTCGCTAATATGGTTGCAATAAAATTGGCTTTTTTTGCGGAATAATAAAAATACACAGCCATTACATATAGAGTTGACCGAACGTGCGAACGCGCTCCGTGAGTGTGTGTGCCACTTTTCAAAAGTTCTCTCTTGAAGAAATTCACCTCGTTTTTAAAATCACGCAATCTTACTGTTATTGAACTCAAGGACAAATTAACTCTTTATCTATTAATTACTTCTATTGCATGACTATTTGGTGTCGTGATAATAATGTTGATTTTCTAAAATACTTGTTATTAAAATCAACTTAGAATTAAACTGAATTCTTCTAAGGGCTAATAATATGTTCAATATGATGGATTATGTTATAAATATGTTATAATCCAAACGTCAATATCATCCTACAGTACAACATGCCTCTGACCGCCCATAAATATGTAAGTAAATATGTTTGTTTCATACATACATGTGTTCTATTTAGCTGAAAAATGTTTAGGAAAATCATTCACTGAAAATAACATAGTATCTAGGTGTTATTTTTTCTGCGGAGAAAAGTTTCATAAAAAATTATATTAACGCATCCATCATGTGCTAACACGTTAAAAGTACATTAGTAGTACTTACTGAAATATTTAATGCGAGTTTTAAAATTCGCCTGTATTTCGCGTTACGAATGTCGTGGTGAAACATTAACATATTTTAATTGGTTGGTAGGTAATTAAAAGTACTTATTCGAATAATTTTATTTTTTTATGACTGCAGATATTTTTTGCACGGTCAAGGACGACATCTTCTTTAAATTTTCTACCATTTCCAATAAATCCACCACGCTAGGCTGGACGAATCAATTGACTTAAGATTTGGAATAAGGATCATATCGTTTTGTATCATTCTAGTTAATTCATCAAGTTAATTCTCTCTCACTAATTCATGACATGAAGCCGACCGACAAGTCATTTAGTTTTTTATTCTGACCGAGCCTAAATTGATCAAGGAGGTCTCAATGGGACGCCTGTTCCCAACAGTGGATCATCGTAGATTGTATTTTAAAGTTATCCAAAGACACGTGTTTAGTAGCACCATGGGTAGTACTTACAGTGTCGTCGTAGTGTTGTGTGTGGAGCGCAGTAGTGCTGCCCTCTCTGGAGTTGCACGGCGAGGAGTGCCTCCTCGATCTCCTCCCCTCCTCCTCGTACTCCTGAACAATACATTTATAATCTTTAATACTCCTTTAAAAATTATAATATCAATGACCAAATTCCTTAAAATTCAAACGCCGAATTCAGTATTTTCAGCATGTAGGAATGTTGGTAATGTCACATTATAATATCTCCCTCGCTGCAGCTCTGCATGTAAATTAACCCTTAGTTATTTTCCTTTAGGAATATCAAATATTTTGGCAAGCTAACAAGGGAGATTCAACAGATATGATATTACAGAGCATAAAATCTAGAAGTTAGTACACAAAAGTGAAAGAGAACTTGAATATTTTACAACTCTTTTACACTCTTTTTACGAGCAGGTAATGGATCCTACTTTAACTCGTCTGTCAAAACTCTCCACCTTAAACTACAAGATATACAAGTTTGGAAATTTACACCGAAACATTTAAAAGCTGAGATTATGCTACGTATACAACATCGAAACATGCAGTCAAATTATAACACAAATACTTGGAAAGAAAACGAGCACGGAAAGAAATAAGGAACGCTATAACGTAGAGACACTTTTACGTGGGAACTTGAAGGAGTTTAGTAAGTACTTGAAAATCTTAAGAATATTGTAAGCCGCGGGTGTGAGTCAGCGAAGCCTCACAATCAGACTGCAGGGGATGACCAACTGTCTCGATGCAATTGATTTTTCGCGCTATTTTTGCATGTTGGCACAGTTTCGCTGGCGGCGACCGATACGGCCTCTGGAGGTGCCAAGTCCCGGAATGTTATCTAGCTTGTAAATCACTTACTTACTTAATTATAACTTACGGTGTAGCAAACAAACAACTTGGGGTAATTTAAAGTTTTGAAGAAGTGGGCGATACTGTTGTAGATGATTTATCTACTAATGGTCCCAGGTGCGGTAGAAACACTCAAAGTTTGCTACTGTTTTTGCTAAATAAATAAGTCCTCCCAGGTGCTCAGCCGGGACCGCCTGCTAAGTGCCGCCTTAGATACTCGCGTGCTGAAAGTTTCCGCACATCGCTTGTTATCGTAACCTCTGACGCAATACATTTCTCATACAAAAACACCGAACGTTGGAAAAGTCACGCAACTGATACAGCTCACACATTAACCTTGGTTCAATACTGCTTATCTCAATTTTCAGTATTATTTTCGTCATATTTACGTAAACCGATTATTTTATCGCATGCTAGTCGTTCTCAAATATAGTTACTAATTATAATTTTATATACTTAAACAATACTGCAACTAAACATGGCATAATGTAAGCACTATTCAAATCGCAGTTGTAACAGTTCTTCCATAGAAAAGAGTTCAACGAACCATGCTGATTACCTATTGTCTGTTTTTTCACTGAGCATTTACAAAATTAACTTTTTTGTTGTATCTAATGTATCCGAGTGACATATTGATAGCTCTATTGTGTGCTATACTGACGCTATGTCGGCAGCATGCGGCGGCTCAGCTCCGCGATGTAACAAATACACGGAAATAGATACGATGACGGCACCGATGGCGACAGGTACAAGCTCACATAATGAACATAGAGTAACGACCAAAACACGCGATGACGCTCATTTATGCTCACCACGGCTTATAAATAAACCTCAAAAAACAGTTTGCACTGAAAAACGCCTGGCGGTATTGCTAATCTTTCTCTTTGTTCCGCTGATGCTAGAGATTGCTATTTTAATGTAGCCAGGCGCTTTATTCTTTTTTATCATAATGAAAGAAGAAATGAAAAGTAAACAGTTTGAATCTCTGAACATATTTTAATAAATAAAACCATTTTTTTAAATAAATTGGGTGAAACACGACACAATTTGCTCTGTTACGACCGGTTAAATGAAAAATTGTGTCGTCGAGATAGCTATGGTAGGGTGATGACTGGATTCGTTTACAAGATAAGAAATAACGAAATACAGTTAAATATTTGAATCGTTATCTGTCCTCTGATACCGAGTTGAATTATCGATGTCGTGTCCATCGCTGTACATTAATTATTCATTATATAAACAACGTGATAAAGGTATAAATATATGTTCTTATTTTAAAATAATATCTTCATCTCTTGTAAATTGAGTTAAGTATAATTATATTATTGTAAACAAAATAACACGGTCCGAAAAAATATATAAGTAAGTACCTAGTTAAAGGAATATTACTACTACTCTCTTTTATAAAAATAACAACATCTTTTCTTAACTTCAAAAGTTTTGAAACCCATTCAAAATCAAATAAAGAACGAAAATGTATTTAATTTATTTTAATTATCAAGCTAGGTACCTATGAATTGTAAAAAAATAATACCTTGGCCATGGCTTTGACGTCCATGGGCACGTAGTCGCGGAAGGCAACGCGACGCCGTCGGCGCGACGTCATGCCGACGGCGCGGCGCATCGCACACTGCTTGCTACGACACGCCGCCCGTAGCGCTACGCTTGTTGGGCTACAGCTACGCATTCGACTTTAGTGGAGTTTAACGTGGACACACGGACAAACGAAAAAGATAATAGGTATGTTTTCAGTCCTAGTACATTTGATTACACCGGCGATAGTGCGTTCTAATTGTTTATTCATAGAAAATTGAGTAGGTAGGTAAATAGGCTAGTTTCCAACTAGTCAAATCAGCTACTTTTTACTAAACGTCAAAACACGGAATGACTGTCGAATTTGTTTGAAAAAGCGCACTGTGACGTCATAGAAAAATGTGTTAGAATGCCGGACTTATTAATACGTTTTTCTTGTTTCAAATTCATAAATAAATTACTTAAATAGAAAAAAAAGAAAAAGCTTTTCATTACTTTTAGATGTGTCTTTATTTAGTAATCAGAATTTCATAATTTATCGTGAACCTAGTACATGTCCCAATTGTTTAAAGTAATGATTGAAAAAAAAAATCTATTTTAGAAGTTTATCATTTTGACTTTTTATGTATTTGTCAAATGTGACCTGAAAAGAAAATTATATTTGAATATTTTATTTTTGCCTACAACTTACAGACCAAAAGTCTTGATTTTATTTATTGACACCAAATCCTACATGACGCATTTTGTCGTCCGTGTGTAGATAAAGGGAAGGGTACTTTAGGGAGATACATCTTCCGGGTCCCTTGGAAAATTACGTTAGAGTTCTAATTTTATGGTTCGCATACTGTACGAGTTTGTTGAACACAATAGCCGAGCGAAAGTGAAAGGTTCTCATATTTTGGGCTTCCCTAAAATTAAATCGATGAATACAACACTCAAAAGAAAATTTATTGCAGAATTTTAATGAAAAATGTATCTTTCTTAATTAAATCTTTGTGGTGTTTATGAAACAAAGGTATTTATAAGAAACCGCAAAGTTAAACACTGTGAGAATTTTCATTAAAAGAGGAAGTTAAGATTGTTTGTTTGATGAGCCTCTTGTTTGTAAAGGGGAAAGTACCCGAAATATTCTGAGGCGTTATAATATCACGTATAGGTACTGCTCGTAGCATATTTTATATAGTGATACAATATATGAATGAATCATACATATAGTAAAATATGCAGGGTGATAGTGATACCGTAACGAAAACTTTGTGGGTGATTCATATATGATTCTGAGTGGATATCAAGTGAAATTTTCCGTCGCAAAATTATGAAACTGAAAATAATTTTTATAAAACACTAAATTTTTTATGATTTTTCTGACAGGAAATCCCATTTGATATCAACTGAATTGAATTTTGCATCGCAAATGTATAGAATTGAAAAAATCATTAATTCTGCGATGGAAAAATCCACTTGATGTTAACTCAGAAGCATGGTGTGAATCATCCCCTTCAATATTCGGTACGATGTCACTAATGACCTGTATTTGCGTAGCAACAGCGTATAATTACATATTATACAATTATGTAGTTATACGTTGTTGCTAACGTGTATTATTATAAGTCTCTTCTATCGTGTGGGTTGTGAGGTGGATTACCAACCTCATCAACCATGGTGTCAGGGTTATTATAGAGCCGCCAAACAACTACTTACTTACATCAGTAAGTAGTAACCGGGTCCAACGGCTAACGGTATTATAAGTTATAGGTGTACAATCCGCAGAAGTTCAATCATATGTTTCATATAAAGCTACCTATAACATTCAAAGCACGAGAAGAAACCTATTTTCATCGAGTAATCAATATGGATTATACACTCAGTATTAATTAATATTCATGTATGATAAAATCGATATCATCCCGGATTTGGTGCACGGCTCTACGTGTATCCCGGGGGGCTCGTTACCTCCGGTAACGTTATGATCTCATACCATATATTATACACCAGGTACAGTACAGTCTACAAGTTTATTTACACATTATTATATAAATACATAGTGGTGCTGATTCCTGTACACACCATCTAATTTTATTTTTAGTTATACCTGTCATTTTCTTATTAGCTGAAAAAGAAAGGGACGGGTAATCGTCAGATATAAAATTTATGAAACATTAATACGTCTATTTTAGGCAGAAAAAAATCCTTGAAAAATTTTATACTGGCCAATAATCCGACACAGTTAAGATGACAGCACATGTTAAACGGGTTGCATATGAGCGAGATGCCAATTTTATTCTACCAGGTTATTCATTCATTTTAAAATTAACAGTAGGCTAGTTTATAACCTAGTCAAATGAGATACTTTTTACAAAACGTCAAAACGAAAGTTTTCTTTGGTGTTTGTATGAAAATACCGTCCTGTGACGTCAACAATAAAAGCGGTTAAACGTTGTAGGTACTCATTATTACTTAATTGATAAATAAAATTCGAAAATAAGTCGAAAAGTTAGATTGATTTTTGATCATCTTAGACTGGCTTTTATTTCTAGATTAAATTAGCATTTTATTTCATTTTACTTTCAAGCATCCATCCGTTTTTTTAGGAGCTGTCTGCAGGAATCAGGGCCACGGTGTCATATCAGGTTAATCGTAAAAAGCATATTTTATTGTCATGATCCCCATTACTCCAGGAAGTCTATTGAGCAAAAAATAAGCTGGACCGAGGGACTTATTTTTGACTCGCTCGCCTAAAAATAATGTCCGAAAATATATACCCATTTCACGTAGTACATCAAAACTTGTCATTTGCAAAGGTATATATATTGTCGCCCGCGAGTTGAGGATTCAAAAATAAGGTCCCCGAATCTCTAGTACATACTTAATATAAAGTTCACTATTAAAACACATAATACAGGGTTCTTACCGCGTTAATTCAGGAATAACCCGGAACCCAGTATTATGTGTTTAATTATGATGTGATTACGGTAATAACTGTGTAAAGCTCAAACATATTATGTGTTTTAATTATAATGTGATTATAATAATAACCGCGTAAAACTTGAATTCATAAAATTTATGGAAACCTCAACATAAACCACTTGCATCTCAATATCAAATATTGCATTGAAAAAGTTGCATTTAATGACGAATACCTATCACACGGCACGTCTAGGCACGAATAGGCTCGTCTATAGGCCGTGTGATAGGAATAGTCCGTAGAGCACACGGACCTGCGCGTATACTCGTATTATATTACAAGTATTATGATCTAGTTTATATACAAGTATGTACTTACACAAAAAATATTACAAAACTTGTATTATATGCTAACTCCAAACAATATAAATAAAGTTGTGCAAATAACTCTTTTATACATCTCGAAACTTTAACTTTCATATTTTAGAAACTTTTACAATTAACCTAGGTGAGATTTTCTTTTTGTTCAAACAGTATTTCCGACAAGAGAGCAACGTGTATAAAATGAATTTAATGTAGAAAATACTCCTCCTTTTTAATATCTACTAAATATTATAATATATATATATATATGTATATATATATAACTCTATCTCTTATGATAAATGTCACCAATATTGTTCTAAAAATATCCAAGCGAAGCAGATTTAAGCGAGGTTCAACAACCCCGAATTAAGGCTGTGTTATCTTTATGACGTCACCAAATGGCTGCCTCCGACGATTCGGCACCGGAATTGCTTACGTCACAACCCAGTAGAGAACCCTTAAAGCCTACTTTAAGACGTCCCTAACACTAGTGTAATTGTGATCATGTAAAATATAATGCGTCCCTTGGATAAGCTGAAATGTTATTTATTACATAGTAAACGTATTTAACTTCATGTCACAATAAAATAAAATCTGTTTCTTATGCACAGAAACTTCCTAATTATTATGATTTTGATTTAAAAGTACTTATATGGTTTATTTTAGTTCACATGTATGTACATGTGAAATACGTAAAATCATTATCATCAGCCAATTAACGTACTCACTGTTGGGGCACGGGCCTTCCCTATGGATGGGTAGGGAGATCGAGCCTTAAACCATCACGCGGGCCCAGTGCGGATTGATGGTTATTAACGACTGCTAATGCAGCCGGGACCAACGGCTTAACGTGCCTTCCGAAGCACGGAGGAGCTCGAGATGAAAACTTTTTTTTTTGTGGACACCCATCCAATGACCGGCCTTTGCGAAAGTTGCTTTACTTCAACAATCGCAGACCGAGCGCGTGAACCGCTGCGCCACCGAGCTACTCTTGGTCATATTACCCTAATCTATTCTCAATAAACAATTATACCATTGGTTCTATGAGTGTAGGTACACATAAATACGTCACGTGGTCCTGTGACATCTTTTAGCCGAAATCTCGTATAGATTCCCAGGGGATAAACCCTAGCAAACTAAGCTAAGACCCACAATTTGAACCCTTTTATCTGCGCACCTTCAGCTTCAGTAGTTACAGCTAATACATAAAATATATTACGTAAGTTAACTAATATTATACTAAAAGTATACTAATATTTGTTCCAATTATATTAAATTAAACAAAAATAGCAAGATTAAAAAGATGTTCAGATAAATGTTTTCGATAAATTATAGAATTCTGGTTCAACCAGATATGAAGTTTTTTTGAGACTTGATTTACTTGTACTTGTATATTTATCAACCTGCAGTGGAAAAACATTGTGTAGTATGCATCATCATTGGCCTTATACGTCCGTTTCAGACGATTTATGACGTCATCGCCACAAAATTTGCACTATAGCCACACAAACAACAATGCACAATTCACTATGCTATGCTAGTATGCGTATATGCTCCATATTATATCAAACTCTTATAATAATGTTATGATACACTATTCTGTGTAAAATAACGTAATTATGCTATGCAAATAAATATCCTAGAACTGGTTATTTCATTATAACTTTCTTTTATCTTTTTGTGCTACTCTTCCCAGTCGTTTTCGCGACTCTATCCGTGCGATTCATAAGTTCAAACTTTTCTTAAACACCCTTTGTCAAACCGAGAAAACTTACTAAGCAGTAACTCACAGAAGATGCTCATCTTGCAGCTCTGAATGCATAAAACGTAGACTTTGCAATTTATAAATGAGTAAATCAGCAAAAAAAAATCGATTGACTTTTTACAATCTCACAGCGTTTTGATACTTGGTTATGTAAATAGTAGAATTTTGTGAACAACAGCGTAGTCACATATTCAATTAATACCTACGTGCCGAGATTTGTTTGAGTTTCTATACCTACAAATCCATTGATTCACTTTTTAAGCTTATTTTTGGGTTGTTTAAGTTTGTAGATATCGACTTTATAACTTTTTTTGTATGTAGACTTAACTATACATTTTTTAAACTCAATTAAATTGAACATTACTAAAACATGGACACTTAAATAAATAATTTTCAAAAAAGTTTATTAATGGAAAAATATTACACATTTGAGAGTAAAGTATAGCGAACGATTCTGTTTATACATCAATGAAACATACAATAGAAGGTTTATAAAATTACGTAGTACTCGAAGTAGTTACTATAGAAATAATTGATAAAAGAGTTATTGAAAGTACCAATATGCGGATGCGTACGTACACCGCGCCGTAGTACGTGGTAGTACGTACGACCATAGAAGCGCGAACAGGTGGGGCGGTGTCGCACCCGCTCGACGACCTATTTATTCATTACATGAGTTACCTCATAATGCCCTCCATTAGCTTATTACTCACTCACTTCCCTCCTGTACTGCCGAACAATCTCTTTTATCACAGTAACGAAGGATAAATTACTTTTAGCGAGTCTTTTTTTTTTAATAAAACGTCTAAATACTTCAAATTAGAATTCGCCATTAGAAAACGAAACTACAAAAGATAAAATGCCAAAAATCGAAACATTGGGCTCGTCCGGGATTTGAACCCGGGACCTCTCGCACCCGAAGCGAGAATCATACCCCTAGACCAACGAGCCGATGTTTCTCCGTGCTAAAATAGCCGTCTAAACACGCGCCCTTGCTTTATACCGCTATCTGTGACGTCATCGTTAATGTGAATCGTTTGGTCACACATCATTTTTGTAGAGTGCAGGTCGTAAATTTTTTAATGCATGTCTTTTATAACAACGAAGTACTTAACTGATAAGAAAATATATTATTAAACATTTCACAAACCTACGAACATAATTTGTACTTATTTCAATATTTTTTCATCGCTTTTAATTTTATATTTATTCTAATCCAGATAAACAGACAACACGTTATTAATTTTGTTAGTTAAGTATATTAAATTAAAAAAAAAAACACATTGAGAATCGAATAAAACTTCAAAAAATATGTAATTTCGGAAACATAAAACAGATAGTGGATAAAAGATATAAGCGCCCGTAGAAAGGAAAATACGTTTGAGAAAGGATACTACTGAATCTATACTAATCTAATAGCCTGAGAAGAGATCGCTGTAGGTAGCTGGCCGCTATTACCGATATATTGCTAGAATATCTACACCCAAACTGCCAATACTCCCCACAGACCACTTTGCTAGATGTAATGGTATAATTTTGCCAGATTTACCCCTCGACTGTTTACAGGAAATAACGGCCATAGTAGTGAGTGGTGTGAAGTTCTACTCTCTAGCCGTCATCGAGACATGCAACAAAACGTGAGGTGTGTACTCAGTGGTATTGCCGAGGTGCCACTCCGACTAAATCTACTTGTTAGCAGAAGGAACGCAAGGGCACACCGACCTGTGCCCTCGCCATGGGGTCCGAAAAAGCAGGGATATAGTTCGTCACGTACACGCCCACCCAACCCACCACGCGGGAGGCAGATCCATCAAACACATAAATTAGCTCTAGTAAACTATCTCCTGAAGCCTCGGTTCAGATAGTCTCTATCCAGATCTACAGGCTTTAAAAAGAGAGCAAGGAAGTTATAAGAAGAGAGTGTGTGAATGGTATCGATGAGTCAGAAGAGTGACACCCAGGATGCTAGACACAAGGCGCAGAGAAGTGAATGTGGTCGATAGTAAGTGTAAGAAGGTAATTCTGGCAAAATCACCTCGTGTGGTGGCTCCAGGTCGTCGTCGGGCGGCGGCGCATCCCCCGCCGCGCGCCAGCCGCGCCCGCTCCTGCCCCACATAACACCAGTCATCATCGGCAACAAACCAACACGCAACAACAACAAGCTTATATTTACAATGCCGTACATCATCATTCCTACACGTAGCATTCTTCTAAATATACGTAAATACCGCCACGCAAATATCAATCATCTCACATGCATATCAAACCACTTAGCTAAGCTTCACAGTTCATCTAAGCAGGTACTTTGTGTTTATTTTTCGTACGTCTCGCAATCTCGCAATTACAACCGCAACGCCTGAATTGGGTCGTCGAAAGGAGGAAAGGCTATTCGTTATTTACGCTGAAGTCTTGGCAAGATCTTAAGAATCATTGCGAAGCATCTTCAGGGACAGTAAATTTGAAAGCGCCCTTTTTCTTGCAGGACAGCGGCATAAACCCGTCGTTGACAGTTAATGCGAACGTTTATGCCGCCGTAAAGCAATCGATTCCAATGAGAAATAAAAGTGGGAGCGCTGGCGAACGGCCAATGAGATGCTCCGCCGCGAGAGTGAGCGCTCAGACAAGGGCCTGTGAAAACGACGGGTTATTTTCGCTCTGAGATGCAAAAGAGCGGACGAAAGCGAACTCTCGACGAGGACTCAGCCTTTGCTTTCGCACTTTAGAGGGTGCTTTAACGTTTAAGCGTCTTTATGAGAGCGATGGTTACGAGGGATTTACGCCTCGCTCATTAGGAGTACGACGGAGCTTTCAGTTCTGATGACACGGTGTGCCCGGAGGGTGTCCGCAGGTTACGTAAACGTCTAGCGCGAGAGGTCGTCGTTTCTGTTATGTGTCGTACCTGCTACATAGAGGCTAGATATCTATGTGTATGGGGTGGTGGTAGTGGTCACCTGTAGGCATGATCGTGCGGCGGCAGGCCCAGGCCGGAGTCCTCGGACGGCGAGCGGTGGTCGGCCACCAGCGCCGCCTCCGCCGGCCCCTCCTACAACAACAACCCTCAGCCTCACCCACTCGCCCTATTTCCAACTTTTACTTCCTGTACTTTTGGCACAATAACTAGCTTCAAGAGCAACATTTAAATATCAATTCATAATTATGATATTTACACGTGACCCTAGGACAGTGTATTAGTAGGAAATAAAAGATTACAAAAAGAAGTAGAGTTGCCTGCTCAAACCAGGAGTGCAAATTATGGGAGCATAGAGCAGGTTGTTCCGAATTGCGTATGAATGGTTCGTTAGGGCACTCACTCAACGAGGTTTTGCCGAATTTTGCGTATTTCGTTTGTGAAATTAGGACATGTGTACCGCGTGTGTTTCCGGATATTTTGTCTAGTCTAGTTTCAATTAGTGTTAATGTACCTTGTATAACTACACGATTGCGTATGCTTATAAGAAAACACTACTACGACAAACGTTTTCGTTGTACTATGAGGAGTGGCTGAAACAATCCAATATCGCCTCATAGCACAATCATACGAGCACAAAAACATGCAACGACAGAACAACTATTCTAAAGGTGCGTGTGCACTTACCGGGTCGTGCAACTCGTGCATCGTCGAGGACGGCAGCATGTGCCTCTCGCCCCCGCGCTACAACAAATTTGCCGTCAACTATGCCATGTGTACAAGGCACAACAATACTCTACTTATCCTCTAGAGTGCCTCAAATATTAAAGTAGAACACTAAAAAGCTCTACAATCTGAGAGTTATATATGCATGTGTTCGTTCTACGATTGTGTACAACTCGAAAAGATATGTAGGTATGCTTTGTAGTATTAATTTGAACCTTCATTCATAATTCATCTGTAGTTTTTAATTAAGCTGGCGCGTACCAATAATGCACACGTACGATTCCGCGAATGGTCGATCGATGAAATTACACTGCATTCCGATTGAAATATGAAATGCTCGTTTGAGAATGTTAAGTAATTTGCGCGGCAGAAACTCGAGGTATTAATTCGATAATGATTTGGATGAAAAACGCTAAATTAAGCTGAGTCAGGGGTTGCTTGCGTTCCTAACGGAGCGCGAAATTCTAATTAGTGCCTCCAGGTGAGCTGGATTATGAGATTATTCACTGGAAGCCGGACTAATGAACACGCCGAAAATACGTTTTTACCGCCGCTTTCTGATAACAAAGGATGCTAATGTCTCTTTAGAGATAAGACTGTCTTGTAAGCCGGAACCGAAATAAAATACATATCCCCGTATTTTGTAGAGCAATCTAAAGAACGTAGGTACCTATAAGTGTGTTTATTAAGGTCAATTAGAGTCAATTTAGAATAGCGTTGTTATCGAAACAGCAGAGGCATAGTAAAGATAAACAAATGGATTTAAAATGCAATTTCTATTAAATAATAAAATTACTATTTAATTAAATGTCAAAATCAGGAGAAATTTATTTTGATGTTTTCGAAAAAGCAGAGAAGAGTGACGCTTGGCCCAACACAAACTACGGAATGCCTACGTTTCCTTTGACGCGGAGCTGTGCGTAGATGAGCGGAGATCTGCAGGAAGAGAGTGACAGAGCGTCTTCGTTTTTCGCTCTCTCGAACGCTGTGATGGGTCAAATCCGCACATCTCCGCTCTTGTCCGCCCATCTCCGCGTCAGTGGAAACCCGGCCTTAGAACGTAATAGACAGTAGGTACAATATGTATAACTAATTCATAGTCTGCGTTACGATCTAGAGTTACCATACTGTCTATTTCGGACTAAGAGTCTTTCTCCCACCACGATTGGGCCACCACAAAAAATCATCATCATCATGCAGTTGAATAATCCGTACGCAACCAATTTGTTGCCGGCAACCGGATCCCGAATAATTTTCCGCTGGCGGCGTAACCATAGTGTCCTAGTGAGGAAGGGCCTTAAGTATAGAGCGATTTATTCACAATGCAGCACGCACACCGTCACGAAATTCCGCAGGCGCCTATTTTGTATAGATTCCACATTATCTAGCTAACATCGATACTATTGGGTACGACGTAATGTTGCAGTTTGCAGCGCCTCTGTGGATCGCCTATATACGCAGCTGACTATCCGTGGTTTGTATTCATGGATATCCTCACAAAGACTTAAGCTTCCCTTTGTTATCCAACATCATAACTGGGAAGGAAGTAAACAAAGGGGTATACCTTGAGATGGTGATCCAGCGGCTCCTCCCCCCGCCTGTACACCAGCTCGTCGAACCTCGGCCGGTCGTCAGGCAGCATGAACTCCCTGATTTCCGTTAGAAGCGTATACTACAACAACAAAAAAATCTTGTTCAAAAAAAGTAAAAATGTACATTGATCAAATTGGGGATGTCCGTAAAAAAGTTTAGAACGGTCTATTCTGAACCGGTGCGCTTGTCTGAAAATATGTCAGGATCTAAGCAGATAAAATTCCTTAGTCTCTGTTTACCTCGGTGGGAAATAGGCATGAGTTGGATATATCTGTATAAAATAAAAGAACATAAGATGATAAAATACTTCTTAAACCGTTAATTGGAGTTAACACCATGAAATACATGTTGTATACAAGCAAACAAGAGCAAAGAATTACGAAGAGAAACTCACGAAATAAACGTCATTTACGTTAAAAACTGACAAAAATATTAGGAATATTCACAAACAATAATGTAAGTAAAATCATTTTGTTTCAAGTGTAGTTTACAATACTGGTACTATTCTCAATCAATATATTGTTCCATTATAGGTAACATTCTCGGACGTTAATTAACTATAAGCTCTTTAATCAATCCCGCGAGCTTCCTTGTAGTGAGACGAATAATACACAAAAGAAGCGATACAAAAGGCTTTCAGGCGGATAGAGAGGCCAACTATTGAAGAATAATGAACGAAATCCTTTTAGTTACAACTGAATGGCGCGAAGAGTCAATTAACACGTTCCATTAACTGCCGCTAGTCCGGCAACCGGTTGATACCAGATAAATATTTCCAGATAAACCGATTTCACAACATCAACATTTCCGATACTGACACGATAATTTGAAAGATTAATGGAATTTTGAGAATATCGACAGTCAAAAAGTATTAGAAGATTTTTCAATTCAATTACTCGTGGAAGTTTACTGACCCGTGCATAAAGAGTGAAAAAGCTATTGAACCGTCTCCGCTTCAGTTAATATTCTCAAAGTATTTAAAGTAATAAAAATAGGCTTTTGAATATTTATCAATATCTCTTTCGATTATGCATACTTATTTAATCTTGTTTATTTATTCAGTTTGTTGCCGTCCGCTGGATAGACGTAGAGAGTCAGACATAATCCAGCGGAATTGTCTAAGCGATCACAGTTTCTACAAAAAGTTGTCTTCTATGAAGATCGACTATTATTGGAACATGTTTCCAAATAAGTACGAACTATACGTCAACAGCTCTACTGCAACCAGCTCGTTACGCAAAGAGCTCAAGTTCTTAACGTGTACCTACTCCCTGTAGAACACATGACGTCATTACTTCAAGCGCAACTCCAATTACGTAAACAGAGCTATTTATAAATAGCTGCAAACTTCTTAGCGCACAGTGGAAACAAGATGATTATACTACTTAATTGTATAATGCGTAAATACGCCGCACATGATACCTGACGATTAACCATGATATGTACTTACATTAACCGAGGTATGCAGAACCATAAGTCTTGATATTTACAATAATATCTTTAGATACTACTATATACATTGCTAACTAATCGGTACCGACGAGCTTCCGGACATATAGTTACTTTTAAATTTACATTTCAATAAGATAACATTTTACAGTCGTCTCAATGCGCGGGAATTAGATCTCTCAAAGTTCGGAAGCTAGTGTTGTGACGTTCATTAGCATAGTATAGTAATGTATTAGTCGATATTAGGTCGATCGATTCTTTGCTATCTAACAGTACTGACTTTTCCGTAACTATCTATGTATTGTATTCTAAGATTAATACTAGTCACATTATTACCCTTAAAAATATCATGATTAGAGTGAAACATGTCTCTTTTGCACTAACGGTATACAGCGTAGTATGAAAGAGACGGGAGATAATATGACACTCTAATCATGTTACGTTTCAATCACTCAAGTTTCTTACCTTCTGCGGCGTGTCAAGTAGATCCCTCAAGACGGTGAGGAAGGCGTCGGGAGTGAGTCTCCTCGCCGCGTACTCTTCCATGTAGTAGGCGAGAGCTGGGAGGTCGCTCTGTGGTATGAGCGATCGAGCCTTCTGCTCCACTGCTACCGACGCTGCGCCTCTTCGTTTGCCCCAACCGCTTATTCTATTAAACAAATAATAAATAAATCTTAAAAATTACCTTTCCCCTTCACGATAAAACTCATTAATCTAGTCATACTTCACACCAGTTTTATCCGGAACCGCATGCCTCTTGATTTATTTAGGTATTAAGCGTGTTTTGTGAGAGACAAAAATATGTATATGCAAATACGATATCCACAATATACAATCCAACTTTTCTGTCCTCCTTTCTGATCAAATAGATAAATTATAATCTCCGTATAGAAGATCATATTTATAGCTCAGTCAGCTTATATCCCACGCATTTCCCCGAGCGCATCCTACGCGTTGAAAAAGACTGCTTATTTTACTAACAATGGAAAAATAATCTCACTTCATTCTGGTTTCTGGTTAAAACCGAAGCTATTTTTGTGTGAATACAAATGTGCTTCAGGTAGAGGGCACTTTAATGTCCGTTAACGCCTATAACCATTCAGAATGGGCAGCGTAATCAGCGTTTGCAAACAAGTTGTCTTAACCATTACTTTTTTAACAATTGCTGTTTTTCAGCACTAAATAGTACATAAAGTAGTAGGCGCGATTGGTAAAAAAACTTTTCCTAATTTGTTGTTCATTTCTTGTCGGGAAATTAATCTCTCAGTTCTAGCTCATCTGGTACTAATAGACAGAAAATGTTTCGTAATATTTGATGGTAGGCCTATATAACGGTTCCAACTTAAAACTCTGATATTACAAGTAAGTTATTGGTTCCACGAACAACTAATAAATGCCTTTCGAAAGAGACTTAGTCATGTAAATAAACAGATCCGTGTATAGATAAGTACTAACCTCGGCGCAGCGTCTCTCTCCCCATAAGCGGTGCACGCATGGGGCACCTTCCCCACATCCCGCACCAGGAGTGACATCCGTTTGTGGTACTTTAGTTGCGCGACCGCTTCGTCGTGCGTCACGTCCACGAACGACTGCCCGTTCACCTCTAGGATTTGGTCGCCAACCTGCCCAGCAATGAATTATGATTTTAGTGGAATTGCCGTGGTTTCAAATTAACCTACACGTACCGAGTAAAGGTGAGACAGGTGACCATGAGGGTCAAGTGTTTTTACGCCCACTGTCACCGCACTGTCTCGCCGGTTGACTGAGCACGTATGGCCAAGGCATTCGTGGCCATAAAGCTATCCTGGTTATAACTTTCTGGGTCTGACAAAATATTGTTCTATGAACAAAACAAATTTGTTTTTAACCATGAAAGAATTACGCAGATTATTCCACAAATTCCAAACCTAACAAGACCCGAGGTGATTAGAATTTCCAAAAACAAAATCCGATACATTATCATGAGTGGCTGCGTAATGAAAATACTTGGCAAATTGCTAGGTGAAAGTTTTAAAATCAAGTTATGAGGCAAGGAAGCGACGCGAGACGGGGCGGGTCTGAAACTCAAACACTATAAATTTCCAACCACACCTTGCTTCGGGCATTTTCACTCGAAAACTCAGTACGAAATAGAGCCGCGATGGTTGCCACGATAACCTGTATTATTTATAAAACATTTCTAATTTATATCGTTTGAAAGTTTCCTAGAAAGGTCGAAGTAGCTATATAAAACCTCGAAGATGAAGAGTGTATAAAGTTATGCTTTGCATTGCTTTTAAAGTGTTTTCAACATGAATAATTTCTAGTTGGAACTAATTTAAGATCTGAGTATGTCTCTTTAGCTGCGCTTTAATAACGAGAAATGTAACTAGTTCTGCGTTTGCATTGGCATATAAAATGAATATTTCCTTTTGCGCGGCAAGTTTAATAGAAGGCAAACTGGCAATTTACCGCCAGCGAGACAGTCGCAGCAACAAAGTTGAGGTAATTCTGACTTGCGATGTCTTGCCGGTCCCTGCGTTAGTTACTAGCAACTGAAATTGCATTTGCCTCAACAGATGGAACTGAAATTGAAGTTTCAAACGCAATTAAGACTACATTCAACTACGCCAATAGGAATGAAATATCAAACCGGATAAACTTTTCTTAATCATCATTAATTTAAGAGCCATGGTCTCATTGGTGTAGCATTCTCCATTCTTGTCTATCAAAGGCCAATTTTTTCTCTTCCCTATAAGACACGACGTTGACCTTCTCTTTAATCTGTTCCACGTAAGCTCTTCTTGGTCTTCCCCTTCCTCGCTTTTCTTGTAGCTTCCCTTCTATGGTGTTTTAGGTAAGTATCCAATCACCTTGCCTCTTCTATCCTCAATAACTCACAATATTTGCCTCTTTTCTCTTACTCTTACTAGCAATTATTCATTAGTAACCCTTTCAGTACAACTTATTCTTTCCATCCTCCTCCAACACCACATTTCAAAGGCCCCGAGTCTCTTTTTGTCTTTCTGTGTCAGTGTACAGTATTCCACAAAACTGGACTGTTTCACCTAAATACACTATACCTACTTACAATAGATCCATAAATAAAAAGTATTGTGGTTGATCTTTACATTTCTCCCTACCTACCTAAAGTCCGTCTATGTATATGCAAGTCTATGCTATTGTTGATATTTTTATATAACCAAAAAGCGCTTGTCACCTTTCGAAAGCATCAATATTGCCTCGACACAAAAGGTGAATACGTCCGGTCTGACAATATTTTTAACTACGACCCAGTATCGATTGTTCGCGACTGTCGAATAAAAGAGCATAAAAACCTTTCAAAAACCACATCGGACCAGTCAACACAGTATGTTTTCATCATTACAACTAGTAGGTACGTACAGCAGTTGTCCTATTTTATCCAAAACCCAAAATGTTATTTCAATTTCCCGCCGAGACTTGTGATAAAAACTTCGCCTTATAGCTTGTGAACCGAGACCGTGTGTACATTCGCTTTTAAACAACCTTAAAACCTTTTTCGTGTTTTCATTCATTAGAATACGTACAGTCGACGATCAACACGGGATACCTATATAAACAAACAGCGTATTTTACGGAGTTACGTGAAACATTTTAAGTATCGGCTAATTGTGACATAGCAAAAATTTCAACCTTTTTTTATTATTACTTAACACAAACTATTAGATAGCATTTTCTTGAAAAATCTGTTATAAAAAAAAACTCACCATGAGACCAGCTCTATCGGCGACAGAGTCCTTGTCTACACCTGTGATGTAGATGCCGAGGTTATACTCCAGCCCCCCTCTAATCATCAACCCTAGCGATTGACCGGGCTCTATGCACAAGTCCACCTAGAACAAAGCAAATCTCATAAGATTATACGAGAAGTAACTTAATGAATCAGAATCAGAATCATTTATTCAACGTAATTATCATGGATAAACTTGTTGAAGGTCAATGTAACATTTTTGAATTTACGTCATTTCGCAAGGTGTTAGGTATGGCTGAGGAGAAGAAATGACAAGAAACTGCAACAGCAACACATCTTTTAAATCAATGTTACATCCTATGTGTGTTAGTCGTACTTATTGTGTCTCAAGTACACGTAAGTTCGCATATCTAAGTTTCTAGATAGCATTGGAACTGTCAAACAAATTATGTGTGGTTACAATGAACTCTGAGTTCATTCACCAAAAGTTTATCGCGGCGGGGTCACTGGATCGATGGCGGCCGGAGCGGCGGCCTAGGGCACGCGGCCGTGCCTCGCTGCCTCGCTCCTCGCCGCCTCATTACAACCGCAAACGACGGACTTTAGTGGCACTGGACAACGATTAGCATACCACCGCCCCCACCCTCCTATAGCAGTTTATGTGCATTCGCACATAACAACCACAAAATTAGACGTATATTTTTACGACGATATAAAATAATTAAGGCCATTACAGGCTGTCATTTACATAAATGCCGTCACTGTGTGATGGCTCGTTTGATTTATGAGCTGCACAAAAATGTCGGATATTAAACCGGGAGTAAAATTTGGATGGTTCCGATCCGATAGCTGTATATGAATTATGCAACAAGCTTCTATCAAATTGCCATTTTGAAGAGTTCTTGTTATATCCGCAGAGCACCTTGGAACTAAGCGGAACATTGCTGCTAATTCCTGTAAATACCATCTAATTTTATTTTAAGTTATATCTGTCCTTTTCTTATCCGCCGAAAAGGAAAGGGACGGGTAATCGACAAGCATAAAATTTATGGAACACACGTCAATTTTAAGCACAAATCTAAACCAACCGTCTAAAAATTTTACGTCAGTCAATAACCCGACACATTAATTTACTCATTCTTCCTAAAATTAAGAGCTGTGAATCATCCGTCCCTTTCCTTTTCGACGGATACGAAAATGACGGATATAACCTAAAATAAAATTAGGCGGTGTCTGCAGGAATCGGGGCCATTGTTTAACAATTTGGTAATATTGCCAAACTTTACTAAGACTTTACTTATTCAATAGCATTATAGGTACTTATGTCATAAACACTTATGTTAATATGCTAGGTTATAATATGCTGCGAAAGATTGTCAAAATAATACTTATTATATGCGGGATTTATGTATTCAAGAACTATCTACTAAAACCGTGTTAAATCCGCTGAAACTGCGGGTGTAAATCTAAGCCACGGGTTTAAAGGCGGGGACAACTAGACCGTAGCGCCGTCCTAAACCTATGGGACGCCTTCGACACTTTACTACCGTAACTTTATTGTTAAAATCGTACACGTGCATCTGTGTGTGTGTGACGTCTGTCGCCCATACGATTGAAGACGTAAGACCAAGCGGGTTAAACCTAGCTCAGCCGTTGGTGGGGAGCGGAGAGTTGCCGTTCTGTACGTAGTATTATACCTTATTCTATGACGACGCGCGGCCCTCCAGCTGCTTTGATATCAGTACTATATAATACTTATTAGAGTTTCACCCTGCGTATAGAGCGGTCCTTGCTGGCGGAGCGCGGGGGGCGCGGCGGCGGCGGCGACGCAGGCCGGCCGTATCGGTCCATCCACGAGCAGGAGGCACGGCCCACCAGCGCGCCCGCCGTTCGCACCGTCATCGTCAGCTGCCGGCACGATTTCAGCATCTGAGGACAATCACATATTGTTCAGCTACCCACCGCTGCCACGAAAATAAGCGACGCCACAAAATACGTAAAAGCGTTGTGGATCGGATGCGACGTCAGCGGACCTAAGCCAATTTGCAATCGCATATCGATGCGTTGCTTTAAAGGCAACGCATAGCCGAACAATATTGAAGAAGAAGAAGGATTAACATAAGCAAACCACGTAACATTTAGTCAACTCTTGTCAATTTCAAACATTTCCATTCGTTTAAAGCGTTAGCTTTTGAGCGATTGTAACTTGGCTAAGCCCTTTTAAGCGGTCACAACGATATGCCACACGATACGTTGCGACGTCGTGGTAGGTACTCATGATATTATTTGATATGCAACGCCCGTGTGGCCTCTCTCTTACGTTGTCTACGTAAACGCGACAAATAACGCTACTTCGACTAATAGACGCATCGTAAACTGTCTACGTAGATAAACATCGTAAGTCTATTGGTCGAAACCAACAGTAACGGTACTTGTCGCATCGCGCGCTATGTATACGCACTATAGTATAAAGTGTTGCGAACTTTAAGCAGATTAAAGCGAATGTGTGTAACTCGAATAGAGTTGGGCGCTCCCTAGTGTAACCCAAAGACTACGTGTAATCCTGTGTAGGTATTTCTATTTTTCTTTGCATGGCATTAAACTACAATTTGCGGTGGGTTCAATCTCCAAACATAAAATTTATTTATAAAATAATATACAATATGTCGAAAAGAATAAAAAAAACAAACAAAAGTACTTAATTAAATATTGAGCAGGGATCCCTGGCGCAAAGGTGCCCATGACACTCACCGCGTTGCCACGTTGAATGGCGATGGACAGCCTTTGCATCAGGTTAAAATTAAATTAAACCAAATTAAAAAAAAAAATGTCTTCTCTCATCCATAATGTTACTCTGTCATAAATAATTATTTATCTTTGCATAGCTGGTGTCCTTTAGATTATCATTTCAAAGCTAGGTGCTTTACTACATAAATAAATTATGAATACTTAACTTTGTAACTCAATATAACGTACGTCGTACAGTTCATACTATACCTACTTAACTACACGTGATTCAACTACATCTAAAAATAAGTACAGTGTAGGTATTCTGCTAATGTTTTAAGAGACAGAAGAAATACAATCCTAATAGAAACTCCCCCATACACCAAACAAAGAGTGAACCAATCTAAAAAGATAATCAAAACTTTGTCGCAGAGTATTGTTTTCATCCGAAACAAGTTTTCCTATATGATTATGTACTTATACTTGATACACATAAAGCCGAAAAAGCGGAACACGTGGGCTGGGAAACGCGAATTCACTAAATTTTTTAATGTTATATGGAATTAATTATAATACTCGTAATTATGGCAGAACAGATAAGGTCGATTTTTATTCTACTAATTTGATAAAATCCAGTAACATTACCTACGCGCCGAATTCTTACGATGACGTCATAAGAGTTTTACAATTTCACAAAACATGAAACGATTATATGTTCTGTGATAGTGACTATAATTCCATGAGAAATCAAATATTCTAATACGAATATGTATGCGTTTTCAGCATTATTCCGCTTTCGCAGCTACAGAGCTATCTTCGACTAACACTGAACTGTACGGTCACGAGTACTAATATATATACACTTTGAAACCATGTCACATTAACTTTTTTGGCAAATTAAACCGTAAGTCTCATTAAGGGTTCAGACAGGACAGGGTTCTAAAGTGGGATTCTCTTAAAATGCATAAATGGTTTTGTCATAATTTTAATTATCATAATCCTTTTCGCATAACGTTTTTAAGCATAATAGTACTTTCCCATAATAACATCTAGGAATACTGGTTTGTTAGGTATAACTTATTTTTGGACTAATATTTGTTGGTATTTTGATTCGCATATAAATAGGTATCCATAATTCTTTTTTAGAATAATAGTGTTTTGTCATAATTTTTACAAGGCATAACAGTAGGTTAGGGTTCGGCGGGGGTGGCCCTTGGGCCACCCCTACGCCGCCAGCATGTTTATCTTACACACGAAAAGTATGCTGAATGATGACTAACAGCATGAAATAGAGTCAAAAAATATAAAACGTCACAATCATGAACCAAATGCAGTCAAGGAAAAAGTAAGTTTCGGAAATGTTCAAAGTTGTGCCAAAACTTTTCTTATTCGGAGTATAGTTTTTATGCTTATAATAATTATGCTTATATATCATTATTGTCATTAATTATTATGCTTAAAAAGTTATGACAAATTAATACTATGCGTAACTAATAATAGGACAAGTAACATTATGCCATGGTAAATTATTACATAAAAATTTATGCGTAAAAATAGAGAACCTTCTAAAGTGGGTACGTGATATTGCTCATGACTGTACACAAGTACAGCAAAAATTATCCCAAAAGGATAACATCTATTATCCATCGGAAATGTTCCTTACCTACCAGGTACGTTATATTAGAGGTAATCCCTACCTCATAAAACTTTATGTTCAACTCATAAAAATAATGTTGCCTCCTCGAATCGCATAAAACTAATTTTATGTTTCCATAAATAAGAATCAACAAAACGTGTGTGGGTCATGACTACATGGGTAAATGGTTAAACCAATTAGACAATTAAAGGATAGACAGGCAATAAAAGCAATATCTTTAGCGATAAGTACTCTTTGCGTTATGATACCGGAGTATCTAGCAATAGACGGTGTTTATTCTGCATTGTGGTCGTTAGAAATCATCATCAATTTAAGAGCCACGCTCTTGTCGGTGCAGCATTTTCCATGCTACTTTTTTAGGGAAAAATAGGGCAGTGGTCGCAGGGTAGTGGTGGTGGTCGTTAGAAATATAAATTGTTTATTGTTTCTCCAGATAAATTATCACCTAAATGTTTGGACATCAGATATAAATCCAAAGCAATAAAAAATTTTCAGACATCTGGTTCCCTCAGCCAAGAACAGCCTTTTGTAGCCCTTTTAATTAAAACAAGAATGCTTACTAAAAAAATAATGCCTTCCTGTTCCCCAGATGACGTAACTCAGAAGCACATACACCCGGGACTTGGCAGCCTCAGAATAATATAAATATCATTTGCATTTCCACAATAAATGCAAACGCGAATTTTTTATGTTATGCAGCTATAGAATTGAAGAGCCAACCATTAGAATAAAATTGTATTACGAGATATGCTTTTATGACTACCGCATAAGAGAAGGTAGAGTCGCAGTCGTAAGCTTTTTTTTATGTTTATATGGAAAACTAATAAATTTACTTAGCCATTTCTCATAACATAGCAATACGAATAGAATAATGATCTAAAAATACAGAGGCTATACGGATGACATTTAGTATACTTAGACTTTACTCTTAACACAACACACAACCATACAATATTCTTTTTCTTTTTTTTCTCTGTCTTTTATTTAGGGGCTTTTAACAAAAAAGTTTGTTATGGCAGCCCCATCAATCAAGACTATCTAAAACTGATAAAAATCATAATAAGTATATTTATTTCATGCCCCCACACACAACAGCCTAAGATGTTAAGCTGAATGAAAGCATAAATCAAATATGATTCTCTGCTCGTAGGCTCTGATAAAAGGGCCTCCAAGATACCTATATCACTACTCTGACTGCTAACTTTTGGTTGCTTAAGTAAAGACTGCCTTTGTGAAGCATTCTGGGCACATTTATATAAGATATCGTACGTATCTTCCCTCTTTCCACAAACTTCGCGGGTTGGGGAAGATTTTTTTTTCATTAGGTAAGCAAAGATCTTAACCTAAAAGCAATTTTGAGATGTTTCCTCCCGAACTTAACGTCGACGAACCATGGTATTCGAGGACACTGACAAGCAATAGTCCTGTAGCACACACCCTTTTCCTTGGATATTACGTAGAAATAGTCTTTCTAGGAGGAGCACCATTTTAGGAGGTTTATATATTACTGAGGAAATTCGGAATATTCAGGGAATATCAAGTAACAATACGAATATAGATAATGATATAAGTATACACAGTCCATATGGATTTAGTTCAGACGTTACTCCTAACACAACAGACAAACCACACTATACTCTTGCTCGTAAATCGTAATCCCTATCAAGGAATGTATATACAATTTGTCATAAAACAACTTGCAAACTACTACTTACTTACTATTTAATTCTAAGATGTGAATTTGAATCTAACTAAAACAAAATACCTTGCGACAAAAAAGAAAGAATATTGCAAGCTACAATAAATACACGCAAAATAAAGTCCGTCCTAGTACCAGTAATATCTACTATCTCCTACAACGCGGTAAAAAATACCATACGTATATTCCCGTAGTCTTCAAAGACAAGTATTATACAATAAGGCGGGTTATGGCAGCATGATAACCAGATCGTCAGCTGTTGACGACGTCGTGACGTCATCGACCTTCGTACGGCAGACGACTCGGCGCGGATCGTACGAAGGGATGTGTTTGCGTGAATTTATTTCTCATAGGCATTCTGGTGATAAACTTACCTAAATCGAATTAACCAAACTTCATTGTTTATTTAAAGAACATTCTAAATATCCCGTGAACGGTCACTCACTAAAAACTATTTCTTTCAAGTAGTTTAGCAAGTCCTTGTCTATTGATGTGGATAGTTCCTGGTAGACTTATCACTGAGGAAGGAAAGTTGCAAAAGTTTATTGGCAAACAATTTCAACCCGAGCTGCCAAACATGAACATTTTAATTCGTTTAATAACCGATGTAGAAACCGCGCGATTAGTTTATTTTGCCTACTTCCACAGTCTAATGTCGTACGGCATCTTGCTGTGGGGTCATGCTGCAGATATGAACAGCATTTTTGTTCTGCAAAAGCGAGCCATTCGGGCGATTTACAAATTGGGACCCAAGATGTCACTTAGAAATAAATTTAAAGAAATTAATATTTTAACTTTGGCATCACAATATATCTTTGAAAACTTAATATATGTAAAAAAACATATAGGATTATTTGCAAAAAATAGCGATCGGCACATTGTTAATACCAGGAACAAAAATAAACTTGCTTTACAAGTCAGTCGATTACATAAGATTACTAAATCTTTTAAGGGGCAATGTATACGTTTTTACAATAAGATTCCCATTGACATTCAGAATTTGCCTTTCAACTGTTTTAAGACAGTAGTTAAACAAAAACTTTACAAAAAAGGTTATTATAAAGTTAGTGATTATTTAGAAGATATGAATGCATGGGATTAACTGTCTGAGAACTGATATTAGGCAGCTAAATTACTCAATTGTATACCAATATTTTATGTTTTATGTTTATTTTTATTTTTTTAAAGAACGTCTAGGGCCCTGTGCCGAGGTTTTTCTTGCAGCTTCTTTTCCCCGGCTATACAGGTTGTGAGAAGCTGCAGTAGTTTTAGGCGGATGAGACGTTCGTTATGTAAAATTGACGATTCAAAGTGTAACTATGTTACCTACTGAATAAAGATATTTTTGAATTTTGAATTTTGAACAAACAATTCAAAGAAATTCTTGGCTTGTAAAAACATGGAATGAAAATATTTGCAATATTTGGCATTAGAAGGAGTTTTTGTTATACTGTTTCTAAGCAAATAATGCATTCAGTACAAAAGTGGCTGTGTTCTGCAAACTCCTAGTGAATGCTAGACAGTGCGTCGTAAATCAGACGATATCGCGAGTACCGACGGAAGGAACCGTCGGCCGACGTCTGCAAAAATAGCTTCACGTTTGCTTGACCCTCCTACACTGGCTTTATGTTCCAATACTTCAAATAGGCTCTTCTGTCTGTGAGCGTGGTAGAGACCACGCTCCTGTTGGAGACAGAAGCAATTTAGGCATCTGAAAAAGTCTCTCTGACTTTTTCAGATGCCTAAATTGCTTTTGGAGTGTTTCAAAACCAACCCACAAATATTAATAATGACTAAGTATGAAAAATTGTGACATATGCATTCCATGCATACTTACATTAATTCTCATAATGGAAACTCAAATGCGATATACGCGCTTTCTTGTTCTCTCAGTAGCTATATTATTCATTACGTAACGTACCCACAATGAGTCAAGCACGTACACAATAATATTCTCCCAGCCCCGTAATGCTACTTGCAATGTCTTTTTCCCAGACATGAACGTGACAAGGCAACTTCCTCGAGATGAACTCAACACTAATCCCAACTTTACCTTCTTGCGAGGAATATTAGCTAACTTTTTACGATTGTCAACATCATTACCTCACATTTACCCTCGGGACAAAAACGTAAATGTCGAAAAGATACTGACGCTCTTTTGCCAACTCGATAACTTTGAATATTTTATGAAGTCCATTTTTTCATAACATTTACTTACTAACTAGAATAAAATGTTTCCAGTTTTTTAATTAAGTATTTAAATAAAGGAATTTTACTTTTATATAACTTATCTACTGTAAAAACTGTCCTCTTTTTATTGCAGACTGTATATGAATAGAGGCCGGGGTCTTTTGTGAGCCGGACTGCTTGTGAACTCTTGATTTATTCACAAACTTGTATGCTTACTCAACTATTGTTAAAGTAAACGCAATTTCATGAGTGGCGGGTCCTTGCGACGATATTACACTTGCAAAATATGTTTAGAAAAAGTTTAGAAAGTATTACGTAGATAATATGCTGGAGTGGATCGTTGAAGCTTTGAAATAATATTATTATTTATTGCACTTGTCTCATCGTAGTTGGGGAAAAGATGAACTCCGAGTTGCACCTGCGGGTCGGAGGAATAAAAATATGTATCTGGTGAGTGTTTTCTCATTGCAGTTAGCGAGGTGATAGGTATTTATCCAAGCGGAGTATTAACTCAAAGTGCACAGAGTGTAAGCCGTCATTAACCTCCAGTGGTTTAGTACATGAACGGAAAGCTCCGACCACCGCTTGTTACTCTTGTTAGCTTTAACTCGCGCAGTCACGAACCGGCGACGAATTAACCGCCGGAAAAATGCTGCCAACCACCGTTATTGATTGCTGTTGCCTTTTGTTTGTATTGGCAGACGAATTTCCTTCTGTTTTGACTAGGCACAAAGATCACTATTTACTCGCCGTTGATCAAAGGGCACGCGAATGAGATTAGAGATTGACTCCGGTCCTATTGACTCCCTCCAATCAACAACCGTATCAATAAGCCAAAGAAAACTAAGTTATTTTAGGTGCATTTGTACCTACCTTCTTATCATTCCGCGTGTAATAGAAAAAACAAGATTAATAAGGTTTATCATGATTGCTAGCTTAAATGACTTGATAGATGTTAGTTAGAAATGATCTTGGAAATGAAAGTTTAAATGAATTCTAATTTACGCAAGATAGAGTCTAACATACAACAGCACGGCGCCGGCGTGTAAATTGTTCCCAGTTTTTTTTTTTCATAAGACGTCATTTTCCGCTGTAGGACTATTTACAGAGGCAATTACTTGTAGACACGGCAAAATAGAGGCGGGAATCGCCAGCATTCCATTTTCCTCGTAAGTACATCACGTTTATTGTTCGACATTTTATAAAGCTATTTGCAATAAGCAAGCAGTGATCGTGAAATCAGTCGACAACTTGACGGGCGCGCGGAAATAGAAGCCGCGGTGGTGTCGTGTCGACCTGTCATACCCAGCTCGCCAGTTAATGCCTTTTGCATGTTCTATATTCCTCGTTAAACTATGATGTCGAATGTACAAAATGTATTTAAATCAGGGTTGAAAATATACAATAAGTACATTCAGCTTTTTTAATTTAATCCATGTGCTTTGTGTAGGTTTTTTAGTTGATTAGTCGTTAGCTTACAAGCGGCTATAAAGCCGTGGCGTTGGCAAATACTATTACGGATGTCTTATGATCTGCTTTATGAACTAATGGATTCTAGAGTGTACTAATGATGATGACACTACACTGACATAGTCCGTCACTTGATAAAGTACCAGTATAGGATTTCCCCAAAGGCCAAATTGGTTATATTAATAAAATGTTATTCTATGTTCGGTAGTATAATAACCTTGTTCGTTACGAAAACTAAACTGGCCCAAGGGCAATCGTAACTGAGGCGACAACAGAAGCTAAAGAAAACATGGTGCCAGATTTTTAACTAGAAATAATATCATAAAATAACGTCACTTTATTTAAGAAACTCTACCCGTAAGGTCTCACTGTTTACGGAGGTTAGTTAGCGCCCTGATGTGACAGTATCCACAGAATAAAAGCCAATTAGGGGCAGAGATTCATTATCGGAAATTGTAACTTTCTCAGACGTGACGACCCAATCGTCCGTCGCACGGTCTGGTAAGTTTTCCATACAAAAACATCAGACTATTCTTGTTGTGTAAACTAATCATGCATGTAAACTAATCATAAGATTTCGGGTAAGAATAAAAAGTAAGTGGTTATAGTTATCTTTGGGTGAAATATAACGGTCGAGCGAATTCGTCTTCCGGACAGGCCCGTTTCTTTGATGGATTTGGCATATCCGCTAATGCTGGTGCCTAAATGTAACGATATTTTTGCGTCGGATTATACTGAAGGACGTGTAATATAATAGGCTAAATATTACGTGAGGGGAAACTTTCGCTACGATGAACAAAAACTATAAAGATCACTATTTACTCGCCGTTGATCAAAGGGCACGCGAATGAGATAAGAGATTGACTCCGGTTCTATCTGTCAATCGCAATGGGACGCGGGTTGAAATTGATAAAAGGTGGAATTTTATGGTACGAAAACAAAATATTTATTAAGTATTTTTTATAAGTACAGGGTATCGTAACGAAAACTTTGAAGGATGATCCAGACCAAGATTCTGAGTTGATATTACGTGGAATTTTCCGTCGCAAAAGTATAGAATTGAAAATAAATTAAAACAAAACCACATGATATTAACTCCGAATCATGGTCTGAATCATCCCCCTCAGTATTCGTTACGATGTCCCAAGAGCTTGTATATATAAATATGCAATTATAAATTCCACTCTTTTTTACATCGTAAAGTGATGCATTCAAACGACTTCTAATTCAGTTGCAAGAGCTGTAGCTCTAATAAGTAAAATAGCATAAAACTCTAGATTATCATTTGCCGCTGTATATTTTTAAAGCCCTATAATTAATGTTCTTTATTTACTAAACATAGGTTCCATTTAACAGAGTAACTTGACTTTTGACTTGAATAATAATACTTGTATGTTTGTTGGAGTCACCTTGTCGCTATAAAAGTTATCTGAAAGTGAGCGGGACGTCATAGATATTAGGGTTGTGACAAGTCTTATGATTGATGTAGTTCGTCATCCGTCCGCCTACTTACTTACCATGTCACGAGGCAAATCCTTCGTTATTATACCGAGAAGGACTTGAGCACTGAATAATGATACTTTTATGAGCAACTATGATATATAATTTATAAGGTTTAAATAACTGTGTTCCTTATGATTCAGAACGCAAGATAAATCGCTAGAAATAATGATGATCATTCAGAAAGCTTACAACAATCCTAATATCAAATATATATTCCAGTTTTGCATGTCCGAAGACAACGAAGTTGAATGACGCAAAAGAAAATGGTGTTGCAACGATGCGTAAGATGATCAATCCCATTTATCTAAGATCCTTAGAGACTATAGTTTCAAGAGATGCACTTAACAACAGTAAATAATCTTGTTTTAGATCAAAAGATCAGTTCCCATTAAAGTTAATTAACTGTAACAAGTTCCACAAACTAACACCCTAGACAAAAAATACCTTCTGGCCGCTCATACCCCATTCATTAATATCTGAAGAATAGGTAGCTCGCTTTGGATATATTTGGTTGTATAAAATGAATATAAGGAGCGGGAAAATAAAACGGCGTCGTTCTTGCTACTCCATTTTGTTTCTATTGTTTTTCTTTTGTTTTATGATAAAATATGTGTCCAGCTAGCTAAATTGTTACATCCCGTTTTCGCTAGATGGCGCTTGTCTGTGACAATATCGGATTGTTAATGTTGGAGCTATAGTCGAACATACTAAAATACATTACGTATACCCGATGTACTACTAAAACTATAACCCTTGCCTTTTAGCTTTCCATGCGAAGTCAGGTAAACAGTTGTAGGTAAGTCCGTCTCATTATTTACAGCGCTTCTAGGAAAATGTTTTAGTCACAATACATATTACCACTACAAAAATATAGGTAAGTAAGTAATGCCACTCCGACATTAATAACCTCAAACATTCCAAATTCAAGAAACTTTAAAAAGAAAAGTCCCTGCGACCGGAAATTACGTTCTTAATCTGATGCGAGAACGTCTATACCTTCACATACACGTTACGTATATGAACCAGTATTTTATTTTATAAGAAGCAGTCTAACTTGATAGAGTAGCGATGTATTGTGTACCAGTAAATTTTTATAAGAAGCTTGGTACATGACATTGTGGGGGGCGTTTGGCTGTTGGCGTGGCGTCATTTGGCTCTCGCTCAGGAAGGCCTGCCAGCCGCAACAGGTTCCAATGTCCCCCACTGGCTAGGTATGATATAGGTGACATGAGCTTAACAGCGGTGACAATGTAAGCACTAGTGTTTTGTAGTAGCAAAATTTATGAATGTGGGGAAAACTAAAAAATACGTGATGTTGCGAGGCAGTGCAGCGTAGGCGCAACATTCCGATCGAGCTGCTAGCGTAAACTGGATGAGCCTTTATATTTGTTAAGTTAATTTTACAAGCAGCACGCATTGCTTTAGCTTGTGATAACATTTTCCTCGTAAACAGGAACTTTAGGACATTTTACGTTGCTACTAATGTTTATAGAGTTTTATAAATATGTAGACTTGGCACGCCACTTTGAAAGACGTGTAAGGCTGGTTTATGACAAATCCTGTGAGATTTTATACTAAAAGGGTACCTTCTCATGATGCGCCTAAGCAGCGGGGCAGCCGCACGAATATTTATTTTTTGAGTCTGAGCAAATTGCGTGACTTAAACCCTACTGAGGCGCCTAATGTGAAGGCACTCTAAGGGTATGGATAAATACCTTAAGGGCATCCTCATGGGAGATCCCGGAGAAGGGTGTGCCGTTGACCTGCAGGATGGAGTCCCCGGGGCGAAGCCCTGCGCGCTCCGCCACCGAGCCCTCCTCCACACGCGATATGTACACACCCACACCTGCACCAACAAAACACACATCAATGTAAATATGTTAATTGCACATAATAGCAGGACATTATAAAAGTAAATAGTAAGTCCTTACACATTATTGTACATATGTTCTTATTAGGTAAGTACATCAATGTAAAGCTAATGCGCAATACATAATACGCATACCTACTTGAAAAAATTTTTATATTTTTACGGTTTTTA
Organism: Pectinophora gossypiella; assembly: GCF_024362695.1. Classification (NCBI taxonomy): domain Eukaryota; kingdom Metazoa; phylum Arthropoda; class Insecta; order Lepidoptera; family Gelechiidae; genus Pectinophora; species Pectinophora gossypiella. The sequence continues at coordinate 6,307,068 of NC_065404.1, forward strand.
TCATTAATTTCATAACATATTTTTAATCAGGAACTAGGTACTTATTGCAAACTTATTAAGGTTGTATTTTATAATTCTGTTACTTATCATATGTCATGTCATTCAATTAAAACATATTATACATATATATAACTTGCTCTATTTCTTTATTGGGAAGTAGATACCTATGCAGGAACTGATATTTTTCTCCGCCATTATTTATTTTATGGCCTGCTTTTATAGAAGTAAGTCTAATATCGTATTCAGTACGTAACACAATAATTTACGATGACAGTAATAATAATGTTGGAGTAAAAATTATAATGATACGGGAGACGGAAATTCCGGCGACACAGGTAATTTTCACCCCACTTTTATGGTGTGTGCGACAAATAATTTTAGAGTATAGGTTGTAGGTACTAATGTAAAAAAACCGTGAAATGCGAAATATACCTACACAAAACATTTTATTAAGCCTTTTAACAAATAAAACACAAGTAATTTTGCATTTGTCTCCTTGGAAAATTAAAATGCATAAAAAAGCTTTTACAGGTAGGCAAGTGCGACCTGAATAAATTGAGATAAAATTTAAAAGCGTATTTGAAACGCGGCGTGCAGCGTTACAGCAAAATACTGACGTTATCTTCTGTTGCCGGATATTATGACGCTGCCAGGAAACAAGCCCTTTTTAATGTTATTTTTTAACAATTTTCCTCAAAAATATCTGTTTTAAAAATAAATGTTGCTAAATGCCCTGAATATTAATTAAATTCCCATTTTATTGTCATCATAATAACTTGAATATAATAAATAAATAATAAATGTAAAAGTAAGTACATAAATAAATAGGTAAGTACTAATAAATAAATAGGTAACGGTAGGTACTTTTTACAAAATTAACAACTTAATTAATTTTTAAATAAAATTAATTAATTTAATTAATTAGTTTTTTTTTTAATAAAAGCAACTGCTTTTTACAAAACACTGAAATATTTTTAAGCTAGAATCGGTGATATGAAATTGTACAATGAAATGCGAACACAAAAATGTAGAATTGAATTTTAATAAGAGACAAAGTTACTGGTTGAACGTGACTAAAATATTCCACGAATAGCCAATTAATAAATAATACGGAAAAAGAGGAAAAAAGCTTTTTTTACAAGCCATATTATATTTGTGTAATATTTGTTTTCGCATGCCAATTATGATCTGCTTGAACACAGAGTTTACTTATAAGTACTTATATTCTTTTTTAATAATATTTTTTTAATTTCTAATATTATGTATCCTGGTAGTATGACGTAAATTGATTGATAATATAAAACTGTGTAATGAGTTGGTGGGTAAGTATAGTAATAACCTAATAACCGTAAATCAATTCTTCTTCTATCGTGTGGGTTGTGAGGTGATGACCAACCTCATCAACCTGGTGCCAGGGTTATTATTGAGCCGCCTAAGGCCCCTGACATGACTCATGTAACGACTACGTACTTACATCAGTAAGTAGGAACCGGGACCAACGGCTTAACTTTGGGCAATCAGGTGATCAGCCTGCAATGTCCTGACCAAAGTAGGTGTAGTGTTTACATAAGTACATAAACACATCTTATTGTAATACACGTAGGTATAATTAAATATATAAATAAATATGTAATTATTATTAGTAACACCCAGTGTCCCACTGCAGGCATATGTAATATATTATAAAATACTTGAATCGATATAATCGATTCACATATATATTCTGTCGTCTCGGGCAATGCACTACGCGGTGGCCACAATTAAAAAGTAAACTGTACGGGGAGGTACGGGGGTGGAGTGAAGACGTAGTGTGTGGCAACGAGCCGATATTTATTTATATAATTATATTGAGACGAATACACTACATATTTTGGCGACGAGGAGGTGAGTATCTGTTTTGTTTAAAAGGAAAGGGAATAACATTAAGAACTGCAACTGTAGGTATGTATTAGAAAATTGTTCAGCGGCGGGATGTTTGAACGCGAGCAGGAACGGACAGACTATCATCCTTCTGATAAGTAAAAAGTCCAGAATAATCAATTATGATGTAATTAAATAGTTTTCTTATCATTTGTAGTAATGTAAATAAATAATCCTCATAAGGATTATCGCGAAGGAATATCGTGAAAACCCGCCAAGTTATATTATTTTTAATTTATTGGTAACTAGTGTTGTCACTGCGATATTCAAATAATCGAAAAAATATTTTTTTGGCCTGGTTTCAGAGTCGATGGCTAAATATTTAAATTATTTGATGAAGTTATTTTTTAAACATTTTTAGTTGTTTTTTTTTAAATTGTTAAATGGCTGTGACTTTATTATACGAACGTTTTAAATTTAATTTAAATCCTTAAATCCTTTTAAAACTAGATACTTACCTTAAAAAAAAAGGATTGTTTTTTTTATTAGTTGGCATTTAAATATAATAGAATAGAAATAGTTTATTTTTTCTTTTATATATTTTGTCGTTTACAATTAACAAAATATATAAAAGAAATTCTGCAAAACAAGTTGTGATCTAATGGTGGTCTTTGACCATGCCTTAAATGGCGACTTGGTGGTCTTTGACCATGCCTTAAATGGCGATATGGTGGTCTTTGACCATGCCTTAAATGGCGACTTGGTGGTCTTTGACCATGCCTTAAATGGCGACTTGGTGGTCTTTGACCATGCCTTAAATGGCGATATGGTGGTCTTTGACCATGCCTTAAATGGCGACTTGGTGGTCTTTGACCATGCCTTAAATGGCGATATGGTGGTCTTTGACCATGCCTTAAATGGCGACTTGGTGGTCTTTGACCATGCCTTAAATGGCGATATGGTGGTCTTTGACCATGCCTTAAATGGCGATATGGTGGTCTTTGACCATGCCTTAAATGGCGATATGGTGGTCTTTGACCATGCCTTAAATGGCGACTTGGTGGTGTTTGGCCATGCCTTAAATGGCGATACGGTGGTCTTTGACCATGCCTTAAATGGCGATTTGGTGGTCTTTGGCCATGCCTTAAATGGCGACTCGATAGTTTTGGATCATGCCTTAAATGGCAATATGGTGGTGATCGACCATGCCTTACATAACGAAATCAGTTGTCGTTGGTCGTGCGAGTTGGGTGGTCCATTTCAATGGTCCATGCATCCAAATGAATAGAACAGAACAAAAAATCACTACAAGGGGGCGACACGCCTAGGAGCAGGACATTGATGTCACTTGGAGTTTTTACAAAATAGTAATAAAAGGGCATAAAAGGATGTTCATTGAAATAACAGGGTCTAAATCAGCATAGGTCGCGGCGTGAACCACGACCCTGGTATTATGTGGACGCTGCTGAGTGAGGCATGAATACTGTGTGCGATTTCAAGAGAAATGATTGCTTACAGCATGGAAATCTAAACGATAGAAAAAAAATACACTGTGACATGGTCCTGTGGTACAACGTGTAGCTTCTCAATCGGGGAGCGAAGGTCTGACCCTCGGTGCCGGACTTGCACTAGTGGGTAATTGGTTTGTCTTGAGTGTGGTTTTCGCTGGTACGGTTAGCTCGACCGTTGTGTGCGGCGGTATGGCTCACTTATCACGTTGGTCTGACTGAGGGCTTGGTGAGGTGTGGATGCTTGGTTCGTCTTGCGATGGGTGTGTCTTTGACTGCTCCGGTTGAGATGTGGTCGTGAGCTTATGTTATAAAAATATATATATTGTAAAGGTGAAGGTGATGGTTGTTTGGTGATTGGTTTGTTGCTGTTAGATAATAGCGATGGAAGAAGGATTTGAATATTTTATTGAAGCAGCTGGCGTTGATACAACAGTTAAAAAGAGACATTGCTTGTTGCATTTTAGAGGACATGAACTACAATATATATTCTATAATATTCCGGGAGCTTATGTCGCTGCTTACGGGGAAGACGTTTTGAATATTTCTATAAAACGGTGGATGAATATTTTGCTCTAAAGCAAAGTCTACGAAGTTCATAATATTTTAAGACTCCTCGCAAACGGGAATCATAAGGTAGCAAGAGTGTATTCACAAACATGGAAAAAAAAGTGCTTCAGATGAGTTATGGAAGAAAACCTTAGGTGAGGAAATAAGTTAACACAAGGTTGTACTTGCAGCGAATACGAAAAATAAATAAATTTGAAAGCTGTTGAACGACAGATAGTAGATTTCAAAAATACAGACACAGGGTGTCAATAAGACATTTAACTTCAAATAAAGCACAGTCAAATCTGACAATAATTGGAAACAAGAGTGTGAAATATAATATGTGGAAGCAAGAGACATATTGCTCGAGACAACACGTCCCGCGACAGGAACAATCTGCTTAAAATGTGGGATACTTACTTGGACACTTCCGCAACTAATGTAAGACGAGACCAACACGAAAAATAGGAAAATTGACGCAGATGAAGAATCTAAAAAGAGGGAAAATTTGAGAAACAAGTAATAATGAAGGAACATAAATACATACATAAACTCACGCCCGTAATCCCTAATGGGGTGGGCAGAGCCACAAGTAATCAAGACAACTTGCAGCCACTGTTGATACGATGTCGTAAGCTGGATATGATGAACCTTATGGTGATAAGGAACATCCAACATGAAGTCTAGTTGCAAACAAATTGATAATAATAAACTATTTATTTAAGGCTAGAAAGATCCATATAATAAATACCTTAACCATGAGACACGAGGCCTCGAATAAAAGCTCTTCAATGAAGCTTGATTTGTTATTTGAACCCTCTCTAACTAAATATAATAAACTATTGTAAACTCGTAAAACTTGGACCTTCCTAACAGCTCTTGAAAGATGGTGGATGAGAGGTTCTGATAGGGTGGATATGGCTTGAGGTGCACCTACCCCATATGGGTTGATGATTAAATATCCTGAGGTCGGTAAACGGACAAACATAAATATGCACTTGTACAGTTAACTGGAACAGAACTCGCATGCCGATAGCTTTGGCATATCAACAAATGATCCAAAACAACGGGAGGTGTTAAGGAAGTGACGGGGAAACACCAAATTCGAAGGGTATGGAAATTTTGAAAGTGTGTTATCAGCGAGACATCTAGCCAGGACATGAAGTTGGTGCCATTAATCAGAAAGGTTGATATCGTTACAACCTAAGTATGAAATATAAAAAAAAATACTTTAAAAAAGAACAGAAAACTTGTGGTGCTATTGGGAAAGAAAAATATTCGGCCTGAAAAGTGAAATTTCTTGGACATGAGCTCTTTGAAGAAGAAAAAAAAAACTTTAGAAGAATACACAATACAATATAAATCTTTTTATTGCACTTAAAACAAACATATTAAACAAACATATTAAACAAATATAAATAACAAATGTACCTATGTTTTCTATCAAAGATTCTCTACTACTCAAAGCAGAAAATTGATGAAATGAATTGATGATTGAATTTATCGATTTCATGCCATAATACGTAAGAGAGTGGTCTCTCTCTCTCTCTGTATTTAATTTAATTTGTTTATAGTTTTTTTAATTTCTTATTGTAAATTAAAGCTTAATTTTGACAATGTTTTTTTTTGGTAAATATGTCGAAATATGGACCCTGTGATGTCTGAATTAAAGAACATATTATTATTAAAGCGACTGTAGAAAAGCAAAGTTTCTTAATGTTGGTAAATTTTATTGGCAAATGGATAAGTACCAACCCAATTTAACAACAATAACGGAACCTTTAAAGGCAATACCGCGACAAAAATCTGGAAGGAACAAAAATATCATAGAAAGAAGGCACTAATTGGGAGAAACTTAATTGAAAAGCGTCCTTAAATTATTATTTAACTATTTATAACACACCGAACACCGTTACCGACAAAACACCTGCAGAGATAAAAAATGTGACGCGTAATAACCCCAAAGACCTGAAAAAAAAAAAAAACAACAAAGAACATAAAGAGAAAGAGAAAGACTATGCCGACAAAAGACGACATGCGATGATGCGACACAAAACCAAAATAGGTAGATATCGAAGATAGGAGTTGCTTGAATTAGGTACGAGCCAATTATCCTGCTGAAAAATGGAAACCTTGAACTACTGAACAATGAAACAGGGCAGCAAATAAAATGTAACATTGTCCAGTTCAAGAAAGTTTAAGGGCAGTGGCAAGTAATGGACAAGATGCTAAAAAATGTTATTTCATAATTAAACTTCTAACGATTTAGTTAAAAGATTTATTGAGGAGACTTTTATTATATTATGGCTAGATATTAATACAAACTAGGAATGAATAAAATTTGATTAAAATAAAGGTTTGTCAAAACAAGGAAGGGATGTAGTGTTTACATAAGTACATAAACACATCTTATTGTAATACACGTAGGTATAATTAAATATATAAATAAATATGTAATTATTATTAGTAACACCCAGTGTCCCACTGCAGGCATATGTAATATATTATAAAATACTTGAATCGATATAATCGATTCACATATATATTCTGTCGTCTCGGGCAATGCACTACGCGGTGGCCACAATTAAAAAGTAAACTGTACGGGGAGGTACGGGGGTGGAGTGAAGACGTAGTGTGTGGCAACGAGCCGATATTTATTTATATAATTATATTGAGACGAATACACTACAGTAGGGATGCATTAATCAAAATACAATACAATTTTATTCAATACATGGTAAAGTATCCATGTTTTAGTATGGATTATGCAGGGCTGTAACAAATGAGGGCCTGTAAAAAGGGTGTGTTGTTTAGCAAATGGTTTAGGGCCATTGATTGATGCCCATCGCCCGCGTATTTACACTTCCAGCGATAGCCATCAATATACTTACACCGTTGGGGCTCATTGCCCACTGATCACTAAATCTGATAGTACGGGATAACATGGATTGAAATATCTCCATTTATTTAGAAGTGATACAATTTATTTAGTCGAAATGGGTTTAGGAGAATAAGAGTGAATGTTGGGACCATACTGACATTACTAGTCGCAATACAGGGTACATATACAACCATACACGTCACATTTCACTGCTAGGCACAGGTGGCACAGGTCTTCTCTCATTGAGGGGATATGGAGCATACTTTACGACGTTGCTCCACTGTGGGCTACATAGAGCACCACAGGAATATATTGGTCTTATTTTAGTAGGCTCTTTGAACTTCTGACGCCGGCGTTGTGCCGTGCAGCGCGAGCCTTATTCATTTATAACAATCTTACGCTGTCAACTGACGAATAATATTGAATTAATATTTATAACGAATAATATAAGAACGCTTATATGTATCAATGCCATAGGTACCATTTCGTTTTACGTACTTCGTTTTTGATAAGCGAAGCGTTGCGACGCCTACAGTTAGTACCTACTCACCCATGTTCTGTAGTGTGAGTTGGGATGTAGATTACCAACTTAACCTGGTGCTAGGGTTAATCTTTTTTGGTAGCTCAATAGCCAAAGGCTCCTTGACATTTTTACATACTTATATCAGTAGTAACTGGGACCAACACCTATTGGTATATCACTTTTTTTCAATGAATATTATGTACTGACCAGCTTCCTTCCCGCCCTTGACGCAGATGCCGAAGCCGTGCGAGTCGTTGGGGTCGCGGCTCATGGTGACGGTGCGAGTGGCGGGCTCCGCCGGCGGCGGCGGCGCGCCCCCCGACGAGTACGGCCGCTCGCGCTCGCCGCCGCGGTATATCGCCTGGCAAACAACAACAATCATTTAGTCTTCCAACATTACAATCTTAGATGACGCCCTAAATCAATTTTGCATAGGGTGACGAGGTGATAGCCCCTAGATCACCCCATTTATTCGACTAAGTAGCGAATGCTATCCAAGGCAAATCAAAAAAAGGCAAGGTAAACTAAGTCACGTTAAGAAATTCCATATTTTTCCTGAAAAAAAAATATTTCGACCAATAAACGCAGCGAATGCTATCTACGTGGATAAATGTCGCACGGCTATTGGTCAAAGCCCTCGATATTACTCGCACCGCGCGCGGTGCGGTTCCCGTGCCGAGAAGGCTAGGACACGTTGCCTTAGAGATGATATCACCCAACGGTCTCTGATCTGAGTGACCTCGCCCGATTGCCAGAATTATAATTTGCTGCCAGATATGACTTTCGAAGCAGGGTCTTCGCCCGACATGGCACTATATCTTATAATACTAATAGCCTGCTACAATGTGTTTTTAGATAGTAAATTAATATGGCAAAGAAACCATTGGAGCGCATCGTCACCCTAGGACCAGAACATTTTTCGATATCCTGTGTCTAAATAATAAGAATACTAGGGCACTATCTGGTGAGAACGGATGACCGGCGAGACCTGCAAGAGCCACGTCCACCAAATGCAGACTTCCGTAACAAGATACTATAGTAGGTATTAATTACAAAATTCAGGGGGGAGCCCTGTGGGATTCTATGATATTTGTGTATGGTTGTGTGTCATGTCACAGATGTCACTCGAATATTGTTTCTGTTTTCCAATAAAAATGCAAGGTTTCCATTTTTATCAATTACAGCACGCTTAAGTTCCATTTAAGTGAAGAGTGTAAAGTGTGCTGTAGTCTGTATTGCGTTTCTCCGTTGCTAGTTATTTGAATTGGTCTCCAACACTCTCGGTGCCTACATGACAAACATGACAAAGGCGTAAACCTACATTACTTACACAGACAAATCCGTATCGTATAACACTTCTACAGATATATACTTACGAAAAAATATATCTTTAAAATCCTGTAGTTGACCGGCTCATTTTGAAAAGATATCAGGTATTTCTTTCTTACATGATTGAAATCTATACTATACTTACTTAGATAAGTAAGTGTTATTGTAACTGTTACCTTTTTTGAGTACTATAAAGTAAAGATTTGTATTGCTCGGTTTTACCGGGTGAGACCCTCAGCGCTCCTCATTTGTTCGGCCAAGTAGTTAATGCCATTTGCGGCAAACCTACAAAACGTCACGTGAAAAAAATGTTTGGTTTCCGCTCCTTAAGTCTCTTTATAATACAAACAAAAATGTTGTCTATAAAAACAAATTATATGTCTAACCCAAAAAGGAAACTTGTTGTCTAATTTAAAATTCAAAAGCGCATTATACAGGGTAGACAAATATGAAGGAAATGGGTAGTGTTGGCAGTTAATCATATTACTTACGTACTTACAAAAATGTTTGTATGGAGATGAAGCTCCTATACTCTATCAATACGAGTAAATTAATTTACTAAAGTATTTTAAAAAATAACTTCACTTTATCAACCTATTAGGTCCCACTGCTGGTCACAAACCTCCCCTCAACCGGAGGGAGTACGGTGCACCACGAACAAACTTCCTCTTAACAAATCCAAAATCAATCTTACAGTAAGAAAATATAGCCTCATTTAAATTGCAATCAGTAGCAGCTATTCAAGTTTCGAAGCGGTACAAGAGGAAACAATTTCTTTATGAGTTCTGTAAAGTATTGTTCCGCTCAATATTGGTGTCGAGAGGGGCGGCAAGCAATAAAACAGGCTAGCTAACTAAAGTACGTTTGCATTTCAAAGTGTAAGCCGACTTGAGACACACACTACACCTACAGAAAATCCATAACAATATTTTAAATGCAAAACTAACTTTGTCTCCCACAATACCCCTTAACTGATTTCGTGCGTAGATAGATTAGGGGAATCAAAAAGGCCACATTGAAGCAATTCATCTAAAAAGCAATATTGCTATTTAACATTTGTTGACATCTCGCACCGAAATGACGCGCTTAATTCCGAATTCAAATTTTTCAAATTAACATTTGAAATTCGAATGTGAATTTGAAAACAAAAATCGATATTCTCTGAATTTTGAATTGAGGACCTCGCTAACGATATTACTTACTACCTTATGAAGTTACGGGTCACTAGGTACTTTGAAGTAGGATTCTTTTGTCTGACTTAAGAAATATTAATCGGTGAGAAGCATGAGTATGGTATATGACGCTTAGGTCGGAGTATAATTTGATGACGGATTATATTACGGATTATTCTCTATTGTGACTATTTTCTATGCATAACAAACGAGGAAATGGGATTTCTGAGCAGGGCTCGGAGCACTGTCTCGGAAGATTAGTCGGAGTGTGATACAAAGTTAAATATTACTTAATATGCGTACTTCAAAATCTACATCCAAAAATTTATGTAAGTTATCGCAAAGAAATGCGTTGCTTCATTTAAATTCCAAACGATGACAGCCACGGATTTTCTCCATGATACCAGCAATACAAGTTACCCAAGTTTGGAAGCAAAACTGGAAGAAACAATATCTTTTGAGTTGTATAAAGTATTGTTCTGCTCAATATTACTGGTAGTGTGGAGCGGTATTCGTGGGTAATAAAGCAGGCGGTGCAAACAATGGGTCGAGAACGTTTACATCTCAAAGTGCGACTCCGCCCACAGTTTGACTCGAGACACTGCACTAAGGGGAAATGTTTTATATTTGCTCGCTTTTTAAGATCGTAGGTGATTTTTCGATGTTTACCACAGGAAATATAAATACTTTATATTCGTTTCTCTCAGACTCTATAACAACCTCCGTGCTCCAGTGGTAGAGCCTTGGGCTCACGATCCGGAGGTCCCGGTTTCGATTCCCGGTGGGAACATAAATTACTTTGTGGTCCCTAGTTTGGTTAGGACATTATTGGCTGATCACCAGATTGTCCGAAAGCAAGATGATCCGTGCTTCGGAAGGCACGTTAAGCCGTTGGTCCCGGTTACTACTTACTGATGTAAGTAACTAGTCGTTACATGAGCTACGTCAGGGGTCTTTGGCGGCTCTATAATAATGCTGACACCAGGGTTAATGACGTTGATAATTCACCTCTCACAACCCACACGATAGAAGAAGAGATTTTCTATGTTATAAATTTCTTAGTTATAAAACAACCCTGCTCTCTAGTTAGAGGGTAAGGTGGTAAAGAAGAAACTTTTGTAGAGATAACTTGTCGTCTACTGTGTCTTGTTGTTTTAGTCTATAGACGTATTAAATACACTATCTGCGCTAACATGTCAAGCAAAATGGCAAATCCGTTCACTACAATGTCAAGACAAAATCCAAAGGATATCGCGACATGACACAACGAAAATGAAACGGAATATGCTAAAAGTAGAGTATTATTGTATGTGTTGACTCGACAAGCGCACCCACACTATCTTCTTCTATCGTGTGGGTTGTGAGGTTGATTACCAACCCCATCAAAACTGGTGTCAAGGTTAATATTGAACCGCCAAAGGCCCCTAACATGGCTCATGTAACGACTACTAACTTGCATCAATAAGTAGAATCGGGACCAACGACTTAACGTGCCTTCCGAAGCACGGATTATCTTACTTTCGGACAATCAGGTCAGCTTGTAATGTCCTAACCAAACTAGGGATCACAAAGTGATTTTCGTGATATGTCCCCACCGGGATTTGAACCCGAGACCTCCGGATCCTGAGCCGAACGCTCAAACCACTGGACCACGGAGGCCGTTACCCACACTATGAACGCTTGTTTAAATATAAAACTATACAGCACTGTAAAGTAAAATCCACTGAAAACAAATGACACAATTCGCGGTTACCCGCGGTCGACTAACTGATGCTATTTGTTCTGTCGACTATGGGTTAGTCACGCTAATGCCGACTTAGTGTCTGTTTTCAGTAACAATATTTATGCAGGCGTGAATGTGCATGTTGTAATATAGAATAGACACAAATGTACGCTACGTCCAATATGTATACAAAGCTTTAACGACTGCGGTCTGACTACGCAGGTGATTGAAAATAGTTGGATGCATTTGTTATACGAGCATGTTGTATAGTCAGGGATACTTTGCGGTATACTTTTGACTTTTATATAATATTTTAATTGATAGATCTCTAAGATCTGTACTCTCACTTTAGATGGTAGTCTCATTTATATCCACCCGAACAGAAAAGAACAGAAAGAAGGGTGGAATCCGTTAACACAATAAAATCAATAGCATTTTTTCCTAAGCCATGAGAACTGTTTCAGTAATTTTAGTTTTAAGTAACATTTGTAACAATTTGTTTGACCTTAAACGGCTTGTTTTTAAGTACAAAACGACTCCATCTGAATGGCTATAAATCTTCCTGCCGTCCTGCTCGGACTAATTGCAATTCGGTTTTGTCAGATAGTGAGCGATTTATTAGGTTCGATTAAATGATGAAAAGATGGAGGGATATGTAACTTTCGACCGGGTGTTGTAAACATACATCAAAGAATTAAAGCACATAATAACGGGTTCTTAACCGCGTAAACTTAAAACAATGTATACATCAAAGATTTGATACAGGTATATTTGGAAGAAATTTTCAGACAACTTACGGTGTTTTTTATTTGCCAAGAATATACCGTTGTTGTAGGTGTTACTTCGGTATTAGCAAAATTGAAGCATCTTTATCGGAATATGATAAAGTAGTGATTTTTTTTTTTTACATAACTACTTGGATGGAAAGTAGAGTGGTAGAGTAATAGAAGAAAGAGGCCCTAACGCGCCACCGCAGATTATCATCGGACCGTCAGTGCGTTGCATTTAGGACACTTACATTTATTATTATTTTTATGATATTGCTTTGTTTTTCTTTTTTTTTTGTTAATGACTTTTGATCTTGGTTTTCTTTTGTTTTTTTTTGTGTATTGATTTCCGTGTGGATTCTGTCCTGTGTTGAATGTAATGTACTATTTGTCTATGTCTGTAGTGCCCGGGAGTAATAGATGTTTCTTGCTTTCTTTCTTTCTTTCATTTTGTATGGGAATCGCTGTCGCCAGTTCAACACCACTCTTTTACAAATACATAACTCCTGCAAACGTATAACTACGATGGCTCTACTGCTTCTCAAATTCCACAGCCACTTTACCCGCAATGTATATTTCATTTTTTGATAAATAATTCATTATCATTTATTCGCAATAAAAATGGTATTACAGTTTGCAGTCAGTTGGCAGTTAATAGCCGATCGTACTAAGGTATTAGCTTTCCAATAAAAAGGAGGGATTTCCATGCACGATAGTCGATATTAGATTTTTTGCCCGGCAGGTTATAATGCACAAGACGACCTTTTAATATACTTAAGTACTATCGCGGAGCTCCGTACGTCGTAAAGTTCGCGGAGGAGTAGAGCGCAAAGTTGAAGTATGAACTATTTGCTCATACTTGTATAGCGCGCGTCTCGCGTTCACTTGGCCCTTCCAACCTATTTTTTCTATTCCGTGGTATACAAGTACGTAGGTTATGTTCTGTTAAAAATAATATCCACTGAAATGATACCTTTGAAACAAGTTCGTAATGTTCGTATTTTCAATAACACAAGTTTAATTTCCGGTTTCGAATTTCTGATGAAAAAGTCAATTTCAATTTAGTTCGTCGTTGCCTGCTAACAATAGACCGGAATCAGAGAGAACGAATGAAAATATTTTATTCGTTTAAATTGAGTTTGTACAAAACATAAAGGAAAATTGCGGTACCTACTAACACATCCTAAGAGTGTTTTTACGGACAAAGAGTCTACAAAGGACAGTCTCACAAAGTGATTTCGACAATGTCCCCATCGAGAATCGAACCCGGACCTCCAGATCGTGAGCCTAACGCTCTAACCACTACACCGCGTAGGCTGTTACGGGATATATTGGGCACAAACTTCTTCTCATCTCCGTAGGGTTGTAAAGGCATCTGTAGCCCAATTCCGGGCTTGTAGCCAACTCAGTTGTCAGTTTTCAAGCCACCATGTGCCACGACAGTTTCTGAATTTTAACAACCATTGACAAACACACATATGACTAACACGATACCTTAGTTTTTATAGATTTTCCAAACATTTTTGATGACAAATATGTTTCAAAAATGTGTAGTTTTAGACACAATATTACTTCATATTTAGTTATTTATGAAGTAGTTTTATTTATTTTTTACGTGACTTATTGTAGATTTGTCGCAGATGGCATTAACTACTTAGACGGACAAATGGGGAGCGCTGAGAGCTCTCACCCAGTACAAAATTTAAGACAAAAGGCCTGAAGGTGCGCAGTTGGGCGCGAGCTTTGTCTAAAAAAGTTGAAGTTTGTACTTCCAAATTAAAGTAACAATTAATACCTGACTGCACCATACTCTCTTCGGCTGACTGAGGGAAAGCCTGTGCCTCGCAGTCGGGCGTACCTATATAGACTATTTATATCATACCTGACTCCCCAGACATTTTCATGATCTACCTTTGTTTACTTCCACTTATTCTACAGATCATAGTATACTAACAGCCGAGCTTAATTCTCGATTCTTAAAACAATGACCAACTAAGCAATATAGGTTTCAGAACAATTAACAAGTCGCTTTTTTACGAGTAGTCATTTGAGAGTGAAAGTCGATATTCTGAATAGACATAATACACAAACTGCGGACGAAATAATACTATTCGACTGTCTGTGGTCCTAAAAACTGCAACACTTTTATTTTATGACACATAGGAACCTGAACTTATTCTTTGAAATTTACATACTTAACCTACTTTTCAAACTTAAAAAAGTAAGGCTTTTAAAAATACAAAATGAAAACACAAAACTATTCGTTAGAATAAAATAACAGCAGGGTTCTGTTCAACAAAGTACTAACGTATTTAAACTTCGAAGGAAAGTAGTAAATACTGTGATGTGTACAACTGGCTATCAAGATATACGTATTTAATTTTGTACATATGTACGTATGCCCCTCTACCTTTTGATAACTACGAAGAAGAACAATATTTTTGAAAAGTTGTGCATTCAACAAGTTGTGCAGCTAATCAGTCAGGGCACCAGGGGACTGACAGCTCTCTACTTCGAAGTTCGTGGCTCCACATGATTACCAACTTCCTCGTCGATGTTAACCACTACCAATCAATTTGATAACATCGGTAAACCCTACCAATTTAGTTTCGCCATAGAACTCTGTCTCTATTAACTCTTTCGGTTCACGTAAGTACGTGTAATGTTTGTTGCTTGTTTCCATGCAAGAATCGAAATATTAATTTGTTTCATCTAAATCGCAAAACGCTGAGCTGTTTTTAATAGAATTCAGACCTGGTACAGTGTAGACTCGGTAATATTCAGGATATCATTACAAATGAATCGAATAATCAGTGGCTTCCATTAATCAAACGAAAAACAAATATTATTTAAAAATAAATAACTTATATATCATCTGTAGCACAATCTATTATCGCGATAACGCGCAGCAACGACTCATGAATCATTTATAAAATCTGAAAACACAATTTTGTTTTCGAATTTTAACGACGTTCTAACTTCATTCGTCTCCGTTTAGAAACTGTCGCCTCAACATTTTCAAAGTTAATTGCCCTAATTAAAGTTTATTTATAGGGATCGGCTTTCCAGAGGTCGTGACTTTGCGGTTGACGCCGCGTAATCAATACAACCTACATTTCATGAAAATATATGTAAGTAAGTACTTATAAACTAGGCAGCGCACTAACCTCATGATCCTCTGTGGAATCCAACTTGAACCCGGAACTAGGCACACCTCCTCACTGAACTTCACTACACTACAGCACATCACGCACTATTATACTACCGTCTAAGCCCTCATGGCGTCTAACCCTGTACACCAAGTGTTAAATTATATGCAAATTCTAAATATCAAATGAAAGGATACGCGGCTTAGCTGAAATGAACAAATGTCACCGAAAGCACAATTTTCCAGTGTCGTCTCCAGAAACTCGATTTCACACGAAATAAGCAACCATATGCCCGATAAATTCACATACGACGGCTGTAAATTGAGAAATATTTGCTTCGTCGACGGAAAAAGTCATATAAATTCAAACGCGACAGTATATTTAAGTCGGAAATTTAAAAAAATATATATTTGATGAGAAATATTGATAATTTAAAGCACGCGGCGAATACCAGCAACCCCTGCCATCGACTGACGATGACGCTCACGTCCACCGCTGACCATGGCCTGACGGGCTTGGTATGGACACGCCCACAAGTTTCAATGGGACTGACACTCACATACTATGTTTCGCTTTCACATTATGAGCTTCAAGAAACACATTTTCAAATTAAATACATTTCCGACTGTCATTCACAAAGTTTCTTAAGAGAATGTTACCCATTTGGATTAATTTGAACCCTTGTTTGATTAGCATGGGTCATGTCCATCTTGTAGCTTCCTAAACGGCTGCGGCTGTGGTTATGAATAAAGCAGTGTTATCGACTGGCGCGGCCTCACCCCAGAATTATTTACACGTATGGCACTGCCCGCGCCCCCGTCACAATGGACACACATCGAGCTATTTTTAAAACAGTACGAGGCAAACATAATGTCGAGTTCACCCAGTGTCATCCTTGACGGTTTTATTATCGATTTCCACAATATAATGCGGAGTGTCGGCGGCATTACCCTGCTTCTGTTTCTTATTGACTGTGTAAAGGTATGAGTGGCACGTGACACATTTTCTCACAATCATGAGCTCACGTGTTCTCCCGCGGGGTTGCGGTGAAAGAAACCGTAACGAAGTAGAAACCAGAATGGATCGGCGAGACGTGAGGGAAACTTGGTACTGAAGAGATTCCGGCTCGTGGGAGTGTCGTGAGCAATATCGATGGCACATGTGTAGTGTCAAACAAACCCCTAGGGAAGTTTTTTAGGAACGTAGGTTTAGGGAAACTTATAACGTTTTTTTAAGCTTTAAATTTAATTATTAAAGTTCCCACTGAAAGGCACATCAGGAGCATAACTCACAACGGTTTGCAACAGAGGACGAATAAAGACAATCAAATACGCCGCTGAAAAGACCTACCTCACCAGGAGACTATAAAATACAAGAGTCATCAGAATGCGTGAATCTTACATAGTCCACGGGCCAGGGGGTGATTAGAGACAATAATAAATAAGCCGCTGAAAAGACCTACCTCACTTTTCGTCTACCAGGGTAGCATAAAAATCATCAGAACTTAGCGTCTTACATGATGCGTGGTGCTGCTGGGACTGCTGGCTGGGGAGTGCCTCCTCGCGGGTAGGGGTGCAGGCAGCGGCTGCGGGGGGTGCGAGGGGGGCAGAGCCTTGCCTAGCGCCGCCGCGCCGCCCTGCCCGAACAGCCGCAACACCTGCTCCGGAGAGATCGGCCGCTTCTTGCCGTTGCTCGCCGACAGGTGGTTCGTGCTGTTGCGTAAGCTCGTTGCTCCTGCTGGGGTAAGAAGTTCGTCAGACCTGTCTTCTGTAATGCCCCCCTGGTACTTAACTAGAAGATTATTTAGCATCCTTTTTTCCGATTAGAAAATTTTTCAGGAGTTGGAAGACTTTCATGGTCGACGAATATAGAACAAAATAAATAAAGGGGCAACCACCGAACAGATCGTCAATAATTTTAACATCTATTTAACAAGAGCCAGAAAAAGAAAAAATGAATATGTCATGTTCGGTAAAAAGGACAGCGAACTTACCATTGATATTCCTAGACTATTCAAAATCCGAGGTAAACCTTCACATACCTGCGCTATTAGCAATAGTGGAAGAACCTAGATATGGCGCCCGGGAGAGCTTCCCGGAGTACTGGTGATGCTGCGAGTAGGAGGCGTGGTGCCCGTGGGACGAGGCGGGCCGCTCCACGATGGTGTAGGAGGTGCCGGGCGGCGAGTAGTACACGCCGCCCCGCGCCCGCGCACGCGCATCCTCCGCCTCGTAGCTCGGCTGCCGACTGTCCTGCAACCACTGGGAGATCAGGCGACACGTATTAGAATCTAATCAATAAGTAAGAATAAAGCTGTCTATCAGGGAAACATAGATATAGAAATAAAAAAAAGAAATAAAGAGCACGTAATATGATGACGATGATGTGTTCTTTATTCCTTTTTTTTTGTTTTTGTTTCTATGCGTGTGAATAGTGTAATAAATCATACTACAAGCACTATAGTATTATTTATAAGTAGTATTGTATTATTTTATGGAATCTGGAAACTTATCTACGTGAGCCAGCCCTAGCTATGGAAGATTGCTAGTACCAGATTAGCGACATTCATAGTAGTAGTAAATAGTGCAACTACAAATTAACATTAAGTACGATTTATATCCAATAAGACATCTTTTGGTATTGGAGTACTGAGCTGAACCTTCTTCTTCTTCTTTGCGAGTCGATGGCGACCGATATTAAATGTTTGCTGACCAGTAATTAGCCAGGCTTACGGCATTGTCAGTGGCTTCGTGAAGTTCTTTAATAGTGCAGATGTTAGGGCATTTAGGACAGCATAAAAGGTGAGCCATAGTTTGTGGTGATACTCCACACTCGCACTCGCTGAATCTTATAGCGCCGCCATCCCCTGCGCGTACGTCGGAGGTCAGCGAGCGATATACCTACAGCAGTATGTTGCGGATCAGAGTTAACAGCCAAGTAGTTACCTGCTGCGATCGCGAGTGTCGGGCCAGGTGGTGCGCGGGCGGGTGCTGCGGCGTGGCGGAGCGCCATCCATAGCCCTGCGCGTACGGCGGCGGCCAACGCGTGCCAAACTCCGCCAGCTCCGAGCCCTCGCCCGCCTCCCCCGACCTCATGCCGGGGGTCACCCTGCGCTCTGAAACAATACACAACACGTTTTTAGTTACTTAGTAAAAAGTCGTGAAAAAACGCAGGATGAACGTATTCTTTGCAGTGACTTTTTGTAAATTTTCCTCGGATGACTGTGGGCTCTTACATTGTGGGATGCAGCTTAGACGAAATCATCAATCAAAACATGCTCCACTGTTGTCAAACGCGCATCACTTCAAAAAGTAGCAGTGTTTATAATTCACGTCAAGAACATAAACATTGGACGCTTATAAATAATTAAAAAACGATCATGGTATCTACACATATACAAAAAAATAAGGAAACTCTTCCTCATTTAAAAGAAAAATCCCCTTAATGGGTTTTTACGCACGATTCGCCACTTTATTACCTTGCATAATCTGAGCAGTGGTTCATTAATTCAATCTACAAAACGCTGGAAAGTTGGCACGGATTCTTTAGAAGTAATAAGAAGTAGCTCAATGCAGCTAATTCGTTGTTTAAGAAGCTCAAGCAATTTAGCTGGAGCCACCTGGGTGCACCGATTTATGGGAGCGTTCCGGCGAGACACTAGGGCAAACAGCCGTAACAGTGTTTATATTAGACGCATACTGTATTCAGTAGCTTGAGTTTGAGCGAGCTTTACGATATTCCATGACTCGTCCATAATTCTAGATTAAGAGTGGTATTTAATAAACTAATCTCAGCTGAGACTGCCCTCAAGGTCATGCTCAAGTCTCTGTTTTTATATGAAAACTGTCACAATGACATGATCTTGAGGGCAGTCTCGAAGCTGAGATTAGTTTATTAATACCACCCTACGTAACTTAATGTTTTACTACGCTTCGAATGTGCTTCTGCCTAGCGGCTTACTACGGAAAATGAACGTAATAGGTAGATTACTTATATTCAATTCAATTCAATTTCATTTATTCCGTAAACAATATACATTGTGTTGGAATGTCTTACAAAATTAATAATATTGAAGCGTGCATATCATAATTTGGTCAGCCTTCACTGTCATAAAAAATATACTTTTTTCATAACGTCCAGCCAGAAATAACCTCCCGAAATAAAGCAACGGAGGACAGCAAAATGTTATGGCCTGAGTATATGGTAAATGATAAACTTTTTGTGTCCTTATATATCTTAGAGTATTTCATCCGGTTTCGCCAATTTATAGTTTCCTCAAAAGCAACGCTTAGCGATATCCTCCCAAATATGCAACTTCCGACTACAAATTATAATCAGCTGTTAAAATCTATAATATAATATGTATAAGGCCCAACCAAATACTTACTTATGTATTTTTTTATCTAAGTAATTCATTTGGTTTCGCGTAATTCGTTTGGCAATAATAACCCTGACACCAGGGTTGATGAGGTTGGTAATTCACTACACAACACACAGATAGAAGAAGAGATTTGGTTTCGCGAATAATAGCTTAGCTTTCTAATTGTACAGCGATTTACTGAAACTAGAGGAAAACTAATGACGTCATGTAAAAACGACTACTCAAGCAAAAAACTGGATTGAACGTTGGTTAGAAGTCTCGAAGTCGATGCGCATCTTCATTATAAGTTGGGAATACTATCTCGCGACATTTGGCCAAAGGCTCACGTACTTCTACTGCTCTAATGACTTGCTCAAGTTATACGGAGTTGGTATACGTACAATGTGGGGAATATTATATAAACGACGGAAGGGGTACCGTTTTACTACACTATCTGAATTGCGAGTGGAAATAGACGCGCTTTGACTGAAAATTGGTTAAAGTTTTATTATAGATGTGCATAGTCGATCGCATTGATTGCGACGAGAATTAGATATTCATACAAACCAAGCTCCATTCTCTTTTATTTCAGGACGTGACTTATTCTAGGTTTACCTAGACATCACTACACTATTTAGCGGATCCACAGTAGCCAGAGCAGTAGATACACGTGATATAAAGACATTGCATATTCAATGTTAAGAAACAAATTCATAAATTACTTATACAAAAGCTTGCAATACTTAATTACTTGAATTAAGTCACTTAAGAGTTTTCTCTTTGTGTCGAAATAAATGCTAATGAGTACGATGAGAGCTCTTGCAAGTTAATAATACACCTACATAAACATGCCTCCCGTCATCAATTGTAATTTGCTATTTTGTCCACAGATTCATGCTCTACCAAGAATTTCAACCTCTTTTGGTGTTGACCCCAGAAAACTATTTTATGTGATAGTAAGTACCTCTATAACGCAAAAACGACGTCTACGAAGGGAGCCTGTGCCCAAAAGTGGGCAAGCCGATCTGTTTATGTAACAACAAACCTAACAATGTCTACAGTCAAATACGGAACGTGTGACTTTGAACTGGTTGGTGAACATATACCAGCATTTATAGTAGGCACCAGTATTTCGCACAGGCTTGTCACCATCAAACGATGGGTTATCGAGAGCATACTCTACGATATGGTGCATTTAGGCTGGCAGCCAAACCAGTTGACAGTTTTGAAGCCGTTCGATAGCTTTAACGTTTCTTAACGACCAGCGCCATATAGCCCTACCAGCTTCATGTGCACTCCTAAATATTACAGAAAAGCTTGATGCATAAGTACTTACAGAGCTCGTGCAGTGCGGGCCCGCTTTGCCTCTGTTGGGTTTCAAAGGACTTACTTATAGGTAAGTTAGTATTCTCCACCATTCTGAAGCAAACTCATCTAGACTAGACGACTTAGTCATAAATTTAATACTTACTAAAGTTCTATATAGCAGCGGCTCAGTCAATATTTGCAGAAAATAGAGCTATTTGCCATGTCATTACGTCCATTTGTGACCGCAACGCGAAGTACGCGTAACGAGTATTTAATTGGAAAGTGTTTCCGGCGATTTGGCCTCGTCCGGTGTCGCGGGCTCCGTCCGGCGCCGGATCCGGCCGACCCCGTACCACCCACAACAATTATAAAGTATAGCTTGTTTTGCCACCATTGGAAACTTCTTGAAAGATTTCACGCTTCACATACTACATACTCGCAAATACACGCCCGGACACGGTCACAAATAAACAGACAATTTTCATAACATAAGTTCACGAATATATCCTAATTGGGATAGTTAGAGGTCCATCTATCGCAAAATGAACTAAGTACCCACGCTTCACCGAGCTACTAACAAACTACACTACATTTTTGATACTAAGTGTGTTTTTTTAAATAATTGTAACAAGAACACATATATATAATTTCGGTAGAGCATTTTTCTCTTATTTTTTGTAAAGCTACAACCTCGTAGACTAATCGATGGGATCAACAAAAACGTGTCCTAATGAGCAATTACTGTAGCCTTATCCTTAAAAAAACATAGACGCTACTAAAATTAATTGATGAGGTAGAGATACTTATTTGCTGAAATTGGCAGTAAGTAACTAACTAGTTCACTCAAAAATGTAGCTTGGTTAGCTATTTGGGATATATTAATTGGTACTTACTAACTTTGGTACTTAACTAACGCGAGAGTGAGGAAGCCTGCCAATACCACCTCCCGGACAGTGACCAACGTTGTGACAAGTCAAAGCCGTTTAGCGCCAACGATAAACTCTCTAATCAAACTTCCAAATACCCCTTTGAGCTCTCTAGTTTATACGTCGATGCAACGTAGTTATAGCCGTTATAAGCTATCACCGATGAAAAAGGAGTAAGTACGCTAAATCTTTTGATGTTCTAAATCCCACTCGCATAAAACACATCTGACAAGGCTTTGCATCATCGCGCTTTTTACACAAGCCCCTATGGAAGCTTTCACACGCCTTTCTTCTATATTTACTATATTTCGATGTTTACGGAGTACAAGTGATTTATGTCGGGAGGTGTTTAGCGCATTGAAAGGAGTTTAAACTTGTTCTTCTTTTACCCAACTACAGTAGGTTGTACGTAGATGGTTTAAAACTGATATTGCTGGAGAATATTCCACCACCACTACATTCCGATGTGGAAGATAGTAGTCATACTTGATTTTTTGTATAAATGCAATACAAGGTTAAATTTATTGTGTCACGAATTATCTACCAATAAATTATATACCAATTAGTATCATATATCAATGTAGTTCCAGTGAAAATATAATATTCAGCAGTCTAATCTCGCTTGAACGCGTGTGTGTTAAACTAGTTTACAGTCTCTGGAGCATATGAACAAAGTATAAAAAAAAGTTCTTTACAGCACCTAGAGGTACATAAATAAGTTGGTGCACATGCAAATGAATTTACGTTCCAATTAACCCCCGCAGTGGCGCTCGCGGCTCGTTATATAATAAATTGTTAAAGTAAATACTGTTTCATTGAATTCTCGCAGAGCAGTTGATCAAAATTGGCACAATGGCGGCGCAAAGAAATTGCCATGCCAACCCTTCTCTTCAAATTATGGACGTTTCGCGAAACGGAATTGACGTCGAGTGCTCCTACAAATGGGGCAATACCGTTTGATGAAAACCATATAGAAAGTTATGAAATTGAGGGCCTTTAGTACCGTTACACAAATTTCCTTATAACCATCTGCCATGCCATTTTCTTGGCGAATATAATAATACTTTCCTGCCCATCTACGTTTGTTTAAATTCACATACTTATGCGTTTATTTTAAGTGGGATAGTATTTTATAATTCTGTAAAATTACTGAAATTATTAACATAAACTAAGATTAGAACCAAAAAGGTGAAGACGATAATACCTATATAGAACACAACGGAACGTAGACTTCAGAAACCCCTCGAGGAATTTACAATAGGTAAGTCGATGCACGAATTTCGGCTTCGTGGATACAACCGGAGGCTTGTTCGTGTACGTGTTATAAATATTGATCGTGTAGTGGGGACTTGGCCGGCAATAACTCGGCTGTACAGAGGACGAATGGGGAGCACGTCGAGCGATGACTGGCCACGTGACTTGTCAACACTGCACTGCAGGTTAATTCAATAGGTACCTACTGATGAAATATGAAATGGAGCAAATGAACTGTTGAATATATTATGATTTTACAAATGCATTTTCTATCTTTGTTTAAAATACAGGGCCGCGATTGGCAAAACAAAGTAATTGGAAGGCAAGTTTCAAATAAGTCAAAATCCAAAATGAGATTGATTTTTATCACTTTAGATTGGCACACTGACACTTATCTAAAGATCGTGGGGTGCTCGAAATACTCCTAGCTAGCTATACTCCAAGGCTGTCTTAATGTCATCCCTTACAGGGTGGACATGTCATAAACATTGATGTTATATTCGGACTTTATAAAAAAAGCCTGTAGTGGAACAGCGTGGTGGAGTGTGCTCCATACCCCCTCCGGTTGATTGAGGTGAGGCCTGTGCCCAGCAGTTGGACGTAAACAGGCTGTTTATGTATGTAAGTAAATAAAGTTCGGCAATAAAGCTAATATCAAAGCAAAATAATTACTAATCATGATGGCTTAATAATGATTGAACACTGCAGGTAATTTTGAATTTCGTTATGAGTTCTCAAATGACAAAATGTTGCGTTTTAAAAGTCACAATCAGAATCATTTATTCAATGCAATTATTATGAATAAATACAATACAATACAAATACACTTTATTGCACCAAAATAAAAAGAAATAATTACAAAAATACTCTTAACTAAGTAAATGGCAAATGGCGGCCTTATCGCTTAAAGCGATTTCTTCCAGACAACCATAAAGGTGAGGGGGAAAAATGTAAAAAAAAATAAAGATTGCGGGTACAAACTATAAGTACAACTTACCAATAAATACATGCAAATAAATATATAATAAACTTGTTGAAGGACAATTTAACATTTACGTCATTTCGCAAGGTGATATGGCTGAGGAGAACAACAACAACAACACATCTTTTAAATTAACGTAGGTGTATACTGCAAGTTATTTAATAATTAGAGCAACAAGTTAAATCCAAGACGTTACAAAATAGAACTCCACAATCTCAAATAAGTCCTGTAAAATTCCAACAGTTCTGAAATAGATTGTTGAAATGTGACGTCATACGAAGCTCAATCATCAAAAAAACGCATTCTTTTTTTGTAAAAATAAAATATTTAAAAATGATATTAATAAAAAAAAGCATTAAATCCACCATAGGCTTTGTCAAAAAGGAACTAAAAACAAGAATAAACCATAAATCCACAAAAGTTTCGTCAAAATACAAACCGAAATCAGCAACAAGCTTCATCATTATTTGAATAGCCCGCCCCGGATCATTTCTGGCTCAAACGTACCCATCAAAAAAACTATTATTATTATTATTTTAGTAAAAAAACTATTGGATACTTATAGATAAACTACCATATCCGACATATTTCATATTTTATTGTTACAACTGTCAAGTACCCAATTGTACGTACTTAACTATCCTATTACGACATCTTGTATCTACCTGATGACAGGCTCCGACAGTTATATTGATTGTCTAATCGGATCTTGTATCTTAGCAACAATACATCGCCGAACGTCACGGACACGTCATTTGCACGTCACTCAATGATGGAGAGCTTGTCTTGATGAATACTCACGTGCCCTGTCAATACTGCACTGCAGGCTGTATTCACGTAATACCAAAAGAGCTTTAGTTTTGCATCGAAATATGACACGGCTTAACGTATGCCTGGTGCATCCTATAAAGTATAAAGTGCTGCAGTTTGAACATATCGCAGTTTCAATTGTAGTTTCAACAGCTGTATGGGTATAAACTTTAAAATATATAACGTTTTCCTAGATATTAGACACCTTCCGAAAAACATTAAGGAGTATACGGATCAGAGAAGATATTCGACAACGTATGTTACAGATTAGAACGTTCATCCGACTAGCATTTCTTTCTAACAAGCAACAGCAAAATCCTCGCAAATAGATATAAAAGTTTATTACAGAAAATATATAAGTATGTAGATATTTTTCCCCTGTAGAATAGCTAGAATAAACAAAAAAATATTCTAATTTCATTCAACTCTCATCGTAACGCACAACTCATCGTTTGCCGAGTGTTTCACTTGGTTCAGATAATCCTACTTTCACTACATCTGAATGAAATTGGCTCAACAATTCCAATTTGTCGGTGATAATTCAGTCGGACAAGAGTAATTCATCTCGAACTCGCCTGCTGGCTTCCTGCCAACCATCCCCGAGTCCCTCGCATTCCAATTTTATCACTATAAAACAGCCTTTATCGAAGACAGTATTACGAACACATTTCAAGTTTTCAGAAGCAAGTACTGGCTGAACCACTGATAGTACGATACGATAGAATTGAATTTAGTGATATAATCTCGTAAGTGAACTCAAATGTATTGTGGTTCATTTTAGAACGAATCGTCTGTTATATGTAGTATATAAAATATTTTGTGTCTGTAAAATATCAAAACGCAAACCTAACTTTCATAATGAATATTAAATACAAGCGAATGTAAAATCCTTTGATAGCATGTTCATATTAAAGCTATGAATACCTGTATTCTATGTAAACGCCTCACTCGAGCGGAGTCTGAAATTGTAAATCCTCTCTACAATTGACCAAAATTGCTTTGCAAAAGTCAGGCGCGGCCACAATGACTGCAAACGGTAGTACTTCTCCGCAACACTCGGGTTTATCGCTGCAGAGAACATTTCTAACACTTGCAAGCTATGAACTGACTAAATCAGACAGAAGTTATGTTCAAAACAATGTACTTGCTTACTCTACTGTGAAAACAGTGCTCCTTGCAACGATAAATCAAAGGTTGATGAAATAGTATAGCGTAAAGATAGGATCACATATTTAAAGTATTAATTGAAAGTTTTGGAGTGGAATCCTGCTGAACTTTCAGTTTTTCCCTTGTTAGCTTGACCGTGATTTTTTGAGTTTTTTGGATATAATAAGGCAATTGGCTATTTTTATATCAAACCTACATCTAATTTTCATACTTATTTCTTTCCGCATCTCCTTCTCAAACCTGTAAAGCTTCCAGGTGTACTAAACTCTATGATGCAAAGACAAAATGTTAAAACATTTTAAGGAGCGGATACCATCTCTCATTTTGATTAGAGGCTCATAATACATTATTCCAACCATTGTATAGGTAACTATTATGTATGTAAAGTTTACAGCGACGTAGAGATAAGCAGCAGTGAATGTCATCCGATGTAAATCTATTATAAATGACGTCATAGGAAAAGCTTCTGAACTAGAAGGACTTTCAATATACTTAAGACCTATTATTCAAACCGAATACAAATCCAAAGGTACAAATCACAATAATAAACTCAATTTACGTTCATCCACTCCATCCTACTCTCTGAATCTATCTTAGCACTTCTAACCCAATTGAAACTCGCAAAAGTTTTCAAAATTTTGCAGAGCGAATTTTAGTCAGAAACAGGTCAAGATCTAATTCAGCTTCGATTCCGAACATTCCCAAATCGTCTGGGGTGGTTTATTGAGTTGGTTATTTGTGTACATAATTGTTGAAAGCCACAATGAACTTCCTACTTTTGACACAATTGGTCCATAAATAAAATTTGTCAGCGATAATTCACTCGAACAAGTCTCAGCCACTGCAAACTCACTGAAGGGAAATAAAAATTGATGATATTAATTAACTAGTAAAGAAATATGTGTTTAATACTGTATCGATTCGTTGATTTTCGTCGATTTGCCCCAAACTGTCACTGTACGGTTCATAATAACGATTATAACCGTCTAGAACTTCAATAACAAGTGTGGCAGTTCATTTTCCGATAACCCCGATACTGCGTGGGTTGTGCCTCTTTTTAATTATAGATATTTTATTTACTCTAAGTACTTAAATACTTACTAGAATTTTATTTTGACCCCAGGTACCCACTTTTCAGCATGATTGCAACATAAACGGCCTCCGCAGCCCAGTGGTTGACCGTTGGACATACCATCCAGAGGTCTCGTATCCGAATCCCTTAATTTGGACTAAAATATGATTTCATGCTTCGGAGGGTACGTTGAGCAATCAGTTCCAGCTGCTATTTACTAGTCGTTACATAAGTCATGTCAGGGGTATTGGTGGCAATAGTAACCCGGCGGCGGCAATAGTAGAGGGTTGATGAGGTCGGGTATTGATCTCACAATCAAAACCCACACGAGAGAAGAAGATTATAAATAAAACACATAACCGTATTTTCTAAATTTAGCAACAAAATATATGACGCCGTAAAAGGCTCGATAAATAAAATTTGTTTCGCGTAATCGAGTAACCAAATAGAAGCTTCGAAAGAGGTCGCGTGAGCCGTCGTAAACTTTATTTGCGAAGGCTTCTTCTGTCGTGCTCGGAAAGAGCGCTTACTTAAGGCTTAATTTAATTTACCTCTAATAATACTCTCAAGTTGCTATCAGGAAGAAGAGCATGTTATTAAATTACCAGGCATGTTTTAAGTAAAGTACCATATCGCTCGTTTTAAAAGAAAATAGAATTAACATATTTCTACACGGTCTTCGCTGCGAAATACCTACTCACTGTAGCTCTACATTTAAAACGCCTACAATTGGGTAGTTTCCTACGTCAAAGATAAGTTATATAATTCTGATTATACTAAATAAAGACAGATCGAAAGCTAAAAAAAAAGTTTTTTTTTTTCTAATTTATTTATGAATTTTAATAAATAAAAATGTACTTACTTAATAATAAGTGCGACATTTTGTCACGTTTTTCTATGACGTCACAGGTTGTTTTTTCAAACAAATTCCATAGTAATTTCGTGTTTTGACGTTTGAAAAGTAACTGATATGACTAACAAGAAACTACCCTATTTGAACAACGGTATATTTGCAACGGGTCATCATTTACAGGTCATTAAACAGTGTTATAAAATAAACCCGTTCAATATTGAATCAAACCCGAATTCCAGCTAATCTATAACGTTCGGAACAAATTTCTAAACCTCTGTACGCCCTGTAGGTTATTCTACGTATTTAGAGTACCTGGAAACTCATCCACCTGGAAAGCTAACACCCACATTATACCCACGCATAATATGACGCCATTCAATTATACCTACCTAGCTTAGAAATAAATATACTGGCGGTCGCAAGTCAATATATATGTGAAAACATTATGTAAGTATGTACGTAAAAATGTATCTCTCCTTCCGAGAAACTGTGAATGGCATACTTACAATACAAGAAATAAACATAAAATTGCTATTCAAAATTCTAGATTAAGTAAATTAAATTCATCTTTTTTGGGGTTATGTATACGTTTTTACAATAAAATACCAGATAATATTTTAAATTTGTCAGAAAATAAATTTAAAGCTCAAGTGAAGCTTACTTTATGTAAAAAAGCTTATTATAAGATTAATGACTACCTAAATGATAAAAATGTCTGGTATTGAATGTGTTCCTCTAGTTATTAAATAACTTGTAATGTATATCCTCATTGGTTTTTAAAAGATGTGTTGCTGTTGCAGTTTCTTGTCATTTCTTCTCCCCAGCCATAACACCTTGCGAAATGACGTAAATTCAAAAATGTTACATTGACCTTCAACAAGTTTATCCATGATAATTACGTTGAATAAATGATTCTGATTTCTTAAAATACATTGAATCTACCTACGACAATTCACCTCATGTTCATCTAAATCTAAGATGGGTAAACGCGGCCTTATCCCTTAAAGATTAATCTAATATGGGGGCAAATGACATCTCCAAAACGATCACTTCCAGACAACAATTGGCAGAGGAGATATACAATTGTACGGACAGTTTATCCAGTGCAGTTCACTAGGCCAGAGGCTTTGAGCCTACTTATCGTTTAACCATTAATTGGGTCGTGTACTAGGTTCAAAATAAATTAAATGAGACTCTGATTAAGTACTAAATAAAGACAGATCTAAAACTAAAGAAAATCATTTTTTTCTTCTATTTAATAACTTATTTATGAATTTGAATACAAAAAAACGTAATAAGTCCGAAATTTTACCACGTTTACTTTTTCTTGACGACACAGTGTGTGACGACATTTTTTATACAAAATCCATAGTAATTTCATGTTTTGACGTTTAATAAAAGCAACTGATTTGAGTAGTTGATAACTAGCCTATTACCGTCAATTTATACATGTCTGGGCTTAATGTAATCATGAATATTGAATGAATGATGAACCCGTATGATCATAGCCTATCCTACGGATCTGCTCGAACCAGTGGCTCGGAAAACTACACCAGGCCGCAGATAACCGAATGGAAAATTTGCTCACAACATCGGTGAGACCACGTGAGCCGAATAGTTATTCAGGTGTTAAATCAAGCACATTTTCCCCTTTAAAGTATTTGTAACTAATCATAAATTGTTACTTAATCCTAGAATTTACGAGTAGTAACGCAGAAGGAATAAAAATTGGCTTACGTAAGTACGTATTTATGTCCGATTGAATGGACAGAGAGAAGATATTCTAGAGAGAGAGAACAGTTTACGTCAAAAAGCTTTATTAAATTTTTTATGTTATCAGGACTTTAATTAATTAGTACTTACTTTCGTTTATTTTAGTCTGAGAACTCTAAAAATAGTGCTTTTAAAACTTGGAAATAAATTAAGTTGATGTCAGTCAAAATTACTACCAAAGAGTTTAATATTCTATTTTGCATTATTTTACTTTAGGACTATACCAATATTTCCTAACATAGCGTCGTTCTATAGTCATAAAATTGCATCTTTTCTGTGATTTGGGTATAAAAGCAGCTAGACACGTCTCTGAGCTCCGTGTGCTATTCCGACCATGTTGGCAGTACGTGCCACGACTGCACGTGGATATTGCACCTACTTACTGAAAATGACGTAGAATTGTTTCAATTCGTATGCAGTGGTAAGTAAACTTTTAGTGTAATGAACCTTAATTAAGATTTTTTAACGATTGTTTACCGTATATTCGTATTTAGTGTTTTTTTTTTTACTAAATGTATTTAGTTGTTGTTGTTGGTTTAGTTGGTCCCGCTCTACTATTAGTTGTATCCGCTGCGACTTATTAACCCTTTCACGGACAGAGGCTATGGGCATTGATGGTTCATAATAGGTAGTATGACACCTTGGAATCGGAACGTCATTAGACGTTCTGTCCTTGAAAGTGTTAAGGGGGGGCTGTATCCCGTAATAGGATGCTGATTATATGTATGTATTTAATGAAGACAAAAAATATTTAATAAATAGAAATAATATACGTACGGTAAGGTAAAGCAAGTCCATTGATACTAGTATTTGTTTTTATATGAGTCAAATATTCACTTTTTTGTTGACAAAGGTTAGTATAAATAACTAAAATCAAAAACATATTCATATGAGGGGATGATTCAGCTCATTATTCCAAGTTAATAATATCAAGTGAAATTTTCCATCGCAAAGTATAGAATTAATAATAAGTAATTTAAAAAAAACCACAAAATTTGCGACGGAACATTCCACTTGATATTAACTCAAAAAACATATTCGTTACGGTGTCACTAACACCCTAGTACTTATAACGTTACGTATTCGAGATACAATACGTAATAGTCAATTAATTATAATAGATATGATTGGTTGGATAGGCAGAAGGACGTTTATGACGTCACAGCCTTGAGAAGCGAGGCACGCCGAAGTGGTATTGCAAAACTCTCGGGACGCGAATAAGCAAGTACATAATTGATACAGTATTGTACAAATCAATATAATACTGGAACAAATGTAGTAAAAAATACAAGAATATAATAAATATACTGTACTCTACTGGCCTTCTCTCATCAACTGAAGTTGTTTTTTATTTTGACTTAAGGGTTCTAGGTTTGCCTCAGATGGCATTAACAGCTTGACCGGACAAATGGGGAGCACTGAGGGTTCTCACTCGGTACCGTTATCGACTAATGTGAGATGCAATATTTTCTTTAAGTAAGTACATGTTTGTCACAATATAAATAATTTAAGTATATTAAATTATATTAAAAAAATGTAAATGTAATAAATAATTTTATTACCGACATTCCTGTACGTTTTCCTGTTAAAGTAATCATGACGTAGCGGATTTACATTAACTATGATATAGATTTGATTGAACGAAAATGTACTTTTTATGACATGTATTTCTATAACCTCTACTCATAATTATAATTACATTATTGAAGTTTTGACTGTCGCCTATAAAAAGAAACATCTATAGCAATACGCAATGTTCATAGAAAATAGAAATAGGTACCTATATAAGACTAGAAAAACGAGAATTCAAAGGCGTATCTATGCTTTTGAAGCATGTGAGTTCCCCATTAAACAATACCTACACATAACCACTGGCTCAGTATGAAGGTCATTTGCAATAATATTATCAATAAAACATACAATAGGACGTTACAAAAGTAAATGACTTAACAATTTCCCAAGTACCAGCTTCCTTGTATCAAAACAACGATTTGAAGACAATAAATAGAAAGGGCGGGCGTGACGTCACGGGAGCGAGGGTGGCGGGGGGGGGGGGGTGGTTCAAGGGCGGGAATGTGGGTCATTGGGGCACGGACGCGGGAACCATCGCCATACGACAGCCGCACTGGAGCCACCCAACTGATTTATAGCACCCCAATATTTGACAGAAAAGCCAAATATCACAAAAGTTTCAGACTTCATGGATACATCATTTTGCTGTCTGGAGAAACAAATGGTACTCTAATATTTTTTATGCATTTTTTTTTTTACTATTCTAATCAAAATATTGTGTTGTGCAAAGGAAAACATGTCATATTTTGTCACGATTGTCTCATAAATGCATGCATGATTTGAGAAACAAAGGACAAAGGAAACACAAAATTTTGCTAACAAATTATGTTCTGAGGATAAGTGTGGTTCTACTTACACAAATAAAATATATCGGTACTTACTGCAAAATTACTAAACAACCTACATACATCCCACTGCGTGCCCTTCCCTGAATCAGTTGGAGGGAATATAAATAAAATTTTCAAATAAAAATAAAAGTTTTATCTGCATGTAGGGTATGCGAAGCGCTCAAGTCAATCACAATAAGTTCGTTAACAAGATAGAATTGTTCGACAATAACTGACAAGTTCCATGCTCGCCGCTCACAAACTATGTTTCCTTGCGTGATAAACTTATCATGTCACAGTTTCGTAGCAAATTGACAGACACTCCCGTACGGAGTAAGCTACGCCGCCGTAGACACGACTACGACTGCTACGACTGTATTAAATAGCTACGTTATTGTTACGAGTTTATTAGTAACGTCTCCATTTCAAATCTATTAGTAAGTATAAATTATGTCTATTATATTATTTTGATAATTTTAACTATCAGTGACATATGACCTAAATAAACACGTAAATACTTCCTTTATATCTGTTACAGTTATGCTTGTAAAGATTATCAAGCCTGAAATGCTTTTTTTTTAATTGAAACTTCTGTTGACATAAAATGCTGAAATACACAGTTTTCTTTCAACTTTACATACGCGTCTCCTATTAATCCATCCTTTAGAAGTCGAATGAAACTTTGATGAAAGAGTTTCGGGTCACCTCTCAATCTTCCACCTGGACGACTTATTTACTAGATTGACATCAAAAAGAGACCTCTCTTTATTCGCCAAAAGGACGCCTTTTTAAATATATATAAAGGGTCGAAAGGCCTTTCTGTACTAACTGTCAACCCGACCATACTTAATAGATATTTACGTGAAATAAAATAAGCAAGCACCCAAGCTTTTGAGAAGATCCACATGAAGTATTGGATCCAGACCCTTGATACTGGTAACCTTAGGAGGTGCTTCTCTTCTATCGTGTAGGTCGTGAGGTGGATCACCAACCTCATCAACCCTGGTCAGGGTTACTATTGAGCCGCCAAAGGCCCCTCACATGACTCATGTATCGACTACGTACTTACATCAGTAAGTAGTAAATCAAAATGTAAAATGTATGTATTTGTTGTAAATGTAAATCAGTGTTGCCCTCTGGGTACATTTTCACTGAACCCTGGCCTTTTTTGGTGAACTGCGGCACCCATATACCTTTATGTTTTCCAACTAAATATTAATGTAATGTGTGTATATTTTAATATTGTAAATGTATATGTGTGTCGTAGATTTTACCTAAATAAACTTTTTTATTATTATTATTAGTAGTAACCGGGACCAACGGCTTAACGTGCCTTCCGAAGCTTTTTAGTTTTTAGGAGGTGCTAAACGAGTGAAACATTTCGCTGGCGCATGGCGATATATAGATTCGATACTCCGTTAAACACCGTAAATATAGGTTAATAAATTTGACACACAGAGGCGTTATAGTTTACAGCATAGTGCGAAAGAAGCTCTATCAGAAAGAGGTATTGTTCTATAACAGAATATATACAGGATTATTCTGCACTTCAAATACCTCATTGAAAATACACTACTTTTAATAAATATATGACGTGTGTCACTATGATTTCTCGAAAAACTTAGAGTCTTATGTGAATAAAGTAATACTGCTTGCTGTAAGGAATCTAAACCTTCCGTATAATCCCAAGAATTCATCAAACCTTGAATCTAAATAGATTAGAAACCCTACGAACGTAAAGTATATCGATATTCCTTAGTCCAACGTCTCACGTTTTATCCTTCAAGGGTTCATCCAAGTGTAGCTCATTCGATGTAGGGTTATTAAATTTATTATTGCATTTTATTGTCATAATAGACTTAGAAATACGAGTATGAGATCGATACAATAAGAACCTTTGTAGTGAATCTTGTTCGAGAACACACCGGGAGGTCCCGATCACACTTGGGGGGTGTGATCGGGACCTCCCGGTGAGTATGGGAAAACTTCCAGATCTTGGAAAACTGCTCCGCATCAGGGAGACACCCTACAGTCTGGCGAAACTATCGCACCTGGAACTTTTCTGTTTTCACGAAACCTATTTAAATGTTGGTCAAATTCAATCGCCGGTGAAAAAAAAACCAAAATGGCGGAAAAACAAGATGGCCGCCATACAAAATTTTATCATATTTACTAGTTTTATCATATTTACTAGTTTAGGATTATCAGTGGAAACCTGTAATTAGTTTTCAACTGTTATGTTTTTTGTCTACTTTCTGTATTTTATAACTGTTGGTTTTCCTTAAATAAAAAAATAAAATAAAATAAAACAACATTTACACAGATAAAGAAATAATTACACACACATAGGCTGATATATACAGGTGTTAGTGACATCGTTACGAAGAGGATGATTCAGACCATGATTCTAATATATATATATATTTAAGAAACACTAAAATATTTATGAATTTTCCGACAGGAAAATCAACTGAATATCAACTCAGAATCATGGTCTGAATCATCCTCAAAGTTTTCGTTACGATGTCACTAACACCTGTATATATCAGCCTATGTGTGTGCAATTATTTCTTTGTTAATGCCTTTTGATAGCTAAAGTGTGTATTGAAATTATATGTTAGCAAATGATAGGTCATTAGCCAATGAATACTACTGAATTAACCCCACAGAGTAGTGAACATATACAGGGCTTATCTAGTATTATACCCACATAAATTAATACAGTTTCCTCCTGGCAGCGGTTATGGACTGAAATTAAAATCTAAAGCCGCGGTTTTAAGTAGACATTATAAATTCTCTCACATATCGGTTGGCTGTTAGCATACAAATGGTCTAATTTGATACGAAACCAGTGAACACACAAAATAGCTGCGTACCTAGTCGTTGGGGCCGCTCCCAATGTTTCGTGTACACGGATACAACATTGGAAATACTGATTTGCAAAGTCTAAACAAATAGGACGTGCTCGACTGTACACTTTACTGAACGGCTGGCCTTTTAGTACTATATTCAGTTTTAAAATTTATTATGCTGCTCTTCTTCTAACGTGTGAGTTGTAGTTGGATTGGTTTCAGACTTATTTGATCCACCAGAGACCCCTGATATAGCTGTTTTAACGACTATCTACTTAAGTAAAAAGTATCCAGAATTTCCTTACTTTTCCGACAATCAGATAGGTAATTCAGAGTCATAAATCCTAGCCCAACAATAGACAGTCGCGGACGCAGTAATTTTGACAATGTACACAACGTGTGTCGCTTTTAACCACTAGACATGAAAACTGCTTTTCAATATTGTCAAAACCACATTTCGCCAATAATGTCTGCCCGCGTCTCTCAGTCATGAGTCGGCACTGCTCTATCTAAACTCAAATACCAATCTAGCGTCCAATATTCCCTCTGTAACTTGTTCCTGGAGCACTCCTCCACAAGTACCTGCGTCGATGTATTAAGATATAACAAAGCCTTGCCACGCTGTACACTGTATTGATCGCACAATTGCATTCCCTTTGGTCCCAGAATATTATCCAAACCTTTGTCCTTTGAATAATATTATCAGAAAATTCAATTCTGTTCGTAGATAGTAAGAAAATGGGACAAAGAACATAAAAGTGCAACGAAGGAAGTAACAATTTAGTAGTGAAGTGAACTACAGAAGCGGTCTAGGTAGAGTGCCTTTTTGCCAAGTTGTGGTTGCGGGCAAGGAAGAAAATTAAATGTCACTATTTTTAAAAGACAAAATGTTTATTCTTGAAAGTAGCTTCTGACGAGCAAGAAATTCCTCGACCTCTGAAATTTTTGCTTATAATTTTCTCTTTTGAAATTTTCTTTTTATATTCCATGGTCTGCAAACGAGTCTGTCAGTCTGAGCTGAATAGATAAAGTTTTTTATGTTGAGGTCGCCATAATGAGCATATATTTAGCTTTTTCCTGTTGGACTATAACAATATGTTGCGTCGTATACAGTCATTACGTATCTTCAGAAAACTACCAAAGCAATGCCGATGTCTTTATGTAAGTACACTCTCCCTGTCTCAATACAGTCGTACACACCTAAATTTATTAAAATTAATACTTAAATATAGTAAAGGCGCTGGATAACGTAAAATTTTATTAAGATGTAACTTACCCACAGAGTAGGGAAAAGATGCTCCTCCAGTTACATATAGGCACCTACAGTGTAGGTTTGTTAACTTCGGTGACAAAGGTTATTGTGCCATGGACATGACGAAAACGAAACAGTCAGTAAGGAGATTCCGTAGGTTTACGTCACTTCTCCCGAAACCGCTCCAGTGTGAGTGTTCGTAGCTGTTCGAATATCGATATTACGTGGGTAGAATGAGAGAACGGATGTCCAATGACCCGTGCAATTATAGCATACCCTTCCGTACGCGTTCCATTTCACCACCCTCGTAATCATCCCGATACAAATTAACCCGCTCGAAACTGTTCTTTTACATTACATTTAAAATGTCATTTACCCGTTCCATTACACGAAATTGCGTGCAAATAACAAATTATGGGTTAACATAACGCTGTGGAAATACTTTTTACCTTCGTGTGTTTCTGTATGATTATTATTAAGTAATCCCAGGCCGCCCCTCAATCAACCGAGGATGATATAGAGCATACTCCACTGCAGGTTGGCGGAGGTATTTTGGATTGAAAGATTGGTTATTGTCTATACTAATATTATGAAGAGGTAAAGTTTTAAAGTTTGTGAGATTGTTAGTAGGAAATTTATTTATTTATTTATTTATTATTATTACAAGTTCTTATAGCTAATTTACACCACTATCCAAAACAGACCCAAAAGAGCGTGTTAACGCGATAAATTGTTTTTAATGCAGTGTTACAGTAGCAACCCAAAAAGACCGAAGCCTGTGATAGGGTTAGCTACAAATTTCGTCTTAAAACAATGACATAAATATACATATTCAGTAGGTAGACAGCGCGGCGTAATTTTGATACAAAAAAAAAAACTTAAAATAGATATTAAAGGATTAGTAATAAATTTAAAATTATGTAGTTAGTAAATAATGCTAAAGTTAGTAACAACATTGTAAACAAATTATTTTAAAAGCTCAGAGTAAGCATACAAAAAATCATCTAAATCCATGTTTAATAGAAACTGTTTTAGTTTAAAGTTGATGTAAATATCTCTGGAACTACTGAACCGATTTTAAATATTTGATTATTATTTTATTACCGAGCGAAGT
Source organism: Pectinophora gossypiella (assembly GCF_024362695.1). Lineage (NCBI taxonomy): Eukaryota > Metazoa > Arthropoda > Insecta > Lepidoptera > Gelechiidae > Pectinophora > Pectinophora gossypiella. The sequence continues at coordinate 6,344,651 of NC_065404.1, forward strand.
GGGCACGAGCCAGCTAGTTGTTCTACAAAATGCCTTCGTAGTATACCGGAATCCTTATAGATTACTTGGTTCAACATATTCTATGCACATCATGGGTCTTCGGATGAGCTACTAGTATCAATTACTACGATAACATAATATATATGTTTAAGATACAGGTACTACTCGTAAAGATACATTGAGATTTGTGTAATGAAGCATTAGTGCTTGCCATTACTATAATCTCAAATAGCTACATACACGGTGTCCGCAGAATTCTGATACTCTACAACTAAGTAAGTACAACACAATACAACTTTACAGTGAAAACAAAGCTGTGGTTGGTTGACGAATATACAGTTCGTCCATGATTTTTTTTCACGTGATTTATTGTAGATTTGTCGCATATGGTATTAATTACTTGGGCTCTCTCACCCGGTACAAATTTAAGACAAAGAGCCTGAGGGTGCCCGGTTCGTCCATGTATGTACTGATAAGTAACTACTAGGAGCAAGTCCAGAATAGTACTTAAAAGTCAAAAGCTGTTCTATTTTTTTATACAAGAGCAATGTGCTTTCTACGACACGGTCTGAATTTTACGCTAAAACCGTTTTAGTACAAAAGTTAATCCATCATTTTGCATCACAAAGACACGACGAGCGACACACGAGGTTTAGCACGTTCGTTCCCAAAGAGACGACGCGGGTGAAAGCGCATTAAAACCGGAGTTTTCTACTGTAAAACGAACAAGTCCTTGAATTTAGTTTACAACTGAAGCATGAGAAACATTCAATGAAAGCGGACCGGACGGAGCTAGAGCAGCCAACTTTATGGAACGATAAAAAACTATAACAAATGTTCGCTCCAATTTATGAAAATATTCAGGGCAACGCCTGTCGGGAACATCGCAACAAGGATTTTACTTTTTAGCAATGTACAAAGTATTCAAGCATGTAATTTAAATGGTGTACCTAAGGTATCTATTACGTGCACGGAAATACGACGTGCATGTGTAAAATCATGTTCAGTCAGTTAAAATTAGAGCAATTTGAAGCTATAAATTGTCTAAGTATAGGCTACATTCATTTATTCATTTAAGTGCAGTTTAAACTAAAGTTAATTTAATGTCACTTTTTCTTTTTATTAAGTATATTAACTAGACATTTAATATGTAATAAAAAAAGGTTAAAAAAGGCTTAGAAAAGGTTTAATACGATCTACTCTGAACCGACTTGCGTGTATGAAGCGATTGATGAATGTGGAGGAAGCAAGACAAGTGTGTCAGGATCGAAGCAAATAGAATTCTATAGTCTCTGCTTACCCCGGTGGGAAATAGGCGTGAGTTTATGTATGTATGTAATAGGTAATACTGAATGGGTTAGTCTCAAACTTTGTCTATTAAGTACTTACGTAATGATTAGATAAGTAGGTAATCTCATCGTACGCGTTCGCAAAAACATTTTGGAGAGACATTTGAATATGACAAGATCACGTCAAAGCAAAACATCGTGACCGAAGAAACAAATTAAACACAAAAATTTCCCGTTACTTACCCCTATAATGGGCCACCACAATGCAAAACACTTTATGAACCCTTCGTTCCGCCTGCATGCGTGTTTCACGTGTGCGTGCAAATAACCTCTAATAAGCCACACACTGCGTATTTACCCCAACAATAGCTAGCTACCAAAGTCGGTTTTTGTTCGTCACTGTACACAGCCTGCGTTAAACAGCATTAACACCATGATTTATAGTACACGCTTTCAACAAAACCCGTTGTTGTTTATTCAATTAGTTAAGGCCGCGTCTGTTCACGGCTCACAACCATCCGTTTCTATTATTAATTGAATATTTCCCACATACACATAATGTTAAATGTGAAACATTTATCTGACTTAAGATCACCCACGTACCTATACATATCCCCATGTACCTATAGCTATGAAAATTTGTGTTCAAAATAACAAAGATTCACAGTGATAGTATAGTACCATATTCGGGTACTTACTTATCATAATTTGGTGCCTTTGATCCCATTCCATTTTCAGGATCCCGTTCTTTAAAGACATATAAGTACAGAAATCACGCAATGAATCGGAAGTGGCTGGTCTCAAGGACGCGGTAATACGGAATAAATTTGCCATTAATATTGTTTCATTACACGTGGAACATCTTGGAACCTTATCCCTTCGTTTTGTGACGTGGGTGTCCTTTTTTCTAAGAATTTGTTGCGTTTTATTATTAGCAGAACTCATTGGTATTCGTTTCGCGACAACTATCTCTCTGAATTCACTTATAGACCATCTCGCCAGCTGAGGAATACCGAATAGCACGTCGGTACTTTAATATGTGTATATAAACTCATGCCCCATAACGAAATTTAATTACTTACAAAAGTCTTGAAAGAAAATTCTTGTAGATTTTGAAGAAAAATGCATATTTATCACCGATCAAACATAAAATAATAACGACTCCATTACCCTATCATTCAAGAAAATTAATAGTCAAGCTAATGAAGTGATTTTTAAATAAACTGTTTACAACATCAGTAAGTAAGAAAACTCTCCTTTGTGCACTATAACATGAAAAAGAAAAAAAATAACAAAGAAAAACCTTGGAAAAATCGTCACACGAAACAAATTCTAAAATATGCATAGCAAAACCAAATTTTCTGAGCATTACCACACGTATTTAATAAACTGAATCGCAAAAGCCAAACCGTTCGCGTGCTTAAGGTCCTTTAAGTGTTTCCGTTTAAAGTTACGGGTTTATAGCTGTACTGAATACGTGAATTATAATGAAAATACGAAATACAAAGCACAATGTAAGTACAATACAAACGATATGAACTCGTGACTGTAATACCAGTTGGAGGAGACAGAACTACAAATGATCTGTAAACTGAAGGCACTTTTGTTATCTCTACTCATGTAAATAATACATAGTTACATACATACAGACAAACTCAAGCCCCAAACAATCTGACACATAAACTAACATAAACATCAATCTTCTTCTTATCGTCTGGGTTGAGAGGTGGATGATCAACCTCAACAACCCTGGAGTCAGGATTATTATTGAGCTGCCAAAGGCCCCGACGGGCCTCAAGTAATAACTACTTACTTACATCATATTTACTTACGAATAGGGACACAATTCCTCAATCGTACGTACTCAGTGAATATTGTAATATTTCAATCGACTACGACATGCGCAAGATTACAAACATCAAGAAACATTACGCCACTGACCATGCATGGAACGTAATAGAATATTTTAAAACAAGAATACAAGGCAACCGTTCTGTCTGCCCAATTTTGCAACTACGTATTATTTGCCAAATTACATGCAACTGTCGCTAGAATTTTCACTTCATACGCGGACAACACGAACTTAATAAACGTAGGATATTGAAAATTTTATCTGTTTCTCTAAAGCCTACTATTACTACTGTTCGTCGTAGTATAAAAGCAGTTATACCTTGGGTCTCAGCGTCGTAAAGGAACCTGAACGAATGTCAGTAACGGCCAGTAAATTTTTACTGCCCCAACACAAACACTTATAAAGTCAAATAAGGCTCCCGGACAGTTTATTGTCCGACGAATTGAACCGGAGACTAGAAACCTACTTTTCTTTATGTGTTTTCCTATAGTTTGTTATTGCTTGCTCACATTCATGCAGCATCGAGTCCAATACAATAGGTAACAATTTTATAACTAAGTACTTATGACTGAAGAAGTCTCTTATGTTCTACGGTGTTGTGATGAAAAAACCAGCAGCGTCTAGTTTGATGTGTATATAGAGAAGAAACGAGAGGGGAAGATCCGCGAACGAATGTGTATTACAAATGTTTCCATATTAAAAAATATATATTAATATTTATGTGTTCGACAATGACCACAGTGCGTATATATGTTGACATAGAAACACATTGATTTATGAGTTTCTATGTATCAAATTCAATCAGTTTTATATATGACTATAATAATTATAATCTCAAATATTTTTGGATTTAAGTTCATTTATGGGATTGAAAGAAATAAATATCTGCTAATTAAGTCGATTGGACAAGGTTTACTATGCAAAGGTCATGGGTACTATCAAATTCTTTTCCTTGTTTCCGTAAATAGCCTTAAATATACAGGGTGTTAGTGACATCGTAACGAAAACTTTGAGGGATGATTCAGGCCATGATTCTGAGTTGATATCAAGTGGAATTTTCCGTCGCAAAAGTATGAAACTAAAAATAATTTAAATAAGCTCTAAAATTTTCATGACTTCTCCGACAGGAAATTCCACTTGAGATAGACTCAGAGTCATGGTCTGAATCATCCCCTTCAGTATTCGTTACAGTGTCACTAACACCCATACCTACTTGTATGGCTACTGTAAGTACTTGTATGGGGTGTAAGTGACATCGTAACGAATACTGAGAGGGATGATTCAGCTGATTATTCTGAGTTAATATCAAGTAGAATTTTCCATCGCAAAAGTATAGAATTGAAAAACCTAAAAAAATAACATGAATTTTGCAACGGAAAATTCCACTTGATATTAACTCAGAATCATGGTCCGAATCATCCCCCTGAGTATTCGTTACGATGTCACTAACACCCTGTATATTTCGCTTCAAATCCTCTTTCCCCACCAATCAGATCAAATGTTTCCTGAAACATCATAATTTACGACAAGCGGAAACTACGCCACATTAACTTTTATCATACTACTTAAATCAAATCGATTGGGATTATAGGATATTTTTGTAAAACGTAACAAATTAAGCTGACCCATACGTACATAAGGTAACTTAGCTAATCATAATAAGTTAAATAAACGTAATTCATACTGGATACGATTAATACTTAGTAAAAAAGCATAGCAATCCACGGTCTAAGTCATCTCTTTCCCTCTTTTTCCTCTCTCTCGCTCATAGACAACATCTTTTTATTATTTATTTATTTATTTATTTTATTAAATCTTAATACTAAAAATACAATTATCAATGCCCTGCAAAACTGTTTAAACAGTTTGTCTGCAGGAAAAGAGTCTCTACTAATAATATGAACTTAATTAATAACATACAATAAGTTAGCTAGGACACGAGTCTAGAAGGTGTTGTTTAGAAGAGCTGAGGAAACGTATTCATGAGAGAGATCGTATAGAAACAAATTACGTTCACAAAGGGGCCCTTTTCCGTGATCAATCGACTGCAGCGAACGATAATTGGAAAAGTAATAAGCAAGGAGTCACATTACATGTTAATACTATATATTTGGATACATTGTATTAATTTCTACAGTTAATGTAACTTGATTAACTTCATCAGCCTCCTTTACGGCGTCTCGGCCCATTTATCGAATATAAAGTCAATACGCAATCCGCGTCGTTGACTCGGTCGTAAAACTGGTGTACTTATGTCTGATTAGCTACCTACTGCCCCTTCTGCTCTGATGACTTGTTTATCTTAAGATCTCTTTCAAGCTTTCCGTTAATTATTGAAGTAGAAGGGACATAAAGTATAAATAAGTTTTAAGTAAGTAAGTAAGTACCAATATTCCACCATCTAACGTTATTAAGTTACTTTGCAACTCCCGAAGAAAGCTGAAAGCAGATCAAAATTTATCAGCATAGTACGCGCTGTTAAAAATTTCAACTTTAAGTACGTAATCGCTATTACAAAACAGATAAGTACGAATTTTATTTTCTTAATTTCAAAATTCTACGCGTAATTTTACGGACGGGCATCCGATTTTTAGCAAAACAAAAATGTACCTTTCTTACCTTTAATTTACCTTCTGTTCTGTGATAGTGATTATAATTTCATATACTTAAGTACTTAAAAAAGAAAATTCTAACAGCGCAGCGCGTACGATGCGGAATATTGCGCTTTTAGTTTCCTTTGTATTTTATATAACAAACACATTTCTATTTACAAGCAAGTTTTAATAAGTAATTATTACTAAGCTTGCTTCAGTTCAATTGTGTAACATTTACGCAATCCATTAAGAAACGTGTCAGGGTCGACACGGAAAACACTTCTCCTATCTAGTTTGGCACGAGACACCTCTCGATCTATTGTGCAAATACTGCTTCATTTCACTAAGAGGCTTAAAATTTCCATATTTGTGATAACAGTCCCGCTTCACAACCAAAAGAGGGATTTTGAACCCAGATAAGAGATTACTATTTGATATTCATAAAGGGATAATAAACATCGAATTGAATTACTTTGGCTTTGGTTTGAACAGTTCACCAATTTTCTGAAATTGCTGACGTGATAGTTGTCGCCGACTTAGTAAGCAGCTTTTATACCTAATAAATAGAAAAATATTTTGACAAAATAAAAAATATGCTTACTTACTTAGCTCTTCTGAATATCTATCTATATCTAACGTTGATGATAGAGCTTAGTAAACAAAAGCTTCAAATGATTCTTGTTCAGTACGAACAAAGAAAGTATTAAAATAACCGTTTTGATTTATAAATGTGGTTTTAATAAATTCGTATTTGCTACAATTTTAGATGGATGTCTGTTGAGTGCGGTGAGTTGAATGTGTGGAGAGTGAATCGTGTGTAAATGCGATTGGTACGCGTGTATGACGTGGTATGTGACGTGTATGACGCAAGTGTATGACTCGATACATAGCAAGTAGGTATCTATTGCCTACTAAATAGGGTCGATGTCGCGTCGACAACGCTAGATCATATTTATTAATACAATTTCATAACATAATAATATGCTAAAACTTTAATGTCTAATGACTTCTGAAGTCAATCATCCCCTAGCTTTATCCCGATTATCACAGGGTCCGCTTCGACAAGTCCGATTTTTTACAGTAGCGACTGCCTGTCTGACCTTACAACCCGCGAAGGCAAAACCAGCCCAATACAGGTTAGGTCACATACCTCCGAAAATGCATTTCTCGGGAATGTGGGTTTCCTCACGATGTTTTTCTTCACCGCTGAACACGTGATAACCATTTATGATTCAAACATGAATTCGAAAACAAATTCGACAATCATTGGTTTAGGCCTGTGCTGGATTCGAACCTGCGACCTCAAAGTAAGAGGCAAGCGTTCTACCAACTGGGCTACCACGGCTCAGTTCTGAATTCTGAAGTCAATAAAGAGCTGTTGCTGATTAGCTTGCTAGCAAGTCCTAAGTGGCGACCGTAAGCATCTAAAATCTTATAGGGATTCATGGTCCCAGAGCCGAGAATATATTCCAATCGGGTGTAACGTGGAACTTGAATAAAGCAGAAACAGCGTTCCTAGCACCCAGTATACTAAGCACTGCATTTTTAAACGTTCCCGGTAGTCTCCCATTAATCTTTACCTGCGTCTAAATGGCACGTTTTTTTGCTTGTGTCGTGTCCTAGTGTCCATTTGGCTCATTCGACTAATTGCTAGTCGTTTTTTTTCCCAAAACGTGATTAGTTGTAGAAGGGAGGTATGAGGGGGGTGTGAGTTATTGCATTGTTTGCGCGAGTTGCGTGCGCCCGCGCCGCACGCGACATGCCACGTCTAACGTTCCATATCACGAACCCATAATGAGCTCATTTACATTTTTCAGCTTTTTATTTTAATATTGACACCAAACATATCAAAGTTCGACTAATAACTGTGTTCGATATCTCTCAACTAATTTGTTTACAATTTACACCGAAGTCATAACTGCAACCCCTTTGTTTCCAGTGGTAAAGATTTGAGAACAATTTTCCACAGTAGCAAAAATAATTCTGAAGATTCTACAAACAAGTTTTCGAGGTCAACCGTAGTTGTTTACTTACGAAGATCCATCATAAGTAATATATAGGTCTATTGTCATAGCTACGTGAAATAACTTTTCTATAATAGCAATTGGTCTAAAAATAGTATAATAATTACTTACTTAACATAAAAAGCAGCTTGAATGTATTCACTTTACTCTATATGACAATTCAATTACTTTAATAACTAGTGTAAACATATTACGAGAGTGCTACAGCCGCGCGTGCTACGACAGTGCTACGCATCGTCTACGAAAAAGTAACGCAGCTTTCGTAAGCAAATTAAAGCCATAATCATAATTGGTACTATCGTAGGTAGATTAGTGAACAGTAGCGCGATGTCTTGTGGCTTAGTGGGTGTGCCATAATCAGATTGCGGCACTAGTAGAGCTTCGGTAGACGGACTCAGGCCGCTCCCACCACAGAAACCGCATCTATTATACCTACAGCCTACGTTATTGTCCAAAGTAATAGGCTTTTGTTAATATAGGTAACGATTTAATCTACAATGTTTTGGACGAATGACAGCGCTTAGCTAATTGGCGCTGGATGAAAGGCGACAGTCTTTTCTTTTAAGTAAATTGAATGAAACATGAATGTAACGTCATTTCTATGCATCTGTTTAATAACTTAACGAATATATTATGCGAATCTGAGGCGATCCACGCGTGTCCCACGCAATGCGAGTCAAGGGCACGTTGCAGGATGCTCCGAGCTCACCTTATTATTTCATTTTGCGTGTGTCACTATCGCACCGCATACTGCCGGGGACGTCACTGAGGTTTAGTTTTTCACATGTCTCTGTAACCGCGAGCACGCACGTGGCACGTCCAGTGCACAGAGGAGGCCCGGTCGCCGGTCGGGGGCGGTGTCGCGTGTTGTTTTGGTGCGGGTGTGGTGCCGCGCGGAGTGTTCGCGAGCGGCGCGCGGCGAGTGCCGTGCAGCGGCGGCGGCGCGTGCGGGCCGGGCCGCGGCTGCGCGTGCGGGCCGGGCCGCGGGCTGTGCGCCGCTCGATACCCCGGCCATGAAAATTTCAGCCGCTGTCAACCGGTGGCCGCACGCAGGTCTGTGCGCGTACCTGCCGCCTGCCCGCCTCGCATACACCACATACCACACGGCCTACCTCTAACACAGCATCTGGATTTACATACTCACCTGACATTGCCAAAATATTCCTATCATACTCACATACAAGTCAGTATTTTTGCATTTCATGTTGTTAATGTTCAAAAATTCAAGTTACGAGTAAGTATGTGAAAAATAATTACATTTTAATTTCAAGACACTCATTCATACACTGAAATAAGTCGTCATAATACCGTAAAATTATTAGTTGTTTATATAACAATGTAGGTATAGGTACTTAAACTTGGTCTTTGTACTTACATGATTCTGTTCATTCAAAAATATTTTAATGGATTTACCAGTATTGCCATCTTTCGAAAAATAGAAGTAAGTATAAACTGACAGTGGTTACTTTATACGATGCAACTTGGTTGGAAAAACTATCCCCAATTAGTTCTATGCTCACTCAATAGATGGCTCTTTCTAAATCAGTACAGAAAGTAAAAAGTCGAACGAAAAGGCGTGCTCTTCTAATACGATTACTCATTTAAATCTTCTAACACACCAAAAATCTTTTCTTAGGTTACCTAGATTTTTTTTCGGTCTTTTTAAATGAAGACTTTGTTTTGAGTGTTCAGAGATCAAGTGTTCTAGTTTGGGTTGTCTTTATAGCACTCACCTGTGCTTAGGAAAACTCACAAAAAGAAAATTATATCAAAAAAAATTCTGACTCGCACGGTGTCAATTTTCTCTACATAACATCTCGGAAGAATGTATGGGGTTGCGAAAGTATGGAGTTGTGACAGTTAGCTACTATATTTACAGAACGTATGTTAACTGTAAATTGACTAAACCTGATCTTTTTTTGTTGTTTGTTTAAATATAATCTCGTAGAGCTGATTGACGGATACTAAAAAAGAAACAACAAATAAAAATTATCATTAACTTTTATTACACATTTAAAGATGTTATGTGGTGGAAAACTACAAAACTCCAAGTAGAAGGTACAAATATTTACAAAAACGTTCCATAAATATCGTACCAATCACACTATACATGTACACCGAACGAATATACATTTATATTTTCAAAATATATAAAGTATTAAGTAGTATGTATATAAATAAAAGCAACTTATAACAAAATACTATAAAATAAGCAGGTATGTATACTGGGTGGGTGTTCTATGCCCATTCTCGTTTATAATCAGGCACAGCGGCCCCGATTCCTGCAGACACCTCTTAATTTTAAGTTATACCCGTCATTTTCTTATCCGGCGAAAAGGAAAGGGACGAATGATTAACAACCGTTAATTTTAAAATGAATAAATGAAATAGGCATCTCGCTGATATGCAATCTGTTTGACACGTGCTATCAACGTAATTCTGTCGAGTTATTGGCCAATATAAAATTTTAGGAGGTTTGTTTAAATTTCTGCTTTCTCTTTTTAATTTATGTGTATCCCATTATTTTTTGCCTGTCGATTATCTGTCCCTTTGATTTTCGTCGGAGAAGAAAATGACAGGTATATACCTTAAAATAAACATAGATGGTGTGTACTGGAATCGGGTACCATTACTTTCCTAAAATTAATAAACAGGTAACGGAATGAGTTATTTTGCTTTTCATGCATTACATAATAATATATCATTAAAATGGCAGAAAACGTTACTTTAGAGATGTCAGTCATTCACTACTACATTGATACTAGGTACATATGAATTATAAAAGTAGTACATAAATATTTACGTGTGTGTAACGGGTAAACGACATCCAATATATGGTTACTGTGACGACTACACGTAGATAGTACTTACTGACACTAAACATTCATCCAAACTACATTTTTGTGTAAACATGCTATAAAACAACTGAAATCTGTCCTTCAAAACTTCTCTCGTCTGAAAAACAAAGTGTGTGTCATCGTAAAGAATACTGAGGGGGTCACACCATGACTCTTCATCGCAAAAGTACGAAATATTTTTACAAAACACAAAAAGAACATGAATTTCGCGACGCTAAATTTCACTTGATATTAGGTCAGAATCACCGAATCCCCCTCATCATGTCACTAACACTCTACGTATATATAAATGACGCATTTCCAAAAAAAAGAACAGATTCTAGCAAATCTACAGTATGCTTTTAAAATGATTTCCCTACACATTTATCCTCTATGTAATTAAATACCCTATGTTTTAAGTATTATCCTCAAAAATTCGGATTTTGAAATGTGTTCAAATTTTAAAGCTCCTAAACTTTTTTAAAAGGACAGCACCTTGCTATTAGACATAAAGATTTGCCTTTGGCTCAGCATTAAAATTACATTTTATTTCACTACCTAATGTTTATAATGAGATTCTTATTTACAACAAATTCGCTATATACAAACAATGAGTCACATTTACAGATGTTAGTTTTTCTACTAGAGGTGGCATTAGGTAACTTAATATTTACATTACATTTATACAAATAAAGTCGTGAAGGTCACAACACTGGCGCACGAAGCTGCAAAGGAAAAGTCAGTTTTTTTTGCCAAAAATAACAGCAAAAATATACACAAGATACACACCACACACCAAGGAAATTCACTTAAAAGGGACACAGTGAGCACAGGATCTAATTGCTGATTTCAACGTGTGTTATGCACCATTACGAACAAGTGTTATAGACACAAAATAAATATCCGAAGGAACTTCAAATTGTCTAGGAGTATCCACACTTATATAAAATTATGTCCATGGTCTTACAACGGTGGTCGTAATGCTCGGAATGATCTATCTTTCCCTGTACTACTCTACATTCAAATTCGGTTTTTCAGACTCGATCAATGGCGTGAAGTGTCTTCTTTGCTCCGTCTCTTTCTATCTTAGAAGTTGCCGTTCACGTGCGAAGGAGACAATTCACTGAGTATATAGTCAGGTGCGCTTGCCCCGTGCTTTACCGTTGACCACTGTTTCTGCCTGCTGCTTACGTGGGCGGAGAATGAAGTTCAGATTATACGCTGTGTTCACCGCGTAGTACACGTTTGCATTAGACGGGAGCACCATTTCTGAAAAACAAAAAGAACATGAGTATAACTTAACTGTTTGAATAGAAATTATACTTTGTCATGCTAATCAAAAGGCTTCCCTAAAAATATCGCATATCAAATATTCATAGGATTAATATAATACGAGTATGATCAATAGGATTAAGGAACAACTCTCGAAATTACTTCAAGTTTTCCAAAAAAACTATTTTTAAATAGTTACTTATACACCTCAACGACGAGTTAATTGCCTACTACTATTACTTTGATATTGATATTACTCGTAAAATGCAATGCTTACCTCTATCAGGCAGAACTTGCGATAGCGTATAGCCATCTGGATCTCCGTCGAGATTAAGCTTGAGCATGGCGTTTCTGATGACCTGCGGCGTCCTCTCATTGTTGCTTAGCATTATAGACTTATACAGCACCACGCCTTCAGTCTCCACACAATCAGATTCGTACGTCACTCGTATGATGTAGAAATCCGGACCGTTTCGGGAGTTAGCATGAGCTGGACTCGCACCTCCCATTTTCCCATTCGCCTGCTTCTGTCCGCTATTCGCACTTGATAAAGAAACGTCCAGCGATGGAAGCGATGACGACGATGAGCCATGCGACAGTCTCGTCGGAGACACCCGCCTCTCCAAGCTGTCTCTCTTCCACGCCAAGGCAACGCCGTCAGTCTCACAATAGAATTGCGAGCTGTTACTCGAACTCGTGCTCGCGATAGAATCATTCTTTCTGTGACCCTGCCCGTTTGTATCGACCTTCTTTGGTCTTCTTTCTTTTGGAGGATTGGTCGGCAGCTCTAATTGACAAGATAATTGATACGCTTCTCTATCGTCCAATACTATGACAGAGTCGAACCATCTGTCGAACATCGGGTCTGAGGGTAAATGGTAAGCGTTTGCCGCACCCTGCAGTAACTTAATCTGAGCGAGTACCTCAAACTCTTTCCTTCGTTTATCGAAGTTTATTAAACCATCCGCCACCGTGTCTGGAATCGCCGTATCTATCATGGTAAGATCTGTTAAGAAAGTACCGAGATAAGGAATTGTCCCATGGCTAACTCCAGGCGAGCCACGCTCGTGTAACAACTTTTGTAGCTGTCGATCGTTCTCACCGACCGTATCTGCAAACTTAGCCGTACCCTCCCGCATGAGCAGTTCTCGCTGAGCCCACCGATTGTTATCTTCACTAAAAATTCTGGCTAATTCGTCAAATAACTCTGCTTTTTCTTTTGGTAATAACGCCCACGTTTTCCTCAACCTGTATACGGGATTGCTCTGCAACCCTGATATGATTGCTTTCAGCGATGAGAAGTTTTTGAGGACCCTTAATTCCCGTGCGATATCAAGCCACGCGGCGAGGATGTCGGCTCGCTCCATCGGCCTGAGATTGGGTTCGACGAGCACAGTGGATATGACTCGGAAGGAGACCGCGTTGAACTGGTTAACGGTGGCGAGGACGGTGGCGGCGTCGTGGGAGCGATCCTTGTCGCGGCGGGACCAGACGGCGCCGAGGCACTGGTGTGGGACGAGCTTCTTGAAGAGCTCCATGTCCATGCGGGTGAGCTGTTCGGCGAAGTGTCGGTGCGGCACGTGCGGCAGGCGGTACGTGCTGGTGTGGTGCGCGGACAGCCGCATTCCCGCCGCCAGGCACACGCCGCCGCCGCCGCCAGACATGCCGTTGCGTTCCGCGCTGAATATAGCTAGCTTCTGTAACACCTGCAATTAAAAAAAAATATTTGAAATAATATTAATTCAGTCGTTTATACGAGTTTCCCTGATTATAAACAAGTAAATACATAACATAAACAGCCTATATAAGTCTCACTGCTGGGGACAGGCCTCCCCTCAATCAACCGGAGGGGGAACTGGTAAATAAATGAGTGAAAGTGTGAAAGGTTACCTTCGAGTGTAGCTCGGATCCAGGCAGATGGAGCTGTGTGAAGGCGAGGAGCTGCTGCAGCGCGGGGTGGTGCGGCGGCTGCCGAAAGTCCTCCGGATACGTGTCCAGCCACACGTGCAGACATGCCACCAGAGTCCTGCAAATAATACACATCATCATCATTATCAGCCGTACAACACCCACTGCTGGGCATAGGCCTCCCCCAAGGATCTCCACGACGATAACACACATACATACATAAATGAACTCACATCCGTAATATCTAATGTATAAGTACAGCAACAAGTAATCAGAAGACAGCTTGCAGCCAGTATTGTTACGAAGTCTTAAGTCGAATATGATGAACCGTGATCACTTTATCAGTCCATCGCCTAAATACATAGTTCATTATTGTTTGAACGGACATTGCGGCCAAATTCAGGGTGCAGTCGTAAATTCTGACTGAACTCTGATTCGAGAACATACAGATATATCATGAAAATATTATGCTGTATAGGTAGTAACTTCATTTGTGTGAATTAACAAAATACAATGCAAATTATGCGCGTGTTTATTCCACGTCATCCGATACAGCCTTGTGATATAATGTATCATATAAAATGCGTACAATCTTTTTGTATATATTTTTTCCGATATATGATACTACATAGGCGGTCCTGACGTTCACAAAATTTAAAGCCTACAGTTGAATGATTCAGCTTCTGCATTTAATTACTGATGGATGACCTTTAATGTTAAATGTGATTCCATTATTTTAACATAGATTTTGCATGAAGATGAGAACATATATAATGACTTAAAATTGAGATAAAGAAGTCCGCCCGTGTTGCTCTAAGCACGTCTCCTATAAGAGATGTCCCAGTTTTTGTAAGCCTTTATTGATTAGCTAATCTTTACTTATCTACATAGCATGTCAACTACATGTATAAACGGATACCTAAGGAAACACAAGTAAGTATATACGTATTCATATTGTTTCTACAATATACCACAATTATGATAAAATATGTAATAAATATAGAAAAATAAACAGCCTTTACAAGTCCCACTGTTGCTGGGCAGATTTCACCTCAATCAACCGAAGGCCATGGGTTGGTGAAGGTGTTTGGACCAATGGCTTAACAAGCCTTCCGAAACATGAATAAAACATAACATAAGCTCACGACTATATCCCAATTGCGGTAGTCAGAGATACATCCAACGCCAGATGAACTAAGTACCCACAGCTCACCGAGCTTTCTGTTAGACCAACGCGCAACGTGATAGGTGGTGAGCCGTCTCGTCGTCTATAAAGGTCGAGCCAATTGTGTTAGTGAAAACTTGACTTACGATAAATTAATTGGTGAAAGTCCAGTACCGGGATTCGAACCGGCGCTCTCCGATTGAGAAGTCAGCTGGTGTACCACACGACCACAGATACAAAACACATAAAAATATTTTATAAATGCTACTTACTTTCGGTGTTGTTGCGAGGTATCGACAGCTGAGGGCACGACCTCCTCCGCGGCCAGAGCCTCATAGCGGCGCAGGAGCAGGTCCAGCACTCGCCCACACTCCGCAAATGAACTGAAACACCACATACATTGAACTATGAGTATGTTATAATACAAACTACTCACAGTAAACCAAAGTCTTAAGACCTAAGTAAATAACAGACCCATTGCCTATTTACAAATCACGTTGGACTGAGAATTCTATGAGATTCCTACGGGCCTAACAAAATATCATATGAATCAATGTCAATCCGACTCATTTGTTTTATATCTTCGTTTGTGTTCGACTGAGCTTCGCGTAACTGGTAAAGATTGTAACTTAACTAGGCGTTCTGTAATATTAATTGATATTGTAAGTACTTATTTCATTTTTTTCGCAATCATAGTTTTCAATCCTGACATTGCTCAATAAGAAATAACGAATCGTAAAGTCTCCTAAAGCGGTCTACCGACGGTAACCGCAGGGAAATTGCTCTCTCACGACTTCAGGAAGTAGCACTAAGTTTATAAAGAAACATAATTGGATTACCGACTAAACTTTTCAACGTCTAAATCGAAGTAAAGTTTCTAGCAATAAATCACGTATGAAGAATAAATAGCTTACGTAAATAGCGTCTATACAGCTACTAATATTAACTTAAATAACTTTTTCCTAGAATAGAAATATTAAAAAATGAAAAGCTAATAAAAAGGAAAAGAGATAGATGGAAGAAGTAGATATTTCCATCATAAAGTAGTAGTAGGTATTTTAAAAACAAATCCGAGGGCGGAAATGAAAACTTACAACGTCTAAAATTATAAATAAAGAAAAAGAAAAAGCAGAAAAACTCTATAGAGTTTGACCTGCTTTTCCGAAATTTCAACTTTTCCAAGTCGTATTTTTTCCAGGGCGAAATTGAAAAAAATGGTTCCCAACAAATTCGCCAATTATCAAAACTCCAATTCCTTTCCAGCCAACCAGGTTAATGACGACCAAATGACTCGACTAGGAGGAGGCTTAGTGCTAACTCCCGGACAACTTTTCGGATTAAACTTCCAAATGGTCGGACTATCCCCGTAATCAACCAGAAAGGGAGAGCACACGCCACCATACTGCCCTTTGCAGGTCTGTGGAGATATATAGGCTATATAAATCCCTCTCTCAACTTCCTGGCCCATTCCCATTTACTTAGGGCCGGCGCTCCTAATTATTCGTCACCAAGCCTGCCGGTCCTGGGTGGTCTCGGGTCATATTTTTGCTTTCTGGAGATCCCTCTTCACGACTGCCATCCAGGTAAGACAGGGTCTACCGCGTCCTCTTGGCATGGCGTTCATCTCGAACACTTCTCTTGTCATGTGGTCTAATGGCCGACGCATGGCATGACTATACCTCGTCATTCGCTATATTTCGCTATATTAAGATCATGACTATTTCCTGTTTGGGTAGGCAGAGACTACGGAATTCCACTTACAATGATCCTGGCACACCACTTTCGCTTCTTCCACTTTCATGAAATATTTCATATACGTAATAATATGCTTGTAGGGTTAGAGTACCTTTCTTTAAAACATCCTAGATCTAATCGGGGTATTTTAGAACCCTGTCGCACTATCATATTTGACATTTAATGAGACTTACGGTTTAATTTGTCAAAAAAGATAATGAGACATGGTTTCAAATTGTATACATATTAGTGCTCGTGACCGTAAGCCTAGGCCTATATAGGTTATATATAAATATGAAACATACCGGTATGTGGCGAGAAAGACATTGACGTAAGTGGACTCGAGCTCGCCGTCGTCAGTAGCCAGCGCCTCCACCAGCCGCTCCACCGTGCCCGCTTTCACGAAGCGCACGCGCACCGTCTCCCACTCCAGGTGGGATATCTCGTCGTCTGACTCCTGCAAACAGATGATAACACATTTTAATATAATTTTATTAACTATATGGGACTTTTACCCTGTAAAACGCTTGGATTATTTCCAAAAACACGCCGTTGGCAAATCCTTCCTACCATACACATATATTTATAACGTAATTTTTCCTAGTTTGGTTAGAAGATTACGAGCTGATCACGTGATTGTCCGAAAGTAAGATGGTCCATGCTTCGGAAGGCATGTTAAGCCGTTGGTCCCGGTTATTATTTACTGATGTAAGTGAGCCATGAACTCTGTCAGAGGCCTCTTTGGCGGCTTAATAATAACCCTGACACCAGGGTTGATGAGGCTGGTATTTCACCTCACAACCCACAAGATAGAAGAAGACATAATAAGAAAAGCGTCAATATAAATGAATGAAAATCCCAATAGGAACGCCTTGTCCATGTGAGTCATATTGGAACTTATTTTGTAAGAAAATTTTCTTGCATGGATAAAAACGTTAAAAACTTATCATATCCAAACTTCTGCCGAAATCATGTGCTGATACAAATGTGGACAAGGCATTGGAGGTACGTTCAGACCTTTTTTTTGATGTGACTTATTGTAGATTTGCCGCAGATGGCATTAACTATTTGGCCGGACAAATGGGGACGTCCTGACCTTAAACACGTCTTACGTAAAGATCTCATACTTATTGTTTCCATAACATCTACTTACGTTTTTATTTAAATATTCCCAAATTAAAATGTAAATTCGTAACCTCTTAAATAAGCTGCAAAATGATGAATGTAAAATTCAAATAGACCTGGATGCGGTGTGCCTTTATTAAGTATTCATGAGGTTAGAATGAAAGCGAAAAACTGAAAAGCTTTCTGAAAATCGTCCTACGAAAAATACTTCACAAGTTCCGCTTACAATATTTTATTGCATGCTTTTACAATGTATCAAAAGACAACGCATTTTTTTATGTTTTGTAAGATTGAATGTATTTATGATTAAACATTTCAGTTTTCAACAATCTCACGAAGAGAAAATTTAAATCGAAAAAAAATCTGACTCGGATGGGACTTGAACCCGCAGCTCCGCAGGTCCTCCTCCTTTCCATGCGAAATTCTTTCGATGTATGTATCATATATGTAACAGCCTCCGTCTAGTGGTTAGAGCGTTCGGCTCACGATCTGGAAGTCTGGGTTCGATTCCCGATGGGGACTTTGTCAAAATCACTTTGTGAGACTGTCCTTTGTTTGGTATAATGACTTTTCAGGCTTGATCACCTGATTGTCCGAAAAAGTGAGATGATTCCGTGCTTCGGAGGGCACGTTAAGCCGTTGGTCCCGGCTATTAGCCGTAAAAACACGTCCACAAACCCGCATTAGAGCAGCGTGGTGGAGTATGCTCCATACCCTCTGCAGTTGATTGAGGGAAGGCCTGTGCCCAGCAGTGGGATGTATATGGGCTGTTTATGTTATGCTATGTATGTATGTATCATCATTAAGTCGATGCTGGCGCCATCTATCCAGAATATTGAGTACTAATATTACTTTAGACCGACAAGTAATCTGTTGTAGATGTTTTTTACCTAAAGAAAAGACAGTTGATTAAAAGCGCACAACTTTTTATTCAATGAAAAACTTAATCTCTTCGTTTACTTAATATTTCAGTAGGCTTAGATACGAGGCCGAGCCATAAAACCTGAGTAGAATGTAGAGCATTAATTATTACGTATAGATGAACAGTATTCATGCCTGTAATATAAAACATGAACAGAATATAATATTTAAGAGTAAGTAATAAAGAAACAGTTAATACATATCAACGAAAGTCTTATAAGTACTTACACATAAAACTTACGGTCGTAGTACCTACATGGGGCGGACAGAGCCAAAAGTAAGTAGCTAGAAAATAACGTAGAGTCGCTTTTGATAGGAATTCCTATGATCACAGATGATCACAAAATGGTTAATCAGGGACCATCACCGTTATCATTGTTTTACGAGTACTATGTTTTTACGACAGGCGTCGGAAAATAATATTATTTTGTCGTTATTCGCTCTCAGTCCACCATAGAAGCGTTCATTACGGTTAGTGTTACGTGTAGGAACATCAACAGGTGACTCGATAACATCTTACAAAAGAACAAGATCGCGGTCGATGTCCTCTTAAGTGTCAATATTTGCTGAGGAAATAAGGAAGAGGATATCGTCACATACTTGATAGCTTGAACTTGAGATTTTACTTATAAGCACACCCCGGACACTTCATACAAACAACCTCGTTTTACACAGACACCACACATTGACGTTATCGTACACGCGCATCTGTGTGTGTGACATCTGACGCCATACGATTCAAGTCTAAACTGTGTTCGAGGAGGGGTGAGGTAAACCTAGCTCAGACGCTGGTGGGGGGCGGATTATTCCTTATTCTATGTTATAAGTTAACGTTAATTTCTATGTATTACTTATATTAGTTAAGCATCATCTGTATATGTACATCCTAACACACGTAAAATATATTTATTATTATGTACCTAGTAGTAAGATGTTTATCCTGCCATGTGTCTAGGTGAGAATATATTAGGATATAATCTTAAAATGCTGAACTTTACCTAGGATTGTATCTGTTTAAATATAAATAAATAAAAAAAGAGGAAGAAACAGCTGAAACGAAGCTGAAGCTGAAGAAACGGCTGACTGATCGGTCAAAGCACAGCCGGGGTTTAGGGGTCTAGAAACATGAAATTTTCTACAAAGGATTCTTAAGAAACATAAGTGAAGCCAAGAAGAGATTCAAATTCAAAAATATCTTTATTCAGTAGGTAACATAGTTTCACTTTGAATCGTCAATTTTTACATAACGAACGTCTCATCCGCCTAAAACTACTGCAGCTTCTCACAACCTGTATAGTCGGGGAAAAGAAGCTGCAAGAAAAACATCGGCACAGCGCCTAGACGCTCTTTAAAAAAAATAAACATAAACTTAAGATTTGAGGAGCTCGGTGGCGCAGCGGTAAACACGCTCGGTCTGCGATTGTTGAAGTTAAGCAACTTTCGCAAAGGCCGGTCATAGGATGGGTGACCACAAAAAAAAAGTTTTTTTCTCGAGCTCCTCCGTGCTTCGGAAGGCACGTTAAGCCGTTGGTCCCGGCGGTTAATAATCATCAATCCGCACTGGGCCCGCGTGATGGTTTAAGGCCCGATCTCCCTATCCATCCATAGGGAAGGCCCCAGCAGTGGGGACGTTAATGGGCTGATCCTTGAAACAAATCTAATGAGCTACAATTGTCGTCCATCCGGTACGCCACTATGAACGTTAGCATAAAACAATGGTTATACGGCAAATTGTTGCCCAGTTTACACATATTTTACGTTTAATGGCCATAATACTATTCTACAATTATCGCTTATCTAGTCATAGATCTGAAATCTCGTAGGAAATACTATACACATAAAAATAACAAAAGAATTAAAGTTGTTATGTTTATTATGATTTATTGCTTTCGGCTAAATACTGATGGTGATGTGAACAAGGGAATTATTATCATTCACATACTTACGTCGCGAAAACAGATTACGGTCAATAAAAAATATAAATTTAATTAAATTCTTGATTACCTAATGGCTTTTGTGGGGTCATATGGGTGATAAAATAAGAAATAGTACACTACTACTAGTAGTATACCACTATCACCCTAAGGGTGCCTGGCAGAAATTGCTGTTTAGCAATAAGGCCGCCTATTGTGCTTATATTTTTATTCGTATGTTTATGTCCTTTGTATATATCGTTGTGCAATAAAGTATTATTTATTGATTGATTGAAATAGTATGATAAGGGTGTGTTGTGGTGTGAAAGAAAATGTAGTGATGAGAATTGAAAATATGCTCCGATAGTTCAGACTTGTACAGATAATGATTGAACGAAGACTTAAGAAAAATATTTATGATTCTGGTGTAATTGATCGGGTGGGAAGAGGAAGGCCTAGGCGTATATACCGCTATCAGATCCAGGATGTTCTAAACAAGGGCCAGGGGGGTTAAAATGGCCACATCGAAGCAATTCATCTAAGAAAGCAATAATGCAATTTAACATTTGCGCATATAAAAGTAAGTGCGCAATGCAAACAAATGTCAAAAAGCAATATTGCTTTCTTAGATGAAGTGTTTCGATGTGGACATTTTAACCCCCCAGGTCAAGAATACTCTAAACTGGCGACATAAGTCTCTGATGAGAGTGGAAGAAGTATGGTGTGTCAGGATTGTAGTAAGTGGAATTCTGTTGTCTCTGTCTACCCCAACGGGAAATATGCG
This sequence comes from Pectinophora gossypiella, assembly GCF_024362695.1. Taxonomy (NCBI): domain Eukaryota; kingdom Metazoa; phylum Arthropoda; class Insecta; order Lepidoptera; family Gelechiidae; genus Pectinophora; species Pectinophora gossypiella. Next base: position 6,366,069 of record NC_065404.1, read on the forward strand.
TGATGTGTGTGAAAAACTATCGTCAGGAAACGTCCTCCAATCACACTTAGTTTAAAGTCCCGGTTTATCCAGATTGTCGACCATAATATTAATAGTTTACCATGATAGCAGTTAAAATCCCTAATTTATTTTGTGTCCATATATCGGTTGAATACGTGCGTCTTGTTGCTTCAACGTTTTTATAAGTTAATGACTTGTTTACATCCACTATTAATGAAACAATATCAAGTATCTATTACTAATTAGTAAAGCTATTAGACTTAAACGATCATATTTTTGGCTAAACCCCAAAAATGTTGCGAGGCAAATCAAATGATTATCTCATATTTATAGAAGGCTATGTACGTAGCAACTAATAAGTCAATTCAGTACTTCTTTCTGGAAGATTCTAATAAAAGATGTCTTTATCAGAGAGGAAGCTGATATTTGTCGTTAAAGCCATACTATATCTGATTTAAAAGCGATCCTTTTTACTTACATAATTACGAACTAGTAAGTAATATAAGATCTTGGCATAAAGGTAATGAATTACAACATACTTATAGATTGTTATATAATATGAAATAATATATTATGAAACTCCTTTCGATTTTGCACCGTTTTCAATCCAATAGTAATTAAGTATTCGTAGGTATATCACATCTGTGGCCCACTTACGTATAATATTACCTACTGCATAATATATCCGCGCCCAACTTTTTATGTCGCATGATAGCATCGCTCTTTCATAATTCGTAATCGTTTTGAATAGATGTGCACACAAGCTTCTGCATCTAAATAATATCCAAGCAACAAACAAGTAGATTTCAATTTCAGACATCTAATAATTATTTCTATAAAAAGATCCAATAAGTGTACCGTAAGGTATATAGAAATCCATATTGAAAAATTCTTTAATCAAAATTCTGTCATCGGGATTCCATCAATTCCGCACTTGACAAGGAAAAAACGAAGTTTCGCTTGATAGTCTGTCCATATGTCTATCAGCTCAACTTCTCTGCGTTTTTCTATCATGTTCCAAAAAAAACGATACACCACTTTTCCCTATATTTTTTGCGAATGATTTCAATTTATCCCTGTCCTTCCCACCGAAGATGAGAAGGGTTTCTAACTTACGGTTAACCTTTATAGATGCTAAAAATAAATCATAAATTCTAGAAGATTATTCCATTGCAATGCCTTGTGTAAAAAAGAATACTAAAATTAGTATTGGTGTATATTTTTCCGTACTAGGAGGTAAGACTAGGCCCTACGATCTTAGCCTAACCCTCAAATGGGCAAAGGAAAAAACAAAGTATATTTTTTGTATGGACCGTGGTGTGAGGTGTATCATGTGTCAAAAATATTACCCTGCGCTCATGACATGGTGGATGTTAACAAAACTATGCTGGTAGAACATAACACATGTCGTTGTAGAAACAAAGAAAAGACAAACACAAAATATTATGATTACTAAGATTTTTTCATACCAAAGACCTTGCCCAGCCTGTGACGTACAATACTAACAACGTCAGCATAAGTTTTACCATTAGCTGATAGTAATATTATTGCTACCTGCCGGATCATTAGGCTGGGTTAGGTTAGGTTAAAAGACAAAGGAATATCACTTAGTACATCCTGACATACCGTTTTCGCTTCATCTACTCGCATGCATGCTCGCCAGTATAAATAAATAAAAATAAAATGAAGAAGAAAAGAAAATTGGGATAAATGTTTTCTTGTCACTGGTTGCCTGGAAGAAATTGCTGCTTCGCAATAAGGCCACCAGATTGTACTGTATCTTTGTACTGTATTTTTCTTTTCTTTGTTTTGTATGTTGTGTGCAGGGTCATAAAGTATATTTGTATTGTAAAAGAAAAGAATAGAGAAGGTATAGAGTAATCTTCACTTAGTCTTTGAAACATCCTGAATTTGATCGCGGTATGTTCGTCGTAAGTAGGCATCTATATTATAAAAGTAGACTCACACTGGAAGCGCTGCGCGTGGGTCGGTGGTAGCGCACCTTCTTGAGGTAGACGGTGTAGATGGCGCCGTCGACGCGCTCCTCGCCCCACAACCGCCATGTCGGCTGCTGGAACAAACCACACACCGGTCAACACAAGAGGCGACACCTCATAATGGTACTGATAAAAAATATTCCATCATCGGCATAATCACTATGCCAAGGAATGTCACGAGACTTTGACATGTCTAATTCTAAGTATATTGAATACAATTACTATTGTAAGATCCCAAGGTCCTGGGTTCGATTCCCGGTGGGGACATATCACAAAGATCACTTTGTGATCCCTAGTTTGGTTAGGACATTACAGGCTGATCACCTGATTGTCCGAAAGTAAGATCTTCGGAAGGCACGTTAAGCCGTTGCTCCCGGTTACTACTTACAGATATAAGTACGTAGTCGTTACATGAGTCATGTCAGGGGCCTTTGGCGGCTCAATAGCAACCCTGGCACCAGGGTTGATGAGGTTTCAACAACCATAGGGGTGTGGGTTGTGGTTGGTTACGATAGAAGAAGAAGAGAAGAGAGTGTCTAGTCGTTCCGTCGAATATAATGCAACTAATAACACATAACATACCTAAGTATTATTAATAAACCTTGATTGAAATAAGAAGTGTCAACTATTTTGTAAGAAACCGCAAATAATTCCCGTAGTTTAGTGAATCGCAAAAAATATTACAAAGACTATCGATATAGGCCGATATCTACCTATTAGATACTATTGAAATATTGGCTATCGATAGTCCATTATCGGTAGAGAATACTACAAAAACATTTCCCGCTCTATGTGGAGCCAACTAGTCCTTTGCAAGCTTTCAGTAATATATATCAGTTTAATAATATTCACTTCAATTCGGTCGGTAAAGTCGAAACTTATGATAAAGTTATTAATATTTATACATATCGCATTAACATATGCCAAATAACTATTAATATTGATAGAAGGTGAACGACACAGCTTCTGAGTACGAATTATGATCAAAGTCATATCAATATACTTACTGATCTCTCACTTAGTAACGGATATTACGTTTCTGCGATAAGGTAGTGTAGGTAATTAAATATATTACAATAATAATTATAGTGAACCTACTAAGTATGGTTATCTTACCAATAAGCTGCTTTTTGGATTTCTTATTTGATTGTAATTGATTACATTATATATATTTTTTTTTGTGTTCAATAAAGATATTTTGTTCAATAAGTATTGTAAACCTAATAAGTAGTATAGACCAGGGGGAATTAAAAAGGAATTCATTTAACCTCTTAACGCCGAGATTTCCAGACACAACAGTTAAACAATGGGTTTTGGATTTTAAAAGAACATTCGTTCTTACGACTTTAACTTTAATCTTACAGCAATTTTGCTATTTGACATATGTTTTCATTACGCACTTACTTTTATATGTGCAAATGTCAAATTGCAATATTGCCTTTTTAGATGAATTGCTTCAATGTGGCCTTTTAACCCTCCAGGTAATAAAACTTGTACGAAAATGATTTGGATACACTGCACTACTTGATCAAGCCAGATTTAGACACACAAACATCGGAATGTTCGGCATACACCGATCGTACATTTAACTTATTTTCAAGTATTTCGATGAGATATCTTCTTTGCTTTTCCCATAACTCAAGTAGAGTAAACAAGAAAAACGAGCCGTCATATCGATCAGACAGTTGGTATAGAGGTAATATAATAAATGCGCGTGTAATGACGTCGCATACAGTCGCCAGTTGTATTGGATAACGTCATTAACGGCGATAACTGTACAACTTTCTTATAACAATGGGATTTCTTACATAATCATCGTCGACGTTATCAGCGAACAGCACGGGTTGGGCCTTACTGACGCCGCAGATCCTCCACATGGCCCATGACGTCACCGTCGCACTCCGCCGCTCAGGCTCTCAACCACGTTTATCGCTACCATCACGGCATCACTTTCACTACCGCACCAACACCACGCATCACATTCGCATGTAAATCGAATGATTCCTGCAATTGGATCGATCTGACTCGAGTACTAGTATGCGAGCGCGCGTGACGCGGTGAAATCGCTACACGGCACACTTGCAGGCATCCGCCTCAGCACCACTTTCTGGTAACTAAGTATGTCCTGGCGTTTAGCACAACCGTAGAAAAGTATAACTTTGTCAAAAGGCAGCGTTTTACCAGACAATGAAAACCGTTCCTAATTAATGCTTTCTAAATGAATTCAACACGCTGCTCGGTCTATTAACCTCAGTTATTCAAACCACTATTTTCACTGCAATCGTTATGAAACGAATTTGCATATTACATCAATATCACATAATCGGTGCACTATCAACTTTCACACTGGAAAACACGTGTGTTCCTTATGTTCTCATAGCTATTACGTGATGGATGGATATAGGAAGATGCACGGTATTAAAGTGTTTTTGATTATTTGTGAATATTTTGAAAAATATGATTGCGAAAGAATAAAAACGCGGTGGCTGTGGTGCGCGGGCGCACAACGACTGCTCTCTCGCGGAGAGATCGCGTGAAAAACTCCAATAGAGCACGTCAATGATTGCCCGACGTACTTGCGATCCAGGTGCCTTCGTATTCTTCATAACAACGCACGCCTGCAAATGTGTGTGAACCGCGCTTAATTGGCTTAACATGTGAAACACGTTCTGCTGCACATGTTCTAAATAAATCTCATTTTCTTACATACACATTCATACATAACTCATGTCTCAGACTAGGACTTAGATGGACAAAGCTTCCATTACGCAGCCACAAAAGGTAACAAGTTTGTTGTTTTTGTCTTTTAATGACGTGTATGGTAACAGGTTACCGCCGTCTATCACCTATGGAACGTCTATCATGATACTCGGTAGACGTCTTGATACCTACCTTATACGAGATTACAAGCTTGGGATAATATGCAGCATACGTAGCAAGCACGTTGATCTGAGGGGCTAAAAAGGCCACATCGAAGCAATTCATCTAAGAAAGCAATATTGCTATTCGACATTTGTTTGCATTACGCACTTACTTTTATATGCGCAAATGTCAAAAGCCAATTTGAATGGCTTCGATGTGGCCATTTTAACCCACCTTTTATTTTGTTTTTCACAGCACACGCATGAAAATAACAGATGTTACCAACGCACTGGTCGTAATTACATTTAGATCCGCACATTACGTCACTTACGCATTTTATTTTCCAACACACGTAGCTAGAAGTAAATTAAATAAATGTGCCTAGGCTTAACGACATACCTCGTATTCACGAACAGGAGAGAGAACGCGAATAGACTTCAGATGAATGAAAATTATAAACAATTTGATATCAAGATTGAGCAGTTGTTTATGCGGCGATCGCGTTTGCGAATTATATAACCACGCGTTTAATATACCGTCTAGTCTACTGAGATTTAATAGAAAGTTCGTCTTACTAGGAATTAATAGATATCTACACTCTTCTCATGAATACATAGATACACACATGGAGTAGATAAAAGAGGATGGAAAGGCCCTAACGCGTATTTTATATGAGAACCATTGACGCAAATAGATAACCACGACAACTCCACTGCTTCTCAAATTCCATAGCCACTTTACCGACAATGTTCCTATATTTTATGTGGTAAGGAGCATTTTTATTAATAAGTACTTTACGTAAGATACCACATGCACAAGTATTTTTGGATAAATAGCCGATAATACTAAGGATTTTAGCTTTCTTGTGATAAGGAAGTATATGATAAGGAAGGATCTTTTAAAATATTATACGCAGAGCTTCGTGGCGTCGTAAAGGTTGCGGACGAGTGGAGTGTAAAGTTGAAGTACTTATGAGCACTAGTACTACTACACTACTTGTACTTATTTGCTCCTCGTACTTCAACGGCGCGACTGGCACACTCCCTTGTTCCTTCCAACCCCTTTATTTTATTCCGTGGATGCACACATACAATAGTATGAACAAAAAGGAAGGGTACAACTTACAGCTATATATGGGCAATCTTCTCAATAATTTAAGTATACCAATTTATTTACCCTCCCTGCAATGCGTTTCGGAGGTATGTGATAATATGTCCTAATCTGTATTGAACTGGTTTCCCTTCGCGGATTGGAAGGTCAGATAGGTAGATGGATTTGTGAAAAATATCGGACCTATTGCATCTTCAGATTAGTTAAGCGGGCCCCGTGCGCTCGGAAGATGACAATGATTTACCCTCCCTGCAACCTACCCGATTATTTTTTTCTATACTTATATATACTTACAGCCAGTTTTAGTTTCTATTTTCATGTAAGACACGTTTCTTTATTGATTCCAACGACGTCAAGAGTATACCGTAGATTATATTTTTGTCCCTAACAACACATTGAGCATGTTCTTAATTTAAGTGAGTTGTTTCTATAAATAGAAATGTTGCTTCTACTTTCGAATAAAGCATTACGGTGTCCTATACCCTCAATTACTTACTGTAATAACTTTGACAAATATGCCCCCCTATTTAGGCATCGTTTTAGCTAAAACACCGCTTGTAGCCAACAGCCGTCGAGGTTCTAAATGACCGACATTTGTTACTGTCCCACAATATTTACATTGTGACGGCACTACATGGACTCAGGATAATTAAAGAGAGAATCTTAGCCTCGGTTAATAAGAAAAACTTGTGCATTTATAAATTAATAAATAAGATTGCATATGGCGTCGCACATGCGACGATTAAAAAAATGTTTTTGAAGGAATTTAAACTTTATATAAATATTTTTTTTTTTTGCTTTTTTTGTATCCGTCAAATCAAATGCAACATGTGAAGTTATAGGTGCTTATAGAAACCTGTGCATTTAATTGTTGCTGAGAAATTTAAAAATATGACACAATTATAGATACGAACCCACCTTATTTAAACTCAGAAAGAAATCTTCCAAAAAAGTTCCATTTAGTGCCGAATGGAAAAGATCAATGACACGTCTCATATCCATCACATGCCAGAAACTCATCGCACGTTCATTTATGATTCAAATATTCCACTAAACATATTCAACACTCAAACACGTACAGATAAACACTGTGTAAGTACCTGATTCAGATGTAAAGTATTATCGAATCAAATTGCAGTCGATATGCGCGCGCGCAGTCAATCGAGCGATTAATTTCCCCCGTCCGACATCAATGCACAGCCAAACAATCAAATGAAATCAACACCTATTCATAAACATATTATTTACGTGCACGTTAGGATGAGACAATTTGACGGGTTGATAATACCGAATGAACGGGCCGGTCTTTTTTGATATTAGAATCTCTTTAGACGTAACCTCTTTTTTATGAAGTTGACAAACTTGGATGCCGAAGATTTTTTCCAACAATAAGTTTAACACCTTATGAGTTCGTAAATTCGGTTGTCGACCACAAAAAAATAAATACAAAAAAAAAAACAACACATACATAAGATAATTTAAACTCACGTCTATATTTGGAGATACATCCATCACAAGGTGAACTAAGTTTCCGCGCTTGACATAGCTTTCTGTTAGACCAACGTAATAGGTGACGCGACTGTAGATTTAAAATCCAAGAACAAAATGTCTTCCAAAGTTCTACCCTAATAATCACAACCGTAAAATATGAAAATCTTCTACGAATTGTTGAAAATGATCCGTGTAGTCAGAAATTCAAAACGGTGAAGTTTATGAAGACCGACTTCAAATCGTTAGTGATTCTGTCTGTAAAAGACTGCCACTGTATGTAGTTTCCTTAACCTTACCTAACTCTTACCTTAGCAATTTCTTCCATACTACCATAACAATGCTTCAAAACGACCCACAAAACACTATATTTCCAAAATTACAGCAATTTCTGTATGTCGCAAACAAAACCCGAATTCAATTCGTTTATTTTATAACCACTACGAAATGACAATATGACCCTGTATTTCTGAACAAAGTGGAAATACTAGATACATTTCAGTACTAGTACTACACTAGACATAATACTTAGTTCTCTACTAAATAGATAGAAGCGAGACGCGCCGGCAGCCACAATGGCGCCAACCAACCTGCGGCGATCTTTCAATGTTATTATTCCATCAAAGTGAATCTACCTATACCAATGAAAACAATATATTTCGTTATTCAAGCCACTACCTCACCTTTAGGTCAAATGTTGCTCGGTCAATATATAAAACTTCAATATCAAATAAGCTATGGTATGAAACATGACACGGTGATAGCTGGACGAAATCGAAGTACTTGCTTGAAAGTAATTATTATTTCAGATAGAAATTACCCACGAAGCAATTTGAAATAGGATGATCGAAACATTTATTATTGAAAATATCTTCCCTTGGATATTTAATGGTGATGTTCGTGGAAAGCACTTAGTTTGTTTTACTATTGTGTCTGGAAACCTCGGATTTATGAGGTTATCCTCGTAAATAGTAAAGCTATGGAGTTTGGATTTTAAAAGGACTGTCGGCGTTACGACTGTAAAGTCAGAAGTAAAACACAAGTAAGTACAATTAATTTTGTGTGAAAAGGTCTACAGATCGATCGGCCATCTAACCACAGTAGATAATTGTGTGGGAGCCCACGCACTGGTGACCAAGGTCCGGTGCAATCGTTTGAAAAATTGCTCTCGGGAAACTCCCCCTTAGAGCCTACCCTCATCAAAGTCAACCCCTTTAACGAAAAGTACACAAAGTTCGAGGACAAAGTAAATCCTAGCTAACTGATTAGTGTAGTACAAGTTTTGAAGTTGTGAGCGCCCTTTCGTGCTCCCGGTTCTCATTCATGTTTTGTACCCGATTTTTTCCTTATCCGTATTTTTATTTAAGTAAGTACCAGAAGAATCATCAAGATGAAGTTACATTTCTAGAGCTTATTTAAAGACTAAGTAATTAGTAAAGCTACTTTTGTGTAACGCATCTGTGTCCTGCTGTTGCTACGTACTGAGCAAAAATACCTATGTATCATACTTATTTAAGGTATTTACCCAAACGATGGAACATCTTACATCGTGTCCTGCGCGTCCAAACACCTGCACGCAGAGGGATATATCTGATGAGCGCTGCAGATAGCGCCATAGTTCTTGCCAAGTTTTGGGCCGATACTATTTAGTTTGCCATCAACACGATAAGAAAAGATACTTACATTTAAAAAAATCACCGTCTCTTCCGATTAGTTCCGATAAAATATTACGAATTCTACGGCGCAACAATCACATTCGTTGCTCGTTTGTATGGGAAATTTGCTTATAATAGTATCGATCGAGCTTGCAGCGCAGTCAGGAGGTCTAAAAATAGGATGGCGCGTTACGGAGCTGTCGCTGCCAGGCTTGCACCTACCCGGTACAAGCTTCCCAATTAGCTGTCAATCCTATGTCCGGCCTCAAAGGCAGGTAAGCACCACACGTCAATGCTAACCCACTCCAGCAAAGGTCGCCTAGGAGATATTTTCACCCGTGTCAATTTTAGTACACTGACATTTAAGTATGTAACCCTATTTAACCTACCTTAATAAAATCTTTATTTTAGATCGCTTCTATATTTATAACTTGACCGTAACAGAAGTAAACTGCGATATAATAACAGTTCTCATTTGTTTATGAGTCATCAAATTATACGAGTATGAAGCAGTAAATGAATAAAGAATGAAACAATGTTTACAGCTATAGCTATCGCTAGTATACTTATATATCGATCTCGGTCCTTCAAATACCTACCTCCTACTTGTAAACTCTACAAAAGTTTCACACAAATCGTGTTCTTCAACCACATATGCAACTTTTGCAATTTCTACATCCAAGACCACACAAAACATGACCAACGACAACGGCCTTCACTACTATAGAATACTGATCTGCGGAATTAATGGTAATAATGGCATTAGCCTTCTTTGAAAAAGGTCTTTAGCCGACGTCTCGTGTCACACACTAATTTAAGAGCCACCCTCTTGTCGGTAAGTATAGCATTCTCCATTCTTGACGTCTCGTGTAGATAAACAAAATGCATAAAAATGCTTAATAATGGTCCACTTAAATTAAAGCGTTGCAATTAAAAAACATTATTATATTCAACTTACTCCGATCGAATCTCGTCTCGACCTCCGAGGAAAACATAATTTTAAATTACGTTCGGTTATTTTCTGGCACATCTCATAAGAGACACTGCACATTCAGAGCAATAATCGTAACAAAATTAATGTACGAATGTCAACACACCACGCCGGATAATGATTCAATTGCGATCTTGAGTCAGAAATTGGAATTTTTCCTTGTTATTCATTCGTCACTATGTACGGCATAGACGTATATACGCATTACACATTTTGTATCAATTCGTTACGTATAAGTACATGAAACTTCAACTGAAACACAGAAGGTGACGTAAAATTCTGATCACAATTGTTCACTGTGACGCGTACACGACATTATCTTACTTGCATTCCAATCAAATCAGTTTTATTTATCTCTCACCAACATCTAATCTAATCTAATCTAGCCTACAATATCCCACTGCTGGGGAAAGGCCTCCCTTTTTGCTTTAAATTGTTTGCGGTCCTGTGCATACTCCAAGTCGTAACGCCATCACTTTCGAGGTTCATCACGACGCCTGTACCCGTCATGAGGCACCCATTATAACAGTAGCTATGTATAATATTGGAGATTATTTTTGGTGAAGGTTCTCGCAACCTTTATGTAAGAGCAACATGCGAATTTTACGTTAGATGCGTTTATAGGGACTTAAAAGTTTATTACGCGATCCAAAAATAGAAAACCATCACAGGCCGTGTCTCGCCTCCCGCTTAATCGGATGCGTCCACCCCGTCCCACAACACAATAGGCTATCGTGTAGGTATACCTATACTATATGCCTATCATACAGCTCACCGGTGTTTATTTATATATATTATATACCTTTGGAAAGCCAAGCGTTTTTACGTTATGGATTCAGATTTCACGTTTTGTTATTTTGTAGATTCGTAAAAGCATAAAAAACATGCGGTTTTCCTTCATTTTTTAAATATTTCGTTTTCTTTTCCTTGAATCAGGGAAATATGATTATTTTTGTTTGATCATTATTATTACTTATTTAATAAATAAGGATGAAAGTTAGGTAAATAACACGAAAAGATCTGCTGAGTGTCGAACAAAACGTTTTTGTGTGCCTGTTTACTTAAAAACCAGATGCCTTTAAGGAAAAATCTGTGTTAAAAATAATGTAGAACTTACGATAGGATGTACTTCTGAGGATTTGTGAGCTATAAGATGCTTGACGCATATAGCGTTGCACCTATTTCTATTATTAGTACATTATTAATAACCTCCTCTACATATATTCAAAGTAAACCCCTACAACTAGATTTACTTCTCCAAGCAATACGATCGCTTCCACCCTTGGGCACGTTACCACTTCTCGATAAAAGGTGAGTGCACTCACTTTCATACCCCATAATGAACGGGAAACCCGACCGGGAAATCCAGCTCGCTTTTACTAGAATATCCCAGTAATTGCGACCTTACAAAGAAAGGCTCGTAATACACACCTAGATACCTAGCGTAGGTCGTGGTAGTCTGCCGTACCGCATGGTTGATTTTATACTGGCATACGAACTATTTATAGGAATATAGGTACGTAAGTTTTAATCTTATGCTACAGGAAAAAGAGGATATAATCGTAAAGTGCAACGAGCGAAACCAAAATTAAAAAGAATACTTTGATTTCGACTCGATTGCCATGTTCCGCAATCTGAGTTTTTACTGAAATATGGTTGCTACATAATACTACATAATGCTTCCGTTTATGGCAATGTTTGCATTTTTGGCTGGTGCCTAAGTAATAATTAAACATTGTCATGTTCGGTACGTTTAAATTTTTGGTTTCATATGCATAATATACAGATTTCGGACACAAACACGAATTCCGGTTTCCCTCTTTCAGCCAATCTTCACGGAGAAACTTAAAAAAAAAAAGAATAGTAACGCCATAGCTAGAAACAGTTGTTGTATGCGCAAAAAATGTAAGGAAAGAAGTTGACAATAGGTGGAAGTGTTTGAATATAGAAGGCGAAGTCAGAGGGCATCGTGCGGGCGGCTGCCGTGACGGACGCGCTTGGTCGCAGGCGCACCCTCGCCGAACCGAACGATCGCCGTCGTCGAAACTAAAGAAACACTCCTTTTAATAGCTTTGTTTTTGTCTTCGTGTGCTTCGGTACATTTCAATGTATCGTGGCTGTTACGACTTGACAGGTCCAATCTTCACGTTACGTGAACGGGCCCCGTGAACAATGTGTGAAATGTAAAATGGTTACCCTATACTTCTTCTTGCTGAGTCATGAATCTGAAGCTGAATCATTTTAATTCATTTCATAAATTTGTTTTCTATAATTTATTTAGTAAACTGTTTGGTTGATAATAATTGCCAAGCGAACAAAATGACAAGCACTTATAAAATTAAATAAAAAACTATAATAGTGCACTAGTAACGATAATAATATGCAATTTGTATACTTTAAAACTCAGATACACACAGTGCCCTACGCTACAGCTTTGCGAAGGGCCGTTGGCTTCCCCGACCGCATTAGTAAGCGCAGGCACGGCCACACGGCACGAGAGATGTCGCGGTCATTCCTTTACTGGCACAAACGCTAGGTTTCACAGCGACGAGTAAACTCGTCCGCCCCGTTTCCTTATTTGTGAATCAACACGGCAAACATTTTCTTTCAACTTTCCACGCTCCTCCAACCACGGTTTCCATACTAAGCAGGCAAGACCAAGAGAACATTTTAATATCCCCACAAAGAACGTAGACGGTTCATTAGTTTCTAAGTCAAAGAACCGAAAACAAAGGGAGGTCATAAGACTTTTTTATCTAGAACATGACCCAACAACGTCTTGTAGAGGTGGTTAACATCGAACAGGTAATCACTTGGTGTGACTCATACACTTAAACGTTATACCTAGAGTTCACACGAGTTGTTATTTGCGTGTCACCGCTAACAACACTCGGTATTATCTGACATTTGAATATTTAAGGGCAGTTCGATAATTCTAAGTTTGTATTATAATAGAATGTTCGACTTACACGAAGATATATTGGTGCTAATTCCTGTAAACACCATCTAATTTTATTTTAAGTTATATCTGTCATTTTCTTATCCGCCGAAAAGGAAAGGGACGGATGATTGACAGCTCATTAAATAATATATATTCTATGTAAGTATAGAACTGTTTAGTTAGGTGCCCTCTTTCGTTCGTGTCCCATTAACAATAATTGTCTCGAAACAAATATAACCGTGTCGTGACATTGACACCGCTGTTGGTTTTCGATTATTTCCTGATATTTACGTTTGTCTGACCAAACAGTTATACTGTATTCCCCTATAGTCAACGAAGTGTTTCGAGGAGTATCAGAGCAAAGCAAGTCCCTGGGTCGTCGGCCTTTTACCTCGCAATCAATACCATTGGTCATTGATATCTATAGACGACACCTTTTCCGCACCTCTATAGACGATAAATATAAAAACAGCAAGAAATGGAGCCACTTCTATCAAACACCGATAAATTGTCGCCATAATTGTCCCTAAGATACGACGTTTCGGTGAAAAATGCGTCATAGGTAGAAGGTTATAAAAGAAAACTTATGCCGAGTTATGCTCAATCACCATCATCAAAATTACCAACCATCCTGCTGAAAAGAGACCTGTTTTATCTATTTAATGCAATTAAATATTTTTAGAAGCCATATAGATCATTTTTATCTCCTTTTTCTTCAAATTATGAAATGGTAATAAAAATATTATCAAATGATTTCTAAAAAATTTTCGTTTGAATGTTTCGTTTGTTTACTCTTGGCCAATGAGGGACTTTCCAGGTTACGTTCCCCAAAAACAACATAGATGGCGTTGTACAGCTGCAACATAATAATTACCTATTTTCTTATTGCTCGGGTACATCATTATTCCAAAATACGATGAAATGGCAGACTGTGCCTGGATGTAATAAAAAGGGTCATCATTTATACCCAAAAAGAAAAATAAATATGCATATGTCTCTAATCCATGAAATTAGAAGGTTAAACGAAGGCATGTCTGTACAGCGCCATCTATATTATTTTGGGGGACGTAGCCTGGATAGTCCCTCATTTACGAAGAAAATTTAATTTGGTTTCATTAGGCAACGGGTCGAGGTCTCACCCGACAATAATCTGTTTAGATATTTTTTCATTAAACTCAGCACTTTCAAAAATACCAATTACTGAATACCACATCAATTTTCTGTTATGAAATGTAACATTCATGAGAATAAAGATACCTTTATCTAACAATAATTACGGTCTCTAATCTCTGGCATGAGTAAATGCAATTTTTTTTCATCGAAATTTAAACAAACCTGCAAACTAAAAAAGAAGAAAACTGGATTTTTTTTTATTACTCGGGCACTTTCAAAAAACACAGTCAACTTTGCAACTGTAAATACTAAATTTTGAAGCAGAACATAACATAGCATCACGCCCATATCCCCGAAGGGGTAGCGTGTACACTCACTCGTCGCCGCTATGTGCATGTATTTGAATCAAATTATAAACAATGAACTGCGAATGCACCTGTCAGTACGATTCGCAAATTGTGCACCTGCAAATAAAGACTTAACACACACTAAAGAAAATGATTCACTCACTCTACTGCGCGTAAAACACGTCACAATACCCCCGTTGAATATTCATTATCATTCTGATAAAATTCGTTGAAAAGTTGGTACCAAGCACAGTTTTGTGCTAATTTAAAACTGTTAGTCCAACTACTTCCTTAGCTGTTTACAATTTAATTGCTAAATAAGTTTCTAGACTTTACTGGCTTTAACTAGTCTCGTCTTCTCAAGGCCTCTATGATTTAGTATCAATAAAAACCAATCGCCAAGTGAAGGTAATTAGGTATTTGATAAGTATGACACTTCCTCGTTGGTAGAGTGCTAGTCAAGGAAAAGAGCACGTTTAGACTTGGAAGATATTAATAAAAGTTTTACCAAGAAGAAACTCATAGGTAAATATACTGTTTTACTTATTTTTAAGAAGGAAGGAAAGAAGATATTCATGTAATAGTAGGAATATTTTCAATTTGTATTATTGTACCTACATATATGAACTTATATGATAGGTAAAAAAATAAGCTTGTGTTGCTTAGCAGGACATATCCGACTAACGGATGTTGCCTACGCTGTCAGAGGCTGTGAGTTTTACTAGATTTATTCGCAAGTATTTGTATTTAAGTCTATAAATTATGTAATACAAACTGGATTTAAAAAAAAGAAAAGAAAGGAAAACATGAAACAGTAGGACTAGGGCCCTGTGCTGGGAGGTTTTCTGGCCACGTCTTTCCCTCAGCGTTACAGATTCCGATGTGGTAGTAGTTTTACAGCTAGTTACATAATATATTATGTTATTTAATTTTTTGACGTTCAAAAAGCGCTAAGTTTGTAAGCCAATTTTGAAAAATAAATATTTTTGAATTTTGAAGTTCTTTTATCGTCCCAACTTAGAAATTTGCGTCTCGCATATTGGACCTTGGAAACTACCTTTCGTAATAGAGGACGTTCCTTAAAATACCTACTAATTGTTCATAAAACAATAATTACTTAATAAAATAAGTAACACTTCATCCATAAACATACCTTATAAGTACCTAATTGTTTATATTGCACTACTGACCTCCACAGGTCACAGACCTGCATATGTGATAATGGTTATTCCCAAAGGTTATTCCCCTATTATCCTCAATGAATCTATATTATAAAGTTTGCAGTGGAAATAACGGGGTAGTTTGTAAATAATTCTGTAAATCCCTGGTAAGTGAAGGCGGTCCCAACTCGGGAATGAACTGAAAATATGTATAATCCTACCTTCTGCAGCCAACAAATGTAAGCTATATTTACTTAGATAAGCCATGTTTATAGTTAATTGACTTGGGTTCGGGTGATCCTTCACCTCTATATCCCCTCCGCTCCGATTGGGTTTAGACAATTCGGGGCCAGCAGCGGCTGTTTATTAAAATAAATAAATAAATATTGTGTGTATTCAGAGAGTCATCGCGACAATCTCTGATAAGATTAGATAATCGTTCGACATGTAAAAGTTGCAAATGAATACCTACTGTGTATTCGAGTAAGTACGTATGTACTACTTGACGAATGTACTAATTAATGTAACATCTTCTAGTTCTAGTACATGAATCCTTACACGCTCGAAATTGTATGTAAGTACGTGATTAATGGGTGAAATGATAAAAGGGAATGCAGGGGAGAGAGAGGTCGTTATCTCACGGCCGCCCTACTTACGAGTCCTTGTCCTGGCCTTGAGGCAGACGAGGCACGAGGCTCAGGGGCCTTCAAGTCCCGTGACCCGCGAACCATCAAAGCACGGGATATCAACGCAATAGGAAAGAAATCGATTTGACGAGGTCATGGATATAATGTCGCGTTTTATTCATATCATAAGACGTAGTGCGCTTACAGACCGGCGACGATAGTGTCGTCGTCGTTCGTTTGTAAGCGCCTTAAGTCGAACATCGTAGTTACCCTCCAACGTATCTCTTCAGTAAATAATTTACACTTGAACTCACAAATGTGTAATCAAAACGAAGCGAATCCGTAGGATAACTTAACACAAAGTCCTTTAAATAAAGGGCTGAGTACAACCAATCGATAGTTTGAAGATACTTCATTAAGCAACCTCTAAGTTTTAATGCCAATTGAGATTATAAGTGGTTAGACAAAACTGTCGCTGAGGCATTATCGCACACAAAGGGAGCAAATTTCACAATTTTGATTAAGAAGACAATAATAAAGATGGTTAGGATTTGATAAGTTTTTCAATTGCGGGAAATGGGGTTGCGACAAAAGGGGGATTCGACAAAAGACTGGAAATTTGCCAGCACGGGGGTAAATCCACCGCAATTTTGATTCCCCCCCAGGAATCCGAGAGGAAACCCAAAGCGGTTAACGACCTTTCTGTATTTGCGCTATGCGTAAAGGTTGGTGACCCTGCAAGTCCGAAGCTTCCAGACCACTTCCAGCCCACATTAAAACTTTGCAATCCGAAATCCTTTGCCAAAACATTCCTTGCTAAGTATTCTCCGACTGTGTAACATTAACATATTTGTCTACAAGCTAGCACCAGTTATATTTTATCAAAACCGAAAAGTCCACACTACCGTCCGTACTATTTTAAAGTCGTATGAATTTCCCCGTATCATTTAAATTGTGAGACTGAAAAAACATTTTACAAACTTAACTAGAACTCTTCTAATCATCGTTATTATAATAAAGTAAATAATTTTCTATCATCCACAAATTGAATAATAATAAGCGATAGACAGGAGAGTTCATAACGCTCAGTCCTACTTAATTAATTCACCGTTCTTCATGGGTTATACAGAAAGAACGGATAATTAACAAAACAGCGTTATATTTCCATTATTATTATCATAATATGTCGTTCAGTCTTATTATAAGCAATGGACTGGTAACCTGTCACCATACTTATACAGTTCGTCGGATTTGTCTTTGGACGCTAATACCAAAGGATGGCAACTTGTATGGGTCTGGCTCCACCTTGGGGATTACAAGCGCGATTTGTATTGAAGTATCTACAATATTTATGGGTCTACAACAGCTATTGTAGCAGCTTTGTCTGTATTCAGGACGCGTATGGCGATGTTTTGACTGGCGCCTTTTGTTGTGTTATTCTCTTTGAGAAGGTGGAGATATGGCACTTTATTCTGCTGTTGTCATTTTGTTTAAATGGAATTGTTGTTAGCTTTATAAATTGGAACGCTTCAAATGCCTGGCATACCGGTGTGTGCCATCTTATTTATTCATGTTTTTTTTTTCCTTTCAAATGATACACTGTCTCCAGAGTAGATACGCGAAGGAATTTTCATATTCGCCAAAGTAATAAACAAAACATCTACAGCTTTCTTTGTGAGTCAAAGTACAAAATAAAAGCATTTTTTAATCTAGTTTTCGGTAGTCGGAGCCTCAAAACACTGGTAAGTACTTATAAAGGACATAATACCCTGCATTGACTCTACAAAGACACTCATTCTTGAAACAAGCTCTTAAAAGTTTATTTACGCAGCTGAGACTCGGAACTGGAACATTTAAAATGTTTTGCGCTGGCACAGACGCACAGTGCCGCAGTTTATTTCGATCGACCAAATTATTGATACCCACAACAACGTCTTCGGAACCTGCATGCCAACACCCCGCCCCCGCGCCCCGCAACGTTCCTGTGCGCAAACACCGACACACGCTCACATAACTAACGCCTTGACCCGCATTGCTAACCAAGCCTGCGATACCGTGCGTAACATTCGCGAAATTAAAACAAAAAACTGCGCGAACGCAACATGATCCGCGGTAAAAATACAACACACAAAAAATGATCAAGTACATTTAAAGATAGGTATTCTCAAATTAAATTGTGTTGAGTGACAACCAAAACGCAATGATGAAGGCGAGAGGAACCGACGGCTAAAATATTTTTAGTAATAAGTATAAATTGTTATTGTGGGAGCTTTGTTATTTTCAGTAATTTACTCTATGGGTGTTCAGTAAAGATCTTTAAAATATAAAATACTTTGTATATTACAAGTATAAGTATTAAGTAACCATGGGAAAACCTCGGTCTGTAGGTAAATAAATAGGTACCTAATTAGACTTGATATCAACTCAGAATCATGGCCTAAATCATCCCTCAAAATTTTCGTTACAATGTCACTAACACCCTATATTTCAAAGTGCAAAATGTAAACTGCGTAATGTAATTAATTACTAGCATCTACCTATAACCGCAGCGATTTACATAATTGAATACAGGAGGAACGTTTTATACCCGGTTATGTAGAGCCTTGACTATCGATTTACATTGATAATATTATAATATTTACCAAGCATAATATTATCCGATATTTATGGAATTATCTGGGCTGTGTAAAGTTATATTTCAAATTAAATTGTATTAACAATAAATGAAGACAGGAATTAACTTGATTACAATTGATTCTTAAATTGATTTATAGATTCTTGATTGTTATCCTAAAACGTATAAGTACTTACTTACATAACATACATAAACAGCCTGTATACGACCCACTGCTGGGCACAAGCCTCCCCTCAACCAACCGGAGAGGGTATGGAGCATACTCCACCACGCTGCACCACTGCGGGTTGGTGGAGTACTTACTTACTTATCTTTATTTTGGGGATGATATCAACCGTAATAGTAAAAACCACAACAAGTGGGTTATAGCTTTTCCTGTTACGGCTGATATGATTTGCGATGCACATTAACGTCATTATACTAGCAGTACGTAAATCTTGTAATCCAAGACGAAATTATGTCGATTACACACATAAGTATAAGTACATAATATACGTACACGTTTTAGATTAGCTATTTCCTGCATACGAGTATAGTCATTGTACCGTGCTGTATGTAGCTATACTGATACCAACAGTAGTTACTTGATTAGTCAGCCATCGATCGATAACTAGTTTACATAGGTATACACTTTTCAAGCTACGTGGCTCTTAAGATTCAAGCGGAGTATCTAGAACATTCGGAATGGTAATCATTCTTCGGTATGAGTCTTATAATTTAGGGCAATATCAATTCAACGGAGTTATAAAATACATAAAGTGACGCCCATACCTTATTAAAGTCTTTATTGTACACATTATTTAAATTAACGACAAAAAGAAACAAAAATATGTACAAAAAGCGGACTTATCTCTAAAAGAGATCTCTTCCAGCCAACCTCGCATGGTGTGAAATGTCAATAAAAGTGGGAAGGCACAAAGCCTTATCGGGGTGGGCAGAGCCACATGTCATCAATAAGATAACCGGCAGACACTCCTGATAATCATCATAAAAATGGATTGGCCACGGCAATGGCCACGGCCGATAACCGACCGATTCCGACATCGATGTGAGATACCGACTGACCATTAGCGCCATTGTGGTCGTTGAACGCTGCCTCCAATCGTCAGCAGAATGTACGGTGAACCACATGGTGGCAGATTATCAGCCCACCGCCCAAACATAAGAGTCCATCATGCTGGAAAGAATGCAATCCAAAGAAAGAAAGACTTCGTTATTAGAGGATGCCACAGTAACAATACAAATACAGTAGGAAAAAAAAATAAACTTATTACCTACACGAAATTACATATTAACAAAAACGTAAAAAGAACAGAAAAATAATAATAAAATACAATATACAATCCCTTAGTATGTAGTCCTACACGTATAAAAATAAATACAAAGTAAGTAAATAAGAGGCTATTTACACAGCTGGAATAATGAGACAGCCAAGAATATGAACTAATCTGTCTACTACTAATCTCCTTGAGTTAATGATGTTGTCCTAGGCATCATCTCCTCATGTTTACATAACCTAATAACAACGTAATTTGAAACTTTTGTTTACAAAGTAGTACTACATCATTGAGAATATAGTGATGAATGAATGAATCACACGTCGCGCGTCGGTCAGAGATCATTAAAATTTGTCATGCAAGTATCCTGGATATTGATTCATATGACCGAGAACAAGTTTAATAAACACAAACAGTCATTTCCTGTGTTAACTCCACAAAAGATGAGATTACATAAAGGCTTTTGATCACAAAGAGCCGGATGAAATCTATTTAAATAAAGAATGTATAAGATTTAAAAAGGTACATTTGCTTTACACACAATAAATGAACCCGTCTGACATTTAAAAGTCTATTAGCTTATGCATAAAGGGATCTGGTTAAAGCATATTTTGTTATTGTATGTAGGTAAGTACTACCTATACACTTCATGGTAAAAGGTCACTGAAACTGAAAAATCGAGAAAATGAGTTTTGATACTGAACTCGTGTAACCCTGCACAGACAGATGTCTTATGAGTAGTCAGCAAGACTGTCAAGTAGCCTCCCAGAGCGACGTGTATTATTATACCATCGACGTGACGATGGGAGATCAGTCCCAGGAAACCCGCTTACCTTGACATACCAGCGCGTCTGCGATTTGCGGTGCCTGGGGCGGCGGCGCTCCGGCGGCTTCTGTTCCTGCCGCGCCGGCGAGCGCAGCGCGTGGCAGCGCGCCGCCAGCGCCTTCGTGCGCTCCGCCAGCGAGTGCCGCAGCTCGCCGCCCGCGCACCCCCGCACCAACATCACTCAACCACAACCCCTCACCAGCGACCCGTCTTCCCCCACAAAACTCATAATTCTCAATGAACTCGAAAGCCCCACTACGAAACAAACAAACCACAATTCCCACCAAACTGTTACAACTTCATATCACATTACAAGATATTATTTACAAACTTTGCGTAGTCAAAACCGAGTTTAATTCAATGTTTAAACAACGTATGGACGTGTTTGCTTTGTGACAACTCGAAACCGACTGATATCACAAGGAATCCGTACAATTTTGACGAATTACAAAACATGATTATCACTAAGATGAATAACCAAGGTCTCGGTCGCAGATAAGGTCGAGTTCTCGATCTATATATAGTTCTCAGTAAATTGAGTAATACGAGCGTTGACCAGTTGTATGAATCCTGGCGATTCAGTCACCGCATGTAATGAACTAAGTAATTAAATAAGTTGGGCCGCAACAATATTACTCATCTTACGCCGATTATGTCCCCAATAAACTAGTTACCACACCACACTCTGAGTACGCACTTTGTAATTCAATTTGAATTTATACAGCTGAGCCGCTGAATTAACCCTTATTATCTTAACCTGTAAGTGTGTGATGAGATGTCTTGATTGTGATGATGGACCACTCTACTGACATCGTATACCTATTGCCAATTCTTTGTTTTATTCCTTAGTAGATTGTACTTTTCATAGAGAATTATTCAAATTCAAACAGAATCGAATATTCTGGACAATTAATAAAGCGTATTTGTAGTAAACTTGCCTCTTTTCCGTTAATTATAGTAGAAAGCGTCAAGGTGGGCACGTAAATTGAGAAAATTGTAGGCTTTCCTATTTCGCTTGAATACACGCAAATCATAAGCTAATATGATTATAGGAAGGTCGGGCCGAACAAACAGTCGTCAAAACGTGATGGCACTGCGACAGCCAATAATGGAAATGTACTGTGATAGAAATTGAAACACACTTCCAACACAACCCTTAGAAATTCTGATTGAAATATAGGAGAGATGTTGTGTATACGTATAAATAACTTAGTTGTATATCGAGAAAACATTATCAAGTTCAATCCGATAAGACTGCAAAAAAAAACAAAACTGATAAGAAATACATCACAAATGAAAACGAATATTGCAAAGTTTCGTTACGTGGGATGTACTGGTATTTCCTCACGAACAGTTGTATCAATCAAGTCGGTGATTATCTACGTACTACGTTAAACACCGGTTCAGACAATCCAGTATCAGATGACTGTACATGTACTTACACACACTAATACCAATACCTGTCTGAGGGAATTGGATAATTGAGGAAGGGAGTGGCGACGACGTGGGACATCTAACATAGCGACGTTTGATCTAGGAGTATTTTTGTCTCCCAATAGTTTCGTACATACCTAATAGAAACTTTATTTTATTAGAAAGGCAATAGACGAGAACAAAGATAGCCACTTCTGCAATAAATTTACGCGTATACTACAGTTCAGGTCGCGGTTTCCGACGGCATTCCATCATAAACAAGCTTGCACATACTTAGTAACTTGTTTCAAGTCCCAAATACAGGTAGACTCCATTTACAATCTTATTACGACATTTCACAGTACTTTTAGCTGTCGACATAAAAAATCAGATCACAATTTAAAGCCAGGTGCACGTAAAGTTTTTTTCTATCTTCTTTCCTTAATTTCGCTCTTAATGCAAATGGATAAAGTTCCCCTTCACCAAATTCAAGTGACGACAGGTGGTAAGCGTCAAAACTCCCGTCAGGTGTTCAACAAAGGACCAAAAGGTGTGTGAAATCCTACCTGAGTATCATAGAGCGCTTGTTTATATCGAACTAGGGACAAAGTATAGTGTATGAAACACAAATCTTTTGTGTTCAGGCAGTGGAAGTAGCTAGTATCATCACACAGGCTTTATGTTCGCGGCTATTATGAAGCTACGAACCAAGGCTTCAAATGAGAGTTGACATACATGACTGTAACAGATAATCAAAACTGTGTTGTGTACGTATTGCACTTTATGATATCAGTCACATGCATGGCCTTATGTACATAATTCGAATCACATTTTAATTTAAAATAAGTATATATTTTTATATGATAATATCCACCACCACGGCTCACTATCACGTTGGTCTAATAGACAGCGCGGTGAAGCGTGGATTCTCAGTTGGATGTAGCTCTGACTAGTTGAGGACTAGCCCAATTAGGAATATAATCAATTAGTAAGGTAAATATAAGAAAAAGTGAAAACTTTCATAAATAGTAATATTTTATCTTTTCTTTTCCATTTGTAATTTAAATAAGACATTTTATGTTATTGTTGAGCAAAGTTTATAGAGCAAAACACAGCAATTACTTAACAGTGAAACGAAAAGTAAAGACTAATATATTAAGTAAGACAAAACTATCTGCACAAAGCAAAGGCATCCAATTTAAACTTGGCATTGACTACGTAACCATAAACCCTAATTAATATACCTAATTATAATGCAAATTAATCCAGATGTGAAGTCGCCGGTTGTTCACAACACAAACGTGTGAATCACTCACAAATCAAACACTGGCCACTGACACTTTGAAAGAAAAGACAAAGAAAAGTTCAATTATAGTTCCAGAATTCAAACCTTTGAATTTGAATTTGGCGGGAAAATGGAGTAACGGAGCTCGGAATGCACGTTTCAACGGGAGTGTCGACAGAGTTAACTAAAGCCCTTCCGCGCTCACCGCGGGGCGCGCGTCGTCTGAGCCGCGACTATCCGACGAGCTCTGTCGCACATGGCGTCTGACAACCTGACAAGACAAGGAACTACGCATGTGCGGTTTTCCGCGGCTTTTCCGAACATCACGGCGGTGACGTCACGTCACTACGTCACTGTTTATCGGTGAAGTAAGGAAATGAGGATGGCACGACTTGACTAATTGTGAGAGAAAAATAGTCGGTGACGTCAATAATAGAATATTAATAAATATCTTATTATGATTTTTGCGTCACCACCCTTTGCTTCTTACTAAGTAGTAAAGTACCTACGTAAAATCGTTAAACATTTTTGGCCAAAAAAGGCTGTTTGGCGAGTATCGGGTCCGATGCGCCGGAATTGGGCAGTGAAATAACTCATCGGGTGGGAGGGGCCACAATTTCGCCATACACTATACCTACACCCGATGGATCGGGTAGTAATAACAGATAAGATAAGATATTTATTGCATTCCTAAAAAAAACACAAAAACGTCTAAGTTCTTTTTAGCTTTTTAAACTTAATAAAAAAGTCTTTACTTGTACAAGTGCAGTAATTTTACCCATTCGATCAGCAGAAAAAAGAAATTGTAAAGGATTTTAGCAACTCAATTTGGCACTGCAAATCAACTAATATAAAACGTCGGCTTAATGACGATGCATAGGTCTAAAGAATTTCACATGGACCAAGACCCGGTGGTGTAATAGTTACGCTCGTCCCGGCTTGACAAGAGCTGCGGGTTCAAGTCTCGTCCAAATCAGATTTTTTGAAAGTTTCTCTTTTTCAAAACAATTCATTGGCAATTCAAAAAGGTAACGTTCATTTATTCTTATATTCTTCGTTACCTCCACAAAAACACAACTCCTTACCATACCTCTAATAAGCAAGTCGATTCAGCAGTTTAAACGTGAAAAGGTAACAGGCGGTTACTTTCGCATTTATTACTATTACTAGAATTAACTACCAAGTGATAGCCCAGCGCTTCCCATTTCTCCGACCAAGTAGTTAACGCCATATGCAGCAAATCTACAGTAGGTAACGTCAAAAAAGAAATAGTATAGTATGAACTGACGGTCATGTTTCTCTGTTATTAATAGCCTCCAGGGTCTAGTGGTTAGTTCCGGAGGTCCGGGTACGATTCTCGATGGGGGCATTGTCAAAATCACTTTGTTAAACTGTCCCTTGTTTGATAAGGGCATTGCACGCTTGAATCACCTAATTGTCCGAAAAAGTAAGATGATCATGCTTCGGAGGGCACGTTAAGCCGTTGGCCCCAGCTATTCGTTCTAAAAACACCTACGCCAATCCGCAGTGGAGCAGCGTGCTGAAGTATGTTCCATACCCCCTCCGGTTTATTAAAGGATTTTTTTTTTTGACGTGACTTATTGTAGGTTTGCCGCAGATGGCATTAACTACTTGGCCGGAATTTTATTAAAGGAAAGCCTGTGCCCAGCAGTGGGACGTATGTAGACTGTTTATGTTACGTTATATACGTTATGCTTTGTCTATATGGAGCGATGCTGATTGAGTGGAGGCTTGTGCCTAGCTGTGTGACGTATAAAGGCTATTCATGTTATGTTATGCTATCTGCCGGTATGTGGAGCTAGAAATTATTCAGCATACAATTACTGCTCTACTCCAAGCTCTTGGAAATACCTACTTAAATCGCTGAAGATACTCGAAATTAAGAAGATGTAATAGACGTTTTTATTAAAGTTACGACCTAATTACAATAGACTGAGTAACAACATAAATTACGAAATTCTGATTATTAATAAAGACAGATCTATAACTAACGAAAATCATTTTCTTTTTTCCGTTTAACATATTCATGAATTTTAATAAAGAAAAACGTAATAATAAGTCCGACATATCATCACGTTTTTTTATGACGTCACAGTGTGTTTTCATACTCATTCCATAGTAATTTCGTGTTTTGACGTTTAGTAACTGATTTGACTAGTTGGAAACTACCCTATTATACAGTTCATTATACGTAATATCCCAAGCGAAGTTAACATCTTTATAGGTCTGCCTAGTCCAATAAGGATTAAGGCTAGAATTCGAGTACCTACATAATTTTAATTCTACATATTCATATTTAAAAAATTATTTGTAGTTGATTGTTTATAAAATTACACCTGTGTTATTTTACTAAATCAGGGTGTGCCAAAATAACAGTACAAAAGACATCAACGCGCCCAAATATGAATATTATAATGATTTCCTTCTTGGAAAAGCAGAAAGATAATATTGTTATGTCAACTGACGATAGATAACACATATATGGGAAACATAAGCGTTCGTAACAGATAATGTTAGATATACATACGCAAAGGTAAACCTGTGATCGTTTGGATTTCTATAAAGAAATGACGTCATCGAACTTAAGTTATTTGCATAACGTAATTGCAATGCAACTGCAACTTACAGTTACCAGTTAGCCTTGCACCTGCCTTTCTTTCCGTTTTATAACTTAAGTTTAGTAAACTTTTAACATAGCAACAATATTGTGACAACTTGTCCAAAAGATTATATTTAAAAAAAAACGTTTCAATGAGGCTTTCCGGGCTACGTTTCCCAAAAAAAAAAGTAAAAATTGTCCTTCGTTTAACCTTCTAATTTCACGGATAACAGACATATGCATCTTTTATATTTGTTTTTGGGTATCAATTTATATACCCTTTTTATCTATATACATCTTCCACCCATTCTGACCACAATAAACAGAAGCAATATAGGTCGCAACATAGTTCTATACATAATGTGATCAAAATATCAAGCAACAATTATTTTTATACATGCTACAGTCATTACATTATATTTTTGAATAATTATATAAGTACTTAAGTACTCGAATAATGAGAAAATAGGTATTTATCACGTTAAGTCTGAACAACGCCATCTACATTATTCTTGGGGAACGTAGCCTGAAAAGTCTCTCATTGCTTAATTACGACTTATGGCCCCGATTCCTGCAGACACCGCCTAATTTTATTTTAAGTTATATCCGTCATTTTCATATCCGTCGAAAAGGAAAGGGACGGATAATTCACAGCTCTTAATTTTAGGAAGAATGAGTAAATGAATGAATAACCCGGGCGAATCAAATAGGTATGTCGCTGGTATGCAATCCGTTTGACGTGCTGTCTACTTACCTGTGTCGGGTTATTGACTGATGTAAAATTTTTAGACGGTTGTTTTATATTTGTCCTTAAAATTGACGTGTGTTCCATAAATTTTATGCTTGTCGATTACCCGTCCTTTTCCTTTTCGGCGGATAAGAAAATGACAGGTATACCTTAAAATAAAATAGATGGTATTTACAGGAATTAGCACCATTACCTACTTATATTGGATCTAAGTTTTTAATTGTAGACATTTTGCGAAATGAAATGTTTATTTCCCACTGGGGTAACCAGAGAGGCAGAGATTATGGAATTCAGCAAATATGCTTCGATCCTGACACACTTCTCTTGCTTCCTCCACATCCATCAATCCGGTGGGAAATAGGCGTGAGTTTATGTATAGGTAAATGTATGTAACTGTTTATTATTATTATGTGGAACTCACGCAGACTCTCTACTTCTTGGATAAAACCAAGAACACTCTTGTATAAGTTAGCAGATAGTGAGTGGCAGGCATTTTATGTTCCAAACATGAATTCGATAACAAATTCGACAATCATTGGTTTAGGCCTGTGCTGGATTCGAACCTGCGATCTCAAAGTGAGAGGCATGCGTTCTACCAACTGGGCTACCACGGCTTCACGGGTTCCAGCAGACCGCTTTAATTTAGCTTTTGTAAAAACTACTTATAGTTCACATCCACAAGTATGCTAGTTGGTCCGGAGTCCGGACACGTGTAAAGAGCCGAGAGCTCTCACGGTAATAAAATTAGAACAACAGGCCTCAGGGTACTCAGGCCAATTAAAACTTACGAAACCAAGCTAGCACGTACAAAACACCGGGACATTAGGTCATGGAGACACGTTTTTATACTTAAAACCAGCTTAATTTTGATCTACGTTACCTTCGTACATCAAGTAGACAAACTTGAATTAATTGAACTTGACTAAATACTAGTAGTATATGTTGCGAAAACTACACTACTACACTACACTACTGCTGCCCTACTTGTTTCTACGGCGAATATAGTCAAAATGCACCAATTGGAAGGTTCACGGAGTTCTTATTAGGTACCTAATAGGCAAAACCGTTCAGTGTATGACAATTTCTAGAAAAAAAGAACAAGTTACGTTTCAACCTGTTGTTACGTACTGAACAGAACATTAGATAATTCATCGAGTTGGTATTACATGCTTCTATAGACGCGACACGCCGTGAAAGTTTAGGCGAAGGTCCGTTTCACTCACACTTTCTACGGAAAAATGCGCTGCCTAACAAATTGACCAAAAATTGGCAGCTGTATACAGTGACATTATTTATCAATGATGTATAATATGTTACTATAGTAGTTTATGCTATAATACAAGCACTGCAAGTCAATACGTCAATCATGATTAAATCAATAGCTGTGCCCTTGCCGTGTCTAATTGTAACTGCATGTAACGACCAACTTAGAAAGCTGTTTTGCATATCCCTCGTTTAAACCTTTTTAAGCAAGCTTTAACCATATGATTTGTCATTGTTATTTTACTTAAACTGCTGAGATCGGTATCATTACCAATTTCATCTCATAACAATAGGCAATATACAAGGTAGGTATCTACATGAGACACATTCATAAGAAAACTTGCAAAGTGTTCCTAGGCAGAGACAATAGGTCAGAAACTGGAGCGAGTGTGCGGCGTAAAGCAAGAGTCGGTCCCACGGACGCTTTCGACATTACTGCTGCTGGAGTCACACAAAACAACTGTTGCAACTAGCTGCAATATTACGTGCAGTATGCTTACACGGTGGCATAACTGCTACATTACTATTTCTCTTGATTCCCACTGGAAAACACGCGGTAACTTGTAAAACGCGATACATGAATCTCAGTCAGCTATTTATGAAGTAGGCACCGCTCAATTTAAGTAGGTACTAGTCGTCGCCTTGAAATTGTTAAAGTGTAATGACTAGTTAACACGCAACTTTAAAGTTTTCGTATGATGTTCTTGCGAAATTGTTAAGCAGTTATCGATTTTGCCACCGATGACCATTGTTGGCCAGCAGTCATCAGTCAATAACCCCAATAATACTGCCCGTTCCTCCGTGGGCGATCATGTCATCATCCCACACGTGTTGAATCATTATAGATACCTAAGTAGTCTGTCACCGACTTGACTATTTGTTAAAATCTTCTAAATCGTTTCATACCTACTATCATTTCATATCGCCTTGGATTTCATCATTATACCGTATAGTCTATCGTTACCAGCATAATTCGCATTGTTTAATCCGAATACAATAACAATAGTACACAACCTTTAATATACAACTCAATTTGATGAATCGCTAATTTACTCAAATAAAAATGTAAATAAACAGCTAGGTATGCGCAATAGAATGCTTCCTAACAAATTCTGCTAATAGCCTTGAACATCAGCGACGTTTACATTCTATATCATCATTATAAATAGCCAATACTGAAATCATACTGATTCGACCACTGTTGTTAGTAGACACGTACGCGGTGATCAGGCATTACGTCGCTCTGTCAAGCCCCATCACACGAAACATTTGTTTCCTCTAGAATTCCCATAGGATATTGTTAGTGAAACAAAATGAGTGGAATTATAGAAATAATATTACCAAGCTCTCCGCATCCTGGCTCATCTTTTTCTACACATGATTCCCGTGGCGGCCCGGCGGCGCTGCGGCTTCGAACCAGGTAAACCAGGACACTGCACCAACGCACGTCACCACAACAACACGCCACATTCCATCACTGCATCCGCGTCCAACATATGATCGCTCCGGCCGGTCCCTCTGACGTCACGCACTTTCTCGCCTTCGCACAAGGCTGTATTGCATTACGAATAAACAAATCTCGCGACCTATCTAAACACTCGTCTTCCTCGCGTCATAAATTGTGTTAGATTCGCTTCGAACCTGAGGAGCAGTGTTCGCGTGTGTAGGAAATACGATTGTGTGACGCAGGTAACGACTTTCGCGCACGAACTGAGTGAAGCACGTCCGCGTCGTGGCACCGCCGCGTCGCGCGCGCACCACGTAACGGCACCGGAGCCCCTCCGCCCCTGCGGCCCGGCACCACCGGACCTGTCTCACCGCACCTCTGCGCTTGCGGCGGCGGAGCGGTCGCGGGCCCAACCTGTACTTACGCAATTCATTGTGTTACCTGCGATGCACGGGTGTGCGTGTGTCTACCATTCTATTGTTTTCTTCCACCTCATAGGTATTTATAACGCAAAGATAGCAAAATTTTGCAAATAGGTATATTATTATTAAATACACGTTAAAAAGCACTTATCAATTCCGCAACTCCTCCATTGTTACATATACATGATATAGTAGGTATTTACCTATTATTGTTTATTTTATGCCAAGTTCTATCATCATGTTCATATGACATGAACAGTTTTCATTTTCATCTTTGAACTGTGAAGGATAAAGTCTTCGCAATAAGAGCCGTAATCATTAATAAAATTACTTTCCTTAACATCGTAATAATTATCTACAAAATGATGTAGGTAGGTGGTACTAACTATCTTACAGGCGTTGGGTTCCGGAGGTCCCGGGTCTGAATCCCGGTGGGAACACATTACAAAAATCACCTTGTGATTCCTATCTTAATTAGGACATTACAAACTGATCTCCCGATTGTCCGAAGTAAGATGGGTAATCGTGTGTCGGAGGGCACATTAAACTGTCGATCCCGACTTCTATTTTTTTAAGTAAGTAGGTAGGTATGTATGTAGTCGTTACATGCACCATGTCAAGACTTCCAGGAACCGTTGGAGGCTCAATAGTAACCCCAAAACCCTGACATCAGGGTTGAGAGTTAATGAATTATTCTTACAATCCACACCAGAGAAGAAGTATATCATGAGCGATGACAGATCGTTATGGACCTGTAACCTGTTACCACCTATGTGTTCACCTATACCTACATCAGGTACCTACCCACCAAATGAGGTTGCCGGGCATCTCCTGATGGATTGTCGTCTTTTAGTTTTGTCCGCCCTGTTGTGTCGTCAGTCTGTAAAACTATCTATATAAATAAACACATGTGGTCACCCGGACCAAACCATATCTCACATAGGTAGTGAACGAGCCCTCTGCACCGGTTCCCAGGTGGTATAGCCGAGCTGCATTGTGTGACGGATGCAGCAAAGACTTGGTTAAGGGAGCTTAAGCTGGATATTTGATCCAAGCAGGATATTTGTCTGCCATACGCAATAATAATAATAACACATGCCCACCATTGTTAAAGGTAGGCAGAAACACAAGTTGTTAGGCCAGACTTCAATCAAAAAAAGTATAGTGATGAGTAGGTATATTGGACATATTGGTACGTAAATTCACTACATATTCTTGTTCATTCTAAAGTTCTATAGGGGCTAGCAGTACTGCAAATCTTCAAAAGACAACATGTAGCCACTTTGGCTTACATTATAATCATAATCTTTTATTTTCATAATAAAACAACTTTACAAGAAAATATGATAAAGTTGTTTTTATATAATAAACAAAGAGAACGTAATCACTATGTTTTACAAATAAACTTCTCAAAGATTTTTTGAAAGGATTTTCTTATAAGGGGTAGTAGAAAATAACAGAAATATTTTGGCAATACAAGATACAAACGCAGGTCATTCATTCATTCAGATGCATTGCCATTTGACAGCCAAGCTAAGCGGCCATGTTTTTACGCGTTGCAAGATGATCAGTCAGTTGATCTGCGTGGGATAGTATAATTTTTGTTTAAATAATACTTATTATAAGAATGAAATAAGTACATCTAAAGGCTGAATATATGCTATATAGTTGTGAATAATTATAGACGTCCACATTTTTTGTAATGCAGAATCAAGACCAATTGGAGTCAACAAGTATTGGCGAAATATCGTCACAAAGCTTGAAAAGACACCACGAAGATGATGATGAAGAAGAAGTGCCTATACAAAAGAAGCGTGAAGAACATGCTTCAGTAGTTGCAGCACATTACAATCACTTAGAAGAGAAAGGTCTTAAGGAACGGTTCAATTCGCCAATATTCTACCTCAGAAACTTCAATAATTGGGTTAAAAGTGTTTTAATACAAGAATACACAGACAAAGTACGAGAAAAGGATTATGGAAGACCTATAAGAGTTCTTGATATATGCTGTGGTAAAGGAGGAGATTTAAGTAAATGGCAAAAGGCCCGTGTAGAAAAAGTTATTTTTGCAGACATAGCCGAGGTATCTGTACAGCAATGCCAAAATCGATATGATGATCTTCGTAAGCGTTGTGGTAGGCTGTTCTCTGCAGAGTTTATTGCTGCAGATTGTACTAAGGAACCCCTGAGAGACAAGTACACAGATCCTTCAATCAATTTTGATGTTGTGAGTTGCCAATTTGGACTCCATTACAGTTTCGAAAGTTTAAAACAAGCACGTCGGATGCTGACAAACATCTCTGAGTGCATAAGACCTGATGGTTACTTCTTTGGGACAATCCCCAATGCCTATGAAATAGTTGCTAGAGCACGAAAGTCTGATGATGGCTTGTCATTTGGAAACAGGATCTATAATATAAAATTATTATTTGATCCTAAAGATACTTATCCCTTATTTGGTGGAAAATATGATTTTCATTTAGAAGGAGTAGTAGATTGTCCTGAGTTTTTAGTAAATTTTGAACTATTTGAAAAACTTGCAGCAGAATATGGCCTAGAGCTAGTATATAAAGCGGGCTTTGCAGAGTTTTTCAAAGATCATAAAGATAACTATAAGCAACTTCTGAACAGGATAATGTGTTTTGAAAGCTACCCAGCTCCACCAGGCAAGGAGCTTATTGGAGAGGAATCAGAGTATGAACATGCTAAAGCTTTCTGGGAAAAGATTGAAAATAAAAGTGAGAGAGACAGACTTGGCACTATGAGTAAAAGTGAATGGGAGGTAGCCAGTGAGTATCATTTATTACATATTCCACTTACTACATCATCTAGATCAAATGTTCTATTTTATTGATTATCATATTTTTTGTTTCAGCTATTTATATGGCATTTGCTTTCAAGAAACGCAAAGGTACTTTGGATGCTAATGGAAAAACTGTGTATACAAACAACCCTCAAGAGAAACAAACTACAAGTAAAAATTAACAAACATGTATTAGGTGGAACATAATACAAAAACAAATGTTATACTTATTAATTACATGAAGTTTATTGAATTCAGCAGTATAGTGTAAAGAAAAAATATATGTAGGTAACCTACATTATCATTATGCCTATTACCGTGAATACAAGTAATGAACACAAACAGTACATAGAACATAAAATTGTATACCTACTGCAAAATGAATTACTGAAATGTTTAACAAAATGCTTTGTATTGTAGGTATGTGAAAGACAAAAAGACCTGTTTTTTTAAGCAAAAAGTATTTAAGTTTGTATTTATATTAATATATATTGTGAACAAAGAAACAATAAAATTTTATCTTTTACTCCTGTTGCTGTTGTCCTACGACCTAAAGTTGGCTAAGTAAGTTGTTTTATTGCTACATAGGTGCCTACATGTGTATGTACAATAATTATACCATACTGTATGTATAAAAGTATGATAAACCATTTTTTTTAAGTCCCGTTGTGCGCCAGTACCTACTTCCAGGCGCTTTATTATTATAGCCCTTTTATTCTCTTGTTCAATAAATCTAGAAAGTTATCTATCAAAGACAATACAAAGTAAAATTTCGAAGTTAAACAACTATTGATCTGAAGAAATCGTGTTACATTCTCTTGAGTGTAACAATGTGCAAAACGGTCATGGCCTGTTATGTTTTAAAAAATAAAATTTTAATATCTAAAATCCTCCATCAGACTCAAGAGACTCATCAATTTGGGAGAATTTTACATACGGTTGCAACACAGAAAACTAGTATGAAGTTGACACGTAAGCGAACGTTGAACTCAATCCCCTGAAGTCGCAGAGCTCTGAGTGGAACGACGCATGCGCATTCGTCGATTCTGGCACTTAGAATTTGCGCTCGTTCGGCCGGCCTCATGTAATCTTGTCTTGAACAAACGGTGGTAATACGTAGGCAAAATGAGTGTCGAAAACCCAGTTAGCGACAACGATGGTGATTCAGTAAGTAACCAGCTGAATTTGAAATTGTAAAACATGTCTTTTAAGTGAATTTTCGAGTCTAATATAAACTTAGTTTGTTCTGTGTACTGGTGTTACAATAGTCTTTCCACGACGCGAAATTTTTCTAAGTCCCAATATGGCGTCTCCTATAGTCGAGAACGGACAAGAGCCGAAGCGTCGGTTTGTAATTATTTCAGATATATAGGTTAAAATTAGTCTTACATGTTTGATTTTAAGTTTTTAAAGTGATAGAAAATGAAAAGTTTCAAACTCAAAAAAAATATTCATATCGTTTGTTAATTATTTCACAGGGGAAGGTAAACGGCAGTAAAAATGAACACGTGAACGGTGTTCATAACGGGTACAGCAGCAGCTCTGATAAGCACAAGTCGAGCCATAAGTCATCCAGCAAGGACAAGCACCGCGACAAGGACCGCGACCACAAGAGCTCCAAGCATAGCAGTAGCTCGAGCAGGTTAGTTTTCCAGAAAGTTCTCTGTGGACGCGCCCTGTATTCCTAATACATATTAAACATTATGCATATTTTATACTTGTAGAGATAAAGATAAACACTCCAGCAGTAAAAGTCACAGCAGCTCCCATAAATCGTCAAGCAAAGACAAAGAGAGAAGTGAAAAAGACCACAAGGATCGGAGTGATAAGAAAGAACGCAGTGATAGAGATCATAAGGACAGAGACAAACATCGTAGTGACAAGGAAAAGCACAGAGATAGAGAGAGGAGTGACAAAGAGAGAAGTGATCGGGACAAGGATAGACACAAAAGTAGTGGGGATGAAAAGAAATCATCATCCTCCAAGGATAAGGAAAGAGACCGTGATCATAAGGTTTCATCATCTTCCAAGGATAAAGATCACAAAAAGGACAGAGACAGGGAGCGTGACAAGGATCGTCACAAGAGTGACAAGGACAAGCACCGAAGTGACAAGGATAAGCACTCTAGCTCAAAGGATAAGCACAGGTTAGTTTATTTATTACAAACTTGCTACACATTGTAAATTAGTAGATATGTGTAAACCTATTTAGTAAATAAAATATAAATCATTTGTCATTGTCACTAGTGTCAAAACAGAATGAAAGTGTATTAGATTATTCATAATACTTTAGTTTTCTATGTAAACCAAATTTATAAAGTGTAAGTTAATAATGAAAAGAAAACTATGGAGTGTACTGTGAAAAGTCATGCATTGAGTCCAGATAATGTATTCTTTTTGTAATGACTATTATGTTATTGCTAATCCATTTTGTACTGTGATTATGGTCAAACTTGTAACATTTTGTCACTATTTTATCAATATATAGGTACTCTTGATTTACGCTGTTAAAAAATTATGGTTGGGAGTGGGTACAACCAAAACCAAAACATGATAGGTAATTACTCCTATCTTTTTTCAATTGACTAATTATTATTTTTTTACATATTGCTCCAGCAAAAGTAAGGAAAAAGCTGAAAATGAGAAGATCAAGGTAGAGACTGATCCTCTGGAGGACTCTCAAATCAAACAAGAAGAGCCCATGCAGGTAGAGTTACACTTACCTATTGCTTATTATTTTCTTGACAACAGACTAAATAAATAAATAAATAATATGTATTCCCATTATTATTTATGCAAATCAATAATGCTTCTCTTCATGGACAGATGAGGATAAAGAAGAGAACTTATTTATCATACACTTATTGACATTGGCCTATCACTGTTATAGATTATAAGTATTTAAGAACAAATGTACTTTCTCATGAAACCTCAGAAATTGGTTCTTTTTTATAGTTTAAGAATGTTCTAAATTATCATAATCATTTATTTTTGTAGTTGGGCTACCTGCTACCAGGTCTGGCCATAAAATCCAAAAATATTTACCAATATTTAAAAATCAATTGTCAATCTGACTATGAATATTGTTTATACATTAATAATAACATTGCACAAAGGTGGATGAAGTTCCTGTGAAGAAAGAAGAAGACAGTGATGATGGTTTTACTGGCGCAAACACTACAGCGTCCTCTTGCGACTACTCCTTATCTCAGTTTAAAGACGAGCCACTCGCCGATTTACCGGATGACGAAAGTGAAGAAGAAAAACCATTGGTAAATATATTGTTTGTTTTATTCTATAGCATTATTATTTTTATTGCCGTAAAAAGAGGACACTTAGTATTAAACTTATCTCTCATGATAAGTAAAATTTTCGCGTGAATTTGTGCAGTTGGAACGTAAACGTCGCGTCGCCAGTGAGAGTGAAGAAGATATACCACTCATCAAACGCAAGAAAATAAAGAAGAAAGTGAAAAAAGAATCTGACTATGATGATGAAGAAGAGGAAGAACC
Source organism: Pectinophora gossypiella (assembly GCF_024362695.1). NCBI lineage: Eukaryota > Metazoa > Arthropoda > Insecta > Lepidoptera > Gelechiidae > Pectinophora > Pectinophora gossypiella. The sequence goes on from NC_065404.1 coordinate 6,402,610, forward strand.
CAAAAAAAAGAAAAAGAAGAAGGAAAAACCAAAGCCAACTCAGGTGAAGTCGGAACCTACAACAACAAGTGGCCCCAGCCCCAACAAGAAGAGGAAGAAACAAGAGGATGAACAAGAAGTCTGGAAATGGTAAGTTCAAAAAAGGAACTTGCATGTTTTTTGTTGAAGTATGTCCCATTTATCTCCACGCGAACGTAAAAAGAAATTAAAGAGAACTGGGACTCCCAGTGAGATTCGAACCAGTCACCTTAAAATAAAAGGCGCGCGCTCTGCTGTTGGGCGATCACTTTTTTTTAACAGCGTACGCAACTCCGAATTAGTTCTATTTCGTAATGACAGATGGCGTGTTAGTACCTCGTGTACGATTGTCAACCAGACAGATGGTCATGTCAATATTTTAAGGTTATGTCTTCAGTGATGTTGATTAGAATAGGACTCAGACTTATCGATTTTAGTTCAGTTTTAAGAACTACATCTGGAAGTATCGACTTGAAACTTCAGGAAACATCCAAGTTAAATACTATATTTATTAGATATATAAGAAATCCTAGAAGAAAGTATGTAAATCATTCATATAAGCCTCCTTGGTGTTGTTTGCATAACTTTTACTTAAAGTCGGAATAATTCTCCTTATTACAGGTGGGAAGAAGAAAAGAAAGATGATGGCACAAAATGGACTTTTCTGGAACATAAAGGACCTGTTTTTGCTCCCGAATATGAACCGTTGCCTGAAAACGTTAAATTCCGTTACGACGGTAAAGTGATGAGATTATCCCAAGACGCTGAAGAAGTGGCTGGATTCTACGCACGCATGTTGGAGCACGATTATACCACAAAGCCAGTTTTCAATAACAATTTCTTCACTGACTGGCGGAAGGTAATGACATCTGAAGAAACAAAAATAATCAAAGACCTATCAAAATGTGATTTCAAAGAAATGGCAGCCTACTTCCAAAGTGTTTCAGAAAAAAATAAAAATCGTACTAAAGAGGAAAAAGCAGAAATAAAAGCTAAAAATGAAGAAATACAAAAGGAATATGGTTTCTGTACTATTGATGGACATAAGGAAAAGATTGGTAACTTTAGAATTGAGCCTCCTGGTTTGTTTAGAGGTAGAGGTGAACATCCTAAAATGGGTATGCTTAAAAGACGTGTTATGCCAGAAGATGTTTTGATTAACTGTTCAAAAGATAGCAAAATTCCTAAACCACCTCCAGGTCATAAATGGAAAGAAGTAAGACATGATAACACAGTGACTTGGTTAGCTTCTTGGACTGAAAATGTCCAAGGGCAATCTAAATATGTCATGTTAAACCCAAGTTCTAAGTTGAAAGGTGAAAAAGATTGGCAGAAATATGAAACAGCTAGGAAACTTCATAAGTGCATTGATAAAATCCGAGATACATATCGTCAAGACTGGAAAGCTAAAGAAATGCGTGTGCGTCAGCGTGCTGTGGCGTTATACTTCATTGATAGACTGGCATTGAGGGCTGGTAACGAAAAAGATGATGACCAAGCTGATACTGTAGGTTGTTGTTCACTTCGTGTTGAACATATTGAATTGCACAAAGAGAAAGATGGTAAAGAATATGTGGTGGTGTTTGATTTCCTGGGTAAAGATTCCATCAGATACTACAATGAAGTGCCAGTGGAAAAACGCGTATTTAAGAATCTCGAACTGTTTATGGAGAACAAGAAAGATAGTGATGATCTTTTTGACAGGCTTAACACACAAACATTGAATGAACATTTGAAGGAGTTGATGCCTGGATTGACTGCCAAAGTCTTCCGTACTTATAACGCTTCTATCACTCTTCAAAGGCAACTTGATGAGCTCACAGATGCAGATGCATCTATACCTGAAAAAATTCTAGCTTACAACAGAGCAAACCGTGCTGTTGCTGTACTTTGCAACCATCAACGTGCAGTACCTAAAGGTAATAAAAAAGTCAATTTGCAGTCATTTCATTAATTCTCACTCAGAGAAATACTTCGTGTTTTATTTGTCTAAGCCATAATTTCTGTTGGCACCTTTTTATGGTTTTTTTTCTGAGGTATCTATAATTTCTCCTCCAACCTTTAAAACATACAAAACAGGCGCACAGATGTCATGTTGCGGAAAACGGCCCACAAATACCAAAGAGTACCAAAAAGATAAATAAAATAATTAAATAATTTACTTTTACAGGTCACTCTAAATCCATGGAAGCTCTGAAGGAAAAAATTCAAATTAAACGTGACCAAGTTGATGAAGCAGAGGAAGATTTACGCGAAGCAACCAAAGCAGCTAAACGTGGATCTGTCAAAGAAAAGCTGAATGCTGACAAGAAGAAGAAAGCCCTGGAACGTCTAAGAGACCAGTTGAAGAAACTAGAACTGCAGGAAACTGACCGTGATGAAAATAAGACTATTGCTCTTGGTACCTCTAAGCTCAATTACCTCGATCCTCGTATATCAGTAGCTTGGTAAGTAGATATGCACATTTGTGCAAGCTGATTTTATACATTTATAATAAAACAATAATAATTACATAATATTTTTTATAGGTGCAAGAAACATGGCGTACCAATTGAAAAGATCTACAACAAAACACAACGCGACAAATTCCGTTGGGCGATCGACATGGCCGGCCCCGAATACGTGTTTTAAGGGCGTAAATTAGCAATAGCTATGTAATATACACTTTAATATGTACGTTTAAATTTACAAACGTTCCAATGTATGTATATTTTATTTACATAACGGATCTATGAACTTCGACAGTTTTGATGTTAGTGGTATTGAAAAGTTAAAATTCAATATTTGGACCCAGAAATTTAAAATAATTGTTCCTCCCAATTAGGATCCAAATTAGAAGTCTGATTCTAATTTATTTTAATTAGATAATTTAGTTTGCTTAACACTTGCTTATAGTTTAGGATAAGTAGTAGTGTAATACAGGATAGTATTAAGAATTGTCTTGTACAGATGCAGTCTTGCTATATCTGTTTCCCCACTCTTAAATAATAATCATCTGATTCGCGAAATATAATTTCAGTAAGTAAGTATTAAATCATAAGAGTGGGCAATTTAAATCATTATGGGAAATAGGTTGCCTACTTTATATTACGGTTAAAATATCAAAATGCTGTGAAGTTGAAAGAGAGGGTAATCATGTGGTTGTTTGATGTATTTGCACAGTTCTTGATTATAAATACACAGAGACTGCTTTACTACTTAAATTTGACAATTGGAAATGACGAAAGCAATAGTACGAGCTGTGTTTATTTTATGCATAAGACCGATATTCAATGTCGCAAAAACGGATGTAAATTTACGATGGTCTTTTGTGCACAATGTGCAGTAGTGAATGTTGTAAAGTAAGAAATACATGTTTATTTTATTTTTATAAATGTAGAATCGAATTGTGACGAAAGTAAAGCCGTCAATGTTTCGAAAGGTACAATGTTATAGGTAAATTTGTAATATTACAATTATGTGTGCAACTTGTAAATAGTAAATTTTTACCATGTCATACAATATTTGTGAAATGAGATTATCCAAGTAAATAAATAAAACATTGACACTAGAATTCCTTTCTTTTATTTTCACCCACTTTTGAATTAGATGGGCGGATAACACATGGAGGAGAACATGCCTTGCTTCATTTTCATTTGTATAATATGTCAATCGGCCTGAGCATGCGCCGGTTTTTTTTTTTACCTCATGGCGAGGCATGCGTATGTATATCCGCCTTAAGAATAGTTTATCCTCTGCTATTATCATCGGCATCATGAAAGAAGTTGATGTCTTCCATACCATCGGGCATATATGATAATCCAGATTCTTCTTTATCTAACATGTTATAGCCTCTCCCGTAACCTAGAAAAATAGTTCGAGAACAAATACATTTATACGTATAATTATGATAATTACGTATAATTTAAACAGTCATGAAATGCTTTACTTACCTAATTGTTTCATCAGTTTGGTCGGAGCATTTCGCAAATGTATAGGCACTGGTGGCAGAGGCCCTTTAGTTTCTTTTAAGGACCTTTGACATTCTTTCATAGCATCATGCACCTCTCGACTCTTCGGCGCCCGCGCAAGTCTTACAGCGCATTGTGCCAATAACACGTCACACTCGGGCATACCTATTTGTTGACAACCTTGAAAGCACGCTACTGCCTCGACTATTGCATTTGGATCGCCAAGTCCTGCAAATATAGATTTTAATTGATAGTTTACAAGCGCCACACATTCAAGTAAACCAAAAACTTTTTGCCTTACCGATGTCTTCACAAGCAGTTCGCACGAGGCGACGAGCGATATATAAAGGATCTTCCCCGCCATGGAGAGCCCGTGATATCCAATATAATGCTGCATTATCATCACTGGCGCGTATGGATTTCTGGACTGCAGAAATTGTGTTGTAATGTTCTTCGCCTTTGCGATCGTACAACATATGAGAACGCTGAGGGGAAAGTGGAAAATTGCAATTGTTAACATACATTGACCATGTAATTCCTTTCGGGAGCCCATGTATATTCTTTGCGGGAGGTCGTGAGAACGCGAGGTTGCAGCCACACTCAGAATTGTGAGTCTCAAAATGGATATGAGAACTCTTATGCTATGTTAAAGAGAAGACATTTATCAAATATGTAATAGAAATACCTTGATGCCATCTTTTATATCTTCAAGTGACAGCACGGAGGGGCCGGTAGCAAGTACGTCGCCTGGGTCTCTCGCCGTGAGCGCCAGCTCGAGCGCCCCGAGTGCCACCCGCGCGTCGCCATCGCAAATCTCCGCCAGCCATCGTAACGACGCTTGCTCTACCAAGCATCTTGAATATCAAAACTAAATTTTGAATGTTGAGATGGAATATGTTGTACTACAAGGGATAACAGTCACATTATCACTTAACAAATTAAACCACTAACAGATACTTTTGACATGTCTGGTGTACCTATAAATGTAAAAAATATATATAAAATAACTATTAAGTAGAAATGAGTAGGATACATGTTATGTGTATTCATTAGTTGTTGATAACTGCTTGCCTGCTAAATATTATTTGCTGCTATTGTAGTGTTTAAAGGCCCCAATTATAGAAAGAAATTTTATTTAATTACCTAGGTATCTCATGATCCTCCAAGGGTCTGTTTATCTTTCCTGACTCCACAATGCAAGCCTTACTTTTCTTAAGAGCCTTTTCTAATATGACTAGGACATCATCAACTGATAACTTTTCCATAACAACAACTCTGCACCGACTCAACAAAGCATTGTTGAGGCTAAAGGATGGGTTCTCTGTTGTAGCACCTATCAGGATTATGGTTCCATTCTCCACATGAGGAAGAAAAGTGTCTTGTTGGAGTTTATTGAACCTGAAAAAAATTTTTTTATTATGTTTAAAATATATCATGTTTTTAAGGAAGTTTGACATGAAAATAGCATACAAACTAAAAATAGTGGCCTAGCTCGAATAAAATAAGAGGAACATAAAAAATAAATTAAGCGTTTAAATAAAATAAAAGCAATTAAATAAAGCACATTTACATTTTAACCCTTGTTGTGGTTACTTGTAGTGTTTTGTATAATAATAATAATAATAAAAATATTATATTGAGCACACAGGACACATAGTACAAAAACAAGCAAAATTAGTATTTGTGTATTTTCAAAATATTATTACAAAAATCTTGTAAATCTTATTAGATAAATAAAAAATAAACTGTGACTAATTTTTGAACCTTCCATATAATTTTGTGGCTCAAATCTCAGCATTTCTATATCTCACCTGTGAATTTCATCCATAAACAAAACCGTCTGTCTTTTGAATTGAGATTCATTTTTTGCTACTTTCACCACTTCCTTGACATCACCTATCCCAGCCATGGTAGCAGATAACTTCACAAACCTCAAACTATTGTCCTCTTTGCAGATATTGGCCACAATATTGGCTAATGATGTCTAACAAAATACAAAATATTTTTATTGCACAATACAAGTACTACTAAAAAAACATTAATAATACATACATAAACAAACAATACAATACACAAGTAAGAAATAGGCGAGAGTTTATTTTTAATAGTACCTATCTTAAATTATCATTTAAAAAACATTTACACTAAACATTTACCTTGTAAAAATAAAACTAAAATTAAGAGCTTCTTTTAAGTTCACCTTCAAGATATTACCTTGCCACAGCCAGGTGGACCCCATAAAATCATATTCGGTATTTTCTTTTGTTCCAACATAGACCGCAGCATGGATCTAGCGCCAAAAGCATCCTTCTGACCAACCATATCATCTAAACTCAATGGTCTCATTCGTTCAGCCAGAGGTCCCTTAGCTTCCTTTACGTGAGGAGTTTCCTTACATGGTTGTGGAATACTTCTGATGTGAGAACCCGAAGGTTGAGGTTCCTATAAGAATCCCATTACAACCGGTTACTTTGTTTGACTTTGGGGTAAGTGTACAACAATGTTGTCTGAATTATAACCTTACCTTGACTTTCCTTGATAAGGTATTTGATGAAGCAGAGCTTAATTTTACTCGTTTATCTTGTGATACAGGACTTTGTAAATGAAACCCTGTTCTTTTAGAGCTACTGGGTTCAGGCTGAGTATTAAGAAATAAACACTTGTTAACATGTTCTTGGATAACGTCTTTTTCGAATTCACGGTTACAAACAGGACAGTTGATCAACTCTGATAATTCAGGACCACTTTCTTCCGCTTTATTTTTTGGTGAAGACATTGTTGAAATTCGTTAATTGACCAAAAAATGAAAGTTTCCCAAGTTTATTTTGGCGCTCTTCACTTCGACCATATTTTTCTTAAGTTGACTGTCAAATTCGCTTTTGAAGTTGTAATAGTAGTTATAAGTGAAATACAGTCCATTTCTAAACTAAATAGAACCAGTTTGTAACCAGTATAGAACTATAGATACAAAGTTCTCTGTGATATAACAATGACATCCAGAACTTTACCTGCAGATTGAGTTTGGTGACTAAGGCCCGTATTTATAAACCGCTCTTATCTCTGAGATCTATCTTGAGTGAGCTCTTAAGATGACGTCCTTATTAATAAACGGAACTTAAGTGCGCGTTTAGGGTTACGATATCAACTGAGTGACGCCGTATTAATAAACGAAACTCGGCTCTCAAGAGTGCTCTCAAGATGTTACTTAAGATCGTGTTTGCTGAGTGCCGTCAAACCGTGACTTGAGTGCGGGTTTTGTGATCTCGCGATAATGGAATTAGAAAATATTTTACAAGAAATCAATTATTACGACGATTTAGATCATTACGACGATTTGTTATGGCAAGATGCGTATCGTTTGCCAAAAGTTTATATCAGGGACGCCGAAAATCCCTTTGAAATGCGAGCGGATCGGTTCCAGAAAAGATACAGATTCTGCCAAGAATCTGTATTGTTTATAACATCGTTACCGAAAAACAGGACAACAGAGGTCTACCGATTGCTCCGGAAATAGCAGTTTTATTAACTCTGAGATTTTATGCTACAGCGTCATTTCAGGTAAGCTAGAATTTATTCAATACTAATTATTCTACTTTTGTCTTTAAAAAATGTAAGTGACAGCACAATGAACACCGAAATTACTATGTATCTGAACATCTTGAGGTCTGAATACAGTAGAGCAATGCACCATATCCTTCTGAACGAGTAAATGAAAGAAAGCCTGTGTCCAGGACAGGAATAAGTTAGTAATAGGTAGTAATTTAATTTTACATAAATGACTTACACAAACCTTGCCTTTTCAGATAGTCTGTGGAGACTTACTGCACATATCACAGCCTACCGCCTCAAATATTATTACGAAGGTTTCAAAGTTGCTAGCTCAATTGCATACACACTACATAAAGTTTCCCCGAGGAGCAGAGGCTAACAGAAACAGAGAATTGTTTAAAGAGATGGGTAGACATGGACAGTGGCCTGGACTTCCCGGGATCGATGGAGCTATTGACTGTACCCATGTTAAAATTGTATCAACACCAGGGTGCCAGCACCATGAAGTCTTTAGAAATAGGAAATCAGATTTTTCTATTAATGTCCAGGTTGTTGCAGGGCCCCGCAGGGAAATATTAGACATAGTAGCCAGATGGGCAGGCAGCATGCACGATTCTAGGATATTTCAAATGTCATCAGTTTACATAAAATACACGCAGGGTATTTTAAATGGAAGACTTGTCGGAGACAATGGGTATCCTACACTACCTTTTGTTCTCACACCTATAAGACCTGCCCCCGAAGATGCTCCCTCAGTACGGTACAATAGAGCTCAAATAAAAACCAGAAATGTTGTGGAAAGAACATTCGGCATTTGGAAGCGGAGGTTTCCCTGTTTATCTAGAGGCCTAGGTAACAAACTGTCAACTGTTTCTCATATAATTGTATCATGTGCGGTATTACACAACTTGTCATTAATTTTAAATGATGTCATGGTTTTTGATGAGAATCAGAATGATGAACAAGAAGAAACAGATAGTTTAATACCAAGCACTAGCACTGGATTTTTAATTAGAAATTCAATTGTTGAAAATTATTACCAATAATCTTTATGAGCAGTGCTTTGTGATTGAATAGTATTTGAAATTATTTAATAAAACATATTTTATATATTGACTTATATGCTTTTATTTAATAAATTAACAATATTCCATTTATTATATTATGCCACATCCCCTCTTCAGGCATCAGTTGCAGTATCTGAAACAAATTAGATGAAAAGTGTTATTATCCCAGGACTTAACAAAGCTATACTAGTTTTTAAAATAGTATGATGAGCAAGTAGATAATACTGATGTACCTGACGAACACTGCTGCTGCAGTTGAAGTTCTGCGAGGTCTGCTCTCGCCTTTGCTTCTCTTATTCTTTCTCTTAACAATAAAACCTCCAACTCATGAATCTCATTAGCCCGTCTCTGTCTGTCTTTATATTCCTTATCCAGAATAGAACTTTTATGCCTTTGAAAAGTTTGGGTAGCTGTATTTGATGGGTTAATAAGAGGTGGAGTAGGAAAACGTGGAGGTGGGGTAGGAAGACGTGGTGGTGGAGTGGATGTAGGAAGAGGTGGTGGTGGAGTGGAAGCAGTAAGAGGTGGTGGTGGTGGAGTGGATGTAGGGAGAGGTGGTGGTGGAGTGGTTGTAGGGAGAGCTGGTGGTGGAGTGGTTGTAGTGAGAGACAGTAGTGGACCTACTCCAGGTGGAGGTGGTGTCAATGTTGTCCGGGTTGGGGCAAGGGCAAGTGGTGCTTGTGTAACAACAGCGCATGGGAATGGTGATGAAGAAAATGCACTGGTGGATGGTATTTGGGAAGAAGTTGAGGGAAGACAAGAGACGGGCTGCAAGTCCATATTTACTTCTTGGACGGCAAGGTCAGCGGTTACTGGAACAAAGTAATTTAAACAGAGAAATATAAAAAAGATCTAATTTACATATTTAAAAATGATAGAATTGATGATAGCTGTTTTTGGAGAATGTGTGGCTTACAACATACTGCCAGGTTTGAATCCCAGCTCTGGCTCTAGACCATTGGCCATAGGCTCACCCCTCAGACTTAAACATAGCTGGCAAGTAGTGATTTTGTATTTACTATATACTTCTGCCTACCCCTTCGGCGATATAGGCGTGATGCTATATTAGAAGAAAATTACTTACCTGGAATTGTATCAGAGTCAACAGCATCATCGATACCAACTATTAGAGCAGGGGCCACCTCAGACACATCTGGGTCTACAACTGCATCACTGGTTGCAGGCCCTCCTCCAGTAGCTAGCCGATGTTGACGTTCTTTTGTCAGTGCTTCCCTTTGCCGCTGCTTGAGGTTCATCCACAATCTCCTAAGTTGTTTATTTGTAACCTAAAATCAAGGATGCAATTATAAAAAACTAGCAAAAAGCGAGAGGAAATCGCGCACCAAAGGTTAAATAACTTTGTTTACCTGATTGGTAGCATGAGGGCTTGCGTTGTATTCTCTGGTTACAATATCCCAAGCTTCATTTTTTGCGCGTAATGAAGCGCCATCGGTATCCTTATTCTCTATCACCGAGGAGTATCTTTTCAATATATCCAAAAAAGTTTTCTTCTCGAGGGGAGTAAAAATATGCTTCTTAATTGTTGACATCGTTATGGACAGTAATTACTTTACGTTTATTATTGATAACTAAAGTCTAAACTATACAAAAACAAAACAAGTGGTTGCGAAGGACGCGTCTTTTTTTTTGAGAATGATGTTTGTTGCGTTTTGTTTTCACTACACATTGCGTTTTGAAATCATAACAAATTATTTTTAAAACGTTAAATGACCGTTTTTATAATAAATTTAAATAACCTACGTTTGAATTATAATAATTTTAACATTTTAGTAAAGAATTGAACAATTTTTAATATGTTTGAAGCCCTAAACCGAAATATTTTTTTAAAGCAGGAACGAAACGTTGATTCGTTCGGTCTATAGTTCACTCAATTAGGACGTTTACTTGAGATCCTGAACTTGAGATCGATATCATGTGATACGCGCTCAATATTCGTCTATTAATTAACGTCGCACTTAAGACGCTGTTTACATCTTGAGAGTGACTCAGTTGATATCGCTCTTGAGAGCGGTATTGAGATCGGTTTATAAATACGGGCCTTAATTTATTGTATTGGAATCTTATATTAACTCAAACACCTGTAAAATATGCAGTGTATGCAGTACGTTGATTCCATTCCACAAAAACGCAATAATACAATGGTATATTCGTTTACTGGCTCAAAATAAAAAAAAAACATCTTTCACTATGAAATTAGCTATGAAATGAATGGTCACACAATTGCACAACTGTCACTTTGCTGTCACCGATCTGTTTTATTTACTCCTAATATGCTCTAGTTGTTACAATAAGTGAGGAAGTGTACTCGAGTGTAGTAAAACTTTGTCTCTGTTTTTAGAAGCTCTAGCGACTGTATCGTGCAATTATGCCGTCATTCTTGTATACGTTGAATAGGATACAGTTACTTGAGTAATTTTAGTGTATTTTTTATAGATTACTGTAATTTCAGTGATATAAAACATGATGTGAAGTGAATTTGAACGTTAACAGTATTATAAACATAATCATCAACCATGGACTCTGTGAAAAATGATATAAAAGGAAAAGAAAAGAAGACACTTAACCAGGTCACAGAAGAAAGTTATTTAGAAAAATCTTTACCAGAGACAGAAAGACAAGTGGTAAATAACATTTTGTATAAATATAACTAAAATTATTAGCTTCATCACAATAGTAAATATATTACTATACAATTTTCATTTAAAACATATATGTTACACAATAATAAAAGTTCAACAAACAAAATTTCAAGTTTAGCTATTCTTAATTATACCAATAAAAATAAACAAAACATTCTCTTAATATGTATTTTTTATAGGGAGATGGAGCCCCGGCAGAGAATGAAATAGAAAATTCTACAAAGATAATGACGGATATTGAAAAACCAACTGTAGGGTTCTACCTGCACATAGATATAGATCTGGTGTGCTTTACCTTACTGGTACTTGCACTTAGTACCAGGTTGTATAATTTAGATGAGCCCAGACATATTGTGTAAGTTTCAAATATTATAGAAAAAAGTATTTCTTAATTACTTTATCATAAGTAATAAGGCTGCCGGTCCATAAGTAATTATCTAATGTAGAGAAATTGTAATAAACTAATTGCAAGTATGAGCCAATAGATATTTCTGCAAAAGCATTACTACAATTTGGGTAAATTATTATGAAATTTAAATTTAATTCTTTATTAGTGCTGTTGCTAGTTGGTATAAACATCCTGTCTCATTACCAAACCTATAATATAACTTTGTTAGAGAAATATAGCTTAAGTAATCTTTATAAATAGTGCACCATTGCCAATAGCTTTCCTTCACTTGCAGTTTTGACGAATTACACTATGGCAGATATGTATCACTATACACAAAAGGAGTATTTTTCTTCGATGCTCATCCTCCTTTGGGTAAGCAGCTGTTGTACTTAGCAGGCCGCATGGCTGGGTATGATGGTAACTTCACATTCGACAAAATAGGCTCTCCATACTCTGAAAATGTGCCTATAAGAGCCCTAAGGTTAATACCAGCAGTGGCTGGAAGCCTATTGGTATCTGTAACATATCAACTTATGAAAGAGATCACAAAAAACCACTGGACTGCCATTCTAGCTGGAGTTCTGGTTTTATTTGGTAAGTATCTATATCATAATTACTGCTAGTACCCAACACACTTATAACTTCAGCAGATCAAATTACCATATAATTATTCTATTGTTTTTTATTACTTTTTATGTGTGTCTGCATGATTTTATTTTTGTAACATTAAGAATATGAGTAAATTATGTGACTTTCTGATTTGCCCCAAAATAAATAATATTTATTTTCTAAATTTCATATGTACAATTACATTTAATTCACAGATTCACATTATTTTTTTGCAGAAAACTGTTTCTTAGCACAATCAAGATTTATGTTGTTGGAAAGCATACAGATGTTGTTTGGTCTCTGTGGGGTGCTGTGCGCTATAAAGAGCACGCGGAGTAATGCACCAGCATCCGTAATCTGGCTTTGTCTAAGTGCATTATCTCTAGGCTGTTGCTTTTCGTAAGTATTACATTCACAAAGAGAAAATTAAATCGAGTTTTTTTTTATCTGACTTCGACGGAACTTGAATCTTACTAAGTATTGCATTCTAGACTTCTTTGAGACAATTCTATTTTTAAACTTTTATTGTGTGCAAGACAACATTGATTTGGATAAGCCGCCTCAAAAGGAACATACATTTCATGTATACCTTTTTGCTGAATTTAAATTAATCACATTTCTCTATTTTTCTGCAGTGTAAAATACTCAGGCATCTACACCTACCTTTTAGTATTATTTCTGGTTGGGCGTCAAATATGGAAGAAAATCGGCTGTACAGAGTCGGTATGGCGACTGACCTTGTCTGCATTATGGAGACTCTTTATTCTACTAGTGATACCTTTCTCTGTGTATACGGGAGTGTTCTACGCACACTTGGCAATGCTACCGAAGGCCGGGCCGCATGACAGTGTTATGACGAGCGCGTTCCAAGCGTCGCTGCAGGGCGGCCTCGCTAGTATTACTCGAGGACAACCTCTGCATGTCGCGCATGGATCACAGATCACACTCAGGTAATTATTTCATAGTTGGCAAAATCGACAAGTTTACACAGACTACTAATAGAACCATCTCAATAAAAACAACGCGAATTAAAAAAAAAGGTGCGCGTTTAGTAAGGTAATTCAAAATAATATTAAATGCATGAAATTAAACCTGTAATCCCTAATAGGGTAAGCAGAGCTACAGGTAATCAGAAGACAACTTGTTTATGAAGTCCAAAGATGTATCTGATGCACCATATGGTGACAGGTGTTTCGCCCGTCCGACATGTTAGAAAGGGCACGATATTTTTTTGATTTATTATTGATATTTCATCAACATCAAATATTTCATCAACCCTCTGCCACCTTGTGGCAATTAGTATATTAAAGGGATTTACCATCTCTGGGCTCTATACACCCGATCCCAAGATGTTATCGTAGGGCTAGTTGGTTACACACATACTCACATATACAAACATACATAACATACACACTCAGCGCTCTTAGACACACATCTATCTGCAAACAAACAACTCAAAATTACTTAAGTAAGGTATATGAACAGTGCGCATAATGTTTTTATTTTAATAGCACAGAGTCTGTTGCTGATAATTGATTTGTTATTAGTTTAAGTTTTTTGTATTATTTTTTAGGGGTCTGACTAAGATTAGCCGAGCTAGTACCCTTTTTACATTTAAACCTAAATAAAGATGCTATCTACACAGACACGCGCACGGGCGCACATGTTGGCTCCATTCGCACGCGCACGTGTACCCGGTGCGCTACAACGACAACCGCGGCTCCAGCCACCAGCAGCAAGTCACCTGCTACAGCTTCAAGGACGTCAACAACTGGTGGATCGTCAAACGACCCGATCAGGTACTTGTATAGGTTAATGATGCGAGTACTTCTTCTCTGGGTCTAGTATGACTGTGATAGTCTGGTATGACGGTGGGCTTTATAATATTTTACTATAGATATGGCTCTAAAACTGATTGTTTCCTAGAGTGGAATCAAAACGGACGAAGCGTAGTGTAGCTGTTACGAATTACTATGGTGAATTCCCACGCCGATTTTTTGATATGATGGACGCAGTTTCATTATACAAAGCTAGAAATCTTGACGCTCCGATTCTGCTCCAACAGACGCGCAGCTTAAGTGTCGGTAGTTTGAAAATATGGTCGTTTGTGGCCATTTTTATTTCTGCTACAAAAAGTAAAACAGCACCAATCTAATCTAAAGGGGGCTAAGGCCCAAAGCGACGCTCGGTTGACCGAGAGTTGAAAAATCTCGGCATGTCATGGGAGCAAGCCACAGAGGCTGCAAAAGATCGCGAGTAATGGAAATCTGTTATTCGAGCCATACCCCCAAACAAAAAGGATTAAAAGAAGAAGAAGAATCTAATCAATACAGCGCACAAGTTTTCTGTAAAAGCCTTCGTCAATATTATTCATTAATGAAAGTACTGCGTTCCACAGGCTTCATTGGCAGTGTCCCGACCTCCGGACGCCATTCGTCACGGTGACGTGGTTCAACTGCTGCACGGTATCACGAGCCGAGCGCTCAATTCTCATGATGTCGCCGCTCCCGTCTCGCCACAGTCACAGGTAATTTTGAAATTAGTATTTCAGTCTGACAAAACGTCACATCAAATCAAATTCATTTATATCAAGGTATATCATCAACACATCATGACACCACCCTATAAAATACCTGATATAATGCAAAACACGGTTGTTTCTTATCCTACAACTGAACACAAACGAATCCTTTTAAACCAAAGTATGATATCAGTCTTCTATGACACTTCATTCAGATGTACACAGTTCCGTGACATGCAGCATTGTCAAAATAACGTAGGAGTACCCAACCCATACGCACTCCTGGGACTTCATGCTTCTCTTAGCTGAGTAATGTCTAATTCTAAGTACCAAAGGAGGTTCCTGACTTAGCTCTTATTACGCTGATACACAATTGACACTCCAAATTCCCTGACCAGGAGGTTTCTTGCTACATCGACTATAACGTGTCGATGCCGGCCCAGAACCTTTGGCGAGTGGAAATAGTGAACCGCGACAGCGAGGACGCGACGTGGGACAGCATCAGGTCGCTGGTACGGTTGGTGCACGTGGACTCCGGGTCCGCACTCCGGTACAGCGGCCGCCAGCTGCCCTCTTGGGGTTTCCACCAGCACGAGGTTGTCGCTGATAAGGTGGTTACTCACCAAGACACTGTGTGGAACGTCGAGGAACATCGGTATACCAAAGGTAAGGTGGTATAATTTATTTTTCTGGAGAAAAATTGGTCCCGGCTACTATTGTTCTTCTTATCGTGTCAATGGCAAACTAAATAGTATCGGCCCAAAACTTGGCAACAATTAGTTAATTTCATATCAGGGGCCTTTGGCAGCTCAATAGCTAGAAACCACGGTATTGAGATCAGTCATTCACCTCACAACTCACACGAGAGAAGAAGATTAATAAAACTAAAGAAAAAGTTGGGTGATGTTTCTAAAAGAACAATTTTTAGCCTGTGTTTTCAAGACAGTGTGGTATATTGTAGAACATCAGTTTGGTTTATGTAAAATTCTCAGCTAGCCAGCTATACTGTTAAGAAGGCAATGATTTATATTGAGGGTTAAATGGTAGCCAATCTTAACTATACACGCCTCATTTACGCTTTGTAAGCTCAGTCATCTAGAGGTGCCTACCGACGTGCGTATGACCAACATGCGTCACTGCCGACGGATTCAATATTCATTTCAATTTAAGAACGTACTTATCTTATTTACTCCCGCCCACAGCGGAGGACAGGCGAGAGCGCGAACGCGAGCTAGTATCAGCGGAGATGATCCCTACGGCGGCTACGCAGCTGTCCTTCTGGGAGAAGTTCGCGGAGCTGCAGTACAAGATGATCGCGCATGCGCCCGACGCGCCGCAAGGACACATGTTCGCGAGCGAGCCCGCTGAGTGGCCGCTACTCATGCGCTCTATAGCGTACTGGCTGTCACCTAATTCTAATGTAAGTATCCTTATTTCGTTATATTAGTAGATAAGATCGGACATCTACCTTCTGGGAGAAGTTAGCGAAGCTGCAATACAAGATAGTCGCATATGCGCCGGACCCACCGAAGCACTCTCGCGTACTGGCCCTAACCTAATTCTAGCATGAGTATCCTTGTTTTTTCGTGTGGGTAGATGGGGTCGGTCAGCAACCTCAAAGTCAATGCTAAAATCCACCAAATCCTTACCATCGTGATACCATAGCACACTATGGTGTTATTATTGGGCCGCCGAAGGCCGCTGATGTGACAATCTTGCAAGATGATTTTTAACAAGTGCCATTCGAAAGTCCAACCTGGAATCTCTAAAATGTAAGCCAAATGTTCCAATCACTAAATCTTATCTTCATCTAAAAAGTGTTTTCTTCGCAGGCACAAATCCATCTCATCGGCAACTTAGTGACGTGGTACGCGGGGACCATTTCAGTGTTAGTATACGGTGCGTTACTCGCAGTGTACGCCGTCAGACAGCGAAGAGCCTGCGTAGATCTACCACCACGAGCCGCAGACAAGTTCTATGACGCCGGCTATATTCTGTTCTTGGGCTACTGGCTCCACTACCTACCATACTTCTTCATGGACCGGACTCTCTTCCTACACCACTATTTACCAGCATATATCTTCAAAATACTCCTCCTAGCTTATGTCATTGATCACCTTTACCACGTCTTGCAACTACGTCAGAAAACGCGACCCGTAACAAACATATTTATTTTAGGTTTGGTCGTGTGGTTGGCGTATGTAGTAATTACTTTTAAGAAATTCAGTGTTCTGAACTATGGCAACACTGACCTGACTGAAAATGACCTCATGAATCTCAGATGGAAGGATACCTGGGACTTTATCCTTCATAAAAGGGGCTGAACTCATATCATTCCATGACTGAAGATATAGATGCCATTTTATTTTAAAAAATCTTGTCAATTAGATCTGTACTTGTATTGTTGACAAATAACAAGAACTGTGAATATATAATACTCTTACAATTAAGAAATATAATTAATTTTAAGTCTCAAAGTACACTAAGTATTTTATATAAGTATTTTTCAAAACTTTACATTCCTTCCTAAATTATTTTATTAGATTTTAAATCTTGTAAATTTTTAATATATTTCAGGTTTTATAATTAGCAGTTTTATTTTAATCTATTATGGCAATTCTACACCTATTTTGAAATATTAGGAATTATTGTACAAAGCTTTTTCCTACTCAGAAGTGGGATAACATCAGTGTTACTATATAAAAAAGTAAACAATGTCTAGTACAGAGTAAATTTATTAGTAAAATTACAAAAGTAAGGTTAGCGACGGCTGTGTGTAGGCTCTACATCCATTGGCTGGGCGCGTGGAATGGGACGAACATTTACAGACTCCACCTCTAGAGGAATCACCCTCTGTTTGAGAACAGCTGTGGTACCCAGAGGGTATCTGTAATTACCTTGTTTCTTGCCCTGTAAAAAAAAATAATGATTGTATTAGAAAAACTGAATTACTTTATAGAAGAGAAGTCTAGATTATGGATGTCTGGAGAAAAAGCTATTCTAGGCTACTTGACAACTTAGTCAAATGAGATACTTTTCACGAAATATCAAAACGAAAATTTTGGAATTTGTGTGGAAATACTGACATTGTGGAAATAGTTCATTATCAGTATAAACAGTCAAAAGTCATACTTAATCCATAATTAAATTTGGAAAATAAGTCAAAAAGAAAATGCGATTGATTTTTGGTCATGTTAGACTGGATTCTATTTCTAGATCAACAATTTATAATTTATTGTTGACCCAGTAAATAACCTATTTATGCAAAATACAAGATCTAATAATAAAATATGGTACATAAACAAGAATTAATGTATGGACAATTGGACATGAAATCACTTCATAAATATAATAATTCCATCATTATTTTGTCTATTACAAGAAGTTTATTTATTACCTTAACATTGGCTTCTTCATATGTGCGGAGGTACTGAGCAGGTCCACTGCTGCGGATGACACACAGGTCAACGTTGGAGCCTGACCCCAAGTCATTGAAGATACCAGCAGCAATAGCATCTCGGACCAACTTCTTGCCTGCCTCCTCAGACATGTTGGGCTTCCATCCAGCTTCAAACACAGCCATGGCTGCTAGGGAACCAGATCCTGGAAAATTTATTTATATATTGTTACTTTATTATTTTCATTCTTACAAACACAGTAAAAATGTGTCACTTTGTCTGTGTGTTAATTTCTATAATTCACTATAGCAAATGCCATAAAATTTTACTGAAAATCTTACCCATGGTAGCATAAGGCAGTTTGTCTACAGATCCATGAGGGTAAATACAATAGATATGTGGGCCTGTGCGGTCAACACCACCCAACACCAGAGCAGCGCTTACGTAGCCCTGGTAACGGAACAGCATGCGCTTGAGCAGCGTGGCGGCAGTTTCCACGGGCACGGTGCGGCCGGTGTGCAGGCGCTGGAGCTCCAGCTGCGATGCAACAGTCTGTGTTGTCATCTCCGTGTCTGCCGCAGTACCAGCACCGCAGCAATACATGTTCCCAGCCAGATAATGTATCTTCTGGCAATTCTTATCCGACACTACAGTGTTTTCAGTGGCCCTCGTATCGGCACCCAAAATGACGCCGTCGGCATAAATGATGCCCACGATAGTGGTACCGGTCTTTGTAGCTTTAGGAGCAGGAAAACCTTTTTGAGCGAGGAATGCATTACTGAAATAAAACACATTATTTTTGTTAAAGAAAACCGGAGCAAACAACAAAACTTTCAAGTCATTCCTTTTTTCAATACTTACCGCTGACAATTATCAAAAGAAAATCCTGGGGCAGGTACTTCAGGAGCCAATAGTGAAGCCATTGTTTATATAAATGATGAAACTATAAGGATTTTTAAAGAATTGTAGCACAAAATCGAAATTATTTACTTCTATAACCTCGTACGACTCACTAAACAAAACTGTCAGCGAATGACTTTTCAATTTTGTCTACCATTTAATAATGAAACGAAACGCAGCGCACGCAGTACGTGAATCACGCAAACGGAATGCAACTCAGCCAGCCAAGCCAACTCAGCGGATATTGGTAGATCGACCAACTGACTCCTATTATCAAGCAAGTCGAGAGCAAGTCAGTCAGCCTGTCCATGGCCTGTCCTGCCGGACATGCATGGTACCAGAGGCCGCCGGTCAACCGAAATATTAACTTCGTCTAATTACAGCAACACCGTTCAAGTACGAGGCTTCTTATTATTGGCTAGTAAATATATTTTGCCTAATAAAATAAAATAAACTGTAATTCAACATGCATAAGTTATAATATTATTTGTATTAAATGTTGTAGTTAAGACTCTTTTCTTTTGCTTCTTTCCAAAAACCAATCACAGCCGGACGAATTGTCCTCCATATGCCTTCTGTCAAGTTATGTCAAAAGACGAAATGTTGGAGCATATTTGATACGAATACTTTATTCTCCAAAATTCCTTTTAGCTTCTAAATTAGTTCCTAGGCGTAAACGTTTCGAAATGTTATCCAATTCAGCGTACGTGTGTCTAATTTATTTTTTGTCTGCTCTAGTCTTATCGCTAGCGGGTCGTGATTTTTATCAAATACTCGGCGTTTCCCGTTCTGCTAGCACAAATGAAATCAAGAAAGCTTACAGAAAATTAGCAAAAGCACTTCATCCGGATAAAAATCAAGATGATCCTGATGCGTCACAAAAGTTCCAAGATTTGGGGGCGGCTTACGAAGCTTTGTCGGATCCCGAGAAGCGAGAGTTGTACGACCGGTGCGGGGAGGATTGTCTCAAGAAAGATGGGATGATGAACAACAATGATCCATTCGCGAGTTTCTTCGGCGACTTTGGCTTCCATTTCGGTGGCGAGCCGCAGCAACACGAAACACCGCGCGGCGCCGACGTCGTAATGGAGCTCACTGTGTCTCTAGAAGAGCTCTATAACGGCAATTTTATTGAAGTAAGTACCTAGTACCTACTTAAAGTCAACAAATTAGCTTTCAGTATACTACAGAATGGTCATCATATGAACACATAATTTGTGGTCATATAAAATTACTAATGCTTTAGGTAGGTGATGAATGTGTAAGCAATAAATTATTGGTAACAATTTTGTAATTGTAGATAACCCGAAATAAGCCAGTGATAAAGCCCGCTTCGGGTACGAGGAAGTGTAACTGCCGCCAGGAGATGGTGACAAGGAACCTGGGCCCAGGCCGCTTCCAGATGATGCAGCAGACTGTGTGTGACGAGTGCCCCAATGTCAAACTTGTCAATGAGGAAAGACTGCTGGAAATTGAGGTATTTACTACAGACTAGTTTTACTGTAATAACTTATTCAGTTGTATTTAAACTATGTAAAGTTCAAATTAGGAAACAGATATGTACTACTTCTTACCTAGAATTAATGAAATATCATTCTTATCTTCCTTACAGCTCAGCTAACCTATTAAAAAAATACCTACTTGCTTCTTTACATATTTTTTCATAATTCCTTTTGTTTCATTTATTTAAAATAAAAATAATTTGTGTTAAATTTTAATAATAACGCAATATACAGGTAGAAGTGGGAGCCCCAGATGGTCACAAGTCGCGCCTCCGCGGTGAAGGAGAGCCCCATACGGACGGGGAGCCTGGGGACTTAGTTATAATTCTGAGGACAGAGAAGCACCCACAGTTCACTCGCCGTGGTGACGACCTCTACACTAACATTACCATTTCATTACAGGTGGGAATTTTGCTAGTTTTATGATCTTTTTGTCATAGCTCGTTTTAACCTGCTATAATTATCAACAATATTGACAGCTCTATTTAAAAATGCAATATGAAAAAGATTTTTAAACTTTATGTAGAATTACAATAAAACAATTAAAAATTTATTACAATGAACATTAAAATTAAAAAAGTAATTTCAATAATATCACACAGCTCAAACTGAGTGAAAACAGTATGAGACTGAGCTGGACTTGAAACTCTTATCTAAACAGCCTAGAATGTGTGTTAATCAAGAATGTGTATTAGATTAAATAAAACATTTATAGCCATTCTATACTGTGGTAAATCAATTTTTATTTGGATGTCAGGTAACTTTTATCAATCTATAAAGAATCATAATCGGCGGCCTTATTGCTAAATAGCAATTCTTTTCAGGTAACGGTAGAATTAGCCATGTACATAAAACAATATTTTTGATCTAATTGACAATTTCCATGTAACAATCCTAACTCTGGTCACTAGATCATTCCACGAGCTATGTAAGTCTGACATTTATCAAAGAAGTCTTATATGAATGTGTGTGATTTCAGGACGCCCTAACAGGCTTCAACCTGGAGTTGACCCATCTGGACGGCCACAAGGTGTCGGTGTCGCGCGACAAGGTGACGTGGGCCGGCGCGCGTGTCCGCAAGAAGGGCGAGGGCATGCCCAACTTTGACAACAACAACCTGCATGGAAACTTGTATGTCACTTTCGACATTGACTTCCCCAAGCAGGACTTCACAGATGAGGAGAAAGAAGGTAAGTTACTGCTGTTCTATGGGAGAATTTCATTACGTAGAGCCTGTCCAGATGAGGCGTTTAACGCGCGTTGTCATACCACAGAGTACTTGACATCGTACGGATACAGACGCACATCTCCAAACATGCAGGAATCTATAAAGTAATCAAATTACTCTGTGGTATGAAAACGCGAGTAAATCGCGCTTTCTGAACAAGGTCTTACTGTACGGTTATCGCCGCGCGTTTCGGTAATTATATCGAGGGTTTCGACCAATACACGCAGCGTATGCTATCTGGGTGGATTGACGTCGTTTGGCCATTGGTCAAACTTTTTGTTTTCAAATTTTAAGTGTCAATTCCAAGGAATTTATCTGGGTCCCTGTAGAATTAGGAAAAAAAAAGATTGTGGTAATTTCCAACTCCAAATATCCTATTTGATAAAGGTCATTCTTATAATAACATAGTTACCCATGACGACGTTGACGAATTTCAATTAAGAGAAATGTAGTAGGCAGGAAATGCTTCTCTTTTGTTTGGAGTTAATTCGACATTCCATGTAATCAATCATTCATTGTTGAAATACCTAAATCAATGCCATGGGAAAACTTATACATTGACTCATTTGTTTCAGCATTGCGGAAAATACTTAAGCAGGCTCCAAACAATAAAGTATACAATGGACTATAGTAGCCACAACGCCAAGTTAATATAATTTATTTTAAGTAGTGAATTGAGTGCAATGGTATGAACAAAGTTGGTGTGACGCTGGATTTTGAGTTGCCTGTGACATGTGATTGTTTTTTATGAAATAAAAAGATTTAAGAATCCCATCTTTTATTGATTTATAAAACTTTATAATAATATCAACAATGATTTTTATCCTTATGCTTAAAATAAAATCTAACCTACTTATCATATGAGACATAATATTGCAATGGCAAAAAATCGTGAAAGTATCGACATTTCATTTCAAATTTAAATTAATATAAAAATAAATCACTTTGTCTTTTCGATTTCTAATAAGTTTTTTTTAACTATTATCACAATATAAAATGGCATCCAAACCGATTTATTAATCAGTTCATAGTTTTTCAACCGAATATAACCTTGATTTTATCGATGGCTTGTATATACCACTGTTTTTGATGACAGATTATCAATAGTGGTCTATAGTATAGGCAAAACTAGTGTAAGCTGCAGGGCTAACATGCGCAACGTGATAAAATTATCGATCGATTCAATACATTTTGTCAAAATCGATAAGTTTGTTTTTTTCTCTAACATGCGTGCCAAGTGATTTTGTTCGTATTTTGACAGAACAAAATTACTTATTTGGGTTTACATATTAGCATCAATCGCCAAAACGACAATGAAATCGTCAGAATCGATAAAATGGCCGTGACGAAATTTTATCACATTGTACATGTTAGCCCTACTGGTTGACATTGACCGGTTGTACGTGTACGCCCGAATCGAATTCGTACGAAATCCCATCATAGCGCGATCAGTTGAGGTGGGCGCGCAGCCTAGGCGACGAGGCAGGCGTCGTGCGCGGCGGGCGCCAGGTCGGGCGCGGCGGCGGCCTGCAGCACGGAGTTGACCACGGCGCGCGCCAGGTAGCCCACGCTCACGGCCGGCGCCGCCGAGCTCAGCGCCTCCGACGACGACGCCAGCCCGCTGTCCTAAGGGGTACATCACGGGGTTAGCCTCCTAGTTCCTTGAAATGTCAAAAACATGACGTAAACTCACGACTATATCCCAATTGGAGTAGTCTGAGGCACATCCATCGCAAGATGAACGTAGTTCACACACCACACTGAGCTTTCTGTAAGACCAACGTGATAGGTGGTGAGCCGTATCGTCGTACATGATATACCGAAATAAAAATATATAATTATTGTAGTAGCGTAATAGCTCTTACATACGTGCGCATATCTCCTAATTTCGCGCTTATAGCTACCAGATAATCTGCAGATTAACTAGGTAATGCATATATGACCAAGACTTACTTAGCGGGAGTTCGTTTGTGGTTCTAAAGGACCATATTGTCCCTATACACATATATTTTTTATATGAAACTTACAATGTCCTACGTAATATTTCCGTGTCTGATTAAACCAGTCCATTAGTCTCTTAGGAGAGGATAAGAAAATATAACCTACCTTAGCATAAGTATAATGCGCATCATCGAGTAGCTTATCCAAGTCCAAAGCTTGCCGGAGACACAGCTCAGGGTTACGTCGCAGTATAGTAGCCACCACACATAGCAATTCTACGCACAGCTGACGTCTTGCTGCCGACGACACTTTCACTAGAGCGGACTCCACTACCAGGGCGAATGACAACTCTGACCGTGACATGTTTACTAGGGTCGGCTCCGCGGGGATCGAGTGGCCCTGAGAAAGAAGATTTGTTTAAGATTAGAATACAAACAAAAAGGAACGAAAATCTTCCTAGAACTCTCCCGAACTTTACGCACGCACTTTACCCGCTCTGAATGGCCTCCACTTTACCCGCTCTTTAAGATTTATAACTGGAATTCTTCTGCCTAAAGAATTAATATCTGTTTGCTCTAGAGAGTAGAACATCCAATATAGATTGATTTACTTCAATCCTATGCAATATTTTCAAGTCATCATCATCTCCGTAGCATCATCCCGTTTCTTTCACAGAGTCCGCTTACCTAACGACTGCCTGTTTGACCTTCCAACCCAGGCTAGGTTACATACCCCCGAAAATGCATTTCTCGGCAATCATTGGTATAGGCCTGTGCTGGATTCGAACCTGCAACCTCAATGTGAGAGGCAAGCGTTCCACCAACTGGGCTACACGGGTCCCACTGCCCAATATTTCAAGTCATAAAAACTAATATTACTTACTTGTACGATTATCCCTTTAGGGGTTCGCAGCAGAATGTCCCACACTTGTATGTAGAAGTGTTTAGGAACGCGACACAGGCAGCCTTCCAGCTGACGTCGCTGCAGTGGCGTTAAACTGAAACAATATTTATAATGTAATTAAATAAAAAAAAAACAAATATTATTTATCTCAGTTGGTTGGTTGATCACATAAAAAAAAATAAACACATATTCGGTTTATATGCTTATGGTGTGTGTGCGTCAAGCTAGCGGCCTCAAAAAAAAAATGGGCACGAAAAAATAATTTGACCATACCAAAAAATAGTACTCTTATTGAAAAAAATAGTACCTGTTGTAAAAAAATTAGTACCATCACGGTTCTGGATTTATAGCTATGTTTTATTGCACTTGCTAGCTTGACGGTGAGCGAAATTTGGCGAGAGTTAACGATAAGGTCTTTCGCTTTGATTTAAACGCCAAAAAATAGTATCGAAATAGTACTCACCCCCTGCAAAATACCGAAAGTAGTACTTCAACGGTTCCAAAGTTATAAAGGCAGTTCTTTGATCCCGCTAGCTTGACGTTTTGAAAATACCTATTATCTGGGGAACGCTTGCATACTTCAGTATGTAACTAATGTCAATAAACTCGTATGAAATAGTACTCCCTACCATCATAATTTTGATCCGATTCTCTTTGTAGAAATGTTAAAAAATCATCATAACCTATGCCATACATTTGTTGTTGATACAGTCACGTAGACAATTACATAACCTCACAATTTATTCGTAAGTATTGCCATTTTGGAGGTCTACCCTACCATTTCTTTGCACTTCAGTGCTGCTATTACAAAAAATTCCTATTGCACACACCCATATGCACTAATTTTAATAGAAAATGGCTGCATGGGTCTAGTTCTTATCGAAAACAATCTGTGATTTTAATACATCATAATACATTTTTAATTTTCTGTTTTATTTTATAATTTATACCTTCATGTTGAATTTGTTACGGATCGAAGTGTTTGTTAATAAACAATTTGCAGTATTTGTAGAATAACTCAAAGAGTTTCAACAATGATATTACTTTCATCTGACAACCCTGGCACTTCACCAAATTTTACCCAAAAATGGGGAAAAATACTGAAATCTGACAACATTCTTGACCATGTGTAATAATTTTGTTCGCGACTGTACTTGTCTTGATAAATGTATGACATAGGTTATAATGACTTTTGACATATTTCTACAAGGAGAATCAGGTCCAAATTATGATGGTAGGGAGTACTATTTCATACGAGTTTATTGACATTAGTTACAAACTGAAGTATGCAAGCATTCCCCAGATAATAGGTATTTTCAAAACGTCAAGCTAGCGGGATCAAAGAACTGCCTTTATAACTTTGGAACCGTTGAAGTACTACTTTCGGTATTTTGCAGGGGGTGAGTACTATTTCGGTACTATTTTTTGGCGTTTAAATCAAAGCGAAAGACCTTGTCGTTAACTCTCGCCAAATTTCGCTCACCGTCAAGCTAGCAAGTGCAATAAAACATAGCTATAAATCCAGAACCGTGATGGTACTAATTTTTTTACAACAGGTACTATTTTTTTCACTAAGAGTACTATTTTTTGGTATGGTCAAATTATTTTTTCGTGCCCATTTTTTTTTTGAGGCCGCTAGCTTGACGCACACTTATGGTGTTAGGATTTTTACTGCCTTATTACAAAATGATGGATGACTAAATAACAGTTTAAAATATTATCCGCTCGACAAAAGAAGCGCTAGAATCGCATGCATGGAACTTTAATTTTCATGACTTGTGAATTATTACTGCTAATATGAGCAACATTATCCAATTTTGTCACGGACATTTTATCGATTTATCATATTATATAGATAGACATATTATGTCGTTTTGCCGGGCGCGGGCGCTTTGATTTTACCTTTATGAAGCAGAATAGGGGGGTTAAAATGGCCACATCGAAGCAATTCATCTAAGAAAGCAATATTGCAATTTGACATTTGCGCATAAAAAAGTAAGTGCGCAATGCAACCAAATGTCAAAAAGCAATATTGCTTTCTTAGATGAATTGCTTCGATGTGGCCATTTTAACCCCCTAGTACTGGAGGGTTAAAGAGGCCACATCGAAGCAATTCATCTAAAAAAAACAATATTGCTATCTGACATTTGTGTGCATTGCGCACTTACTTTTATATGCGCAAATGTAAATTTGCATTATCGCTTATTGAGATGAATTGCTTCGATATGGCGTTTTTAACCCCCCAGGCCAACCTAAAGAAAGTAGTCATAGGAACATGGCTAGAATATAACGTCGTTGCCAATTTAAAAAAAAAGCTCTTATGTGTCGCCCTCACCAAATTTCTTTTTTGTCAGGATCGAATAGTATTTTGGTCCTAAAACATTCAGTACAAACTCTTATGTACGTAAATATCAATTATGCGTACGTAAATATCAATTATATTGTCTTTAAATATCTTTTAACACAGTCATACAAAAAAAAACAAGAGGAAGTTTTTTTAATTTCTGTAAAATTGACCCGATTGCACATAATAGATTTTTGCAACGACGATATTACAGCCGGAGTACTAAGAAACCGATAGTGCTACTCGAGGAAGACAAAAAGAATGAATGAATGAGTATTTATGCGCATAAAAATTACAGGAATTGTATTCGAAATATTAAAATAGACAGAATGCGGTCAGAAAGAATGTGAGAGAGGGCGAAAGATTGCTCCGAGACTGGTTACAATAATGTTGATTGATGATGTTCTATATCTAGTCCACTCACCCCTTCTCATCGGCCCAGTCGGAGACGGTGAGCACTCGTATGAGCAGCGTGCGCAGCTTGTACGGCGACAGGCTCTCCAGCTGTGAGTCAGCGCGGATCTCCGACGGGAACAGCTGCAAGTACACGCGGATGGCCTCCAACACCCAGCCCACGCGGATCTTTAGGATGCCGCGGAACATATCCGGATTGGTTCCGATTAAGCGGCCGCAGTAGAGGACTACTTCCTGTAAAGTTAAACAAATAAGATAATGTTATTATAATCTATACTAATTAATATCATGAGGTAAAGTTGATACTCATGATCATTAACATCAAAATAAATGAAGCTTTAAAAAGTTTACACTTTACATCGACGATAACGATCTCCGTGGTCCAGTGGGTGAGCGCTGGTCTCACAATCCGGAGGTCCCGGGTTCGATTCTCGGTAGGGAAATATCACAAAAAATACTTTGTGGTCCCTACTTTGGTTAGGACATTACTGGCTGATCATCAGATTGTCCCGGGTTCGATTCTCGGTAGGGAAATATCACAAAAAATACTTTGTGGTCCCTACTTTGGTTAGGACATTACTGGCTGATCACCAGATTGTCCGAAAGTAAGATGATCCGTGCTTCGGAAGGCACGTTAAGCCGTTGGTCCCTGTTACTACTTACTGATTAAGTAAGTAGTCGTTCATGAGCCATGTCAGAGGCCTTTGGCGGCTCAATAGTAACCCTGAGACCAGTAACCTGACACATGATAGAAGAAGAGAGATCGACGATTATTAAATTCATAATGACCACAGCTACAAGGTAAGAAAGAATGTTGGCCACATTGTGATTTCTATAGCGTAGTAACACAATAGTGTAGTGTAATCTGTCTTATATCCAAGAGGCCTCGAAACTTGTAAATAAGAAATATGCTTACCTGCTGCAATACAGCTCCGATGACATCATACGGCTGTATGGTGGAATACATCACAGACTGGATTTCTCCCGGCGTCATCGGCTTATCAAACACGGTTTCCTTTTGTCCGATCACGCCAACCGTTAACTAGAAAGAGACATAAAACTATCTTCAGTTACACTGGAAGAGCTGACTTCAGAATCTCCTTGACTACTTAACACAGACTTCCTTATTATTGCTGTGGTTGGGTGCTGATATCCGATGGTTATGTGATGTAGTACAACTTAACAATTTCCGTAAACTCACCATAATGACATAGTTGACATCGTCAGCATCGACATCTGTGAGCTTGTTAACAAAAAGGCATTTTTACGAGGGTTCGAAGTTTGTTCCGAATCTTAGTCATAATCGGATATTTCTAAAGTTCAGCCAAAAATATACCGCCGTCCGAAATCGTACTTTCAGAGTAAAGTACTACGCACAGTGCTGCAGTGCTCGCCCGCGCTGTGGTACAGAGACTTCAGGGATCTAGCCTATGTACGGTCACGAGTATTACTATGTATACACTTTGAAACCATGTCACATTAACTTTTTGACAAATTAAACCGTCTCATTAAATGTCAAATATGATAGTGCGACAGTGTTCTAAAGTGGGTACATGATATTGCTCATTTCTTTACTCATTACATGAGCCATGTCAGAGACATTTGGAGACTCAATGATTACTCTGATATCAGATGACAACACCAGAGAAGAAGAGACGATATATAAATGTGACATCATCATCATCACCAGCCCAATAACGTCCCCACTGCTGGGGCACAGGCCTTCCCTATGGATGGATAGGGAGATCGGGCCTTAAACCCCAACGCGGGCAAATGTGACGTAATGTATCCCAATTCCCACCTGCTTGCCGTTAACGAGCACGGTGGTGATGAACGGGCTGATGGAGTCCACCGTGTGGTTGAGCAGGGACGAGCAGTAGCGCACTGCGCGCCAGTGCCGCAGCACGCCGGCGCTGTGGTACAGCGATTTCAGGGACTCTAGCGCGCTTGTGCCGTTTACCTGCAAAGTCATACTAATACTATAAATACGAAAATGACTGTTTCTAATTTAAAGAGTTAAAGTTCGAACTTAGACCCAGCCATGGATAGGAGGTATTTTCCAAGGACGAACTTAGAGCACTTTTATACTTGTTGAAACAGAACCGGTAAAGCGAGCCAAACCAGACCACGGTGCGGGATTTTGTTAGCGGTTTGATACAAAGATTCTTCCGAGATATTTTTTCTACAGAATTTAAGTAATCAATTTTTACGTCCCTAAACCTACCTCATACATAGGTCCCTCTCGTTCCATCAGTATACCCCACAGTTGGCTTTGAGCGAAGATATTATCCGTGCTTCTGAGCGCGGAGACTATATCAGGCGTGGATCTGTGCTTGTACGACTCGAAGTTGAGTGTTTCTTCACGATACGTTAAGGTTCTTGGCACGTCGGTCAGCGACTGGTAGCCGATGTATTCGTGTTCCAATTGCTTGAACTGTGTGAACATTTCTGATGGAAACTCTCCTTGGCTCATGAAGTCAAGATGCTCTGCGGAATTACATGTAATTTGTAGTTTTGTTTCAGTGTTATTAATTGTAATGGCGAAATGTAATTGTATAAAAGAGATCGGATGAAATTGGAATTAACGATCAACCTACAGTGGCTGTTGAGGATCGTGAACAGATGCCACATTTGCTTGAAGCGATCTTACGAACGCCACCCAGCGAGAAAACTCTTCACGATCTCGACTCACCCATACAAGAGCTGGAGATCAAGTTCTGCAGGCGTCCAAGGCGCACCTTGACACCATCGCAGTGGCCCTTCTTGAGCATCGCGAACAAATCCAGCATCTGCTTGAAGTGCGGGTCTCGCATGTGCTCCTCGCGCACCAGCAGGCACACTGTGGGCCGCCCTGACAGACGCCAGTACCTAACAAAGTTCACTTGAAAATATTAAGAAAATATACAGACCTTTGTACTAAATACTACCTAAATACTCCTACGGCGACTAAACATTGGAAATAATGAGAATACTTCCAAAAGGAGGATCCTAAGCATTGAAGTAATAAAAGCTAATTGGATTTTAGTGTACGAAATTATTAAAAGATCAAAGCCAACACCCAGCGCCATTTCATTGCGGTAGAAGATGAAATGGATAGACTTTTATTAGGGACTTTTACAGTTTAATAAAAATTAAACCACACCTAGTATCTTTTGCGGCAAGCACATACTAAACGAATAATTTACTAACATAGAAGTGCTGCTAAAATGGTATATAGAAGATTAAGGACTTACTTTCCCACGAATTGTAGCTCCGTTTTTATGTCATCTATAAGAAGCGCCATATCCCGGTACAGATAGAATTCCGACACTTCAAATATAAGCGGATAGCATAAAACTGTCATGCCACATACTCTGTAGATCTGAAAATGATCGAGTTATTATTGCTTTTCAGTATATCACATTTCTGTCAATTTGTCTATATTCTACATCACAATAGATATTCTGTGTTTCGTACCTTGCTCGTGCCGAGTGACCCAACTGGTCTAATAGGCCGACCAGTGAGCTTCAGTTTCTGACACACTCCCAATTCTCTATACACGTGCACCAGTTGAGTTGAACTGCATACCTATAAAGTAAGTTTCCCTGAAATCAACTTACTTTTTTTTGTAATATACCTATTTATTATATTGATTCAAGACACATTATTCGTTTGATTAGGTGATTGGAATTATAATAGAATGGAAGCTTAAAAAAGTTTATGAGAAGGAAATAACGAGAGGGTCTGTTCATATTAGGCAGAAAAGGGCAACATAGCATTAATTATTATTTATTTATTTAGACATTATTGTTACAAGACGTCATTAAAAACCCCGAAAGGGATGTTCGGATTTTGAATTTGGATCTTTCTCTATCGTAAACATATTACTATACTATAAAGAATTTTCATTCCTTTCTCAATCTTTATTCTTACCTGAACGGGTTCGACTTCGTGAGGCGTTTGTGTTTGTATGCCATACGTGCCCATCATGGCTTGCAAACGCATGGACTCCGCGATCAGCACCACTTGGACCACCAGATCCGTGGCTATGCCCTGTGCAGTGCAGGCTAGAGTTATTACGTGTCCTTTTACTTCAAGGGCCGGCTTCACGATATGCTAATAAACTGTCTGAGAGCTTGTTGTCTATCGGATAAAGGTAGGTCTCTACCCAAGCGGAGAGGAGAGATGCGCAGGGATAGATCGCGGGAAGAGAATGACAGAGCGTCTTCTTTCTCGCACGCTGTGATTGGTCGATTTTAGCATGTATCCACTAGTCTCCTTTGTTCTCTTCTGATTACAGTGAGAACGTTCTAGGTAGCTACTAGACAGTTATCAGCCAGTGGTGAAACAGACCCTAACTGTTGAAGAATCGTGCTCTCATATCTTCGTTAAGTCTGCTTAGCGTGCAATATCGTGCAGTTTTTGCATTTCATTTCTTATATAGATTATAGATAAAACCTATAGATTATACAAGACACATTTTCAGTTTTGTCAAACCACCATCACCAGAAAATGCAGTAATCATAATTTATTATTTGTGGATTTTATTTGTCCTGACGACAATGATAATGAAACATAGTAAAACTGCATCATTATAATAATATTACAATGACCAAGATTTTTTTATGCAATCTAAATCTATATTAAAGACAGACAGAGACATGTCTAACATAGGAACGCAATGAATGCCTTTATTGACTATTTGCAAAGATAGCGCTCGAAGAATTTTAATTGCCTATTAAAAGCGCGCGTCACAATAATAACCACACGACGTTATGTAGCCTCTATGGTGCAGAAGTTTGTAACTAAGCACTAAATAATCACTTCAAATAATTGGAAAAATAATATTAAAAGGGAGTCTTAGGAATTCTTAATGCAGATTGTTCGCTTAGAAGTAAATTGGTCATGCAAAAAGGCAATGTCGTCATATGCAGAATAGGTGAAATAATAAGTGGGCAATTTTCTATCACATGCTATATAGATACTGGTCTCAACAATGCCTAATACTTACGAATGCCGGCTTGGCCTGTGATTGGAGCATGAAAGTAAAATAATTTTGAATTGAAATGGTTCACGTAAGTACCCAATACAGTTTAATCCAATTTTCTGTGAATATACGTATTGCTTAAATGAATGGATGTATACGTGGTATGTACAGAAAATACATTAACATTATACACATATTATGCAAACGAATTACAACTCGTGAGATTGCCTACAATACAAAGCTCTTTATTGCAAAACGAAAATTAAAATAAACAACGTTACAACGTTACGTTATAATCAGTTAATTGCTAAGGTTGCCTGATTGCTAAGGTCGCAGGTAAAATTTTATTACACGTGTAAACAAGTCATCCAGTTTGATAAAATTTGAAACAGCTTTATAAAGTACCATAAATATAAATACAAATTGAAATATGACATACCTGGAAGGCGGAGTACCTCCCAGCGCGACGCGGCCGGTTGTAAGACGGCAAGTATCGCCTGATCGGGTCCAGTTCGTTGACATGTAACAGCCCCCCGGTCAACAGCTGAGCTAGGACGAACAGTGACTGCGCCCAGAGGAACAGCCCGCCGGTATCTGAATGTATTAGTTTACGTATTACTACGGAAAATTTTATGCTTACAGTAAGAGGTTGCATTTTTAGAGGCTTACACACGTATTCTAAGATGTTAACTCGAAACGTCCTCCGTGGTCCTGTAGTTGAGCGTTAGGTTCACGATCCGGAGGTCCCGGGTTCGAATACCGGTGGGGACATACCACAAAAATTACTTTGTGATCCCTAATTTGGTTAGGACATTACAGGCTGGGCTGATCACCTGATTGTCCGAAAGTAAAATGATCCGTGCTTCGGAAGGCACGTTAAGCCGTTGATCCCGGTTACTACTTACTGATGTAAGTACGTAGTCGCTACATGAGCCATGTCAGGAGCCTTTGGCGGCTCAAACCCTAATACCAGGGTTGATGAGGTTGGTAATTGAAGTTGGTCTATAGTATAGGCAAAACCAGAGCGAGCTGGTTGAAGGCCAGTGTTCATACTTTTACGCCCGAATCAAAATGGAAATCGCATCATAGCGCGATCAGTTGAGGTGGGCAAGCAGCCTACGTGACGAGGCAGGCGTCGTGCGCAGCGGCCGCCAGGTCGGGCGCTTCTTCTGATTCTTCTACTGATGTACGTAAGTAGCCGTTACATGAGTCATGTCAGAGGCCTTTGGCGGCTCAATAGTAACCCTGACATCAGGAATTACCAACCAGTAATCCACCTCACAACCCACACGAGAGAAGAAGACTCGAAACTTCTTCGACTCCGTCTTCAGTTGAGGCGACCTTAAGTACGACCTCGAACTCAGCTCAATAGTGTTCTTACACGTCGCCACAACCTTAACTCGTGTTTACTCCAGTGAGCATGGCGTCATTATTTCCGTATCATTTTATTAGCTTCAAGTCGAGAACGTAAATGTCAACTTAAAATACTAAAACCTGACTGACTGGAGAAGTTTCGAGTTAACATCTTAAAATTTGGGTGTTTTGAGTGTAGTAAATGCATATGAGTAGCGCTGGGAGGTGTAGAGAATAAAGGTAACTTTCACCATTTGCCAACAAACTGTCTGATAGTCTGATTTTTTTTTTTGACGTATCTTATAGTAGATTTGCCGCATTAACTACTTGGCCGGACAAATGAGGAGCGCTGAAGGCTCTCACCCAGTACAACGTTTAAGACAACAGGCCTGACGATGCCCAGTTGGGCGCGAACCTCGGCTTAGGGCGTCGTCTGAGAGGAAAAATATTTGAAAGAATTAATCGACCCTAGTGGGTCGATAGTGATAAGCACTGATTGAGGGAAATCGCCGACCACGAACTCTGATAGTCTGAGCAGACTTAGCAATTTATGACAGACATTTGCTTGGTTTTGTACGAGAATAATCCTCCTATCCCCCTCTAGGTGGGGTCGGCACAACATTATGTATTTCTCTTCTATTCATTTCTTTCAGTCTTCATCTCAGTACACAGGCCTTTCACACACATATACTCCTTTACACAATCCATCCACACTTTCTTGATTCGTCCCCTACCCCTATATCCGTTCACATTCAAACTCATAACTTTCCTCGTTATACATTATATGCCTTCCATCCCTCCTCATTACATGCCATATTAACCATGGTTTTGTACGAAAAATCGTTCTTAAATGTTCTGTGGTTTTATACGCTAACTTTTTGTCTAGATACATTATTACAACATGTGCAATTATTTATGTCGTTTGTTACCTATTGTATCAAGAGTTATCTTATCAACGAAGGAAATAAAACTGCAAATTCTTAAGGGGATAAATCTTCAAAAGGTAACGAAATGGAAGCTTAATAAATGGCTAGAAAAAGCATTTTAATCTTGAAATATTAGTGAGCATTGTAGTACTAAAGTGTAACGTGAATATTTACTTTAGTCACTCAGCACAGCACTAATATTAAAGAGGCTTAGGCAGAAACGTGTTATCAAACTGAAAGCTACTAACTACGGTTAACACAGTGGAAAATATAGTAAATTAGTAATACAAAAAATCCATTCCGAGACCAAATCTGTTTTACCTTTACTCTCAGTATCAGCTGGTTGGTCTGTAAATTATATTTTTTGACACATTTAATTTTTTTTAATTAAGCTTATATAAAATACATGTACTTCTCACCGAAAACATCGCAATCTAACTTTTTTTTAACATAACACGAGTTTAATTACATTTTTAATTTGAATTTGGAACAATTATATTAAAGATGCCATATTTACTGTAAAATGCCATTAATTTTAACATAAACTTGCGAAGTGTTTAGATTTTTATGATGAGAAGTGTAATTAAAAGAAAAGGAGCAAGTCTGCAAGTATGATACTCACTTGCTGGTATTCTTCTGACTGAATATGGTTCATTACGTTCATTTTCTAAGCCTTCACGTGGCACGTAGTAATACCATGGTATAACTGGATCTGAAACAAATATATACAGTCACCATTTAAATATTAAAAAAAAAACTGTATAGTTAAGTAGTGTACTAATGTGCGGCTGACTGCAACCTATTTGACCAACTACATTAATATGGAAAGAAAATAAACGGTACCTCCAAATTCGTCCATGTATATTCGGGCTTTTAGCAGTCTCTGATATTCTTCAACTTGATCTGGTAAAGTTCGGAATACGCCATCTATGATCATCATGACGTAGAAGAGAGGCCATTCAGATTCTATCCCATCAAACTCTTTCAATTCCCCCTCATTATAATACCTCCTGTTAGGATCTTCTAGCACGCACTTATAGCCATCACGGCTGAATCTTTTGAAACCATATCTGCCTTGTAATCGGCGTAACATGTTGGATTTCGTCAATTGTACCAGGTGCTCCTCGTGTGTAGCGAACGCAGGAAAAGATATCGTTGGTAGTAGAGCCGCGTCTACACCCTGCAAAAGTTGACAACTTAATAGAGACTCTCATGACATACAGTTTTTGTACTACTATAACTTCTAAACAAACATTAGAACATTTCATAGTACAGTTTTACGCCTATAAAAGGTAACGCAAAATTGTACAAAGAGAATACCACAAATTAAATAGAAGATAGATATACAAATAATGATCCATACTGCTCATAAGATAAATAAGCAGACTATTTACCTTTGAACTAGATTCTCTCGGAAGCATCGTTTCGAATATGCTTCTGTTGCGGTTATGAGCGTCAATGTCTACGTAAACAACGCTCCATGACGCTCCTTTGTCCCCGAACAAGTTACAGCCGTTTATGGCTTCTAGAGCAGCCTTGGCCATTCCTAAACATAAGATAGTTCCTGTTTTATCCACAAATATAAAGCTTACTTACAGGATTGCTTACAACAATACAAAGGCTCGCTTATACAGCTACAAGGAGAAGCACCAATAATTCTGTAAATTTGTCCCGCTGGACAAAAGCCTCCCCTTCGTTTTCCAACCATCTCTGTCTTGCTTGGGCATCATTCTTCCAGGTGTTCCAGAAAATAATAATTGTTTGTTGTAACTGTCTTCTTGGGCCAAAGAAAGTCTTCTTGTAATCAGTCTTACCTATAGATGACGCATGAATTTCAGGCTTGCCATCATTATATTTGGAGCCCCTCTCCCACATGCCATAGTCTGGTGTCCTGTATGCTCGCTCCACATAATATACTAAGTTTTGAATAAACGCCACTTCATCCTGAATATTAGAGAAAATTATTAAATTTATGTACCAATACTGTTACTATTGTTTTATTTACATGAATATTTCTTACATATAAGTACCACTTTTCTACAAAATGTTGTCAAATAAATAATAGTTATTTACAAATGTAATAAGACATAACATTATATTAATTTTGATACTCAGATAATTAAAATGAACATTCAAATCAGGTAATTTCAATCAGAGAAATACCTTTACCTGTGTGTAAATAATCTGTAAGCCAGAAGTGATCATCTGCACAAGGAACAGGAGATAAAGAGATACGACGTCAATCTGTAGGTGATGGTACTGTTCATCTGTGAGGACAGGCTCGCCTGTAGTGAGGTGGAACTTGACATGCAAGGCGTGTGCGGCGCTCTGTCGGGTCTTGAACGCCTCGACGCGCGCCGACTGCTTCACCCAGCACTCTAGAATGCCGCGCATGCATTTCACCGTGCTCTGACCCAACTCGTGCGATTTTCCACGGTCATCGTCAATTCGTCTGTAATCATCAATCATGTTATACCAATTAGTATCAATCATTCTTATAAAAGTAGCTAGTTGTATAAAGTAGCTACCAATTGCCTTAGGCTTGTTTAGACAATGATAATTTGATTAACAGTGCTCAATAAATATTTATCAAGTATAATATAATAAATTGAACAGAGTTACTCTCTACATTCCCAGTATTGAAAAAACATTAATAAATTAAATAAATACCTATAAGCCTGGTAAAGGCCCCATACTGCAGCAGCACAGTATATGCTGTCCCTCACACTGCCAATATGGAGGTCAGATGATAGCACCGGGAACAGTCCTGTGATTGGACTTTGGAACCGCAATAATTGCCTCTTTACTGTAAATAATGTTTATTTATTTATGATTTATTTATGTTGTAAAGTTCTGTTAATAATGCGATATAAACTAAAATATTGATTCAGTTTTGTAGGTACACTTTATAATACAAAGTATGTAGGTATATTAGAAGTTTCATAATAATATTTTATTCTACATAACTATATAATTCATATAAAACTATACATTTACAGATTTTTAGGTAGGACTAAGTATAACATGCAAATTATAAAATCTTGAGTTATACTTATCAAATAGAAGATACCTACCTATGGCATAATAAATATCCAACTGGCGCACAGTGTCTTCGTAGTTGGATATCTTGAGAAACTGCTGGGCGTTGATATCGTCAATGCTCCCCTGGCGGATCATGATGTCGGCAAAAGCCTGGAGACCGATACTTAACTATTATTACCCAAAATCTGGTCACCACCTCATCTCAATCACAAACACAAAACTAGTTCGTAAATGTATAAAACAAGTATAAAATTAGGGAAGGTTATAAAATCCTTCACCACTGGGAAGAGCTATCGAATCAATTCCAAATAAAGTTCATTCTTAATTTACGAAACACTTCTTAAATTTCTTATAAATAAAAAGTTATTTTACGATTGTCCGACACGGACACCAAAGGTCAAATTAATAACTTTATTCCTACAAATACATACAATACAATACATACAATCAAACGTCGTAAGGCTTATACGGACTCGTACATACGCGTTTTGGATGCAAAACAAAGCGCATAATTTGATTATTAGTAGTAAGAGTAAGTGAGATAGCTAGTCGAAACACTCGTGTGATAGCAATTGACAACATTTCATTTTTACTAAGGTGCCTTAAATCGAAAACCATTTCGAGATATTTCTATGATTTACACAAAACACATTTTTTCAGATTTTTTAATTCAGTAATAATAGAAATATATTGAAAAATCCACGAGGTCAGAAGAGGAAGGCATAATAAGTTCAGACCTTTACATAAAAATTATAAAAAAAGTAAATGTCATACATAACATGACACTTTGTTTGCGACTTGTTTTAAATACGCATGCAAAGGTACATTACATTATACTGCCTTCATTCTATCAATGGCAGAATCCAATTTTCAAAAAATATTTTTTGTAACTTCTAGTGGAAAAATCTTGAAAAGAAAAAATACGTGTCTTCTATTTAAACAAGTACTTTCGAAATAGCACAAAAAAACCACGGCTTAAAAATTTGAAATGTTGTCAATTCTTTTACAAAAAAATCTCATTTGATTTGGGAAGTAAAAAAAATGGCAAGTGAAATTAAAGAAAGAGATAAAGACTTTACAAATACAAGGTCTTTGTTACAAATTGATCGATCATCCTCTTTCGATAAAACATTTCGCGAGGAATTGCTAATGAGAGAAATATCATAAAAAAAAAGAAATGTCAACAAACAGCTGATTTACTGATACCTACTGATACTGTTATTGTGTAAATTATTTTTATTTTCTCTTTTAATTTATTCCAAATACTAATACTTACTGTTTATTCAAGGTTTTATTGATATCAAGAAATAATATAGGAACTTCTGAACAGGTAATTAAATTTGTTATGGATTTTTTCTCTAAACTTACAAATACTTTTAAGTTTACTAAAAATTCTTAGCCATGTTTTCATACTTCAGAGACTACAATGAGCAATGAAACTCATCAAGAAAATGACAATACAGGCAGCTGCAGAGACACACAGGTTTTGATGTATATTCAACCATTACACTAACAAATCACAACAGTTACTATCGTCAAGCACTATTGGTTTTGCAATACATTTTTTTTCTAACATTCATTATGTTACAGTACTAATGGTATATTGTTTATTGTGTTTTGGTTTCATGACTGTGGTTTATTAATTACATTTTCATTTTATACTTACTATTCCTAACAAAAGGGTCTAGGGAAAAAAAAAGAAACAGTTGAGGGTATTGCATTAAGGCTTGTACAAATAATGGTAATGGAAATGTTCTATTATCTATAAGAGTTCCTATAAAAATAGTCCTAGAATGGGTTTTAGTAATAAGTAAGTCAAATATACTTATTTTAAAATATTGTTGCAGGTAGACCTTTACAACTTGATTGGGGG
The DNA here is from genome assembly GCF_024362695.1 of Pectinophora gossypiella. Classification (NCBI taxonomy): domain Eukaryota; kingdom Metazoa; phylum Arthropoda; class Insecta; order Lepidoptera; family Gelechiidae; genus Pectinophora; species Pectinophora gossypiella. Next base: position 6,442,165 of record NC_065404.1, read on the forward strand.
AGGGTGGCCGCCCGCTCCACGAGAGCCCGAGCGCCCCGAGTATGGCTCAGTGCCCAGCCACAGACGAAGCATGCAGCGCTCGCCACACTCGGAGCGGGTCAAGTCTATGAACCTCATAGCTCACTTGGCTCCAGATAAACGGAAAAATAGGCCCACCACATCCACATATCCAATCAGTGAAGAATCACAGAAGAAAAACAAGATGGTGCATGAACCTAAGAAAGTTGAAACTGGCATATTAGTAGGTAAAGTCTTTGTTTGGCTATGATATGTATTTTCTATAAATTGACATTTACACTCATTCACCTTTGTCCTATGAAGGTTAAATTGACATGTAATACTTGATAGTGCAATTGCACTACAATTTATTCTAAAATTTATCAAATTAAATTGATTAGATTGATCATGTTAAATGAATTATTTCTAAATATAGATCTAATATGCTCCACCATAACATTGTTATGTAAACAAAACCAAAAAGTTCACAACAAATGTTAATTTATTTTTTCTCATATAGTACAGAAAGAAAAGCAAAGTTAAACACATTACCAAAGGGTTCCTGGCTGCAGTATCCATCTTATGTATTGTTGCACTTTAGTCTCATTTAGTATGCTTACTGTTCATTATGATAACAAGTGCTCTCACAACACACACGGCGCGCGATCGTGGACTGTCCAATTTTAGCTTTCCTAGTTTCTAATTATAGTTATAGTACGCCGCGGTCGGTGGCACGCCGCGGCATTACGGCGAAGCATGGCTTACGCGTACTTGCGGGAGCTCTCCGTTGATGAAATACCATTATGTGTACTCGAATATGAAGACTGTAGGTTTCTTTACATTAGTTTGATTATATAACTATATAGTTCGATTAAATTATACGTATTTATGGTACAGATGTATGCGGCGCGGAGAATCCTGAAGAGGTGTACGACTCGCCGGCGCTGGGCTCGCCGCGCGCGGCGCCAGTGCCTGCTAGCCGGTCCCCGCCGCCGCCGCAGGAGGACATCGGAGTCGGCTCCATGGTAGAAGTTGCTACAGATGTTGACCAACACTACTATGGCGTCGTCAGGTGGATAGGACTCATGGACGGTAAATAAAGAATTTAAAACACAAATTTTAAAGCTCAGACGGGACTCGAACTCGCAGCTCTTGTCTGGCCGGAGCTTGTGAGTTTAGCACGGGCGAGTGCTATGAAAAGATCCTTCTTCTTCTTCCTAAAAAATCCTTCGAAGATCCTTCATTTTAAAACAGTTATAATAAACGACAGGTAAACCATACCTAACGCCATTTCAAACTATGTTGACTACAGCGGATATACAGTTCCGGCGCAACTAATTAGCATTCGTTTGTAGATTTAGATTACCTCTTGTTTATTTTACCTCTTGTTTATTTTGCATTTTAATGAGGTACTCTGATTATGTCCAACTGCTAGCGAATGGAAGAAATCGAAGCAAAGGCAAATAATCTCATCTTGAAAATGACGCTTAAGTTAGAACTGAACTGACACCATAAAATTTTTTGGTACAACTACAGTACAACTATTAACAAGCAGAATAACCTTTCTAGGCGTATGGTCACGAGTACTCGTACTAAGATATATACATTACACGTTACAATACAATACAAGATATAAGTATACACTTTGAAACCATGTCACATTAACTTTTTTGACAAATTAAATCCGTAAGTCTCATTAAATGTCAAATATGATAGTGCGCCAGGGTTCTAAAGTGGGTACATGATATTGCTCAAACAAACTGCAGCGGAAATCTTCCACTTATGACCCTTGTTCTGTCAGAAAAATATTAATAATAATAACAAAATGGTTTTGACAATATTCAAATCGTGCATGATAATTTGCTCAGCAGGTTTCATTGTTTTGCAGTGATTCCTACTGAACTACGTTCACTAGATACACAAATCGGCGATCGACCACAGCCCGGACAATCCATACATACAAAAATCGCATTCTTACCGTGTGCGGCCTAACGTGCAAGTGCGAACGAGAGCGCGCTTCACCTTATTCATTAGACTTAGCAACTTTCGACCATTTAAGACTAAAGTAAGACCTAGAGGGGGTGAGGAAAATCTAGCTACGAATTGGTGCGGGGCGGAAAGATACCGTTCGATACTTAGTATATAATTCTTTATTCTATGAAGTTACTATGATAACTCAAAGCAATTCATTAATGCTGACGCTTCGTATGATCAGCTCGCTTCGTTTCCGCTCAAAACGACGCACTTTGAGTTCTGTGCATTAAAATGTATTTGATTTGATTTAAGCTGGTACTTCCTATATGTGCAGACACAGCAACAGCAGGCGTAGAACTGGAACAGAGTGTATGCGGGCTAGGAGACGGCACTCGCGGGGGACAGCGACTGTTCTCGTGTGCGAATGGTCGCGCGTTGTTCGTGCCGCTGCCGCTGTGTCGCAGAGACGCGCGGTTCCGCGACACCCCGCCGCCGGACCGCGCCGATCTGCATGAAACAGATGATTTTGAACAGGTATTTGTTTCTAATGGTGATCTCAATTCAAAATTTAAAATTTTGCCCAGTTATGCAGGGCGTAGATATACATAATAATAATTAACTATACGTCGCGCTAGTATGTAATCTTCTTGACGTGACGTGGGTGGTCAATTTGCATAGGTTATCTTCGACTCGTAATAAATTGTTAGTTAGACTTGATAGCCCATTTTTTGGAAGAACGCTTGACTCACACTGTTAGGTCACAGGTTCGATTCCCAGCATGGACCTAAACTAATGATTTTCGAATTTGTTTTCGAATTCATCTCTTGAATCATATACATAGTGTTATCACGTGTTCAACGGTGAAGGAAAACATCGTGAGGAAACCCACATTCCCGAGAAATGTGTTTCGGAGGTATGTGACTTAACCTGTATGGGGCTGGTTTTCCTTTCGCGGGTTGGAAGGTCAGACAGGCGCAGTCGCTTCTGTAAAAACGCACCTGTCAAATCTTCAGGTTAGATAAGGGGTCCCTGTGTAAGCGGGCATAACGCTGTGGAGATGAGTTATTGTTGTAATAGTCCAATCTAATATAATTATGTGTGTAGCCGGATTGTCCGGTAGTACCGGGCGTGGTGGCGCCACTCAGCTCGCTGGGGGAGCTGGCTGGCAAGAACCGCGGCATCCAGGGACACCACAACTCGTGCTACCTCGATGCCACGCTCTTCGCCATGTTCACCTTTACTAGTGTGTTCGACGCGCTGTTGTATCGACCGCCGGAGCCCGAGGTTAGTTCGATAGCAATTTTTTTAAGACCACGGCCTTCATCATTACGTATTATGTAATTGTCAGATGGCTTTTTTATGGTAGACGTAGGTAATTGGGCAAGGAGATGTTGAACGACGGTTTATTACTGAGCTTCAGGAAGTTTGCTGCACTGCCGTGGCTATCGTCAGACCATCCGACAGATGCTTGAGAGTCAACCTCTTTTGCACAAGTCCCAGAGCTACGTTTTGGAACCGCTTTTCGGTCAACATAGGTGATTACTTAGCTAAAACCTCATTCGACAGTCAAAATCGAGTCCCATCATGTTAATCCGCCCGCCTTGTATCCGCCTTGTATAGGTATATTCTCGGAAACTGGCATGGAAATGGGATGAATACAATACGTACTCTATTGACCCATCATTGTGTATTCTATAGAACCATCCTGTCGCTGGATGCCGATGCGTTAGTTGCCTGATTGTTAGTAACGATCAAAACTGTGATGACGATGTGATCTAGCAGCCAGTTTCGGCTACGGCAATTGCTTTAACTCCGACGTTCATGTACTCTGTACTTATGTAACCAATCTTGTTGGGAAATATCCTAGCACATTGCAGGAACATGAACGCGCCATTTAAATAAGCATAATTGTTTGTCTAGGTGTCGGGTTTTCAATTCAAAACTGTAGAATAACTATTATTTTACACTTATCTTTCTTCCTTTATACACCCATAATGATTGCAGGACTCTCCTCACTACTCGGAAGTGCAGCGCGTGTTACGCGAAGAGGTGGTGAACCCGCTACGCAAGCACGGCTACGTGAGCGCCGACCGGGTCATGAAGCTGCGGACCTTGCTCGAGCGACTGTCCGACGTACCCGGACTCACTTCTGAAGAAAAGGTATTAATATTTCGTGAGTCAACTCTTAGAAAAAGGTAAGTCTATTGCAGGATCCTTCCAAACTGCTTGGAGATAAAGCAAGTATTACATGAAATGGTTAACCCACTACGTAAGCACGATTTCGTGAACGCCAACTGAGTCATGAATCTTTCTCGAGACTATCTAGACTATCACTTCTGTGGTTGAGGTAAGCTCCATCTGGCTCTTATTATATTGGTTTACATAAAAAGATCTAAGTTCTGACAAGGGTTTTTATTATTTAACACTATTGATTTTTTCGTTTTGCTCTGATCATATATTAAGGCAGTGTTCCAGTCCTCTACTGTTGGGCACATAAAACTTGTTGGATGGAATGGCGGACCGTGACTCTGCGTTAGTTATTTTGTGTTACTGCAGTATTTGTTTCAAACTCTTATTGTTCGATTTTATTTTATTTTCTTCTATAATTCCGTTTAATAAATAAATACCATTCGCGCTACAGAAAGTAGTTCCGAACACTCTGTACTACATTGTTGCGACAGATTTCTTTGAAATTCCAAAACATTTTAATATTTCCAGGACCCAGAAGAATTTCTGAACGGTTTAGTAGCACAACTTCTACGCGCCGAGCCGTTCCTGAAGCTGTCCTCAGGCCAGGAATCGTATTGCTACCAGCTGTTTGTGGAGAAAGACGAACACGTGACGTTGCCCACCGTGCAACAACTACTGGAGCAGTCCTTCTCTACCTCCGGAGTTAAACTTAGCGAGGTAATTAATAGTTATTTGTTCTACAAGTGAGGAAAAACATGTTGTGTGCGAATGCCGAGTTATGGCCTACTGGGGGGTTAAAATGGCCAAGGCCACATTGAAGTAAGCAATTATGCTATTTGTCATTTGTTGACATTGCGCACTTACTATTATATGCGCAAATGTCAAATTGCAATACTGCTTTTTCAGAGATTTGTTTTAATGTTTTCTTTTTAAGCCTCTTAAGCGCAGTAAGTGGTTTAAAAGCACGTTACATAGAGGCTATTTTTGGATATTTCTCAAATTACTTATAATCCCTCCTCTATTGGGGCAAAAGAACCCCAAAAATAAGAAGAAGGGGGTATTACGTACGCGGTATGTTACTTTTCTTTGTCGGGAACGGTACAGACGCTCAGTCATAGCGCACAAAGTGAAGTTAGCTATATAGTGACATTAGTCACAGACAACAGCCAATCAGACGCTTGTGCATTGTACGCTGTGCTACAACCCAGCGTCCGTACTCATGACCATGCCCGTTTTCGACATCTCTATAACTACTGCATGTAGTAAAAGTTGACTAAGAAAAAATCCAAAATTACTATCTATATGGGCTATTGTCTGGGTGATAGTTCCCACCATACAGTTCATGATATCCAATTGAAAAGATGCAAGTAAACCCTTGATCAAAATGAGCGAGTCGTTATGAATTTAAAATGAAAAGTGTTTGTATCATATCAGGTACCAGCAGCCTTCATCATTCAAATGCCACGGTTCGGGAAACAGTACAAGTTGTACCAGCGGGTATTACCTTCTCCGCTACTGGACGTCACCGATCTCATAGAAGGACGTAAGTTAAGTTATAATGTCGTGAGACTTTAGGCAAATTTATGCGGTTTGGCGACTTCGGAGCGATCACTGCGTCAAGCAGCCGACAATGATTTTGTTTATACAAAGTAACGATCACACTTGTCAACATTTGTGAATTCTAAGCTCGTTGTCCGAGCGGTGGGACTCACCGATGTTGGAGAGGCCTTATTATTATTTTTCTTAAATGTTATTGTGGATTGTTGTTGAGGGTTTTTATTATCTGAAATAAGAAATTGAATTCGTATAGAATACAGTGTTTTATAAGTTTATCGTGGGACATTTTTGTGCACCGCAACTTTGTCTGGTTTTAACATGGTATGTATGTGTCGCAGTGCCGCGCCAGTGCACGGTGTGCGGCTCGCTGGCGCGCTGGGAGTGCGGCGCGTGCGCGGCGGGCGGCGCGCTCGAGGCCGGCGCGCTGTGCGGCGCCTGCCTGCGGCTGGCGCACGCCTCGCGCGCGCACCACAAGGTATGTGGCGGGGGGCGCTGTGCGGCGCCTGCCTGCGGCTGGCGCACGCCTCGCGCGCGCACCACAAGGTATGTGGCGGGGGGCGCTGTGCGGCGCCTGCCTGCGGCTGGCGCACGCCTCGCGCGCGCACCACAAGGTATGTGGCGGGGGGCGCTGTGCGGCGCCTGCCTGCGGCTGGCGCACGCCTCGCGCGCGCACCACAAGGTATGTGGCGGGGGGCGCTGTGCGGCGCCTGCCTGCGGCTGGCGCACGCCTCGCGCGCGCACCACAAGGTATGTGGCGGGGGGCGCTGTGCGGCGCCTGCCTGCGGCTGGCGCACGCCTCGCGCGCGCACCACAAGGTATGTGGCGGGGGGCGCTGTGCGGCGCCTTTATTTCACTTAATACGAACTATACAGACGATTAACTGAAAAATCTTTAAAGGCGATTTACTCAAAACAGCATTTTTTTGAGATAGCAGAGATTACGTGCTTTACATACAAAATCCCATTTCCAGGCAACGCCGTTGGTCGTGTGCGAAGAGTTCGCGAACATTCTAGAATCCTGCCCGGTGCCGCGCGTGTTCATGGAGCTGTTCGCAGTGCTCTGCATAGAGACGAGCCACTACGTCGCATTCGTGAAGGCTGGGGTCGGACACGACGCGCCGTGGTGCTATTTCGATTCCATGGCTGATAGGAAAGGTAATAACTAACACTAACTAGGTAGGTGGTAACTAATACTTACATTATTTTATGATCAGGATCCTATATATCATGTGGAGTTAGTGACAGTTAATAATGGTCGGTCGTAATGTCACAACACAACAGAACGCCCAGTCTCACACAGCGATTTTGACATGTTTCTATTTATGAGTCTTGTAAGACAGGTGGTCCGAAACTTCATACATCGACATTTATTATCCCGAGAAACTGAAATCTCATCGTCTTATAGTGGAAATCAAACTTTGATGTTTTAGACCATATTTTTTTTACCTGGATTAAAACTAGCGTGTCTATTACTAGGTTTTGTTAACAAAAATCACATTCGAATGTGTTTTTTTAAAGGCGCTTAAGCGGTTTTGACTTTAACCTTTTGCGACCGAGATTTCCAGACACAATAGTCAAACAGTGGGGTTTTTAAGGCCACTTGGTCTTACGTTAAAAGATCAATTGTTCATCTACCCGTGTATTGCAGGCGAGCGCAACGGCTACAACATCCCCGAGATAGTGTGCATAGAGGAGCTGGGCGCATGGCTCAGCGAGGAGGGCCGCGCCCCGCCCGCCGCCGCGCCGGAGCGCCCGCCGCCGGCGCACGCGCGCCGCCTGCTGGCCGACGCCTACATGTGCTTCTACCGCAGCCCCGACGTCGCCATGTACCGCTGACCGCACCGACGGAACGACTACATGCTACACGTCACTACACCCTACATCTATAGAAAAATAAAACTCGTTTACAGCTCGCGTCGTACGGTCGGACGGCAAGAGAAGAAGCGGGTTGACATCCACGCCTTTTGTATTGTAACATGGTGCATGGAACAGCTGTCATAATTACAGCAGGACAGAAAATATAGTACATTGCGTGCCGCGAATGTCATGAGAGATAGGTCTAACCTGTACACTTTTAGTATGAAAGAGACGAGAGATATGTCATTCTAAACATGTTACGTTAAGTAGGTAGTATATTTTCTCTTTCACACTAGACTGTAATCTATCTTACTGTTCTGCTGTCATACGCACTATTCTATAACGCAAAAGGTATAATGTCAGTCTCTGACGGTGAAACAGCGATGAGAAGACAAAGGGACACTTTCTCCCGGCAAATGGCGTCTTGCAATTGGTACATATGATCAACATCAGAATGTAGAACAGGACGGATATCGCAGATAAATAACATAAATCCAAATAAAATTTGACAATGCCGCTTATGACACATTTAAAATGATTGCTTCGCCCATATCAACATAATGCGCACGAGACTAAGTGAAAAAGAGTGATAGATAACGTCATCTGCGATTAGCGTAACACAGGATAATGGCCTAATACAACTGCAAGGGACAAAGATACGATACATGACACCTTTTCAGCTTTTGCTTTGCTCGAGAGTGTAACGTACAGGCGTTTTATAAAATTGAGCTGTTCTAATATTGCAGTAAAAAAGACATACAACAGCACATGGCTTAATAATGTCTTGCCTTTCTTTCCTTTCAAGTGCAGTTGGATATCGTAACTTAGTGTATGTCTTAAAGCACTTATTTCAGTAGCAAGTAAAGAAGCGAAATGGTAAAGTTAATATTTGATTGAATGAGTATTATACTCTTAAGAAAGCTAATTAACAATATTAACAGATATCTTTAACGAAATGTGCGACATCTGTGATTGGATAATTATGTATTCAAGAGTATAAAATTGTATTTTAATTTATAGTGGTAAATTATATGTAAACAAAGATTGTATGTATTATGCAATATTATATTTCGTTCATACAAACTATGCTTATCTATTATTGTACTACTTGAGATTATTCCATTGCTTAACAACTATAAAAGATTCAAAAATTATACTGGAATGTTAGCTAATTAGTTGCTTTGGTTGACATTTTCTTCTTCGTTTCTATTTAGGTCGTTCTCACAAGTCTTCATGGTTTCCTTTCGATTTACAATGGCAAGGAAATTTTGGTTGAGGCACATTAGTCATATCATTGGGTATTTTCACATCGCTAACTATTCTCTTGCTCCATTCCTGTAAAATATGACAATTTCATTAGGATTAGAACTCTATTGCGAGTGCTGCCATTACGAGAACTTCCGACAGTGAACGAAAGCAAGTTGTAAGAGGCAGTACGAAAAACTGATTTTACTTACCGAAAACAAAACAGCATGATAGCACGCAATATGAACCGGCATTAAGTTTTCGTTTGCAAATTTCCTCGCGTTCTCAGCTATCTTCCGCGCCTCGTCATCGTGATCCCTCGCCCAAATCACGCGCTTCTTCAAATCCGACAGGTCTCTGGCCACTGGGACATAGTGCTCCCAAGCACGTAATTGGCTATAGAAATGTTCGTAATATGGCGAATCCTGCTTCAAAACCATTCCACCGCCAGCTAGCAAATAGGGTAATCTGTATGCAGCCACTGTTCCATCCACATTTATCACATATTTGTACTGTAAACAAAATATTACTGTTTAAGTAAAATATTGCATTACCATGTTTAATCCACTGATCAAAATCAAATCTATACTTACATCGAAAAACTTAAAGAAGGAAATATGAGGTTGCTTAGGCCCATACTGCGCTTCTTTGTCGCGAAAGAAAAAGAAATTAGTGAGGGATGCGTTGAAGAGCTCGGGATTGTCGCGGGCAATGTCAATGAGCTTGAGACGTTCGGCGCGAGAGTCGCGACCGCGCCAAAACGCACGCGGTTCACGATCTCCCCAACGCCGTTCTATGCTGCCTTGTACTGACAAGGTATCCAATGTCACTCTGGAAAAAAAAAAGAATACAAAAAATTTACTTTTGTATGCATTGTGTTCTAATGTAAATGAATTATTTGCATTCCAACTACAAACCTTCCCATATTTTCTATCATTGATTCTGTTAGGTCATAGGTTGGCATAACAATATCTAATGTATCATCACTGCCACACCATGAAAAAACAGGTAATGGTTCAGTGCCTCTTTTCACTAAAGGCCAATCTCCTAGGTTTATCACCAGCTCCATGTCAGGCAAAACAACTTTTCGAGCCAAAAACAGCAGAATATTGTCAGCAAACATGTTAAAGCCTACATGTTTTCCATAGCAGTCTCTGTAAACTTGGTTCTTCTTGACTACATAGTGGCAGAAACTAGTACTTTCGGGATTATGAAACCTATCTATTATTTTCTTGACCTGAAGTTTCATATTCACATTTTGATATTGTTTCAAATCTTCATTGATCTGTGCATAGGATCTTGGACAATTATACTTTTCCAACCAAGTTTGAATGTTTTCCTCTGCACATTCACACTCATCTGGAAGTACTGGATCTGCAACATTAAGTATAATTAAAAATGTTTATAGAATATCTAAATTACAATAATTATGTAGACAATCATGAATATGCTTATCCAGTAAACAACTATAAAAAGTAACTCCCAGGTTATTGTTTTCTTTTTGACTATTCAAGTATTAAACTTGCATAGCATTGAGTATGTAACCTACCTGTGAATTTGAAAGGAGAGCCTTTAATATGTTTTCTTCTGTAGTAAATATTGATGGATAGATCAAAACAGGTATCATAGATTTTGTAACGTATGATAAATGTGCCATCTTTTCGGTCCAACTTATTAGTCCATGCTCTACAGAAATTACTTTTAGCCGAGTTACCCTTTATTTCAATGGCTAAGTCGTTTACTAACTCCGAAGTGTACCTGCAAATGATTGAAATCCAAGTTAGGCAAGTATAATAGGTAAGTACCTAGTTGCAATAATAATTTTTGAACTCACTGTGTGCAAAGACTGAGACTGAAAGTGTACTTACGTAGTTTCATCTATAAACGTGAAGTTAACATAAAAATATCTCGCCGGCATAACAATAATTGAAGGTTGTAGACCCGGACCATGCACGGTTATATCATCTTGATTATTTTGGCAACTTTCTGTTATACACAAAATTAAATAAAAGAGTATATGAAGCGCAATACATTTAAGAGTCATTATTGCATTATAAGAAAACAATACATAACATATACATTAATTAAAAAATTAAAATTTATAAATTAAAATATAGTTTTGGTGGAAAAGTTTGTTTACATTTTGTTTTTTTTTACTTCACGAAAAGGCAAAGACCAACTATCGCAGTCGGACGACGCCTGGCCTCGTCGAGTTTGACCGACCGACAACACGACATGACACGGATGGGGACGGACAACCAGCTGCTGTACGGAACACGTCCTTTGCTTCATTTTCAAAACATGCTTGAAAAATAAACATTACTGTACAAATGCGAATAGAATTCGTAATATTGAAGAATATGTAAATAAAGTGATAAATAATTGTTGTATTTATCGTAAAGTTTATCAGTTTTTAAAAATTACGATAAATAATAAATACCATGGCTTCCTGCAGTTTGAAATTATTGTGCACCGCCCTGAGCAAATTGAGGTTAGATTTCTTCTTAATTCGATTATATTTTAGTACAATAAAACTGTTCTACAACTTCTAAATTTCTATTTGATTTTAGGGTGGATACAATGGTGATAAGGACCAACAGTTACTATCAACCACCAAGATATCGTCCTCCTTATTGGTATATGCCGAAAGATAGAGTGGTATGTAACTTTGAGATCATTCAAAAATACACAAATAACAAACGAATAAAACACTTCTTTCAATGAGCATCAGGCAAAGTCCCAACAAGCTAGCAGCATTATCTGGGCAAATGATCCTCAATATTTCCCTTACTGTAAATTTATTACCATTAAGTTTATTTTAAATTTTTACAGATGAGTGAAGACATGCTAACACAAGAAAATAAACAGTTTGTAGAAGAGGTTCTTCAAGATAGACTTAGTGCTCAAGCTACTTTAGAGTCTCCTTTGGCAAAGGCTGAACCACAAGCAGAGGCTATATGGACACCATATACGCGAAGAACTGGAGTGATAGCTCGAAAGATAGGCAACTATCCTCTGTGGTCTAAAGATGGCAAGAAAATGCACACAACTTTATTACAGGTACAACATACCATACTGAAATGAAGTAATTGTTATAAAGTTTGTGTGACCTTACTATTATATAATACTCTTCTACTCTTTTGATTCAAGGTAGTGGATAATCATGTAATCAAGTATATCCCTCCTCAAGAATTAAATCCAATGTTGGAAAGAAAGCCAGTTTATCGTGAACATGGGAGGAAGTTGGGCTGTTTATTAGTTGGTGCTGAAACTGTTGATCCTACTACTGTCACTAAGGATTACTGTGGATTATTCAATGCTGTGGGAATGTTACCGAAGAAACATCTCTTCCGGTTTTTTGTTTCACCATCTGCTGTCTTACCTACTGGAACACCACTGTTTGCAACTCACTTCAGAGTTGGAGACTATGTTGATGTGAGGGCTAAAACGTGAGTTGCAAGGCATAATTAGATTAGATGAAGAACTGATTAAACACTTCTATAAAATTTTCTATAGGATACATACTATTTAAATTTACTGTGAACATCATGGAGACAAGAATAAGTTCAATAATATCAAGCAATATAAAAAAAAAACAATATTAGTTATCTTTATTTTTTTTATATTATTTTCAGTATGGACAGAGGATTTCAAGGTGTAATGAAAAGATGGGGTTTCAAAGGAATGCCTGCTTCTCATGGTGTCACCAAAACCCACAGAAGACCTGGTAATATTGGAGCTGGTGGAGAAAAGGCGCGCGTATGGCCTGGTACCAAGATGCCGGGCCATATGGGTAATAGGTAAGTTCCTCAAAAGCAAAACAGCTAGAACTAATTCTCAACAATTTTGAAAAGAAAATAAAGGTCCTAAATTTAGATAGGGCTTTATCAATACTGTTAATACAAAAATATCCACTGTTAACACACAATAGTAAGTTGTCTACTTATTTATTTTATTTACTAGGAAAGGAATTAATCTTTCGAACGCGGATCTCGACCAGACACAATGTAAAATCTATTGTGTCTGGTATCTCGGCATATGAGAGGTTAAAATAGGTAAATAAAATAAATAGGTTGTCTACTTATTAGGTGCCCATTTTCGCCATGTCATGTCGCCTGGGGGCCTCAGGTCATGATCAAATATGTTCATGTAGTATACACACATAAACAGCCTATATATGGGGTATGGAGCATACTCCACCACGCTGCTCCAATGCGGGTTGTACATGTAGTATAATAGTGTGCTAATTAAACCTGTAACCAGAAGACAATCAAGATTCTGTTTGTGAAACCTAATTTGTTACATTCTGTTTATTCAGAAGTTGGGGGGGGGCATACATCGTATACCTATACCCCTCCTGTTTTTGCTTTGTTGCAGTCTGGTAAAAAATATGCAGTACAGCATTGTTAACAAATCAATATTTTTCAGTTGGAGAACTCTGCGCGGTGTGAAAATCCTCCGCATGAATACTAAACACAATGTGCTATGGATGCTTGGAGTGGGTATTCCTGGTGAAACTGGTGCGATTTGCTATTTATATGACACCATACTACCAACTAAGAAGTTACAGACTTCTCCACCATTTCCTACGCACCCACCTGCCGCCGACTTACCACTGGAATACTATGATGAATCAGTACATCCATTTGAAGAATCCACAATTGCTTTTGAAGAAACATAGTATGTTAGTAATATTTTATGTATAAAGAATATAGTTAGACAATTATTTTCTTGTTTTTAATTAACCATGAAATAAAAGACCCATTTTAGGAAATTATCTTTTAATGTATTCCATGATTTTTAAATTCATTGGATCACAACATATTGCATCAAGTCCACATCATTAAAAGTTCATCACATCAGACAATATAAAAATTATCTTCAGATATGAAGTGTCAATTATTAATTGAATTAAAATTATTTTCCTGGATGTGGACACAGCTTTATACCTAAATCTACACAGCAATCATAAATTGCAGTATAATTGTTTTAAAATTATTTTATCTAAGTTCATAGATCAATAAAACTAGATCTATTAATAAAATCAATGCCTGTTTGGCCATGTCCTGATTTATACTAAACTCATTAAAATTATTCGCCATTATTATGATAATATAAAAAATATTTACAAATATCTAATTTGACCGTGAAAATGACTTCTGCTTGAAACTAGCAACCTACTGTTGTGCTGGAGGTTGAAATCCGTAACCTGGATAAGGTTGTGGAGCCCCAGGAGGCGGAGCTCCAGGCGCCGGAGCACGAGCATAGGGATATGGAGAAGGAGGGTACTGAGCAGGGGGATAACCTTGTTGATAAGCATGAGGGGGATATGCCCCACCTGCTGGAGGATAGTTTTGTGGATTCTGTGGATATGATGGCTGTGGAGGTGGCGCGGTAGATACTGATGGAGCTGGGCTTCCAGGTTGTGATGAAGGATTGGAATATGGTGGTTGAGTAGCTGGGGGATAAGGAGATTGTTGCCCCGGAGGTGGATACTGTTGTCCAGGGCCAGGCGGACCACCCGGAGCAGGGGGTCCCGATGATGCTGCAGCAGGTGGAGCATTATTAGCATGAGAACTAGAATTATATGTTGGAGACTGTGCAGATGGAGAACCATAGCCAGAGCTAGGAGGATTTTGAGAGGTGTATCCACTGGGTGGGGGTTGAGGGGAGCGATTAGGCTGTGAAGTTGGTGTTGAGCTGTAGCCAGAAGGTGTAGTGTTAGGAAACGGTTGTGACTGATACGGCTGTGGCTGCTGCACTGTAGAGTTATATGTGCTAACACCAACATTAGGGTAATTAGATCCAGATTGTGGAGGTGGATATGCAGCATTACCTGTGTACCCAGGAGCAGCTCCTCTAACTGGGTATGGAGAGCCAGCAGCACCAGGGCTGCCTGGTGGGGGAGCATATGGTTGTTGAGCAGAGGATGGTGGATAACCTGGTCCAGGATGAGTTGAGGGAGGATAGTTACTTGGTGTGGTAGTGATAGGAGGCCCATAGGAAGAGTTAGGAGGATAGCCCTGAGGCTGTTGAGATGGATTAGGAGGTCCATAACCTTGACTGGGGGGTCCATAACCACCTTGTGGGGGATAACCTGGTGCTCCCTGATACTGTCCTTGATACTGATTTTGAGGGTATGGTCTTTGGCCATATGATTGTGTTGGTCTTGTTGGAGTAGTCGAAACCCCCGCTGGTGGACGGTAGGGCTGCTGTGACGGACCAGATACTTCTGCTCCACTCACTGGGGGTGGTACAGGCGCAGCCCCAAGTTGGTGTGGCGGCTGAAATAACAATAAAGAAATTGTAAACTGCCATGTTAACAATTCCTTAAGAAATAAAAATGGAAAGACTAAAAGAATTACCGGTAGGATTAGTTGTAGATTCTGATTAGCGTCAGCAACAGACGCCAAATAAACTAAGTTTCTGTGTAAGACCTGTTGATATTGATGACATTCCATTAGTTGTCCCTTCGCTTGATATTCTTGTATGGTTTGTATAAGGTGAGCGTTTTCATCCAACATTTTTTGGATTTGTGCCGGACTTAATGGAGGTCTATTTCCTCGCGGAGCAAAGGCGACCGACATGTTTTATTAGGTATATCCACAAGATTTAAAATTAAGATTAGTTTCACTTTAACCAACTCAGTTATCTACCAAAAAAATTGAAATTTATTACAATTCATTTTTATATATTCAGTTCAACCAAGCAAAGCAAACTCGAAATCCAAAGAGAAGAGAAACGAAAGCGTAGGCCAAAAGTGAATAAAAAAACAAGGGGAGAGAAAGAGAACACAATAAATAATAAAGAACCCAATTCACTGTACGTTGTCATAATGCCTGTTTATGCTACAGTTTTGCACTATCTGTTTGTCAAACTTGTCGGGCTTCATAATATCACCGGGCACTTCTCTAGTTTCATTTTGTGCCACATTACTGCGGGTGTCACTATATTTATTTTTCATCATCAAAAATAAGCGCGTAAATTTGCATGGTCGGTTGGGTGACGTGCCAGACGTCAGACTGTCAGACAACGAGCCAGTGTATTTTTTTTTACGTGATTGCCCGCGTCATGTGCAATGTGTTATCACTTTTATATTATTTCTAGGCTAGGTCAATAGAGTTGACGTAACAAAATAAGAAATGTATTTTCGATATCGATAATCGGTTAATTATTATTTCACGATAATCAATCGAGTAGATTGTTGGCAGGCGCGTGATATTAAATATATAATAATAAATGATTACATGGCTTCTTTATATATTCATTCAAAAATACCGTTTTCCCAATTTAATGAATAATATTCTCAAAGTTCATCGAGGTTATTCTCTGCCTTCCTATTTGCAGGGTCACCCAAAACAAGACTTTATTTTATAGGGTAACCTCTCACTCAGTTTAATCTGTCGCCTCCTCATTCAGGATATTAATATTTTATTTCGAATAAACATCGATATTTTTATATGATTTTTAGTATATTTAATTATTTTCTCTTAATGAAAATCTATAAGATATTGCAAGAACACAATTAATTCGAACCCTGTTGTAAGTTATCTGATATTCTACTGTTTTTCTATTATTTTCTTAGGAACTTTTCTCTAACTTTACGTCACCAGTGTATTTCTATCTTTTTTTCATAGTGATTATAAGCTATTTATCGAATCACCTAATCAGTAGTCCTTATTTCATACTAATAATTACATTGTTATACCTAGGTAGGTACGTGGATTATAGTTAGAACTTTGGACTTCGAAATATTTATTATTTTATTACTTACAAACATCGTAGTTTTATACTTAAAATAATTTTGTATATATAATTACACCTTGTTTTCCGGAAGAAACAGAGATACGACTTTATTAATTTAAATAGGTTCTTTTAGTTTTATAATGTAATTGACTTATCCATAACACTCGTATCAGATATACGTCGATATAATAATGTTATTATTTGATTGATGTAATGTAATCTATGTATAATAATTTATAATACACATAAATTAATAAAATCAATTCGGGTTAGTGTTTGCAATCATCAATACCCAGAGGCAGCGTAAAGTGGGATCAACGAGGCAATCCACCGCTGGTGCGAAGCACCAAGGCGCGACAACGACAACTCACTCGTACAACTGAAGAATGCACTCAAAATCTTCCTCTATAAAAACTTACCTATCAATATTAAAAAAAAAAAACAATCAGCGGAGGGCTTCGTGTTGGAGATTTTACGATTGAAGCGCTATTTGGAAATCGCCAACATTTCTGTCTAAGAGCTCTTCAGATTTATTGTAAAATGGGGTAATTTAATTTTGGTTTATAAATTAATCTTACCTAAGGTCAATTCAATTTTAGCAAGTGAAAGAGACCGAAGTCAATTTTGATAACGTATTAAACGAAAATTTTACTAAAATAAAATCTCGTAGGCATGTTTTGTATTCGGTGTTTTATTTTAAATAGGGTTGGTCATCATCCTAATAAAAAAAACTGTCCGGGTACCAATTTATCTTACGCTGCCGCCGCGACTGATTGTAGTAGGTTTCTAATAATAAGTTTTTTCTTACATTATAATTTACCTACACAAACACAACCAATTACACGACCAAATTATTTCTTCTACTAATCCTTTTATCCCCTGTGGAATTTGGGATGTAGAGCTCGAATAATGAATAAATATATAAATTGTTTTTACTGCTATTTATTACACTAGTATTTCTGTTTTACTTACACTTCGATTTTCTTCACTTTACAGGGTGTCTGTATTATTTTAATTGTTTATGTACCTACGTACACACATTTCTTATTTACAGATAAAAATTCAATATGGTGCTAAAAGGAATTAAAGTTGTAGAAATGATGGGGTTAGCTCCTGGGCCATTTTGTGGTACTATTTTAGCAGATTTTGGTGCTAGTGTGACTGTAGTTCAGAAGGTAATTTTGATTACATTTTATTGGATATATAAATCTGTTGCATAAAGTAATGTAGGTGTATTACGTTTTCAGTTGGAAGCTTCATCTTTGGATGTCATGTCTCACGGGAAAAAAATGATATCGGTGAACTTGAAAACCGAGAAAGGGGTGGATGTCGTAAGAAGGCTGTGTGCTAAATCAGACGTGTTGATAGACACTTTCAGACCTGGTGTAATGGAAAAATTAGGATTAGGCCCTGAAAACCTTTTAAAAGATAATTCCCGGCTTATATATGCCAGACTATCCGGCTATGGACAAGATGGAAACTACAGGAATAAAGCTGGCCATGACATTAATTATGTTTCCATATCGGGTATACTATCCGCTTTGTGTAAGAGAGGAGAACCCCCAGTGCCGCCCCTTAATCTTCTCGCAGATTTTGCGGGAGGAAGTTTAATGTGTGCTTTTGGTATCGTATTAGCACTTTATGAAAGGGTCAAGTCAGGAAAAGGTCAAGTTATAGATGCCAGCATGACAGAAGGAGCAGGATATTTAGCTACATGGATATTTAAGTCAAAAAATCTGCCTATATGGTCAGGTGAGCCAGGAACTAATGCGCTTGATGGGGGTTTAGCATGTTACAGAACATACAAAACGAAAGATAACAAGTTTATGGCAGTGGGAGCTCTGGAGCCTCAATTTTATACTAACTTTTTGGCAGGACTTCAGTTATCTGAGGATGTATATGGACAGTTTAGTGATTTAGAACATTGCACTAAAAAGTTTGAAGAAGTATTCTTGACGAAGACACAAATAGAGTGGTGCCAAATATTTGACGAATTAGATGCCTGTGTTACACCCGTAGTTGACCTACAATCTGCTGATGAAAACGATTGTAATAAGTCAAGACATTCTTTTTATAGAAATAGTGACAATGAATTAATACCAGAAGCAGCTCCAAAATTATCACGCACACCAGGACAATCTGTTGGCCGTGAGCCTTTACCAGGACCAGGACAACATACAATAGACATTTTAAAAGAGCTAGGATTTACAAATATAGAAATAAATAAACTTATCACAGAGGGATGTGTTTATGCAAAGAAAAAGTCTAACTTGTGATAGTTATAAAATCATAGAAATAGATTTTTTGATTTTGATAAAATCGGATTCTATGTCTGGTGATATACAGTTATAAGAAAATATGGGATGGTTTTGGATTAAATTCATTACTTTATGCAAAGTCTTTAAATCAAACATTATGTGATTCTGTCCTAGTTCAATATTATTGAATCCCTTACTATTTTCCTTTCGTAGCTGAGTTATTCTCTTATTACCTATGTAAGATAAGAATATTAAGAAATTTGAAAAATCCATACCGAATAAAGATTTTAAAATGACTTGGCATTGAGATATATATTCAGGACTATCCTTGAGATCCCTTATCTCATATTCAACAGATGACAAACATTGTTGTAATGATGACCATACATTTTCAATGTTACAAGCATTTACCCAGTTATGATTAATGGAAATTGTGTCTAATAAATTAACTACCTGATGATGCCATCCAGATGGCACAAATAAAGCATCACCCCCATCTTGGACAATTTCTAAAAATTTTACACCTGGGAATTTTTCTGGATGAAACATCACCGGTAAGTTTCCTAATGAATCTTTCAGTTTTTCCTCTTCACCGGGGGGAAATAGTGTCCATTTCTTCTGTCCAACTACGTTAACGGACCAACTATAAGAATTGTAGACATCTGCATGTAAGGGAGTCCTGAAATAAATAACAGTTCTACATTTTATTAACATCACTAATATTAGTTATACATTTTAATATCACTATAATATAATTAAACCTCACCATGACTTTGTAGGTCCTATGTAGACAAACATAAAATCATCTTCACCGCGGTCAGTAGCAAATTCATTTAACCAATCCGATCCAAAAAATAAAGGAACTTCGTAGAATAAGTCATTTGGTCTAAGTCTTCTGAGGTGCCAATCTTTCAGGTAAAGTAATTTGTCTCTTTCACAACTTTGCAGATATTGCATATATTCTTTAACTTTCATATTTATTTTACAATGAGCATTAAAAGTTATAGCATCACAGTCTGCTACGGGTGCATCTACATCACCATAGTGGTCAATTAAATACTCAATATTAATTTTCTCATTTTTAATCCAATTATTTGTGCACTGCCATGAAGAAGTTATATTTCTAATAATGCATGGCAAATTTCTGAGCATAAATTTTTCAAAAAAATTGGCATAATTTAAATCACAAGCGTCTAAATACTTTAAATCATAATTATTACTATCACTGAGATTATCAATTGGTAAATCTCCATCAAAGTGATCTATTTCAATTTTAGTCATTTTCAATACTTATAAATATCGTGCCTTCGTATCGTACAGGTAACTTTTATGTGCTTATAAAGTCATAATATTATTATTTTTAATAAAATCAATAAATTACACTTTGAATCCAATACCTGTCTGTCACTTGTCATCGTCACTAACGTTTTGGTTAAAAAAAAAAAAAAAAAAAAAAAAAAAAAAACGTTTTGGTTGAGAGATTAGAAAGAATCTCAAGAGAACTGCGGAGGTCCGTGTTGCTCTATGCAAGAGAACAAAGTATATTTTTTATTACTTTGGCAAGATTTTTTAGAGCCTAAGCTATAATGTTATTGAGACATTTTCAGTTTCATTACGTGAGATTGTAATTATATTTTATAAATCAGATTTTTTACTGTTCTGTTGTTTTCATTTAAAATTATTGATCAACATTTCCCTTTTCTTTTAGTGGCTCAACAAAAAAACATTGTTTTATCGATAACTTACGTAGATATTACAGACCACTCTAGTCTATTGTCATTCTGTGATGGCGGTGCTTGGGGAGCTACGCCAAGTTCATTCGTAAAACATTGAGCACAGTGTTTTCTTATTGTTTTTATGGAAATTTGTTTGTTTATTTGATATATTTTTATGTGAATTAATCATTTATGATGAATAATCATGTGTTTCTTTGAAATCAAGGCGTCTGTTTCAATGAAATTTCTTGGCGCTAACAATTTTGTTTCCGAATAAAAAATATTGTTATACTTATAGGAACCTTATTAGTGAATTAGAAAGCGCATATCTCTGATATAAACTTGGTAGTAACAATATAAAAGTGAGTTTTTACTAGTTGGTTTGCTATAAATTACCGCCAACATGAATGACATTCGCGACAAAGTAGTCGCCGGTTCTTCTACGTGGGAAACTGGTGTTGGTCATAGCGACTCGTCGCCGGAGCTACAGTCATCGCCCGGCGGCAGCGCGGGTGGTGAGACGCCGCAGACGCCAGGCGCGCCCGCACCGCTTGCGCCTCATCTCGCAGCAGACCTCCATCCAGACCTGTTGCAACAAGGCTGGCGCAAGTACTGGTCCAAGCGTGAAAACAGACCTTATTTCTGGAACAAACTTTCAGGAGAGTCTATGTGGGAATTACCTGCTGTGAAGAGAGACTTTGATCCCATTACAGATCCACTCGGTATATGTCATACTGGCCCCCCCAATGCTGGTAACATGACTCCAGGAGCTACAAAACGTCGTCCATCAGAAGATAACGGGCCTCCTCCGAAAAAATTTGTTCTGGCAGGACCTTGGGATATTGAAGTACCAACAAATGTAGTTATTTATGAAAGACCTCCCACTATATGTCCACATCCACATCCTGAAATTGAAGGATTCAGATTTACTCTGGCAAATAAACTACGACAATGTTATCAAGAGCTATGTCACACCAGAGAGAGTATTGATGCCCCTAAGGATTCATTTAACCGTTGGTTAATGGAGCGGAAAGTAAATGATCAAGGTGGTTCAGATCCTCTGTTACCCAGTCATTGCTTTCCAGAGATATCTCGCTCGATGTATGAGGAGATAATGAATGACATACCTATAAAACTAACACATCCAAAATTTACTGGAGATGCAAGAAAACAGCTGTCTCGTTATGCTGAAGCTGCAAAGAAAATGATTGAGTCAAGGAATGCTTCACCTGAGAGCCGTAAAGTAGTCAAGTGGAATGCTGAAGACACTTTCCAGTGGCTAAGACGCACAGTTGGAGCCACTTATGATGATTTCCAGGATAGATTAGCTCATCTGAGAGTAAGTATACTTATAATTTTATTTGTTTCATTAGTTATCTGGTTAAAGCAGTTATTAAACTATTTATTTTATGTAATACAGAGACAGTGCCAACCACACTTGTCGGAGACGGTCAAAGTGTCTGTGGAGGGAATATGTCTGAAAATCTATCACTTGTCAGCAGAATATGCTCGAAAAATACGAGAAAAACACAGTGCTTTGTTGAAGGAGAATGGTATACAGGTATGTTCTATTTAAGATCATATTGCAAACAGGGCAGTTAAAAAAGCCACATCGAAGCAATTCATAATATAAAGCAATATTGCTTTTTTAGATGAATTGCTTTGATGTGGCCATTTTAAACCCCATGATTTTGTTATAAAATATATTTTGTTCTGCTGTCTCAATTACAAAATGTGTAACATATAGATAGTATTTTTATATAGATAAATAACATAAGCGAAATATCTAAAGTGGTGCTTTTGGCTCTAAATGACTTTATCGGTATCAGGATTCATGTTTGAATTGTAGATAATTGACGTCACATGGTTTCCAGGATTTGTGTCTGGTTAATAGCAATAGCCCCTATTAAATGGGACTTTTGCATAGGTGGTGATGAGTAGGTGTATATATGTATACTATAAACCTTTGTATACCCCTTTGGAAGTATTGGTGTGATACTATGTTATTTATTCTAGTTAGACTTTATCATGAATGGTAGTGCTAACATAAATGTATCTTTGTAATAATACTAATAAAAACTATAGAATGCATTCAGCTGTTTGTCTTCCCAGGCATGTAAAAACAACAAGAGGGATTGTATTATTTTTAACTTGATCACCTGTTACCATATGGTTCGTCATATCCATCAGACTTTGTGTCAAGAGTGGCTGCAAGTTGTTTTCTGTTTACCTTTGGCTCTGCAAGCCCATTAGGGATTGCGGGTTTGAGTTTATGTATGTACGTGTGCGCAGGAGTTGCAGGCGCCGCTGCAGCAGGCGGCACTGCGCAAGGTTTGGTGCTACCCGGTGCAGTTCGCGGTGCCGGCGCCGCGACCGCCGCTCGTCGAACATTTCCTCGACCGCGACCAGGCGCTGCTGCGCTACCTCGGCGAGACGCAGATCCTCAACGCCGCCTACTTGCAGAAACTGGTAAGTCTACTGTAATTTCTGTGGTGTTTTGGGCTACTAATCAAAACACGTCCACCAAACCACACTGAAGCAGTATGAGGATATACAGGCTACTTGTGTTATGTTCTGCGGGACAATATTATTTTACCCATAAAGCGACAGTAATGTGTACATAAAGAAAGGATACCTTTTTGTCGATCGGGTTGAATGAATAACATGCAAAAAATTACCCACATAGATACATAAACTTAACATTATTTTCGATGTGAGCTTCACATACGAAAATGCGACACCAGGGCAAAAGCTTCATTTTATTCGTATTTGATACAATTTTGTTTTTGTAATGGTGAAATGTAATGTTCATCTGCTAAAGGTCAATCAGTTATTAGGCTGACCACAATACTTAAATAAGCTTTACATAATTTTTGTAACATTCTTTGTAAACTTGTTGTCAACATTAACTTGGGGTAACCATAACATACATTGTTAGATTTTTAAAATGAACGAATATTTAAAACTTAAAACTGTTCTAGTTTAATCAAAAAGTAAAACAAGTGTTAGCATAATTAATGATCTTGCAAGTTTTCAATGGCTTCTTAACAACATAAGAAATCACAAATAAAGCAGCCCATTCAAAACAAAATTGTGTGCAGTCACAGTCACCCGAAAGAGACACTGCTATGCTGTATGAAAGAAAGACAAGTACCTACCAGTACCAGTAGAGTAGTATTATCTTTCTCTCACATAGGGATATCCTACTCAGTTCTCCTTCAGCTATTCATAATCTTCGATCATCTTGGAATACAGCACACACTTATAACGGTAGTCTAACCATTAATTCCGATGCCGAAATTTGCAGGAATGCCTGTACCGATACAGTTGCTTCGACGATAAAAAGTTCGAGCAGTTTCTATCCCGCGTATGGTGCTTGTTGCGTCGCTACGCGGCGTGGGTCGGCGGCGGCTCCAGCGGGGAAGCCCACCTCACGCAGATGGCGCTGCCCGTGCCTGTGCTTGACTGTCTGCATCGCTGCTTCGGCGTCACCTTCGAGTGCTTCGCCAGTCCGCTAGACTGCTACTTCCGTCAGTACTGCTCTGCGTTCGCTGATACCGACTCCTATTTCGGGTCTCGTGGGTGAGTGTGGCTGAATATAACGAAAACTCACCAACATTTGTTTGTTTGTGGTCGGAAACCGCGCACATCGTGTTGATCGTGTTCCTTTACTATAAAAGTTCATTACGTGAGTCCATCAATGCCCAATTGTCACCAAAACTTGTGAAGTACTTTTCTCAAACACAGAGCCGATATTAAGAATTTCTAAATTAGAATGAGAATCTGCACATTGACCTAGGTCTGCCAACTATTGACCAATGGATCAAATTAGCTTCAAAACATTTTTTAAATTCTGCTTCGCACCACCTAAATCCTCTGATAGTTTCGGCTTCCGAATACATCCCGCTTAGGGACGGTAAAGAAAAGCATCGGCGCGGCGCCCGAAGGACGTAAAATACGATCCTGACAACCCGATTACTTTACCCACTTCATTTATCGCTATTGACCCGCTAGGGTCGATTGATTCTTTCAAATATAATCTTCTCAGACGGCGCCCTGAGCCCTGAGGTTCGCGGCCAACTGGGCACCCTTAGGCCAGTTTTCTTAAATTTTGTACCGGGTGAGAGACCTGTGTTCCCCATTTATCCGGCCAAGTAGTTAATGCCAACTGCGGCAAATCTACATTAAGTTACGCCAAAAAATATCAAACTAAGTCTTATTGCGGTCAAGAAGTGAATTCCGGCTATGTAGTGAATCAATATTCCACTTGGGTGCGCTCCAGTTTGCCACGAAGGAGAGGTTTCCAATCCAATCTGTTTTGACGAAACAGCAGCATTTTGTATATACAATTAGCAAAGTGGGTGAGGCGCGTGGGAACGGGAATGATATCCAGTATCTTTATCCGGCCATGTAGTGATTTCTTTGATAGAATATATTTATATTTGAAATAAGTAATTGCAATTCCAGTCCGTTCCTGGAGCTGCGGCCGGTGTCGGGGTCGATGGTGGCGCACCCGCCGGCGTGCGAGGAGCTGGTGGAGGCGGCGCTGCGGCACATGGAGCGGCTGCTGCAGGACTCGGCCGAGCCGCTCAGCTTCGTGGTCGTGCTGCCCGAGTGGCCGGACCGGCCCACACACGCGCTGCACAAGCTACAGGCTAGCCACTTCAAACGGAAACAGGTTCGTATCCGATCCGCCCGCGATTTCTTGGTTCTGCGTGAAGTGCATGCTTATACGTCCAGTGCTTTCGGCTGTGCGTTGATCTATGAGCGATACCGTCAGTTCTCCATTCAGTCGCTGCCGCTGGTGCCTTTCCATGTCCATTCCTTGTCTATGGATTTGGCTACAGCAACGACTGTTTACATTTAGCCACAAGAGGTGGCACTCCCCGAGTTGGCGCGCTCTGTCATTGATTTTATAGGATTTACTTTTCCATATCTAGCTGGGAGATTGTGTAATTTGTTTTCAAGTCTAAGAAAGTACATTATAATAACATGAGCTCAGGACTATATTCCAATTGGGGTAGGCAGATGTACATCCATCGCAAGATGAACTAAGTATCCACACCATGTTATTATAAACCTTTTTTTATTTTAGGTGGTGATCCCCGCTTTCGAGCACGAGTACCGACACGGTTTCCAACATGTCCTTCCAAAGTGAGTTCATTAATTATTAATTCATTACGAAGGACACGTTCACTTCCGACATCGCATGTCTTCTTAAAGTCGATTTCATGAAACAATTTGAAGCGTACATTGAACTCGTCCAAGTTAACCCAGTCCGTGGTCCCGACAGGAACGAGGTATACTTCAGATGGGGCGGCGGCACGGTGGTGGTGTGGCTGCAGAACGCGGCGGGGTTCGCCCGCTGGGGCCCGTCGGAGGAGCGCGTGGAGGCGCTGCTGGACGCGTGGCGGCCGCGCGCCAAGCTGCGCGCCGAGCCCGCGGCGCCGGCGCCCGCGCCCGCGCCCGCGCCCGCCGACGCCGAGCCCGCGCCGCCGCCCGCCGCGCCCGCGCACGCCGCCCCCGACCCCGCCGACAAGCGCTAGTCTGGCGCCCGACTTGTCTCCAAGTCGATGCGAAAACAAAACTGATGACAACGGAGATCGCGGAAATCATATTTTGACTCCTAAAGAGCGTCCCCGATCTATCGGTCTGTCTTTAATGTTTGTCGCGATCCCTGCGATTGTGATATGCGACAATGACGCCTACAAACTACCGTGATCATGAGTGTTAGGATTTATTTTATGATAGTCGTTGAATTTGGACGATAACAGTGTTGCCGATCGTTAGAAGACTATAGTTGGCCGATAGTTTAGTCGATAGCTCGGTACCTGACGATAGTGTCGACACAAAGTACAATACTATCGATAGTATTGATTGTTCCGATACTATTGCATAATCTCGAACTATTAAGCTGAGATTAGGTTTATTTCTTTTGGAATTCGATACTATATTACTATCGATATATTGTGGTGCTCCGTCGATACTATTGTCAGGTTTCGAGCTATCGATAAGATGCTCTTTTTTAGATGAAAACTATCGATAGTTCAGCAATACTGAACGATAACTATTAAGGTCGCTCTCTGCACGGTTCTGTTGGTTAAACCTACATCTGTAGATTACGAAAACCTAAAAGATACGTTTTTCCGCCAAATACACCTACGCACGATCTTTCGATGTATTTTCGAATTTTACTGTATGTGCATTCTAAGAAATTGCCGTATGAATGAAGATGTTTCTGTGTACATAGTGGATGATGGGTTCGTTATTTTTCGGCCATCGGCTTTACGGTGGCTTATCTTGTATTGTAGTAAGAGTAAAGTAACTATGTCTAAAAATCTGTATAAATAATAAAGAGTATATTGTTTAATAGATTATTTAGTTTTTAATCACTGTAAAATGAAGTCGAGAATGATACCGGTGTGGGCTGTTTACTTGTGTATGACTTAAGCCGACTGATGTTATTTATATTCATATAGAAAGAGAAGTGAACATGATCTATAGTGAGGCACAGTGACGTAAGTAGAAGTGTACAAAACCTAATGAGCTCCTTTTAAAGTCAGTGTCATTTAGATCTTGTAAATACTGAAGTGTGATTGATGTATGTAAACATAGCCCTAGGGATTATTTGGTAAACTACTTATTTTTAAGTATCACTTATATTTTAAGTATCACTTATTTTCTCTGTTGTATAGATCGATATTATTGTTTTGATTGTTCATTATATTTTTCTGAAAAAATATATAGCTTTTCATTTGACCTGTCTTCGTTGACTTCTACTCTGTCTACTATAATAACTACAGGTGTGAGGCATTATGAAGAGGTACATTTCAAAATAAATAATGAATACTGAAGAAAAATATATTTAATACTATCCAGCTAATAAAGTGGCGCCGTCAAATATAGGCGGATTTTAAAGTGACTTAAATGTTTAACATTTCCTTTATTACCCACACAGAATCTACTCAATATTCCGAAGATGAAGGCTACCACATTACCGAACAATGTGACAAGTTGGAGAAATATTTTCCACGTTTTCTGGGACAAAAAAGTCGAGATTAAGGTGGGAATATTTCAGCAACTTGAATCATTGCTTTACCAGCTACATACACATAATATTATACACGCAAGTCACTGTCTACATGCCGCAGTTTTTAGTATTATAAGCACGAAACGAAATCGTTTGAAATGTGATGGACTTTACTACTAGAGTTATTGTACATACAAATTACTTCTTATAACAAATTACAGATGTCAAAAAAACTATGGACCATTATATGGACAGAGATCTATTATTGCGAACGTTTGTGAGAGAGGCGTCATTTCTCTTCCAAAGGTGCGGAACATAAATCTAAATATTATACTTTAAAACCTAAGCTTGAACTTATCCAAACATGTTAATATTGTAAAATATTATTTTTATGATATCTATTATACCCCTCCAGTCGATTGAGGGGAGGCCTGTGCCCAGTATATACCATCTTTATGTTATTTATTATAATATAGCAATTATTATAATTAATGATAAAGAAAAAAGGAGCTTAGAAATTGCTTTGGTGAAATATAAAATGGAAAGATCTCTGTGTGCGAAACTTTCTACTTTCTAATTATATTATTATTACTTAAACTCATTAGTAAAAGGAATATTATTGAAAGACTAAATTACCATTGTGAATACCGTTGCAAAATAGAAATAAGAATATCGCATTAAACAAATTTAGCGAAAACGGTAAACATTGGTTATAGGTGAAGAAAATCAATTATTTAACAATGAACACTCTTCTGCACTTACTACTTACATAATGTATATAATAATATGCATAATATAATATGAAAATATGCAAACAAGGTTATTTCATTTTGTACTCATAAGTATGGGAAGTTTGCACCCTGCACCATAGTACATACACGTTTAGTGAGCAGGCACTGTAATTTTCAAGTTACACTACAAAGCCCAATGTATGTTACTTTTTTTTAGGAAAGCCCGAGACATTTTTTCTGAAACATTCACAAGTAATCACTAATTTCTTTCCATTGGTACCCTAAAAGAAAAGAGGGCACCTGTAATATTGCAGTTATATTATTTTATTATCTCTAACTCAACTTGATTTATTGTTGTTTTCAGTGCAATACCAACTTTTATTTTAAACATATTGCATTAATTACACAAGTGTGATTTCATCAATATAATTCTAGTGGACAATGTACAAACATTATAATAAGAAAATGTTTATGAAGCCAAACTATGTATCTATGTCAATAGAAAAACATAAAAAATGAAAAATTCTTTTGATATCATCTAAAACTGTTTGTCTTCAGTTATATTCTTCATCTTCATCCATAGCGAAATCCACTCCCGAATCAACTGCACACACAGGACTGTGAATAAAGAATATTTACAAATTATGAATAAATAGGATTTGTTATGAATTTTGCAAGAGCATTGAATATTGAAGAATCTTACCTCATTGCTCGACAAGTAAAGAAAACAATGCGTTTCAACTTCTTATTATAGAAGAAGTAATTGAAGGCCCACAGGCAGCCGGGCTCCCCGAAGGGGTCGCTGGCGAGATCAGGATTGTAGCTGTAGATGCGGCACTCTGGCAGCAGCACCTCCTCGTCGACGGCGGCCCACAGCGCCGGTCGCAGCTGTCGCCAACGCGCGCCTCCCACGGCCGACAGTGCCCCATCCACCGCCCCCTGAACCCAGCTCAGGGATGACTCAGCACTGAACTCACTGCTCTATAGAAAAAGAAACAGTCATCAAAATACATTAATCCTCATGACCATTTCAATATTATACCTATTTGAAATTCGTTTTCTTCTATATTATTTTATATTATTATTATTTTATAGTTTTAAATATAAATAAAAAGCATTTTGTGTTTAAATTAATGGAATATTAGCGTGCAACAGCAATCTATGTACATATCTAATTTGTCAATTAGCATATTGATAAATAAAAATATAAAAAACATTTCAACTTTGTTATCCAAGAAGTAGGTTTACATGAATACAAATAAACAATCTTCTGATAATACATATATTACGAAAACAGATAATATTGACATTTAAAAGTTATTTACCTTAGCCATTGAAAAATCATAATCAGGAAAGGCAGCATTCAGTGTAGCAATGAGATAGAATAAAGTTTTTCTGGATATAGTATCACAGAGCACTCCATCTTCATCCCCTGATAAACTACGACTGAAAAATACAAATACATAAATTAAAACTAATTGAAAATATTTACATTCAACAAGCAAAATAATCTTATAAGAATTTTCTTAGGAACAGTTATGGTGAAAGTACCTGTAGGTAAGGCCTTCTGGTGGTGAGAGTGCCTGGAGACTGTGGGTGGTCTCACCATCTGCAGTAAACCGCTTATAGAAGGCTTTCTCTGCTCCTGCCATCTTGCAGCTGTAGCTCTCGACGCGAGCTTGCACGGCACTGTCTCCATTCAGGATCGATAGTGCACTGCTCAGTGCTTCTAAACGGCCACTTTCCAATAGTTTCATCTTCACTAATTTGAAATGCAGTCAATGTTTACCCTCTATAACTTCTCGTTATTATCGTTACGCTTGTATTCGTGCAGCAGGGTGCACTACTTCTGTACATAGCAGAGGGGTGTATGAATATTCCTTTTCTTTTGGAGTGTAAAAGGTTCACACTCGGAATCAAGTTCGTCTTCTGTTCTTCTTCCGCGCGGGTGGAATGCGGGAACATCACAAATAAGAAAAGTGTTTTGATTTTCCAAATTGCTGTTACTGGGTAGCAAATTATTTATAGCTTGTTATTGGCTTTTACACAACGAGATCGCGTCACTTCACTTGTTGTCCTACAAACACTTACATAAACACGGATTGATGTTAGAGATCAAAATCCATAGGCGACATCGTCACAGACACAATGTACTAACTAGAAACACCTCACACGACCAAGCTTTCTAGTTTTAGGGTCACTAATATTACAAAACCATTAAATCCTTGGACGTACAACAAATAGGTGAAGAGTGAGTAGCTTCGATCGACAAACAAAAGGTACCTAGGTAGGTAAGGTCTTTGGTACAGTGTTGCCAATGATAATACATTCATAAGAATATTTGTCACACTACACCCGATTCTTATCCGATTCGAGTTCGAGATTGACAGACATTAAAAATTACTTATTGAATTACATATCGAATGACAAATGAAGTACGCAAGCTACGATACAAACTACATACAAATTTTTTTTTTTTTTTTTTTTTCTTCTGGCTTCCGCGGCTAGCGATGCGCCAATGACAAATCTTGAGTGATAAATCGTGAGTTACACCCGTATTCTAAGATGTTTACTCAAAACTGCCTTCACTCGGTCCTCAGCCAAGGCCACCTTAAGGGATTCTCGAAATCTCCTTGAAATCGGTATTCTTAGTTGGCACCTCAACCTTAGCTGAGGTTTCCTCCAGTGAGGAAGAGTGGAGGTATGACGTCATTGTTTTCGTATTATTTTGTTGGCAGCATGATAGAATTCTGTTGGCTGTGGTCACGTTTGTAGTTTATGGGAACATTTAAACGTCAAACAAATTGTCAAATCGACTTTGACAGTTGATTTCGCGGTACCGGCTTTGTTTATTTGCACCTGCAGCCCCTGCAGATCCAGCCCCTGCAGCACCCGCTAATACCTCACCTGGCGAAGGACCATCCCAAATACAAAGTATAATAGCTAAGCTATATTTTTTGCTATTTCTAACACAATAAACAACATATTTTTTGCAGAATACATTATGTTTTGCCTTTTTTGCAGGAGCTATTCCTGTGGAAGTTGATATTGAAATAATGGATATTCCATATCGTCCATCAGTCGGGTCTCGTCTCTCCGATTATGAACCACCTTCTCTAATTCAAGGTATTTTCTTACATATTTTCTTAAGTTGATTATCTAGTACATTTAAACAAAACTATAGGCTTGATTATTATTACAAGTAATTTAAACCAGTGTGAAGATTTTAAAGATTTTAAGAAAGAGGTGTGTTTAATGAACACTTATGTAACCTTATTTAAGTAACATATTTGGAATTGTTTATTTGTAGAGCCTGTTCCTGAGCCACAAGTAGAGCTACCTCGTCGACCATCAACTGGATTGAGAGAACATGACTATGGAGCACCTTCCCAAACTCAAGGTATTCTTATTATAGCAATATTGTTGAACAAAATCTGCTTTATAAGTAACTAAAATAATTTCTAATGTATTATTGGTAACAAATTCCTAGAAACCCCATGCTCATCTTGCGCGACCCAACACCGTCCACAAAAGTTTTTAGAGCTTTCTTATCTTTTGTTTACATTCACATCTGTGAATGTGATGGCCATCTGTCAGCACTTGTGGTGACCTTTTTTTATATTAGCCAGTTAAACGTATTCACTTCGGAGTAAAAAGGGTCGGTTAAAAAATATTTTTATTATAAGTAACTGTGTTTATTAAGCCTGTGAACTTTCGTGCGTTTTAACATATTATCTTCTTGTTACGTTTCAGCTTCAAAGAACATTCGGGCTCGTAATTAACCAGGAGTTCACCTTGCGAAAGGATAGATATCAGGTGATAGTGGACAGGGAGGAGGAGCTACACAAATTGAGGATAGCAGAGCGGGAGTGGCTCGTGAAGGCAGCTGAGGAGACATATCATAAAGCTCGCCTTGAAAAGGAAAGTGCGCAGGCGTTGCTGCTATGCAGCCGGGCTAAGCGAGAGCTAGCAGAGCTGCATCTTTCTAGAGAAAGAAAGAAATAAATTGATAGTTTTTATTACATTTTTTTTATTGAGCATATCCTTTGTATTTGGAGCAATAACTAATTTTAACTATGATACAAGTAATGGAATCTTAAAGAATATTTCTAAGAACTTTTTCTATATGAATTATAACATAATATTATAGGTATTTAATACATATCTAACAACTAGATAGAAACTAAACTAGTACATAATACAATACAGTAACTCTTTATTATTTAAATACAAGAAGCAAGTGGTACAAAAGGCGTTCTTTTTGCTGAGGAAACATAACTAACATTACAAAATTATACTTAACTAAAATGTCTTGCGATAAAACTAGCTCTTATAATACTACCTCGTTCATTGTCTGGAACAGGTGTTA
Source organism: Pectinophora gossypiella (assembly GCF_024362695.1). NCBI lineage: Eukaryota > Metazoa > Arthropoda > Insecta > Lepidoptera > Gelechiidae > Pectinophora > Pectinophora gossypiella. The sequence continues at coordinate 6,474,833 of NC_065404.1, forward strand.
GTGGGTCTATCCTTGCCCTCAAGGGTTCTGGCATTTCTTGGTTAGTGTTAACACTGATATTGTGCAATACAGCACACGCCACGATGATGTTAGGGACATTTTTTATTTTGTTCTGAAGCTTTCTGCTTAAACAAGCAAATCTTCTTTTCAGGATCCCATTCAACCTTTCTATAATATTTCTAGTACTGATATGGGATCTGTTGAAGCGCTCCTGAGTATACGTGTAAGACGACTGTGCATATCCACTGTCCCCTAAAACCAGCTCCTGCTAAATCCCCTTCTTCAAAGCGCATACTACGACGGCTGTTGCTGAATATGCGGGAATCATGGGCAGATTCTGGCCACCTCGCCACAATGTCGTAAATCAACATTTGTGGCCCGCATATTAGTTGTACATTTATAGAGAACTCACCTTTTCTATTTCTGAAAAGTTCTCCATTTTCCCGACTCGGATTTTTAATTGGTACGTGTGCAGTCAATGCACCCGATTACCCCTGGGAATTGAGCACGTTGGTAAAATGCTCTCTTCACGTTGGCTCTCTCGTGTGCTCCAGGGAACTTGATAAACTCAACTACTTTCATTGCTAATATTTTCGATAGCTTAGCCACGATTTTTGATACAACTGGCTGGCTGATCTTATGCAGATCTCCGCAAACAATCTGTTGAAACAGAAATAGTTTTGTAAATATTTTTTATAACTGTAGATAAGTTATTATATAAATGCTTGAATGGCTAACTTACCTGGAAGTTTCCTGTAGCATAAAATCTTAACGCTATGAGTAGTTGCAATATGGGTGGTAAAGGTAACCCTTTGTTGGTTACATTTGATTGCAATCCAATCAGCGGCAATATCATATGAACAACAGTATCTTTCCTAAATCGAAAGCGTTTTTGAAATTGTTCTTCGTCGTAACATTCCAAAGGGTTTTGAGCGTCTCTGATATATTTCCGCGCCGGATAATCGTAAGGATTATCATAAACATAATCCATAAACTCTTCAAAGTCACTATATAAGTCACTATCACTCATTTTAATAACAAAAATCGAAGTTTGTAATATAAAAAGTATCGTCACAACAAGCGTTCGCACGGATTTCAAGCGTTGAGTAGTCCTTAAGGTAGATCACGAGGTACCTTACATTTGACAGTTCATTCCTCAATTTTTACTCACCTCCAGTGAGGAAGAACCATAAGTCGAGGACGTAAATGTCAACTATGAATACCAAAAATCCTCAACCGAGGTTGAGTCGAGTGGAGGAAATCTTGAGTGACATCTGAGAATACGGGTGTTACACCCGTATTCTAAGATGTTTACTCAAAACTGCCTTCACTCGGTCCTCAGCCAAGGCCACCTTAAGGGATTCTCAAAATCTCCTTGAAATCGGTATTCTTAGTTGGCACCTCAACCTTAACGGAGGTTTCCTCCAGCGAGGAAGAGTGGAGGTATGACGTCATTGTTTTCGTATTATTTTGTTGGCAGCATGATAGAATTCTGTTGGCTGTGGTCACGTTTGTAGTTTATGGGAACATTTAAACGTCAAACAAATTGTCAAATCGACTTTGACAGTTGATTTCGCGGTACCGGCTTTGTTTATTTCAAACACAAATTTCAGACTACTTTGCACTGAGCAAGTTATCATCCGTCCCAAACTACTTTGTGGAGTGTGAAAGTGTTTATTAGATTTGTAAAAGTGTTTATCAAGTCAAAATGTCGAGCGGATCAACAAGACAAACTTTCACTGAACACGAAAAAGTGTGTCTGCAGGAATTAGTTTTGAAATATAAATTAAATTCTGCTGCAACTATTGGGGCTGGAAATGCAAATGTAAAAAAAATGGCTTGGGTACGCCTTACACAAGAATTTAACTCCATTGAGACCAATAGTAAAGTAAGTACCTAAATGTAGCACATAATATTAATATCATTCCTGATTTTGATTAAACTTACAAACAAACCTTTGATTTCTTTTAGCGAACAGAGGCACAATTAAAAAAATGTTGGGACAATTTAAAAACCAGAAGAAAACAATTTCTAGCACAAGAAAAAAGGTAAAATATCATATACTTTCTTAAAAGTAAATATTTAATTATTTACTATTGTTACAAAACACAGTGCAATGTTGTAAGTAATGTTATTTTTAAGCTTCTCATTTTTCATTTGAATTTGGAAGGGAACGCATGAGGACCGGAGGTGGGTTGTATGCAGCTAGTACCTCTCAAGGCTCCCAGGAGGCTATTGATGCTGCTCTTTTGGATGCCACAAATATAGAGCTACAAGGCGTGTTTGATAGTGATAGTGGTGAGTTATCAGGATATACATACATACCTTATTCCACTTACTAAATAGTTTTTATTGATATCTCTTTTCTATGTTCAGTTGAAAGTTAATAGAATTTCACCGAGTGGCTCTTGCAAGTAAAAATTATAGCAATTGATAACATTTTCATTCCAGATATGGTGTTGGACCACAACATGTGAGCCCCAGTACCTGATCTCCCTGCACCTGCAGCCCCTGCAGCACCCGCTAATACCTCACCTGGCGAAGGACCATCCCAAATACAAAGTATAATAGTTAAGCTATATTTTTTGCCATTTCTAACACAATAAACAACATATTTTTTTTGCAGAATACATTATGTTTTGCCTTTTTTGCAGAAGCTATTCCTGTGGAAGTTGATATTGAAATAATGGATAATCAATATCGTCCATCAGCCGGGTCTCGTCTCTCCGATTATGAGCCACCTTCTCTAATTCAAGGTATTTTCTTAGATATTTTCTTAAGTTGATTATCTAGTACATTTAAACAAAACTATAGGCTTGATTATTATTACAAGTAATCTAAACCAGTGTGAAGATTTTAAAGATTTTAAGAAAGAGGTGTGTTTAATGAACACTTATGTAACCTTATTTAAGTAACATATTTGGAATTTTTTATTTGTAGAGTCTGTTCCTGTGGCACAAGTAGAGCTACCTCGTCGACCATCAACTGGATTGAGAGAACATGATTATGGAGCACCTTCTCAAACTCAAGGTATTCTTATTATAGCAATATTGTTGAACAAAATCTGCTTTATAAGTAACTAAAATAATTTCTAATGTATTTTTGGTAACAAATTCCTAGAAACCCCATGCTGATCTTGCGCGACCCAACTCCGTCCACAAAAGTTTTTACAGCTTTCTTATCTTTTGTTTACATTCACATCTGTGAATGTGATGGCCATCTGTCAGCACTTGTGGTGACCTTTTTTTATATTAGCCAGTTAAACGTATTCACTTCGTAGTAAAAAGGATCGGTTAAAAAATATTTTTATTATAAGTAACTGTGTTTATTAAGCCTGTGAACTTTCGTGCGTTTTAACATATCTTCTTGTTACGTTTCAGCTTCAAAGAACATTCGGGCTCATGTAATTAATCAGGAGTTCACCTTGCGAAAGGATAGATATCAGGTGATAGTGGACAGGGAGGAGGAGCTACACAAATTGAGGATAGCAGAGCGGGAGTGGCTCGTAAAGGCAGCTGAGGAGACATATCATAAAGCTCGCCTTGAAAAGGAAAGTGCGCAGGAGTTGCTGCTATGCAGCCGGGCTAAGCGAGAGCTAGCAGAGCTGCATCTTTCTAGGGAAGAAAGAAATAAATTGATAGTTTTTATTACATTTTTTTTATTGAGCATATCCCTTGTATTTGGAGCAATAACTAATTTTAACTATGATACAAATAATGGAATCTTAAAGAATATTTCTAAGAACTTTTTCTATATGAATTATAACATAATATTATAGGTATTTAATACATATCTAACATCTAGATAGAAACTAAACTAGTACATAATACAATACAGTAACTCTTTATTATTTAAATACAAGAAGCAAGTGGTACAAAAGGCGTTCTTTTTGCTGAGGAAACATAACTAACATAACAAAATTATACTTAACTAAAATGTCTTGCGATAAAACTAGCTCTTATAATACTACCTCGTTCATTGTCTGGAACAGGTGTTGGTGGGTCTATCCTTGACCTCAAGGGTTCTGGCATTTCTTGGTTAGTGTTAACACTGATATTGTGCAATACAGCACATGCCACGATGATGTTAGGGACATTTTTTATTTTGTTCTGAAGCTTCCTGCTTAAACAAGCAAATCTTCTTTTCAGGACACCATTCAGCCTTTCTATAATATTTCTAGTACTGATATGGGATAAGTTGTAGCGCTCCTGATCTGGTGTTTGTGGATTTAGCACGGGAGTATACGTGTAAGACGACTGTGCATATCCACTGTCCCCTAAAAGTATGCCAGCACCTACTAAATCCCCTTCTTCAAAGCGCATACTACAACGGCTGTTGCTGAATATGCGGGAATCATGGGCAGATCCTGGCCACCTCGCCACAATGTCGTAAATCAACATTTGTGGCCCGCATATTAGTTGTACATTTATAGAGAACTCACCTTTTCTATTTCTGAAAAGTTCTCCATTTTCCCGACTCGGATTTTTAATTGGTACGTGAGTGCAGTCAATGCACCCGATTACCCCTGGGAATTGAGCACGTTGGTAAAATGCTCTCTTCACGTTGGCTCTCTCGTGTGCTCCAGGGAACTTGATAAACTCAACTACTTTCATTGCTAATATTTTCGATAGCTTAGCCACGATTTTAGATACAACTGGCTGACTGATCTTATGCAGGTCTCCGCAAACAATCTGTTGAAACAGAAATAGTTTGGTAAATATTTTTTATAACTGTAGATAAGTAATTATATAAATGCTTGAATGGCTAACTTACCTGGAAGTTTCCTGTAGCATAAAATCTTAACGCTATGAGTAGTTGCAATATGGGTGGTAAAGGTAACCCTTTGTTGGTTACATTTGATTGCAATCCAATCAGTGGCAATATCATATGAACAACGGTATCTTACCTAAATCGAAAGCGTTTTTGAAATTGTTCTTCGTCGTAACATTCCAAAGGGTTTTGAGCGTCTCTGATATATTTCCGCGCCGGATAATCGTAAGGATTATCATAAACATAATCCATAAACTCTTCAAAGTCACTATATAAGTCACTATCACTCATTTTAATAACAAAAATCGAAGTTTGTAATATAAAAAGTATCGTCACAACAAGCGTTCGCACGGATTTCAAGCGTTGAGTAGTCCTTAAGGTTGGTCACGAGGTACCTTACATTTGACAGTTCATTCCTCAATTTTTACTCACCTCCAGTGAGGAAGAACCATAAGTCGAGGACGTAAATGTCAACTATGAATACCAAAAATCCTCAACCGAGGTTGAGTCGAGTGGAGGAAATCTTGAGTGACATCTGAGAATACGGGTGTTAGTCTTCAATAATAATTATCTTTTCATGTTGTTACTGTGCAGTCGTTAAAAACGAGGAAACTTTTCAATAATAAAATATACCGGATAGGAACGGAATTTGGAAAAGGTGAGGATCAGGAGAGGAATAATAATAAAATAATAATAAAAAGAGGAAGTTAAATTTTAATATCATTAGTATTAATAAACATACTTAATAAACGATAGACTGAAGGATTATTTGAAGATAAAAGGATCTGGATAGAAGTAGGAAAAGGAATGTGTAAATGTGTAAGTCCCTGAAAAAGTTGAGCATTATCATATTTAGGACAATTCAGGAAGATGTGATCCACATCCTCCACCTCACCACACTCACATAAAGCACTGTCCACTATATGAAATTTAGCTAGATGAGCAGACGTACAAACGTGACCTAATCTCATACGAGTCAGGATGCACGATGCCGTCTTGCCCAACAGCAACCGCGAGAACCAGGGTTTTGCAGGAATTTCACGTTGGATAGATGCGAAATATTTTCCTTTTGTTTGAGAACTGACAGACCACACTTCCCTCCACGAATCACGTAGATACACTCTGGGTAGAGCAAGAAGGTCATGAGGGTAGATTTTATAGTAAGCCATATCTCCACAATCAATGGCGTCATTAGCAAGCCTATCAGCCTGTTCGTTTCCACGGATACCCCTATGTCCCGGAATCCAGGCAAAAATAATCGAAAATCCCTTTGCAGCACACTGAACAATCATGTTTCTGGTTTCTATTATCAATGGACTAATAAGTTTTGTTTTAAATAAAAATTTAGATAGAGATTGTAGAGCGCTCATTGAGTCTGAAAAGATTATAGTTTTCCTAAGTTTTGCTAAAAGTACATACTCAACCGCTTTATACAGACCAAAAACTTCACCAGTAAAAACAGAACTCTCAGGAGGTAATTTAATCTTTTGAACTATATCGTATTGTGAGTGATATATGCCAACACCTACTTTATTATCTGTGGATCGTTTGGACGCATCACTAAAAACATGATGCCAACTGTCAGTGCTATTGTCAAATTCCGTGTCTAGAACGAAATTGAAAACATTGGATGCCTCAAAAGTTTGTTTAGTTATACCCAAGTTTAAACGAACATCAGGTTTATAAACAAGGGCTTCATAGTTTGAGGTGTAAAGAGGGAAACATATTGAGTTATGAATTGGCGTATCAATTGACAGTAATTTTTGATAACTATTAATTAAACAAGGAGTGCATTTATGAGTCCAGTAACTTGAGGAGTTGACTTCTTCAGAGAGGATTTTTAGCTTGGTTAAAAGTGGGTGGTCACCTAGTTGTAAACAACGGTATAAATAACTATCTGAAAGAAACTGCCGCCTCAGTTGTAAAGGGGGTTCAACACACTCGACTTGCATTGCATTAATAGGGCTAGTCTTCATTGCGCCCAGAACAATCCTTAAAGCTACCGATTGTATTTTATCTAGTTTATTTAAAGCAGCAGCACTACATGGTTCCAGCAAAAAAGATCCATAATCAATCACACTCCTGATTAGTGCATTATAAATGATTCTCAGAGAAGTAGGATGAGCGCCCCACCATACACCTCTGAGGCATTTAATAATATTAAGATTCCGTTCACATTTAGCCTCAATATAATTGCAATGTGGGATACCAGTAAGTTTGGAATCCAGTATAACTCCTAAAAATTTACATTGTAAACTTACAGGCATGGGGATATTATCATAAAAAACATTAATTTCAGGGGGAGATCTCATACGAGAAAAAAGCACTACATTGCTTTTGGAAACGGATAATTCTAAGCCATTATCATTCAGCCAACCCTTCAATATACCAAGAGATGTTGTAAGTGTGTTACATAAATTAGAAACAGATTTACCTGAACAATACAATAAAAGATCATCTGCATACTGTAAAATATTAACTGAGTTACTTAAGGAATCCTCTAAATCATAAGTATATACATTATATAGTAAAGGGCTCAGCACTGAGCCTTGAGGTAAGCCCTGCCAAACAACTCTAGATATCTGGGACCCATCTAGTGTAACACTTATAGATCTCTCTGACAGCATTCTAATAATAAATGAAGTGAGCATTTCCGGAACATTTAATGATTTTAATTTCTTATGAAGAATAGAAATAACAACATTATCATAGGCACCTTTAATGTCTAAAAAAGCAGAGAGGATGGATTCATTTTTTGAAAATGCCAGTCTAATGTCAGTCATAAACAGACTCAAACTATCAGAAGTACTTCTGCCCTTTCTGAAGCCGAACTGACTTTCAGAGAGCAATCTATTGCTTTCTAAATACCATTCTAGCCTATTTTTGACTAAATGTTCTGCCAATTTGGCCAGTACAGAAGATAAAACAACAGGTCGGTAAGAAGAAGCGTCAGAAGGAGGTTTCTTTGGTTTTAAGATAGGTATTACTAACTGGGACCTCCATGAGAGAGGAATGTTGCCAGACAACATAATAGAATTTATAATATTTAAGAAGTAATTTAAAGTTTTATCACTGCTGTTACAGAAAAAGGAATAGGGTATACCGTCTTGACCGGGTGACGTGTCAATTAAACTTGTTAAAATGCCTTTAATTTCAGACATGGAAAAAGGTGAATTTAATCCTGATAAATTATTAGAAATTGAAGTTGGCAAGCACTGAATTTGTAACTCGGGAACTGAAGAAGGAGCTAGATTATCTAGGAATTGTTCAGCTAGCTCTGAAGATAGAGAGCCTCTAGATGATGGATTAACACCCATCCTGAATCTCCTAACGCTTTGCCAAACAACAGAAACATTAACATCTGGACAAATATTATTACAGAATCTTCTCCATCCCTCAAACTTCTTCTTTTTCAAAAATTTACGAGTGTCCCGTGCCACTTGACAGTAAAGCTCATAGTTCACAGATGTCATTAAACAGGAATAAACCCTTTCTGCTTCCCTCCTTCTTTTTATAGCCTCTGTGCACTCGTTGTCCCACCAAGGTGGACAGGGGATTTTTCTGGAGCCGCCCACTTTAATTGGGAATAAAGCATCTGCAACCTCAATCATGACTTTGACAAGAGCCTCAGAGCAAGCCATCTCATTACCCATACAGACAGAAGGGAGGTTTGAAACTTTACTGTCAACTTGCTGACTAAATGCAGACCAATCACTAGGTAATCTATATTTCATACGGGGAGTAGGTTTCGGAGCTATCATTGGATGTAACGAAGGAAACTTAATAGTTATGGGATGATGGTCACTTCCACAAGTAGAAGGGTGAACTGACCACGAAAGAATAGAAGCAAGATTAGGCGTGCATATAGAGAGATCTGGAGCACTAGGGCCCTCGTCAGGGCCAGTACGCCGAGTAGGAGTACCATCATTTAAAATACAGAGATTGAGAGAATTTAAAATTCGCAACATTTCTTCTCCATAAAAAATATGTCTAGATGAACCTCCCCATGCTGGGTGCTGGCCATTAAAATCACCTAGTACTAAAAAAGGGCTTGGTATACATTTAAATATATTAGTGAGATCACTATACAAAGCTAAAGTAGGATGAGCAATATATACAGAAACTATACACACATTATTTACAGAGATAGCAATGGCTTCAACACCATTATTTACAGGAGGAAGAGATATTTGTTTGTAAGGAACAGAACTATTGATAAGGATGGCAACACCACCATGCGCATCACTAGCTCTGTCCTTCCTAAGAATATTAAAACCTGATATTCTAAAAGAATATTCAGGCAAAAGCCATGTCTCTGAGAGACAGACTATTGAAGGATTATATTTATTAATTAAAAATATTATTTCAGGTTTTTTATCAGCAGCACTTCTACAATTCCACTGTAGGAGTACCTGATCCATTATTGGGATTGATAGACACAGTGTTTTCAATTAGTTGGGCAACGTGGGACGGTATAGAATTGGTGGGAATTAAACTGGATTTAAACAAAAGCTCAATAAGAGACAAAATTAATTTCGCTATGGGTTGGTTTGATTTATCATTTTCTGAGTTATCATTTTTCAGAGCAGAACCATTTGGTGAAGATAGAGGTATATCATAATCTTTTATTAGAGATGCATGTGCAGCCCGGTCATACCCAGCCGAAGGCGTAGGAGGAGCACGAGGCTTAAGGAAAACTGTTTTTTTATATGAGCTGGAAGATGGGGACAATCGAGCTGCTGGGTTAGCAGCCTCATCTTGAGATTGTTTATGTTGCGAAGTTCTAAGAACGTCAGCAAAAGATTTGGAGACAACGGGGTGTAATTTGGAAGCCTCTAAATATGAGATGCAGTTTTGAGCCATTGACACTTTGATATTTTTTTGTCGGGAAAATTCAGGACAAGCCTTACTAGTGGCAAAATGATAACCAGAACAAAGACAGCATGATCCATCCTCTTGTTCTACTGAACAAGATTCGGCAGTGTGACCTTGCCCACATTTATAACAGCGAGGCTTGGAGCGGCATTGAGCCTTTGTATGACCAAAACGGCAGCAGCTGTAACATTGAATGGTTGGATAAATGTACAAGTCGACAGTCAATGGAGTATAGCACATAAACACACGTTTTGGTAGTACTTGTCCATCGAAAGTTAAAACAACTGTTTCAGTGTTAGTAAATTCTGGAGACCCATTTATAATTTTTTTACTTTTAATTCTCCTAGCTTTAAGAACTTTCCCACATCCAATGGGGACACTCACATTATCCAAAATCTCATCCTCAGGCCAGTCAGCAGGGACACCCCTGACAACACCCATCCGTGTGATAATAAAGGTTGGAATGAAAGCTCTCAAACTATGGCTGGCAAGGCAAGGATTTTCAATAAAAGCGTTAGCATCAGAATATGTGGAAAAGGCCATGGATAGTCTATTTCTGCCGATCCGTTTCAAGCTACCGTTCACTATGTTTTTAATCATATTTTTCTTTAGAACGCTGCCAAACTGAATGGGATGCAGTGAAACAGGATCGTCAGGAGTAGACTGCTCCTTTTGAATGTGCACCACATAGGGTGCTAGGTCGGAAGAAACATATTTCCTACCAACTTGCTGTTGCTGCTGGGTTTGCTGATTAGTTACTGTGACTGTTGGTGGTGGAGGTGGAGGATCAGGTATTGTTGATAAAAGAGAATTGTCTTCGTCAGAATTGCAATTGCACTTGTCTACACCCGAAACGTTTTTACTATTTTTACTTTTGCGCTTTTTGTTGCAATGTTTGCAAATCTTTCTCAAGGGTCTTACACGTTTTCTGACTTGAGAGGAGCACCCGTCCTCCGTATCCATTGACGAAGTATCGTCAACAATAACTTCCATCCCTACATGAGGGACACGATGACGATCCCGGCCGCCACCGGGGTCGTCGGGGGGATCAACCCCCATAGTAAAAAGAAAAACTCACTTACCACTACACAGCAGCAAGTATTTTAGAAGAATATATATAAATATGAATTAACAGATAAAATAATACAGAAATACTCCACTGAACCCACACGAAATCAATTAAATTAAATTTTCACTAAAAAACACGACCGCCAATTTCGGAAGTTTCCCGCGCTTCTACATACAAATAGTGAATAGCTACCATTCTACCACAGACCAAGTAGAGATGCTACGCATCAGACGGAAATGTTCCATAGTATCTATCTATTTTCTTTGTTTTTGGCTGCATCGTTCAGAAACGATGATTCTGCCAACGTCAAGGTTCAAGAGAAAATACTTAACATTAAAATATAATTTTGATCGGTTAGGTTAAAATAATCGGTGGATAGTCCAATGGTGAAGATTGAACCTAGAAAATAACAACACAATTTGTTAGTATGACATTACAAAACACAGGGTTTAAGTTTGCGGAACAAGGAATGAAGGTTAAGACCAGACAAAAAAAAAAAAAAAAAAATATAAAAAAAAAAATACGTATATATATAAACTAGATGTCGCGTGGTTCGCTCGCAGCAAGCTGCTCGCGTGTCTTGTTTTCCCGCCACTTTTTTACCGCGATAGAATTTGACCAAGACTTCAATAGGTCTCGTGAAATCAAAAAAGTTCTAGGTGCTATAGTTTTGCCAGGCCGTAGGGTGTCTCCCTGATGCGGAGCAGTTTTCTAAGATGACGTTCCGATCACACCCCTATACATATTTTTTACACCCGATACATTTTCTGGAAAAACAAAATTTTGTATGGCGGCCATCTTGTTTTTCGGCCATTTTCTTTTTTTTTCACCGGCGATAAAATTTGACCAAGACTTAAATAGGTCTCGTGAAATCAAAAAAGTTCTAGGTGCTATAGTTTTGCCAGGCCGTAGAGTGTCTCCCTGATGCGGAGCAGTTTTCCAAGATGACGTTCCGATCACACCGGCGACAATATTTGACCAAGATTTAAATAGGTTTCGTGAAAAATTTATTGCTCCAGGTTTTATAGTTTTGCCAGGCCGTAGGGTGTCTCCCTGATGCGGAGCAGTTTTTTAAGATCGAGCAGTATTGAAATACTCAACATGACTATCCGATCACATCCCTATACATCATGTTTACCCCCGAGGCATTTTCAGGAAAAACGAAAAATTTGTATGGCGGCCATCTTGATTTTCCATTTTGATTTTTTTCACCGGCAACTAAATTTGACTAAAATTTAAATAGGTTACGTGAAAAAAATATTGCTCCAGGTATTATAGTTTTGCCAGGCCGTAGGGTGTCTCCCTGATGCGGAGCAGTTTTTCAAGATCGAGCAGTATTGAAATACTCAACATGACGATCCAATCACATCCCTATACATAATTTTTACCTTCGAGGCATTTTCGGGAAAAACGAAAATTTTGTATGGCGGCCATCTTGTTTTTCCGCCATTTTGGTTTTTTTTCGGCGGGGATTGGATTTGACCAAGATTTAAATATGTCATGCGAAAACAAAATTGCTCCAGGTTTTGTAGTTTTGCCAGGCCGTAGGGTGTCTCCCTGATGCGGAGCAGTTTTTCAAGATTGAGAACATTTTCCGTTCTCGACAAGACACTCAGATTACATCCCCATACACAGTTTTTACCCCCGAGACATTTTCTGGAAAAATAAAATTTTGTATGGCGGCCATCTTGTTTTTCCGCCATTTTGATTTTTTTCCACCAGAAATTGGATTTGACCAGGATTTAAATAGGTTGTGCGAAAAAAGAATCGTTCCAGGTGCGATAGTTTTGCCAGACTGTAGGGTGTCTCCCTGATGCGGAGCAGTTTTCCAAGATCTGGGATTTTTCCCATACTCACCGGGAGGTCCCGATCACACCCCCCATACATCATTTTCACCCCCCGACGCTCCTTCTGGGAGAACAACCCTGTCAGTGAGTCAGTCAGTGAGTCAGTCAGTCAGTGGGTTTGTAGCTATATATAGTATAACTAGATTTCGCGTGGTTCGCTCGCAGCAAGCTGCTCGCGTGTCCTGTATTAGTTCGAAGCTTTGTATGGCGGCCATCTTGTTTTCGTGAAATCAAAAAAGTTCTAGGTGCTATAGTTTTGCCAGGCCGTAGGGTGTCTCCCTGATGCGGAGCAGTTTTCCAAGATGACGTTCCGATCACACCCCAATACATCATTTTTACCTCTGAGACATTTTCTGGAAAAACAAAAATTTGTATGGCGGCCATCTTGTTTTTCGGCCATTTTGTTTTTTTTTTCACTGGCGATAAAATTTGACCAAGACTTTAATAGGCTTCGTGAAAACAAAAAAGTTCCATGTGCGATAGTTTCGCCAGGCTGTAGGGTGTCTCCCTGATGCGGAGCAGCTTTCGAAGATCGAAAAGTATTTCCATACTCAACATGATGTTTCGTTCACATTCTTCATACATCATTTTTACCCCCGAGGCATTTTCGGGAAAATCGAAAATTTTGTATGGCGGCCATCTTTTTTTCCCGCCATTTTGATTTTTTTTCAACTACGAGAGAATTTGACCAAGAATTAAATAGGTTTCGTGAAAACAAAATAGGTCAGGATGCGATAGTTTCGCCAGGCCGTGGGGGTGTCTCCCTGATGCGGAGCAGTTTTCGAAGATCCAGCAGTATTTTCATACTCGACATGACGTTCCGATCACACGTCCTATACTTCATTTTTATCCCCGAGGCATTTTCTGGAAAAACGAAAATTTTGTATGGCGGCCATCTTGTTTTTCCGCCATTTTGATTTTTTTTCACCGGCACATAAATTTGACCAATATTTAAATAGGTATCGTGAAAACTAAAAAGTTCCACGTGCGATAGTTTCACCAGGCCGTAGGGTGTCTCCCTGATGCGGAGCAGTTTTTCAAGATCGAGAAGTATTTCCATACTCAACAAGACGTTCCGATTACAACCCCATTCACAGTTTTTACCCCCGAGGCATTTTCTGGAAAAACATTTTTTTGTATGGCGGCCATCTTGTTTTTCCGCCATTTTGATTTTTTTTCACCAGTGATTGAATTTGACCAGGAATTAAGTAGGTTTTGTGGAAAAAGAATCGTTCTAGGTGCGATAGTTGCGCCAGGCCGTAGGGTGTCTTCCTGATGCGGAGCAGTTTTCCAAGATCTGGAAGTTTTCCCATACTCACCGGAAGGTCCAGATCACATTCCCCATACACCATTTTTACCCCCCGACGCTCCTTCTGGGAGAACAATTATGTCAGTGAGTGAGTGAGTGAGTCAGTCAGTCAGTGGGTTTGTAGCTATATATATTATAACTATGAAAATTATTAGAGTTTTATGTTATTATATTTAATAAACCTAGATAAAATATTTATAAAAGGGGTATACACTAATGTGAGAAGAAAGTTAACATTTACAGGGCGGGGAATTTTAGGGGGTAGTACATCATATAAGGAAACATTCAGCCGGGGGCAATTAAAAAACAAGTGATCAAGAGTACCTTCCTCTTCTCCACATTCACACAGGGAATGATCGCGGATACGAAGCTTTGCCAGGAAAACAGGCGAACACACGTGTCCCAAACGAAGTCTGATTATGGTGGAACAAACAGGTTTGTCGAAATTGCGATATTTAAAAAACCATGGTTTTATGGGAACAAATGGCTGGATGCCACCATAATGCTTACCCTTTATGAGCCTAGAATTGTTCCACCTTTCCGTCCATGATTTATGTAAATGTGGTTTAGCAAGGCAACGAATATCTCTAGAAAATTCTTTGTTATACACCTCTCTGCCCGTGCGGATAGCCTCCTTGGCGCATTGGTCAGCGATTTCATTTCCTGTTATGCCACTGTGGCTTGGGATCCATGCCAAAATAACTTCAATCCCCGATTGTTGGCATTTAAATAAAACTTCCTTAATTTTGAGAGTCAGGTAAAAATTATCTTTCGAGTGAAATGGTTTTTTAATAATGTCCTGAAGGCAACTAAGAGAATCTGAAAACACAATTGATCTCGCCAGTTTATGAGATTCAATAAAGGTGACAGCTTCAAGTAAGGCAATAGACTCACCTGTAAATATTGAACAATTAGATGGGCATTTATAATTAAGGATTATTTTATACTTTGGAATCCAGACCGCTGCTCCTACATTATCGGAATCCGAAATTTTAGATGCATCTGTATAAAGGTGTAGCCAACCTGGCCAGTTCCTTTCAGAGATACTGTTGAAGTCTGCATTAGCTCCTGGAGAGTTCTTATTTATTTCCAAGTTTAAAATAACCTTGGGGCAAAAAATGAGTATATTAAAATTAAATTCGAATATGGGGTTTTTTAGAGTCTGTTGTACTGTGGAGATGTCAATCTTTTTATATGAGTTAATTAATAAAGGCAAGTCTTTGTGTGACCAGTAGTTTAGATTCGTCAGAGAGTTTAGGGATTTTATTTTATTATGAAGAGGATGCGAAGAATTTTGAATAATGTTAAAATAGTACCTATCTGACAGAAATTGTCGCCGTAGCTGCAGAGGAGCCTCGACGCATTCAATTTGAAGAGCATTTGTTGGGGATGACTTCATAGCTCCTGTAATTACACGTAAACATTTATATTGAATTTTATCAAGTTTACATAATGCCATCTTGTTACAGGGTTCCAGAATGAAGCAAGCGTAGTCGAAGTGACTTCGAATAACAGCGTTATATAAAAGTTTTTGGCTGTATGGGTGGGACCCCCACCAAACTCCAGAGAGTGACCTGAGCACATTCATATTTTTTTCGCACTTATTCGCAATGTAATTGAGATGGTGAATACCTTTCAATTTATCGTCTAGGATGACCCCTAAGAATTTGACGTTGTTTTGGATGGCTATGGGTTGATCGTTCACATGGATGTCAATTGGAGGAATGGAACGTTTACGGGTAAATACTACAGCACTACATTTGTGAACTGACAAGGACAGACCATGTTCATCGAGCCAGATGTTAAGGTAGTGTAAGGCAGAATTGAGACGTGAGCTTGCTTCTAGAAATGATGATGAGCTGGCATATAAGACGATGTCGTCGGCATATTGTAAGATATTGCAGAAGGAGAGGACTGTTCTGTCAAGGTCATAAGTATAGACGTTGTACAGCAGAGGACTAAGGACAGAGCCCTGCGGAAGTCCCTTCCACAAAGTTCTTGGAGAAGAAAGGGAGCCCTGGACTCTAACAGAGATAGAGCGAGCCGTGAAGAGATTACATATGATGTTGACCATCCTTACCGAAATATTCAGATTTAGCATTTTCTGCCTGAGCACTGGTAGGAGGACATTGTCATATGCAGAAGATATGTCAAGAAAGATACCGATGACATGTTTATCATTGCTAAAAGAGCGTCTGACGTCTGTGGTGAAAATGCTGAGACTATCCAAGGTACCCAAACCCCTTCTGAATCCGAATTGGGACTGAGACAATATGCCTTTGTTTTCTAGGAACCACTCCAATCGGTTTTTTATTAAGTGCTCTAAAATTTTGGCTAGAGTGGACGAAAGGGCAATGGGCCTATACGAGGCCGCATCACTGGGATTTTTCCCGGGTTTTAAGATGGGGATAACAATTTGTGTTTTCCAGGCTGTTGGTACAGAGCCCGAAATGAAAATTTCGTTGATGACATCAAGAAGATAATGTA
The DNA here is from genome assembly GCF_024362695.1 of Pectinophora gossypiella. NCBI lineage: Eukaryota > Metazoa > Arthropoda > Insecta > Lepidoptera > Gelechiidae > Pectinophora > Pectinophora gossypiella. The sequence goes on from NC_065404.1 coordinate 6,491,190, forward strand.
TGGCAATCTCTGGAGATTTAGTTACGAATGAGTAGGGTATACCATCTATGCCTGGGGATGAATCACGGAGGTTGTCAAGTGCACAGCAGAGTTCGGCGAAGGAGAAAGGCTCATCAAAAGTATCCATAGATGGTGTTACATTATCTAGTAAAGAGAGGCAGTCCTGTGTTGGAACATAAGGAGGCGCAAGTTTGTTGGTAAAATCAGAAAGCCACGAGGATGTATCATTGGAGGGAACGTTATAGTCATCCGAGAGATAACCTCTGAAAGATTTGATACGTCTCCAGACCATGGACGCGGGTGAACGAGGAGCAAGTGACTCACAAAAATCTCGCCATCCTTTAGTTTTTTTTTTGGATAGTAGTCTTTTGCAGCGGGCCGTCTCCCTCTGGAACACCAAATAACTGTCTAATGATGTTAAGTCAGCCGCAAATGTCTTCTCCGCCTCATTACGACGACGAACACTCGAGGAGCATTCAGAGTCCCACCACGGAGGTGAGGAGATTTTACCGCGAGCCGAGTTTTTAATAGGAATACTCTCATCAGCAGATGAGGTAAGGCATTGAGTGAAATCGTCGTAACAGGTCAAATAATTTGAAGAAGAGACAGACGGCAGTGAATGCACCTTTACCCGTACAAGATCCGAGTATTTATCCCAATCAGCCTTTTTGATGCGGTATTTTAAGAGAGGTGGAGGACCTTTGATGGGAGGGGAATGATTGTGGTAATTTAAAATGATGGGGAAATGGTCACTACCGTAACAGTTAGGCAAGGTTTTCCAAGAGAGGGACATCACTAAACTAGGAGAAGCCATCGATAAATCCACCACACTTGCATTCTGCAAAGGGGAGGATCTTCTCGTGGCTGATCCATCATTTAGGACACATAGGTTACGATCGTCTAGTAGATCTAGGAGAGTAGATGAATTGGAATCACATCTATGTGAACCCCATAGCGTGTGATGGCAGTTAAAATCGCCGAGAATTAATAGTGGATTTGGTAAATTTGAAAGAATGTTGTTTAATTCGGAGAAGAGGGAGTGATCTGGATGAGGGACATATACCGAAGCTATGGTTAGGTTTAGGGCCTTAACTGCTACAATATGAAGGTCAGGGCTATGGGGTGGAATGGGGATTTGGGAATAGGACATGTGCCTATTAATAAGCAAAGCCGAACCTGCTCGACCATCGATTCTGTCATCCCGGAGACAGGCGAAGCCCGATACTCTAAAGAGCGATCCAGGCCTCAGCCAAGTCTCCGAGATGGCACAGACAACTGGTTTAAATTTGTTTATTAAATATATGAGTTCATGTTTCTTACTTCTGATGCTTTTACAGTTCCATTGAAGGAGATTGTGACCTGCCATTTTTATTGATTAAAGTGACGATAAATTGCTGTAGTAGAGTAATGACGTTGTTCGGTAGAGCATCTGAAAATTTGGATACTAGATTAACAAGGGAACAGATTAATAATTCAATGAGATTGTCGTTGGGAGTAAGGAGGGGGGTGGGGTCATCGAGATTAGGGTTGGGGAATGCACAGCCATTGGGTTGAGTTGATGACGGGGTGTTTGTAATATCCCTGTGAGCAAGGACGTCAAAAGATTTACCTAAATCTGGGGGTGTGCGTCGTTCCCGGTATACCGTCTTCCGGTAGGAAGAAGAGCTTTGATTGTGCGGAGGAAGGGTAGATGAAAAGGGGGCCGCGTGGGGCAAGGCTGTCTGAGAGTAGGAAGTTGAAGGTTGGGAGAGAACATCAGCAAATGAACGCTTTACTATTGGGAATCGATGAGATGCGTCAGTGTAAGAGATACTCTCCTCTGACATGACCAGTTTTATGGCCTTTTGTCTGGAATGTTCAGGACATTTAGGGTCAGTGGCCCTATGGTTACCACTACAGAAAAGGCATGTTGGAGGGGAGTCTATGTTGTTGCATGAATCCCCATAGTGAGGTTGAGCGCACATATAGCATCTAGGCTTTGAACGGCATTGAGCTTTTATATGCCCAAAACGGCAGCAGCCTCTGCACTGGATCGTGGGGAGTTGATAAGTGTCCACAGGCAAAGAGGTGTAGAAGCAAAAGATTTTCTTTGGTAGTGATTGGCCTAGGAAGGTTAAAACCACAGTGGTTGAGGGAATCCAGCATGTGGATCCATCAATAATCTTTTTCATGTTGATGCGCCTAGCCTTTACGACCTTACCACAACTAGGAGGATACTGAATATTAGTCACTAGTTCTTCTAGTGTCCAGTCTACCGGGATATTCCTCACCACTCCCATTCTGGAAACCTGAAACTGTGGGATGGTGGCAGAATATTTGTGTTCCGACAAGAAGGAATTGGAGACAAAGTTGTTTGCATCAGAGGCAGAAGAAAATTCTATGGAAATTCGGTTTCGACCCACACTGCTAATTCCACCGTTGACAATTCCCCTGACTTTGTTTTTGTGGATTAATTGAGCGAATTTCAGAACCCTAATAGTCAGGCCTGCGGATGGGTCAGCTTCCACTCGAGTGACGTGAACTGAGAAAGGTGCTCTGTCATTTTCGGAGTACATCAACTTCCCCTGAGAGGTATATTCAGGAGTAATATACACGTCTTGGATAGACGCCGCTGGAGAGAATGTTTTTTTATGAGCGGGATTGTTCAATTCCGAGTCCGCTGGGCGTTTAGTAGGCTTTTGCGCACAGGGTAATACCTCACTTTGCGACATAGGTTCTGGAGACGGATCTTTGTCTGGTGGTAAACCACCTCCTCCCGGAGGGGGATCGTCCTCCATATTAAACACAGGGATAAGATTACATGCACTGATTATACTTACCAGTAATATAACCCACCACCAACAAGAAACAAGTAGGATCTATCACAGAACAGAGGAGAAATCCAAAAAAAAACAAAAATATTCGGCCGCAACGTGTTTCCTTGAAAACAATGACAGGCAGAATCCGTACCATAGTAAAAAAAAATGCTCTGTGGAAACTGCTCTTATAGAACATGACAGCTCTTTTTTTTAAATTGAAGTATTTGCCTTGGAAGTTAGTAGCTTTGAGTGGTAGCAATTTTAGCCTTTTTAAGCCTAAATCGCCTCCCCTTTTCACCCTCGTGATAAAATCTAATTATTTTCATTTGGAATGGGAATTTGAAATGAAATAGGTAGTGCTATTTATTAATTATTTTATTTTTTAATGGATTGTTTTCTGTATCTCATGTACTCAGAGTAAATTCTTGCACGAATTGATGTCAGACTTTTTCGTGACAATCACACGCCTTCTTTATCTAGGGCGTCGAGGGGTGGAGTAAATGGGTGTATCTGAAATAAGAAACACAAAATAAAAATAATTAATAACCTCGCAACAGCTCTAAATCGACAGAAACAAATAAACATCCTACTACGCCACACCCATACCTAGTCCATTCTGTCGAGGGCAATTTTTTTATGTTCTATCTGTAGATAAATATGAAAAGTAAAATAATTGCCTGTAACTGGATATTTGTGTATATCATACATATTAATCATTGATTCAAGATGTGCAAAACTTACCACTTTCGAGACATTTTCTGAAAAGTAATAAATGTTTCAGTGAGTTGCATTCTCAGACTTCTGTCACTGTTTTTTTCACTACCAACTGTCCCAAGACCAACTTATCTGAGCAGAACAAGAAACAGTAATAATAAATAATGTGATACATTATTTTAAATAACTCTGAGGGTACTTACTGGTTATTTATTATTTAGGATATTTATTTGTTTCTGTCGATTTAGAGCTGTTGTGAGGTTATTATTTTTTTTATTTTGTATTTCTTATTTCAGATGCACCCAGTGTTGCCAACTTAGTGGATTTTCTACTAGATCTGGTGGTTTAGACATGTGGTTCGGCGAAAAAATATTAGTTTTAGTGGCTAGTGGATTTTTTAGTGGATTAGAGTCCTTTCAGTTAGCGGCAAGTGACGAATTTAACCACTAACACAACCGAATATGTTTTATGAGTTACTTGAGCGAAAGACCCAAAATAAAGTTTATTTATTAGTAATACATACAATAAGTTTCATATTAAGTAAGATCAAGATGCCTAAGCCACAGTACACACAGTTTCGTGATTGTTGGTTACGTGACCCAGTTTTAAAGGATTGGTTGCAAATAGTCGAAAGCACTGGTGGTCCAGTTGCTAAGTGCAAATTATGTGGTATATTATTAAGGAATCATTATTAATAATAATTGAATAATTTACCCTGTCTCTAGCACGTCTTTACCTACGACGCGGCACTAAAGAGGGGGGAAAAACATCCCACGATCTGATTGCACTGATTCGGCTTTGGATTGTCTAGTCTCTGCTTACCCCGGTGGGAAATAGGCGTGAGTTTATGTATGTATGTATTTTATCTAGTGAAATTCTGGTGGTTTGAAAGACCGCTCAGTTTTAGTGGTTTCTGGTGGTTTGCACGGCCGCATTTGGTGGGCTGGTGAAAATAAAGTTGGCAACACTGGATGCACCCATTTACTCCACTCCTCGACGCCCTAGACGAAGAAGGCGTGTGATTGTCACGAAAAAAATCTCTGACATCAATTTGTGCAAGAATTTACTCTGAGTACATGAGATCCAGAAAACAATCCATTAAAAAATAAAATAATTAATAAATAGCACTACCTATTTCATTTCAAATTCCAATTCCAAATGAAAATAATTAGATTTTATGATGGAGGTGAAAAGGGGAGGCGAAGGAAATTTAGTTTCGATCGCCATCGACTCGCAAAGAAGAAGAAGGGGAGGCGATTTAGGCTTAAAAAATCTAAAATTGCTACCACCCAAAGCTACTAACTTCCAAGGCAAATAATTCAACTTAAAAAAAGAGCTGTCATGTTCTATAAATGCAGTTTCCACAGAGCTATTTTTTTTACTATGGAACATTTCCATCTGATGCGTAGCATCTCTAATTAGTCAGTCAGTGCTTGCAAGAATTTTTTTGGATATGGAAAAAATATTTTTTTGGTTATGTATTTAAATTTTATTTAATTTGCCTACCCTTTTAATAGTTAAGATTATGTAAAATGTTAGCTCTACCCAGGAATACTCTACTCAGTTTATTGAAAACACGTTGTCCTAACTGTTTAAAGCAGAAAAATTATGGTAGGTACCTAAGTTTGAATACAGAGAAAAATTTGACCTATTTTTAGCAGTTTTCAGATGGTTTTGTTAAATCAATATTTTTGATCAATTTTAGCCACTCGTAAGCGGTTTTACCGTAACACGGGAATTGTCCAGAATGAAAACAAGTGGGAGATAACACTGGACCACAGGCGGTTGAAGACACCAAATGGCAAAGTCTTCTCTGTGCCTAGCGAGCAACTGGCTCGTGCTATAGCAGCTGAGTGGGATACGCAGATAGAGACCATTACTCAGCCTACCATGCACCTGGTAAATATTACTTTTAAATGTTCTTGTACAGATTTTTACATTATTTGCCTCTTCATTTTTTTAATTGACTTTATATTTATAAATTTTTCAGACTTCTTTGTGTAATACAGCAATGGATAACCCTGGAAAATGTACACCTCATGATATAGTGAACTTTTTACTAGAGTACCTTCCTACTGACACCCTACTTTTCTTTTCTGATGTAAGTACCTGGGCATAAAGTAAGAACATTTCATGATTATAATAGTGTCAATTATTTATTTTATTATTGTTTTAACTTTTCAGGAAGAAGTAGAACTGAGGGCTCTTCAAGAAAAGAAATGGACTCCTATCATAGAATGGTTCCAGAAGAGATTTAATGTTACTCAAGAAGTGTCAAGGGACCTGCAACCACCAGCTGTTAACATTGAAACTAGAGCTATATTGGCTCGCCACTTCTTGTCTTATGACTTTACTGCTCTCAATGGTGAGTTCCTATTTTTCTTCTATATTCAAAAATATCTACCTATTAGGTATACCTCTCTCTCTCTATTTAAGAGCTGCGCTCTTGTCGGTGGAGTAATCGCCATTCCTCTCTTCTTCCCGCCAAAACCTTCAGCTCCCGATATGACACAACCTGCACCTTCTCTTTTATTTGTTTCATAAATGTTATCCTAGGTCTACCCCTTCCTCTCTTCCCTTCAATTTTTCCTTCTATAATGTTTGTTATAAATGACTGGTGTCGTAGTAGGTATACCTATTGACTGTAAAACATGTGGCATTTAGTATATAAGTCTGAATTGTCCAGCATTATTTCTGATTGTACACAGCATCGCAGCAGTACACAGCATCTATCTTATAAATGTGTCATCCTGTCTGGTCTAGTGCAATATAAAGTTATGAAATGTCAAAAGTCAGTAACTATATTCACTGTTTATCATATAAACTAATTTTTTAATAGGTTTTAAGCATTTATTTTTTTGTTAGATGTTTTGTTTTTCTTATTATTTGTATTATTATAAAAGAGAGTTTTCATTTTATAAGTGAAAGTATTTTTTGTAGCTATCAGCTTTGGGGTGGAGGCTCTCAAGTCTCCGTTGCTGATGTTGGCATGCATGGAGCGACGTCTCGAACCGCACGAAGCCGTTATGTTGGCGAGACTTGAAGAAGAATATCAGGTGTGTATGACAATGCATTACATACAATGGTGCTAATTCTAGTAGACACCTCTCAATTTTATTTTAAGTTATACATGTTCTCATCTGCCGAGAAAGAAAACAATGGATAAAACAACAATCCAGACAAATAAAATACGCGTCACATTGGTATGCCACCTGTTTCACATATGCTGTCAACCGAATTCTGTCAGGTTATATTCCAACATGCTTATAGGTAAAATTTTGAGGGTTGTTTATGACTTCTACCTAAATAATAAATTTATGTCGTGTATGTTGACATCAGCACCATTATTGACAGATAAGTTTTTACTTGCCTGTTTACAACTGAAATAAAAATTCCAATTACTTGTACCTCTGCCCCATTGATATGAGTGAGTGTTTGTATTATAAATACATATAGGTATTTTATATATGTATGCAATACTATCAGACATCATATAATATATCAGAGACACTCAACTGATAAAATATGTTTATCAGTTTCCCAAAATGAATAAGCATGAATAATGAAAACAATTACCTACTCAGCTTTCTTCTAAATTCATGCAAGGCACTAGAAAACTTGTCAATAGCCTCCAGATTACATTATTTTTATTATAGTAGCAAGGTAAATCATTATTTTAAGTAAATAAATAAATTATCTTGGATGATTATAATTATTTATCATACCATCATAATATGTAATATAATAATATATACCTGGCTATAAATCACAGAGTGAGTTGATCTTTATGACAATAGACTTGACCTCTGCTAAGACATTATTATTCAATTGTGGGCAGTTGGCGCGCTGGGGTCGGGTGCCGTGGGCGCATGAATTGAATCAAGCGGACCTGACGTCGCGGGTGGCTGCCTCCATTCTTGTCATCCACACCTCAGCCGACAGACATTCCGCCAAGTCCAAAGCAAAACCCAGCGAAACCACCGCGCCGTTTACATAAACATGCCTGCCACTAGTTCTTTAAGTAAACTCTTGTTACTACTTTGTAGACTTATTAGCAGAAATACCTATTATGTAAGTATGTAAAATTGTCTAGGTATGTAGAAAATATTACCCAAATAAACATTGTTTGATGCACTTTACTTTTTAATTTGTATTTCCCAGAGACCTTTCAAGTAGTGTAATACAAACACAATTATTAAAAATAGTGCAACGCGTGTTACAATAGGTGTATGGTCACGAGTACTAATATGTATACACTTTGAACCCATGTCACATTAACTTTTTTGACAAATTTAACCGTAGTATTATTCCTTATTCTATGCCGTAAGTCTCATTAAATATCAAATATGATAGTGCGACAGAGTTCTAAAGTGGGTATATGATATTGCTCATGACTACGTGTACCCATTTTCGAAGCGTGACCTTATTTATTTATTGGCTCTAAAATAAAACAGCGCTAGTACATAGTTTACATTATCTCGGAGAGTTTGTATACGCATAAACTGTTACCAGTAAGTGGCATAAAAACCGGCAGGAAGCCAAATTTAAGTGAGGTCGGGGCGCGCAAGAATGAAATGAAAATAGCAAAACCGAGTCGCGAAGTTCCGCTAAATATAGCTGGGCGGGCGGCGAACGCAGCGCCGCGCGCGCCTCTTCGCTTTGTTCACGCGCTCTCTTATTGACAATTCCTTTATAAAATACATTTACTTCACCTAAACTGTTCTCATAATTAAACAACACGATATTGTTACCAAAAGTGAATAATGATAACGAGAAGTGCTTTGAAGTTGTCGAAAGTGTCTCGGCAACCGTGTTCCAAATAAAGGCTATTAGGTATGTCCTAATCTGCGAGTCCTACTTCTGGAGTACACCGTTTACAGCTATCACATACAATTCCGCCAGTGCGTAAGTACTATTGACTGTGTTCTAGTTTCTAAATCGTTACCTGGGGGGTTAAGATGGCCACATCGAAGCAATTCATCTAAGAAAGCAATCTTGCTATTTGTATTTTTTTTTTGCATTGCGCATTCACTTTTATATGCGTAAATGACAAATTGCAGTATTGCTTTCTTAGATGAATTGCTTCGATGTGGCCATTTTATCCCCCCTGATACCTGCCTACCCGCGTCAGCTACTTAGTCAGCAGCTTATTAGAATCGCTCGCAGATTATTTCCATAATCACATTGTGAGTTAAAGAAAATGAAGGTCTGCATACTTATGTGATGCACCTTCGGTGAATCACCTATTGATTTAGCGTTTTTACATGCCCGTAAGAGAAGTGAAGAGGTCTTGACTAGATCCACCATAAAGACACAAATTACTTACTTACCTATGTGACAGTATACGATGGAATAGAAGAAAGATGTCGGAAGGACCAAGTCAGCGCGAAACGCGCGCCATACAAGTATGAGCAAAATAGTTCTTCAACTTCAACTTTGCACTCCAGTCGTACTCAAACTTTACGGCGCACGGAGCTCCGCAATAGTATATTAAAAGGTCGTCTTGTACATTATAATTTGCAGGGTGAAAAATCAAATATCGACTATCATGCAAGGAGATCCCTTCTTACCACAGGGTAGTATTATTGAATGCTAAAATCCTTAGTAAGATCGGCTATTTATTATCATAAAAATACTTCTGTATGCACTCTCTCTGTTACGAAAAGTACCTAATGATAAAATTGCAGCTATTACATAAAGTATACATTGCGGGTAAAATGGCTGTGGAATTTGAGAAGCAGTAAGAGCTAACGTATCTTCTGTTTGCAGGAGTAGTAGTAGTAAGAGAGAGCGAGGTTGAACCGGCTACAGCGGTTCTCGTACAAAATGCGCGTTAGCCTTTCCATCCTGTTTCTTCTATTGCGTGCAGGGGGGGTTAAAAAGGCAACCTCGAAGCAAAACAGCAATATTGCAATTTGACATGAGCGCATATAAAAAGTAAGTGTGCAATGCAAACAAATGTCAAATAACAATATAGCTTTTTTAGATGAATTGTTTCGAGGTGGCGTTTTTAACCCTCCAGTAGATAAATACTCGTATACCCTCCGAGATTTGTAGACGTACTAATATTTAAACAATGGGATTGGATTTTGAAAGGACATCCGGTCTTACGACCATAATATAATATACAGGGTGTTAGTGACATCGTAACGAAAACTTTGAGGAATGATTCAGGCCATAATTCTGAGTTGATATCAAGTGGAATTTTCCGTCGCAAAAGTATGGAACGGAAAATAATTTAAATAAGCTCTAAAATTTCCATGACTTCTCCGAAAGGAAATTCCACTTGATACGACTCAGAATCATGGTCTGAATCATCCCCTTCAATATTCGTTACAGTGTCACTAACACCCATACCTACTTGTATGGCTACTGTATGTACTTGTATGGGGTGTAGGTAAGTGACATCGTAACGAATACTGAGAGGGATGATTCAGCTGATTATTCTGAGTTAATATCAAGTGGAATTTTCCATCGCAAAACTATAGAATTGAAAATAATTAAAAAAAACTAAAAAAAATAACATGAATTTTGCGACGGAAAATTCCACTTGATATTAACTCAGCATCATGGTCTGAATCATCCCCCTCAGTATTCGTTACGATGTCACTAACACCCTGTATTAAACAACATGTGTTGCATTTGCAGGTGTAATGAGCGGAGAGACAGAGGCGTGTGAGGCAGAGATCGGTCGCGCGCGGCCGTTGTCGGCGGGGCTGTGGTCGCTGCTGGGCTGGCTGCGGCGCGAAGAGCGCTCGAGCAGCAGCGACAGCCTGTCCAGCGCCGGCTCCGACCGCACCGCCGTCAGCTTCGCCTTCCTCGCGCCACCGCCGCCGCGCAACCGTAACTCGCCTCTGCCTCCACCTCTCGCGCCTACGACCGATTCCTACAAGAAAAGAGTACGCGATCGTGATCTACGACGACAGCACGATCGTGATTTAACTCTTCATCGCAAATACGGCTTGTACTACGGCTACGACGCCTTTAGCTTGCCGCCGACACACAAAAACGAGCGCGACCGAGAGCGACGGGCCAACAGTGAGAGTCTCCCACGCCGCACCGCGCACGTGCCGGGCAAACGCCGTGCGCCGGCACCACCGCAGCGTGCCCATTCTGTAGCATCGTCTTCATCGCTCACACGTCGTCACAGCAGAAAACGACCTGCACCACAGCCCCCAATTATTTTTTTAGAAAAATCTAAAGAAAATAATCAAATTAGGTTAGTGGAATCTGATTATTCTATTCGAATGAATCCGGAATCGGATCGTGATCGTGATCATCGTCTACTATCGTCTTTCAACACCCCGAATGGTTCTAAGTCGGAAAAATATACTAAAAAGGAGAACGGTACAAAAGAAGTCAAGATTAGAACAGAGAAGAGTTTCCTGAGACAATTTTTTGATAGCAAGAAACGAAATTCTGCCGTAGATTCAGCACCGGAAAGAATTTTACCGAGCATAAGTGAATTAGACAAAGAAGCTGCCGAAATAATAGAATCACGAAAGTTGAAAGCTGTTGAACAGAACAATAATTCAACTGAGATGCCTCCGCCACAAGCTGGAACATGGTTTTGTACTAGATGTTTAAGAAAATATGATTCTAAAATACCAAATTGTCAACAATGTTTGCCAGAACAAAAGAGATTAAGTGGTTGGTTAACTAACGACAGTTCTAAGAATGTGGCATCCACAACATCCAATACTTGTACCCAAACAGAAAAGGAAGCGACAAGTGCAGCTTGTAGTAGTAGAGTGAGTGGTGTTGGAGCAGAGGAAAAGCAAAAACTCAAAGAAATGCTGAAAGAGATGAAAGATTCTCTTCCAAAAAAGGCCAAATCTAATAACAATAGCAATGACAAAGTTATAAGTAAAAATGTTTTTACTTTCGAAGCAAAAGATAATAATAAGTCATTGGAAATGTCTACACTTCGTATAGGATCTACAGTTCATAAGGACGACGTGAGTGTACTGCCGACCCAACCTTTAAAACAGATTTCTGATGTGGGAAATACAAAAGTTGTGGGTATTTTTCCTAACACTCGATTAATACAAGATAATGAACCAAAGCCAATGACTGAGAAGGTTGTCATAACACAACATGTGGTTTTAGTAGGTCCACAAGCAAAGGAGAACTTAAACATTTCTAAAACAAATAGTACTACTAGTGAAAATAAAGCTCCTCAACATAGTAGTTCTATTACCCCTCTTGGCCAAAAAGATGACGTGAAAAGCTCTACTACAAATATGGCTAACGTTGAAACAAATAATATACATGTACCACTAAAAATATCTTCGCTGCTGAATCCAGTGTATATTCCAAAAACAAAGACAGAATTGCAGAGAAGTTCGTTTTTAAATCCAGTAGATACAAAGGAAAATGTGCAGCGAACTGAAAGCTCCGTAATACCGTTAACAATGACGAAAGCCTTACAAAGCGTTGCTACACCAGGTGGGGCATCAACGTCAAAATTGACGGAGAATTCTTTAGTAACAAATCAAATAAGACTAAAAGCTGAAAAACAGAATCAAATTAAAAAAACGAAGGAGCGTACATCGGAAAAAGAAAAGATAGAAAAAGAATTACCTAAGACGAATGCATTACCGTCAGTGGCAACGACTTTAAGCACTCCCCCTTCAACTAGTTCTTATAATACTTCTGATACAAAAAATACAAATTCTAATATGGTAAAGTTCACAGTAGATCAACATTCGAGGCGAAGAGATTTGATCAATCAACTTGAGCAGTCGATAGCGAAAGGAGATGAGCGAGCAGCTGCGGACGCAGCCGTTAAATTGGCGCAGCTTCGTTTGTCGTGCTCGGTGTTATCGTTTTCTTCACAAATTATGGCTGACACTTCTGAGAACAAGCCACCTCAAGAAATTAAGCAACAAACACGTGCATCTTCATCTAAAGTTAATGTTGCTGTTCAGTCGACCGCGACTCCTGTAAGAAAAGAAGAAGCAAAAACTAAAGTAACTGATGGTAAAAATAATAAGCAGGAATGTCAGGCGACTACGTCTTCAGCAACGAAACCGAATCAAGTACTTAAAAAACCGGGTGAAGATATTTTACGAAAATCGACTTCCGATAGAGCTTCAACTTCAAAAGTGACTACAAGCGAAGGCGGCAATGCGGCCACGTAAGTTGCAATATAGAACATAAAACAACAGATTTTTTGCTAAACTTTTATGGGATCCTTATGAGCAGGTCTCTGATTACTATAGGCGTGCGTGAGTCGTCTATCTACTTCAGATATACATATGTATATACATAACGTGTAAATCTCTGAATAATAAACACTAAGTTTTCTGGCGCGTTGTCAAATAAAAATCAAATTCAAATAATATTTTCAGGATCCAAATATGGATAGAGGATAGAGAAGCCACTCGGGGTCCTGTGCACTTGCGTATTTCCCGACAAGCAGTAATGGGCGAACTAAGACGTGAGGCAGAAAGATCGCTGGGCTTGGCAGGTGCTTTGCAGCGCTGGATAGTGGGGCGCGCTTTGTGCACGGATGATCAGACACCACTCATATCCTTAGCGGGGCCTAATCTCTCCGCCCCATTCTACTTATGCGTAGTAGCATCAGGTTTGTGGCGCTCATCACTTCAAAGTTATTGCGACCTGGATACATTCTAGCTACATCATACAATAACGAAACCTACCTTATTTGTTCCAGAAAATAATGCAGGAGCTCCTGGAACAACTGACTTTACTCGAAACGATAGCAAAGCTCCTGTTGAAGTTGACGATGCCAAAAAAGCTAGCGGCGATGTTTATTCAGAATTAGTGCAATTGGAGCACCGTGCCCTTATCGTTAACACTGAGCCTTTCGAATGTGGCGTATGTATGGAAGAATGTGCGGCTGCCGGTGGAGCTGTGCTGAGAGAATGTGTCCACACATTTTGCAGAGACTGTTTATCTGATCTCGTGCGACACTGCGAAGAGCCTCAAGTGTCCTGCCCTGCAATGGGGTGTCCCGGAACATTGCAAGAACGAGAAATTAGGTCGCTAGTAACGCAAGAAGAATACGAGCGTTGGCTAGCACGAGGTTTGGCAGCAGCGGAAAGTGGAACGAAAAATGCATTCCATTGCCGCACGCGCGATTGTACTGGATGGGCACTTTGCGATCCTGGTGTACGGCGGTTTCCATGTCCTGTGTGCAAGCACACTAATTGTGTACCCTGTCAGGTAATTTTCAAAGATTAATTAGTTTACTTCAGAACAGAAATACAGCCGAGACACAACCTTATCGCAAGAACACAAAAGACGCAGTCACTCGATAGTTAATTCGATTTACTTGAACCACACGGTTCTACGAAGCTCGCAAATAATCCGCGTCGTTCAGCTATCTAAATTCGGTATTACAACCAACATGCAATGGGTGGGACAGGCAGACACAACTCACTCCTTGTACTTATGTAATGCATGCAATGTGATTTTTTTTTTGTTTACAGGCTATTCACGAAGGCGAAACCTGTGAGCAGCACCGCGCAAAGGTACAAGAAATTGCTTCATCGGCATCTTCGGGCCAAACCGATGAAGGCACTCGTGCTTTACTGGATACATTGATCGCAAAGGGTGAAGCCTTGGAGTGTCCGGAATGTAGTGCTATAATTACTAAGAAATGGGGTTGTGACTGGGTAAAATGTTCTGCTTGTAAAACAGAAATATGTTGGGTGACTCGAGGCCGCCGTTGGGGGCCTGGAGGCAAGGGAGACACTAGCGGAGGTTGCCGTTGTGGCGTCGATGGCAAGAGGTGCCATCCTTCGTGCGGTTACTGCCATTAGTTGTCAATTCACTTATAAGCGTATATTTAAATCTATTCATTTATAAAGATTGTGAAAATAATTCATATTTGTAATCAATCAAATAAAATGTTTAATCTCTCAAATGTGTTGTGCATTTCAGAAATACATACATCTTTGTTGTGTTTACACACCTCATCGATGTTTACTTAGTATATTAATATCATATACTATTATCATGAAATTATGCTATAACATTGTCATGGTTAGGTACATACAGAATTCCCGACTGGTTAGTCTGACCATCAATCTAAAAACTAGGGAAAGACTGTAATGTAATATTGATTGTAGAGTGCTTCTCAGGAAAAAAACACGTGTAGTTGTCACAATCATGAAGATCGCGTCTGACTCGCGCACAGAGGGTTCCGTACAAACATTATCAGACCCTTAATACAAACCACCAACAGTCACTTGGCCAGAGTGCTCATTAAGACAAATCTTGCGTCGTTTAAATGTCAAGTTCCTATCCTATAACCACCTGGTCATCATTAGGCGCTGAATACCAACCTCTAGTGCTAATCAAGACAAGTCAAACTAGCCCAAAATCGGGGGTTTTACTTAATTTTAATGTTGGGTTCCTCGTCATCAGACGCTGCATACCAACCACTTAGGGTCAGAGTGCTCATCAAGATTCATTAAACAAATCCAAACTCTGAGGCCTTGTCATTTTACTGTCCAGTTTCTATAAACACCTGATCATCATCAGACCCTGGATCCTTTAATCATATCTAAGAACCCTTCGCTAATACCATACTATCAAACTAAAACAACTGCATCGAAAGCGGACCATCCGTTCTGGAGCTACGATGATGAGTGATGGATCTAATAACACCTCTCTCTGCGTTGCGTCGTTGATGTTAATAAAGATACCTAATGTAAGGGAGGCTTTGACTTTGCCACTGAAAATATAGCACAACAATCATACACATAACACAATATAGCAACACAACAAATGCAATAAGCGCTCGCATAGCTGTCAAGGAGCGGGTGCACACACACCTCTGCCTACCCCTTTGTGGATACAGGCATGATGCTATGTCATGTTAATAAACGCAAAAATATTTTCTTTGCCGTTGTGAAACTGTTGGCTCCATACATCGACTAGGTCGCGATTAGTTAACCAACTAAGTTTGTTTAATGCACCTAGGTGAATTAGCTCAGGTGAATTAAGTTTACGAAAGGCTGCAAATATATGTTTGTACAAGCAAAAACTATAATTTTTTGAGATAGAACAACAAATTAACGATTTTTCCCTTTACTTGTGCTGTAAGACCTTCCTTCTTGCCAAACATGGTTCTAGGTCTATTGAAAGTACCCTGTAGGTTTTTGTGCCTCAACGAAATGTACGAAAATAAGTTACAACATATTAAAAAGCTAGACTACCTACTTAATGGATCTCGTTCAAACCAATTTTCATTGGAAGTTGGCATATAGTAAGTAGTAGTAGTACATCATACATTTTGTTTTTTTTTTTTTCACCTTTCTATCACCTTTGGATAATAAGCACTTCTTGTGGTCTACAGGTATCATTTTAGGTAAGCAACCAGTGTCGCTTCCTATTTTGGGCCTTAGTTGGCTAGATCTTGCGGCAGCTTCCTTCTTAGTCTTAGTTGTGTGTACTCATCCATGAGCGGCCTGGCCAGAATATTAAGATGGGCTGTTATTCTGTTTTTGTAGGAGCAGATTACATTTTTTAACTCTTCATATACTGTTGGAATTTCCAGTCTTTGTGTAATCTACATTATCAATAGCATGTTTTATAATTCTCTTATTTTAGAAGTTACAGAGACACATTTTACCACTTTAAGTGTGTCTCTCGCACAAACTGTTCAGTTTAGAAAAAAAATATATTAGAAACTTCAATACATTATAATTTTTGAAGACCAATCCATCAACACAAATACCCCACACTTACGGGTTTGATGAAATTTTTTTTGAGTTTCATTTCTATTTTTGTGTGAAAATCTGAATGTGGTTACTAATACGTCTACTTACCAAGTTTCATCAGTACAGTAGTAATTGTGGCTGTTACATACCGACGGACAAACAGACAAATCCACAAGGGTTCCACTTTTGGCTATTTAGAACCCTAACAAAAAGGGGGAATACTATACATACACATACAGCCAACTTAGAGAACACTTATATACCTATTTATATCTTAGCTTAGGAGTTGGTTCTACAGGTTAATAACAAGTATGAAAATGTGTAAGTTTTAGATTTTACATGTGAAATAAAAAAACATACAACTTCAAAAAGCAAATTTGATTTAAAATAATTATAGCACTTCACTCTCACAAATAATAAACTGAAACTTATTTCTTGAAAGTTACAGACCGGAATTACAACTTTCAATGTGAAATGAATAAACTGACTGATGTTTCACTTTAAAAGTCAAAAATTGTTTGGAATTATCAAATAATAGTCATATGGAGACTTACCTATATCATTATATTTATCAAAACAATTCTACAATGACAATGTGAAGTTTGTCTGTTTAAGTCATACATCAGTATAGGCATTGAAGAAGATATACCATTAGGAATTCATCAGCAGTTCAGTACTGCACAAATTTTTACACACTTGGATGATCACTGGCTTAAAATACATACTATTATTTCATATCACTATAATTAATAACGGCGCATTCCGGGAGGACCACGTCCACCTGGTCCTCCTCGACCCATTCCTGGGGGAGCACCCATCATGCCAGGAGGAGGACCACCCATCATAGGACCTCCACGCATTTGAGGAGGTGCTGATAGTTGACCTCGGGATCCGGGAGCCATATGTTGTTGGGACGGTCCACCAACACCCCGAGCAGGACCTTGTAGGCCAGGAGGTGCACCTCCAGGTCCAGCGCCACGCCCGGCTGCACGACCGCCACCAGGGCCGCCCATGGCACCTGGAAGGGGAACGCGAGGCAAACCTTCTTCTGGTGGTGGAGGTCCTTCAATGGTTAAGGACACAATGTTCTCTCCACGTAATAACACGAAGCCGAGAGTTCTTTTCTCCTCTCTGTCGGCGGTTTTACTGTTTTTAGACTTGATTTTCCTGAATTCTTCGCAGTCTCCCAAAATCAGATTCATATGTTTATCAAACGCTTTGAAAGTACCAATGAATGTTCGAGAGTCTTGCAAAATGACCCTCACACGGTAGTTTATATGTTGTTGCATCTTATTATTCTTCCCGACCGTCTGAAAGAAAATACATATCGGTTCATTTTATGAACAAAAACAATATATAGGGTAGTAGTCTAATTTTCCGTAATTATCTCCGAAAATACAAAATTGAACACAAAGCAATCCTGACTAAATAAAAGAATATGTATCAACTTACCATTTTGACTAAATGATTATAGCACAAAACTTAGATAAACGAAATTTTAACCGAGGCGTCGGTTTAGGAAGCGGTTTACAAACAGCGGTAAACAAATATGGCCGCTTGACACTGACAGTCACCGACTGACTGATAGCCGGCAAATGTTAATTTGTCTAGTTCGCTTTTAGTGCTACACGTTATCTGAACGTTTAGAGACAAAATACAAATGGAACCGCCTTACATAGCGCTTTAAGAGCTTAATCTCATAAATGACATTTTTGACATTGACGTTTGTTTTGTCATGTTGACGTTGACGTTAACAGGGATGCGATTTAATCGCAGTTAGATACGTTGATAAATACTAGGTTAAATATTTTTTTAACATAATGCAGGTTGTCCAGGCTGTGTACCCCAAAAAAATATACACTCTTGGACACGTGTATCAAGCCCTTAGAGCAACACGGACTCCGTGGACCATCGTGCCACCCTGTTTTGTAATGTCATAAAAATTGATAAAAATAGTGTTTGTTTAGGTACACAAAAAGTTTTTATTCAGATTTGTAGCTGGCATATTCAAAATTAATTTTAATGTCTGTGACCGCAGAAATCATCATTGAATATCTTCATGATGTCGGTATCATAGTTATGCAATGGCCAGCACGAAGCCGTGACATGAACCCAATAGAGCATTTATGGGAGGGACGAACTAAAGAGGTGTGCTCATTAACCTGCCCCACATGCCTTGCAGGAACTGAGAACCGCCACGGACGAAAAATGGGAGAACATTCCACAACACTTGATAGTGAAGTTGATTAATTCCTTGTCCAATCGCATGATAGCCGTTGTAATCGTCAGTGGATGCCACAAAAGTTACTGAATAAATGTTAATTTTTGATGAACTTTCGTTTTCTTCGAAAATCCAGTGTAAGTGTTACTCTAGAAAAAAACATACAAAACACAAGTAACACAAAACTCTGTACCCTGAAATCAAATTTGGAACAACAGGACATTAAAATTAATTTTGAATACCTACTGTACAACTGTTGCTTCAACTGTTGATTTGGATCAGATATGGTATAGAATAGGCTAGGTACTCGACAACCTAGTCAAATAAGATCCTTTTTACGAAACTTCAAAACGAAAGTTTTCTTTTGCATCGTAAACAATACAATAGGCTTAAAAGATGTTAAATTTACAACAGTTTGCCCATTTCGAATGAAGAATACCTATTAAAACAGTAATATGATTACAATATGTTGAATAAACAAAATCTAAACCTAAAAATAATATGATAAACATAAAATAATAAGTACCTACCTAGAATTTAATCAATGTTAACATTTACTGAGATTTGGTCCTGGATTAATGCATATAAAAATAAAAGTCGAATACCTTTTTATTTATTAATCGTCATAATCTGATACTTGGCGACAAATTTCGACACATTCTAGGCATTTTTTGTGTGAAATCAGATTTTCGCTAAGTGCTGTAGAAAAAAAAGTGATGCTGGGGAAAGGCTTATCCTGGCACTGCACCCAAACAATGCTTATAACTTTTAAATGGCGAGCGTGTCGGCAAATTCTTATACGCGACTAATATCGACCATTTCACGACATTTTTTGGGTGAAATCAGATCTTCGCTACCTGCTGTAGTTATCGAGATACAAAGAAATTGATGCTGGAATAAGGATTTTGTAGGCGCTGTCACAAAAAATCTCTTATAACTTTTGAACGGGATATTTGGCGAATTTTATAGCCATTATGTTGGTGAAATTAGATCTTCGCTAGGTGCTATAACTAAAAAAGTTGCTGGGTAAAGACCTTATCCTGGCACTGCCATCAAAAAATGTTTAGTTATAACTATTTAACGGCAGACCTACAAATTCTGGTATTTGGCGACAAATTATTGTCATTTTTTCTGTGTAGTCAGAATCTCGATCCATGATGGTGGCAGTGCCAGGATAAGGGACACGCTTTCATGCTAGTATGTTGCTTAGGCACAACTAGTGATGGGCAGGGAAAGAAAAAATTGGGTGGGAAAGAAAAAATATCGGGAAAATATGGGAAAATAAAATAAACACCCGAAAAATTCCCGAATCATGGGAAAATATTTTTTATTTAATTATTTTTAATCTTATTATTATTTGTATGTCGTTTCCATGTCTCGGGTCGGGTCTGTCATGGAGTCCCGGACTTTTGGAAGGCGTGCGTCGCACAGTGTCGCGTCCCTTTACGAAAAATCAAAATTATCGTTTTTAAAAAATGGATATTCTAATTATGGTAACACTATCTCAAATACCCATAGTACACAAGTTTAATATTTTAATCGATGTATCCTGTATAATCTTTAGAAAAATAGCTTCATTAATTGGTATGTTGACGTATCATAAAATTGTTCAACGAATTTCTACTGTGTTCGGTGGTTGTTTTGTTGAGGTATTAGTTGGATTTCAATTGTTTTATTGTTATTATTTTATTAATTGGTGTTTATACTGATCTACTAAGTGATCAAAGTGCAAAATTCTCGGAAGCAATGAGTAAGATTTGACCATTTCTTAGTTTTGGCAAAAAAATAATTAATTTTAGGTTCGAGATGCATTTAAAAAAAATCATGTCAAATCATGTCAATAATTTTTTGATATTGTATAGCCTATAGTGTATATTTACTGATGACAAAGTTTGATCTGCTTTTGTTTGCACATTCTTGATTTATTAACTTTTGTTTACAATAGGTCACCAGCTACTAAATAATGAATTGTTTGAGAAGTGGTTCCAAGCTGACCCAACAAGCAAAATTCCGCAACTTTTCAAGTATGTTTTGGAGGTTTACGAATTAGAAGAATCTCCTGTCTATATTCAGTCAAGTATCCAAAAGTCAGTGACTGTTTTGTTAAACAAAACAGTAGCTAATTATTGGAGAGTATCTTACAGAAGTGAAATAACATTAAGAAAAAAATATAATGCCTTTCTCAACAATGCTTTTAAGTTAAGAGAAGACGATATTAGCTACCTACGTAGTAAACAATCCATAGACACATGTCATCACAGGTTCATAGTTCAGAACGAGGAAGGCCATGCAAGGACTTCAACGAACTAAATCTAGCTTTTTAGAAGCGGAGAGTTGCAGACTTAGTAGAAGGCAGAGATCCCAGTGAATTAACATTTGCCGAATTAACATTTAAAATAATAAAAAAAGGATACAAAATGAGTTTAAAGAAAAAATGGGTCTTCTCGTTGACAAGCCCGAATATGGGTCGACAAATGACGGTAATACTGCTCGGACATTCTTTAGACATCCAGAACTAAACTCTGAAATCACAGGAGTTGATAAAAATCTAATCGTCAAGTTTTCTATGATTAACAGAATATTGTCAAGTGGCAAGAAAACCAATTTAGAAAAATTCAAACAGTTACTTGCTAACACTAAACCCTATACATGAGTTTGTATTCTTGGTATTACATTCCGATGTCCATACATAAGGTTCTCATTCATGGAGCTGAAGTAATTTAATCTTTGCCGTTGCCTATTTGTCAACTTTCTGAAGATGCCTTAGAAGGCAGACACAAAGACTCGATAATTTTCACGCAAGCATCACACGCGTAAATCTTCTAGAGAAAAATGTAACAAATATTTAATGGTCATTATGCTTATAATATCAGACCCTTTAATATCATCTATTCGTTACAAAATGCGTAACATACAGCAAAAACAAATTGATGAAGATATTATCGATTATTTAGAACCTTATTATTAAAAAAAAATAGTGGCTAAAAATTGCATTTTTTTATCTAACTTCCATCGTAAAAACCTTTTTTAATATTATTTTATTATTAAAACACTAAATATCCACAACATGTTGCAAAATTATTATCTAAATATTTTTCGTAAACTTTTGTATGGGCTCGCGACACTGTGCGTCGGGCCGAAGCCAACACGTAGAGGCCCCTTAAGACAATTTACTCTAAATGTGTTGTGACACCAACCGGCGATTATCCCTATATGCACTATGGGAGTGCACCCAAAGACAATCCCTGGTTCGTGTAGGACTATAGCAGATTATGGGAACAAAAGGAACTGGGCTATTGGGTTGGGGATTAGTGAACCGGGATACTGGGGCTATGGGGGACTATGGCGCCTGCTCGACCAATTTTAATAACAGAGACACATTGGGCAGGCGGTGACTCGTCACTCACTGGTTGGGCCACCTATCTAGCCGACGCGACTGGACGGCAAGGCAGCAACATGGTTGTGAGCATCTCAGGGTGTCAAGAGGTGTACACCGCTTTCTGCGAGGCGGTTTACCCGCCTTACCAACTCGCGACTTATGCATCTTTCACTTCCACCCTGCGAGCGAATAGCTCTAACGCCCCACTCTGGCTGGCCAATGAAGGCAAGCCAGAGGTGAGAGTCCTGCGGCCCCCGCTAAGGTCCACTCCGGCCAGCCAGTACTGTCACCATCTTTGTTGCTCTTCTTTGGACTCTCTCTAGTAGTGCAATGTCCTTCCGATAGTAAAGTCTCCATATTTGAAACCCATGTTCTAACAGCGGTCTGACGTAAGTAAGTTTTGTAAAGCCTAAGAAACAATTCCGTATCTATATGATAAAAAGCTAATTATGTATAAGAGGGAGTTATCCTTCTTAGTGATTTCAATAATGTGTTCGTCCCACTTTAGATTATGTGTTATCGTTATGCCAAGGTCCTTTTGTTTTTTAACACACTCGAGAGGTTTTGAGTCAATGGTGTAACTCAACGTGGAGTGGTTACTGCCAACATGCAACACAGTGCATTTGTCTACGTTTAATGTGATTAGCCAATCTCGGGTCCAAGCAATTACTCTATCAAGATCATCTTGGATTATATTATGGCTAATAAGTGGATTCCCCGTTTTTTTGCGTGTCTGCAAAGAGTGATATATAAGATATGATACCATGTTTAAGATCTGTAAGGTAGATACTGAATAAAATAGGTCCTAACACCGATCCCTGCGGCACACCGCTGAGGACTTTTCTGGGAACAGAGTATGATTCTCCGATGCGCACAGAGAATGTGCGATTTGACAGGAAGTCTTCAATCCACTTCACGACATTGCCTCTGATTCCTAAGGGCTCTAATTTAGCAATCAATCGTGTGACAGGAACTCGATCAAAAGCTTTTTCATAGTCCAAGTAAATAATATCTGTAGGTATTCGTGCCTCCCAATTTCTTGCACAAAACCATGTTGCTCCTCGATGATGACATTCTCTCGTGCCAAAAGCATCCTATATATCCTATAATATGTAGATATCTTTGCATGGAATTATGAAAATCGAACATTCCATTCAAAATATATTACAAAGGAGATCATCGGCTTTCCATACTTTGGCCGGCCCAAATTTGAAAGTGCCGGTCAGAGAAAAAAAAAGTGTCAAACCTTTCGAGTAGATTGTTCTGAACATTTTTTACTATGACACCAGACGTGTATGACCATTAGTTTGGCTTTAATTGGATTTTAAAAGTGTCCATTTTTCATACATTTTTAAAAAAATAATATTATGTCCGTTGGGAAAAAGAGGTATACAAGCGTATTACAAAGGACCGTTAGAACATTTATTAGTATGGCGCCAAACTTCTATGACCATTATTTTGACTTTTATTGGACTTTCAGTTTTGGTTAATATTTTAAAATGCCGGCCAACGAAAAAAATACGTCGAATCTGTCTAATAGTTGCTTCTCAATATTTTTTAATAACACCAAACATCTATGACCATTATTTTGACTTTTATTGGAATTTACGGTTTAGTTCAAATGTGAAAAATGCCGACCAGCAAAAATATCATGTTGAGAGTATCGAGTAGATGCCTGTTAACATTTTTTTTCTATAGCGCCAAACTTGTATGACCATTAGTTTGGCTTTTAGTGTATTTTAAAAATCTTGATTTCTTATTTATTTTGTATGAAAATAAAGTGCTTTGGGTAAAAAATGCGGTACGGCGGATTACAAAGGACCTTTAGAACATTTAATAATCTGTCACAAACATTCTTGACCGTTATCTTGACTTTTTATTCGTCTCTCTTTCCGTTTTGGTTCAAATGGGAAAATGTCAGCCAGCGAAACAAAATAAGTCAAATCTTTTGGTAAACGACTTGAAACGTATTTTTACTATACTACCAAATGTCGGCTTTGGCTTTTATTGGACTTTAAAAAAAAAACTTTTTTTATACATTTTAACAATCAACAAGCAGAGCTTTCCCAATGACTAGTTATTAGTCAGATAAATACTTTGTGTTTTTGTTTTGTGTGTTGTTAGGTGAACTTCTATATTAATACTATCTGATTTTAGATATGACGTTGACTGTAGTTTTTGCATTCGACTCAACGTTACGGCCTAAGTTTAGGTTAAATTATGGTATTGATTCACCTTGACCGTAAATGGTTACCACCCTCCAAAGATAAGCTTGCCATCTAGTGACGAAACTCGTATTTTTGCATGACGTCTGAAGTATCTGTTAGGGAAAACAGGAGTCGGGTAGTTGTACTTATAATAAACTTTTTCTATTCTATTCTATTCTACTTTGCAAGTATGCCTATCACAATGTCCTGGTGCTACTCGGCCGATAACATAGTAGGTACCTCTATCACCCCACTGTTTATTCCTTGTATACACTTTTCTTTAAAAAAAGTAGCTTCTTAAGCGTGTATCACCATCAGGTAAGGTAGTGGTCAAACGCAAACCTATTTTTCAAAAGACGACCACCATATTACGCCTTTAGCAAGATAGTTCCATTATCACCAGATAAAACTTTTTTTTTGATTTTTGAAAAATCGAATTTAGTTCAAAATATTGGTCATAGTCGTTTAATGCCATAGTAATAAACATTCTGACGATCCTTTAAATAACGCGCCTGTTTTATTTTATTTTTATACAAAATGAATCAAAAATCAAGTTTTTTTTAAATCCAACAAAAGCCAAACTAATTAATGGTCATACACGTTTTTGTCATAGTGAATCATGTTTACAGGTATCTTCTCGATAGCTTTGACATGTGTTTTTTGCTGACTGGCACTTTTCACACAGAAACTATAACGTAAAGTCCAACAAAAGTCAAAATAATGGTCATAGACGTTTGGTGCCATAATAATAAATGGTCAAATGGATAAGTTCTAACGGGATATACAAATATTGTTTCATGTATGAAAATTCATTTTTTTTAATTCGAATAAAACCGAAAATATTGACCCTACAGCTTTGGTGCCATAGTAATAAATGCTCAGACAGATAAGTTCTAAGGATAATACCATTATTGTTACTTGGCCGGCACTTTACATTTTCACCAAAAATTTATGAAAAATACAGTTTTTTAAAATCGAATAAAACCGAAGATATTGACCCTACAGCTTTGGTGCCATAGTAATAAATGCTCATACGGATAAGATCTAACGGAATATAGCAAAATTATTTTTTGGCCGGCACTTTGACTTTTGATCCGAAATCCGATGATCTCCTTTAAGTTTTTTAAGAGTTCATACGACACTACGACAGAAAATAAATTGGGCATAAGTAGGCATACATTATATTTAAATGGTCTTTGTTGGAAATCCTTACTTTTAATACAAATATATGCGATAAAAAATATTTTCCCTTGAAATGGGAATTTTTCGGGTTTTTTCCCTCAGAATTGGGAAAATTCCCAAAACGCGGGAATTTTCCGGGTAAGAACCCAACACTAGGCACAACGTAGATGTCTGTATTTTTTATGCAAGTAGCACTTATTGCATAGCAAATAAAGGTGCAAGTCTTTGGCAACGCTGATTATCCGGCTTACCTTTTAAAGTAAATAATATAACGTAGTGAATTATATTCTTTGAATATAATGGCCCCGATTCCTACAGACACCTCTTAATTTTATTTTAAGTTATACCTGTCATTTTCTTATCCGCCGAAAAGGATAGGGACAGATGATTGTCAACAAGTTAATTTTAAAGCGAATGAATAACCCGGCAAATAAAATAGACATCTCGCTGGTACGCAATCCGTTTGACGTGCTACTTAACCCTGTATTTTTTTTAGATTACTGCTTAAAATTGACGTGTGTTGCATAAAGGACATCATCGGATTTCGGCCCAGAAGACAAAGTGCCGGCTGAAAAATAATTATGCTATATTCCATTAGATCTTATCCGTCTGAGCATTTATTACTATGGCACAAAAGCTGTAGGGTCAATATCTTCGGTTTTATTCGAATTAAAAAAACTGTATTTTTCATACATTTTTGGTGAAAATGTGAAGTGCCGACCATGAAACAATATTTGTATATCCCGTTAAAACTTATCCGTTTAACCATTTATTATTAGGGCACCAAACGTCTATGACCATTATTTTGACTTTTGTTGGACTTTACGTTATAGTTTCTGTGTGAAAAGTGCCGGTCAGCAAAAAACACATGACAAAGCTATCGAGAAGATACCTGTAAACATTATTCACTATGACAAAAACGTGTATGACCATTAGTTTGGCTTTTGTTGGATTTAAAAAAATGATTTTTCATTTTGTATAAAAATAAAATATAAACAGGCGCGTTATTTATAGGATCGTCAGAATGTTTATTACTATGGTATTAAACGACTATAACCACTATTATGAACATAATTCGATTTTTCAAAAATCTGGAGTATTCATAGATACACTTTGGCGAAAAAATGTTTTATCTGGTGATAATAGAACTATCTTGCTAAAGGCATAATATGGTGGACGTCTTTTGACAGAATTTTTAAAATTAAAAATAGGTTTGCGTTTGACCACTACCTTACCTGATGGTGATACACGGTTTAGAAGCTACTTTTTTTAAGAAAAGTGTGTATACAAGGAAAAAACAGTGGGGTGATAGAGGTACTATGTTATCGGCCGAGTAGCACCAGGACATTGTGATCGGCATACATGCAAAGTACAACTGCCTGACTTCTGTCTTCCCTAACAGCTACTTCAGACGTCATGCCAAAATATTTATATTTATTTTTTTTATTTATACTTATTTTTGGAGGGTGGTAACCATCTACGGTCAAGGTGAATCAATACCACAATTCAACCTAAACTTAGGCCGTAACGTTGAGTCGAATGTAAAAACTACAGCCAACGTCATATCTAAAATCAGATAGTATTAATATAGAAGTTCACCTAACAACACACAAAGTATTTATCTGATTAATAACTAGTCATTGGGAAAGCTCTGCTTGTTGTCATTGTTAAAATGTATAAAAAAAAAGATATTTTTATAAAGTCCAATAAAAGCCAAAGTCGTCATTTGGTAATATAGTAAAAAAATACGTTTCAAGTCGTTTACCAAAAGATTTGACTTATTTTGTTTCGCTGGCTGACATTTTCCCATTTGAATTAAAACGGATAGAGAGACGAATAAAAGTTAAAATAACGGTCAAAAATGTTTTGCGCCAGATTATTAAATGTTCTAAAGGTCCTTTGTAATCCGCCGTACCGCATTTTTTGCCCAAAGCACTTTATTTTTAAACAAAATAAATAAGAAATCAAGATTTTTAAAATACACTAAAAGCCAAACTAATGGTCATACACGTTTGGCGTTATAGAAAAAAAAATGTTAACAGGCATCTACTCGATACTCTCAACATGATATTTTTGCTGGTCGGCACTTTTCACATTTGAACTAAAACGTACATTCCAATAAAAGTCAAAATAATGGTCATAGATGTTTGGTGTTATTAAAAATATTGAGAAACAACTATTAGACAGATTCGACGTATTTTTTTCGATGGCCGGCATTTTAACATATTAACCAAAACGGAAAGTCCAATAAAAGTCAAAATAATGGTCATAGAAGTTTGACGCATTACTAATAAATGTTGTAACGGTCCTTTGTAATACGCCTGTATACTTTTTTATTCCCAACGGACATATTTTTTTTTACAAAATGTATGAAAAATCGAGATTTTTAAAATCCAATTAAAGCCAAACTAATGGTCATACACGTTTGGTGTCATAGTAAAAATGTTCAGAGCAATCTACTCGAAAGGTTCGACATATTTCTTTTCTCTGACCGGCACTTTCAAATTTGGGCCGGCCAAATTATGGAAAGCCGATGATCTCCAAAGTCTGTCGATTACCTGTCCCTTTCTTTTTCAACGGATAAGAAACTGACAGGTATAACTTAAAATAAAATTAGATGGCGTCTGCAGGAATTAGCACCAATGTCAGATTAATTAAGATAATTATAATTATAGTATAATATAGTAGGTTTGGGGTGCTTCGGTTAATGGAAATAAAAATTAAATTGTCTTTTGTTTTTTTTACTAAGTATTTGTAATAAGAATAACACAATAGTAGATAAATACAAAAAATCTTACACTAAGACGGCACAAATGCATTAGTCAACTAACTTAGTATTACCTTATTAGTCTTTTCTTATCACTTAATACCTATAAATTGATTTTGCTTGGATTTCATATATCAGGAAACTAAATACCTAAATTTCGATATAACTTCACATCTTATCCCTAGAAGCTAGACAGAGACAATGGTGTGTCAAGCATCGCGATAATTGAATACTTCTCTTGTCTGTTTAATTTTACAAATACATTTTTTTTAAATGTACTCAAATATGTATAATATATAACCAGTATCACTTACACACCATCTTAAATTAGCGCTACATCTCAATCAACATACAGCATCTAAGTGGAAAAAGCATCTACAAAGTAATATTACCTATTATAAAATATTGTAGGTATTATGCACAGCATTACTATGAATCAACAGCTGCAGGTGCGAATTGTATTACCGAAGTGTGACGTACAATAGGTTCGGTAATTGAGTTCGGTTGAGGAATAAGTTTTCGCTTTCTTGGTGGCAAGGAAGAAGGGGCAAATGTGTATTGCAAGGTGGCTGTGGGTGGAGGGGGTGAAGGGATCGGCGAAGGAGTCGATTGTCCCTCCGAGGCCGAGACTGGTGCGGTAGGACTGTGGGGCGACGGGGGCGAGCGAGGCGGCGTGGGCGGCAGCTGCTGTAGAGCTGCTTCTACTATTTCACACATAACATTACCATTAACTACCATGGGTAAATTAGGCTGCATGGGCGGAGCGCGAGGGGTTTCCGCACCGTGTTCCTTGTAAATATGGGCTTCCATCTGCTTCTTAGTATTGAAGGTGCCATCGCAGACAGTACAGCGATAACAGCGTTCACCGTAATGTTGGAATCGGTGTAGCTTCAAGACATGGTTGTAGCCAAAATCACGTAAACATATATCACAGGTGTACGGTCGTTCTCCTGTGTGGGTGCGCGAGTGCACTTTGAGCTGCTTGGAGCAAGTGAATCCTTTACCGCAGCCTGGTGCCGGGCAACGGTAAGGTTTCTCACCCGTGTGTGTTCGAAGGTGGATCACGAGCTGTCCTGATTGGATGAATGTTTTGTGGCAATGTGGGCAAGCATGAGGGCGCTCGCCGGTGTGGATGCGAGCGTGCCGGTGTAATTTTCCAGAATGTTCAAAGGCTGCTCCGCATACTCCACAACGATAAGGCCTTTCCTTGGTGTGGATCCGACGATGGACTTGCAGGTTCTCCTTTACACTGAACATCTTGTGGCAATATTCACATTCAAAAGGTCTTTCACCGGTGTGGGTCCGATAATGGCGCACGAGTCGTGCTGGTACGGCGAAAGTTTTGTGGCAGACATCGCAGCGATGTGCATCGGCGGCGGCACGGTGCGAGCGTGCATGTGCAGTTAATGCACTGCGAGTGGAAAGCGTCAAGCCGCATTCCCCACATTGATGTACGCGTTCCTCTTCACCTGTCAAATGAAACGATTTGGATTCAAAGTCAGGAAAATAACTCATTGTTATACTACAAAAACTAAACAAGACGTTTCAAAAATCGCGATGACGACCGTCCACAGCGTAGTTTCGGTTGTGTATGGCATGCAGTACCGATCAGGGATATCAGGATGCACATACTAAGGCCACATAAGAGTGGGAACGGGGCACGGGGGAGCGAGGTACAACCAAAGTGAATGTCCTCTAGTAGCACGTGGAGGCCCGCACCGCGATTTCGACGCGCTTGTAGCTCGCGGTGCGCCTCCACGTGTTTGGGACGGCGACCCCGCGTCCGGACAGTACTCCCCGCGCCCCGCGCACTTTCCCCCCTCTCTTCCTTCGTCGTACAAACACATTTACATTTTGAACTATATATTTTTTGCATTTACGTTCTTCCTTTGAAAAAATCAATTCGAATAATCACTATAATAAAAGATATTTGAAATGGTCAATTGTTAACTTATAACATGAAAGGTTTTTGTATAAATCGCAATGAAATCAACATTTTGACCAACTGTACCTACGTCAAAGATAGGTACGTCCACTCAATAAAATTACGTGTTTATTTATTTACACCTATAATGGGATCAATTTATTTGAGTGGCTAAAATTACAAATAAGTAAATCTAAGATAAATAAATTGATCTAGAAATTACACGATAGAACAATCATTGTGACCTGTATCTGTATACCTATACCTTGTATTAAAAAATAAAGTACGAGAGACAAAATAATGAACTGTGCATAATTTTGATGCTAAAAGTAGTTAATTACAAATAAGTGTTGTAGATGAGAAACGCCACTTACCTATCATATTTCAATGTTGATGACGATATATTTGGGCGGTACAATAGCGTCAATGTTGGTGTAGGTTGCGCACGTAGAGTAGATTGTGAGACAACGTTCACTCGACCGGCGGTCCGCGGTCGAATGCGGAATTTGTTGAGTTCAGTAGGAGGCCTGAAGCTCGCGCGCGCTGCCTCGCCCCGTCCGCACGCCCCGCGCCCCCCCGTCTCCCACCGTCTGTGCTCGTGTGGGTAATAAACACTTCTTTCTGTGTGCGATATAATCCTTAATACCTAAATATGGGACCTACGAAATAGGTCTTATACATTTTTAAGTTAGATAAGTGATGTACTTACTTACATGTTTGTATACTTATCGCCTATTTTAGTAACTAAGGAGGTAGATAAGATACTAATCTTAACAATAATGTTATACCTAAGTAGGTAGGTGGTACCTACGTTGGCTTTTCCATGGAGCACATGAAACATAATCATAATAATTAATAAACCTATAATACCCGGTGAGATAGGTATTAAAATAGGTAAATAGCGTTATTAATCAATTTAACTGTGCGAAACAAAAGAAATTACTTAATGAATAGGCCATATTGCTTATTAAGTTATTTATTATGATAAGTACCTACCTACATACATATTCATCATTTAAACAAATCGAATATAGATTGTTTAGTGAAAATAATACTTCATTATTTATTATATACTTAAATATGTTACGCATAGCGTAAAAATTTGCTCGTACACATGTATAAATGTACGGATATGATAAAAGCGCGTTCGTTGAAGGTTGGGACAGAAAGGGGGGCGCGCGCGCGCGCGGCGAGTAGAGAATAATGGCCGGGTTGCCTCGTGTGAGGCGCACCGCGGTTTCGCCGCGCGTGTCGCATCTCGGCTTCATTGCGCATGCGCGCTTCTCGACCTGACGCCGCGCGCCGCGGTTCGCTCTGCCCGCACACTCTATTTCCACTTTTTTATTTGTCTTTCTGTCTGTTATTTTATTATAATATTATTCTTTACTCCATCTAACAAAGGCAATATAAATACATATATAACGTTCACTAAAGCAGATATTCATCCAGCTTAAAGGAAATGCTATAATATAGAAGTCATCTATCATTGATAATGTAGGTCTTGTTGTGTTCTAGGCACCTATATAGGTACTGCACATGTTTATATTTCGACGCCACGAGTAAATTGCGTAATAAGACTTATTTATAGAGTAGCATAGGTCAAACAAAAACTAATCAAAGCACGCAGACAGAAGCATTGGAATAATGAGATGTATAGGTAGGTGTACCTAGGGATATAAACAGCCTATATACGTTGCACTTATGGGCACACACACACACACATGATTACAGAGACTAGCTACACAACATATTATTATTAGTTTGTTTACCACTTAAGTATTAATTAAGCCATCATAAAACTTACTACGTAGCTACCTACGTAAAGTTAAGGTCACAGAAGGATGCTGTGCGATTGATCATGATCAGTGATGGCATGATTAACAACAATTAATAACGTTTGGTTTGTCATGATAACAACAACAACATAACCTAGACCTATTTCCAGTAACGTACAAGTAGACTGTAGACTCATCCCAAATAACACAATGGTGCTAATTCCTGTAAATACCATCTAATTTTATTTTAAGTTATATCTGTCATTTTCTTATCCGCCGAAAAGGAAAGGGACGGGTAATTGACAAGCATAAAATTTATGGAACACACGTCAATTTTAAGCACAAATCTAAAACAACCGTCTAAAAATTTTACATCAGTCAATAACCCGACACATTCATTTACTCATTCTTCCTAAAATTAAGAGCTGTGAATCATCCGTCCCTTTCCTTTTCGACGGATATGAAAATGACGGATATAACTTAAAATAAAATTAGGCGGTGTTTGCAGGAATCGGGGCCAATAGCAGAGTAATAAATAAATAAATAATTGGTTTGACCATTATACAGCACAGCTATTGTACCACATACCTACCTAATAGCAAAATTGGACATACCAAAAACCATAAACTATCGTACTTTTTGGAATGTTCTAAGGACAAGATCTTTTCCTAATAGACTGATCTTTTTCTATCGTGTGAGGTGGAGTAACAATCTCATCAACCCTGGTGTCAGGGTTACTATTGAGCCACAAAAGGCCCCTGATATGGCTCATGTAACGACTACTTACTTTCATCAGTAAGTAGTAACCGGGACCAACGGCTTAACGTGCCTTCCGAAGCACGGATCATCTTACTTTTGGACAATAGACTGACTGACTGATACGTTTATGAGTTACTTTTTATACAATTTTATAAATAAATTACACGTGATTTTCCTGTCGCTCTAGGAAGCTCCAAGGTACTTTCTACTTATACATTTATATCTTTTTTACTTGAACTGTATTGGTGACATCTTAACTATCATTATTAAAATCTTGCTCTTGTGAAAGATAGAAATATGAATTGCTAATTTTATTGTCGGATTCGATATAGCGGATTTGTTTTGACACCAAGGACCGTCTATTTTTAAGATTGACCACATTGTGAAGGTTAAAAACCACTTCAAAATACTCAGAAATCCTACCCCTAGTCCGTTATGGGATAGATAGAGCCCTATGTGGTTGGATAATAATAATTTTACTTCAAGCTAGTCTTTTCTATAACTTCAGGCGAATAATCGATATTATACACTTTTGATAGATGAATATAGGTTGCATATGGCCATGAATCAATAAATATTATTATAAAACAAAGTACGCGCCGCGCCGCCGCCGTATCTGCCTGTCTGTCTGCTCGCGGCTAACTTACTGCCAACGGTGATTCGACGATATAAACGATAAACATATCGAAAAAAATCAAGCGCAGTGGGAGCTTTCATCGAACACGCTGCCTTACCTGTGGTGGAATTGTTCCTCCTCTATATAGGTCTACAGAAAAAGTCCGTGATGGCGATAGCTTACTAGACATTTATAATGGTTTAAAAAAAAATAAGACATTTAATGTGATAATTGGAAAGCTATCAGACACCCACACACACGCACCCACACGATAAACGTTTATCACGGCGAGAAACCGATGTAATCATGTAACCATTAAAAAAAATACATTTGCAGAGTATAAAAATAAATTATATTTAGATCAGATTGCATCTCTTTATTTTTATCAGAATAATAATGGTTGGAAGATGTGTTGTGTCTGGATGTAATAACAATTCATCATTTATACTCAAAAAAACAAAGATAAAAGATGCATATGTCTAGAATCCATGATATTAGGTTAATTCAAGACCACGTTATACAGCGCCATCTATATTGTTATTATGGAACGTGGCCTGGAAAGTCGCTCATTGCATTGCGCTGCGCGTGATACAAGTGCAACTGCACCTGTGTTTTTTTTTCATTCATATATAAACTAACGCCGCCTGTAATCCCCAATGGGGTGGACAGAGCCACTACTAGTCAGAAGACAAAATAGCAGCCACTTTGGCAACGAAGTTCTTTGATAGTGACAGTGCGTAGGAAGATAAGCAGTAAAGCATTTTTTTGACGTCCTTAGTTTCATGTATTACATGTAATGTATTATATTGAATGTAAAATTATGTATTATGAAGATTATTATGTAAATGCGTGTCTGAATTTGCGAAACGTATTAATTGGAGAACACTAGTTAGCTCTTGTGTACTTCTGAAAAAGTAAGTAGTAGATACGCTACGAATGCAATGTACGCAGTGCATTCCAATGGAATTTCCTATACGCTCTTGCAGGCTCTGCAAGACAACCGAAAACGCAGCGAATAGTAGATAGACGTCGAATGGCTATTGGTTGAAGCCCTCGATATAACCCGCGTCGCGCGCGGCTCGATTGTCGTGCCGCGAGGGCTGGTTATTTTTTTATTCGTATCGTTCGTCGAGTACCATTCTGCGTTCGAATGGTTAATCTTTTATTTAATTGCGTCGGTACAAAATATGTTTTTGATCTTTTAAAAACTAATCTCACTTATTATTTTCAAAAAATACAAATAAATCCGCCTGCTCCTGTCGGGCTTCGTCCGGCCTACCAAATAAATGAAAGAAAAACACTGACATACCTACCTATAGTGGTACCTACCTACATTACTGATAATTATTTTGACTCGATTCCATCAAACTATGTCTAAATAAGGGTAACAGCTCTCGTTTTGATTTTTATTTCATATGTTATCAATTATTATACGTTGAGGTAGGTTCAATACGCCTGGATTGAGAAACATTAACAATAGGATAATGTGCTGGACCACTTTAAACTAAGGTTTATTGCGATATGTGTAGAAAATAAATGGAACGGTTGAAAATTAAATTAGTTTAGGGTAGTCATAAAGCGAACAATGAGGGAGGGTACAGACGACAGAGGAAAGAGGTGCGGGCGCGCGGGCCGGAGTGCCGACACGCGCGGCAAGTTCACTGAACGTCGAAACCGCGGTGCGAGGCGCGCGCATGTTTGCCCGATTCAACCTTCCTCAACGCCATTCAGCGCGACCGCAACTGACCCGCGCCACGGATCGAGATCGCCCGTCTCGCCCCGCGCCCTGTCCCCCCTCGCCTCGGTTGCGCGTTTAGTCTCTATACATATCTAATACCTATAGGAGTACGTATTTTTAACCATAAAATTTTGGACTTGTAAATAGTTTATCTTGGTGTCGTCGTTTTCTACATACCTACCTACGTAGCGAATTGGTAGGTACATACTACAAACTGTTAAAAGTCAATAAATCTATGTAGGTACGTACCTACCTACCTATCTAGGTACTTTACTTTAATTTTTCTCTATTAATAATAATCATTTGACTTTGTTAAACGTGCCGGAACTACCTACTATAAGAAATGGCATAAACATCCAAAAAAAACGCAATGTCATCCGGGGCCGTTACTACCTATATTTTTTTAATTTAAGTAGGTATAGGTAGGTAGGTAACCTGTCAGATTACGGAATATTGTCCAATCAGCTACCGTTTTTTAAACGTTTTTTTTTAAAAACAAAAAAAAATACCTATAATACAAGATTTACTATTACTATCTTACTGAAAGTTATGCATGTTTTAGACATGGATGATAATTTTCACATTACATAAGTAGTAGGTAGTAAACCTACCTACATGGGTACATAGTGTATAGGGCAAATAATACATATAGGCAGGTACCTATACAGAGTGTTATTATAAGTTATAAGAGACGAGTCAAAGTCAAGTGATAAAAATAACTTCATCAAAATAAAGGATCCAAGTTTGAAAGCGCGCCACGGCTAGTAAATAATTAGCATTGGGTGTAGGTACATATTATAGGTAGTTATACATTTTTACTTACCTATTTAAAATTGTGTCATAATATTATGTTTACTCTCTTTTGGACGATGCAGTGGAAATGTCTAATATTCAAACGCTCGTCTAGCTAGACGACGACCGACATGACTACAATTACCTTTAGTAGGTAGGTACCTATGTATATCTAATAGGTAATAAAGAGAATCATCTCTTTCAGTAGTTAGTTCAGTACAGTGTCTGCTAGTCCTTTTAATATACATGTAGCAAAAATTAAACTACGTAGGTAGGTAGGTGAATTATTATTATACAAAAACGCCTATTAGATACTAGGTATGTACTAGTAAAACTTTACTACGCACTACGATGCGAATATAAGAGTACACAGCAGCTTGTTTATTTATTTTGTAGGTACGTAATAGGTACCTACCTACTCACTTGGCTTAATCGTTGTTTAGAGCTTGAAATAAAGTTATTGATTAATCGTATTGCAAACGTCGCAGTCCCTGAAAGATGTAAGGCGGTCGGTCTTGAGCGCAGTAGGGATCAATTTACGCAACTCCATCGCATAGGTCATGTGAAGGTGGCTTCTAAGGACGAGCGACCCGGGGGGAAGGGGGTCTACTGGGCGAGGAGTCCCGCCTTGGGGATGGGAATACGGAATTACGGCGCGGGTAGGTTGTACGTTAGCTGAACAGGCGAATTGTTTGGAAGGTATGGGTATATTTACTATTGCACCTATAGGTACTTACATACAAAGTAGGTATACTATCTCACGACGTTTGAGTACGTCTCGAATATGGCTAACGCAACGTACTTATGTCGTCCTAGGCAGGATGTCATGTCGTTTCAATCTTCATATACTACCTACCAACACTACCAACCCTTCCATTAAACCTTTTATTCGCCAATTTCATATTTAAATACAGACGCTACTGAAATACAGTTACACTGCATCTCTATTTATCGTATAGCGGCAGGTCTTGAAAGATTTCAATGAAGTAATCAATATTTCTAGCTTTGAAGATAAGCAGTGCCCCAGGTCGCTACTAATGTGTCCATTTTAATCGGTGTCAGGCTGATTATTAAGGGAGTCGTCGACCTATGCACGGGCACGGGGCTCGGGCACTGATGCATATGCGTATTTATATGTGAAGGGATAACACACGTGGCGGGTGAACGACCGACCTCACGTCCTAGTCGAAAGTAAAAATGGAACTATTAAAGTATCTCCTACTTCAGGGCAGTCAGTCATGGGCGTAAATGGCGTAATTAATTATTTAATGAAGTTGCTGGGAAGCACTATCTATTACGCTTCGTACCTACCTATAACAGTGTAACAATACAGCTTGTGTGAATACATTTAAACGCGCTTGTTCAGTTTTCTGCCTTCATCTAGATAGGTATACCTAGTGCAAAGCGATAAAGTACCTATACTTAGATACCTATACGTAGTAGGTATCATCATAGGTGAGAGTGGGCCAAAAATATTACATACAGACAGAAGTAAGTATGAACAATCATATCAATCAGTCAATTAATAATTGATATGACGTGTTTTCTGGGATTTGTTAATTTTAATGGGCTCTCCCAGCACTCCCACTATTACACGGGACTTAAACATAGGTATTTGGCAAATAGGAGTGTTCTATACGCCTCTGTCTACCCCTTCAGGGATACAAGCGTATGAACTCATAAGTCATAAGGTACCTCAAATTCCTTTTAGGATATACATAGTTATGCAGTTGTTTTGGTTTGACCAAATACAGCTGTTTTGTTTAATACTAGGTACCTATAAGCTGTGTAATAGTCATTAAAAGCATTATGCAACTGTGTTTCTTGGGGATCTAGCCTATCTCCAGAACATTTAAAACACAGTATTTACTACGCTATCACGTAAAACAGAACGTGATTATTTCTTTAGTAGCTTTGAACTAATTCTAATAATTAATTAGAATACCTAAGTAGGTATTTCAATCTTTTTAGGGTTGCGTAATCCATTTTAGATCTTTCGGATTTTTTTATGTAAGTAAGTATCTAATCTAAACTCGTGCAATCATACCACATAATGTAATAATCGTTCATCATGTTTCGTTTTGTAGGTATTTGCAAAGAAAGGAAACAAATACCTACTTATAAGTAATATTCTGCAAATTCGACGCTGTCGTACGTACCTACGTATATTAGGTATTTATATGGATTCACCCATTCCTTCTCAACTGCTCGGTATAATAAAGGACTTACGATAAAGGCCACGTTCACCACAAAAAAAAATAATAGATGGATGCTAAAGTATAATGGCAGAGGATATATTTAATTTATAAATTAATTGCTTAAATCATTAAAATAAAGAGAAGTAACATCATCATCAGCCCATTAACGTCCCCACTGCTGGGGCACGGGCCTTCCCTATGGATGGATAGGGAGATCGGGCCTTAAAACCATCACGCGGGCTCAGTGCGGATTGATGGTTATTAACGACTGCTAATGCAGCCGGGACCAACGGCTTAACGTGCCTTCCGAAGCATGGAGGAGCTCGAGATGAAAGAGAAGTAACATAATTCTATAATTATAAATAATAATGGGTGA
Organism: Pectinophora gossypiella; assembly: GCF_024362695.1. Taxonomy (NCBI): domain Eukaryota; kingdom Metazoa; phylum Arthropoda; class Insecta; order Lepidoptera; family Gelechiidae; genus Pectinophora; species Pectinophora gossypiella. The sequence goes on from NC_065404.1 coordinate 6,529,331, forward strand.
AAGATGTGTCTGTGCGTAATGTAAACGTAAGTGCCTGGGTGTAATAATAAGGGTCATTTATACTAAAAAATAAAGATAAAAGATGCACGGGTTATCCATGAAATTGGAAGGTTGAAGGAAACGAAATCTCTACAGCACCATCGACATTGTCTTTGAGGAACGTAGTCTGGAAAGTCCCTCATTGAGAAAACTTACCGGAAGTTCACGCGGATAGGTGTGGGTTTTAAATTTGAAAAATGAATATTTATAGGGTGTTTGGTGCATCGTGTGCCAAATCGAAAATGATGATTGGGGTGGGGGGGGGGGGGGGGGGGGGGGGGGTCTTTGGCTACCCCAAAAATCTTGGCTCAACGGATTTTTTTATACTGACTTTAAATGGTTTTGGGGGAAAATTTACAAAAGTCTACATTCAAACTGTATTAAAAAACTTATTATTATGTACTTATAGCTTATTTTTTATAATCAAATCTTTAATCTGTAATAGTGTACGCTTCTATCGAAACCAAAATTACTTTCGATCTTAATAAAAAAAAAAAAAAAGTGATCATGCTCTTCCAATTTTTTTAAAACACCTATGGACTGTCCCCTTTCCAATGGTATGCAACATGTTATGAAAAGTAATTAATAACATCACTCATTTGCAAATAAATATTCTCTAAAAATTCGCAATTTTCTAATATTCAACATGTGAAATAAAAACAAGTTTTTCGAAGGTTTTATTTGATAAAACAAAGAAAATTAAGTTTTAAACATTTATTTCACAAATCCTGCTCAAATTGTTGGCCTCTATTTCGTATGCAGGCCCGACATCTTTTTCTAATTTCTACCGTTGTTGTGTGAAGCATCATTTCGTTCTTAATAACATTGAAGGCCGCTTCTATCCTTTCCTCCCTCGTCGGAACGGAACCTCTGTAGCGTAAACCAACTTTGGCGCGTCCCCAGACATAAAAGTCCAATGGAGTTAGGTCTGGGGAACGTGGCGGTCATGCAATAGGCCCATCGCGCCCAATCTATGAATTGGGGAACACATTGTCGAGGTTTTCCCTCACACTTAAACGCCAATGCGCGGGACAGCCGTCGTTTTGAAAAAACGATGGGCACGTCTTCATCAAAGATGGGCACTCGGCCAATAGTACCGGCAGATCATTTTGTAGGAATTCTAAATAATTCAGGCAAGACAGGTAATGTGGTCCAATTACCTTGTTACCAATCACTCCTGCCCAAACGTTTACGCTAAATCACCTAAATTATTAAAATGTAACAAGATCTATTCATACAGAAATAATAGAAAAACGAGGTGCATATACTAATTTCATCGTATTAGTTACATCGATATATATGTACACATCACTATGATTAGAAAAAAAAACAGTAAAGAAAAAGCAAAGAGAAAAAGGTTTATTTTTATTATTCTTGTACTGGCACTTGTATTACTGCTAACAGCCACTTAGTAGTAGTATTAAGAATTATATTTAATATTCATTTATTGTACCTGTTCTCCTCTATTCTCGTTGTTCGTTATTTGCAAAATTTGTGATCATCTTATTTGTTATATTATTATGATGGTCATATGGTTCTAGAGCAACATGGACCTCGGCGGGGTCCATGGATTTAGTCTGTGGCTTTTTGGCGGTAACGTGAACGACATGGTGGATTTCTTCATTGAATAATCTAAATAATTAATACGAAGTGGTATTTTGTGGTTAATGACCGCATTAAGTTAGTGTTATTATATCTGAATATTCAATACACAAAGTGTACATATAAGTGTGCCTATCTATTTTCGTATCGTGCCAACAAGCCATTTTATAACTCGAAAGTTTATGCGAAATCAGAATCAAAATCATCGTCATTAAGAAAAAAAATACAAAAGACATGGCTGTATGAGCATAGTCCCCTTTGCCATGTCCTTCGGGGAAAAAAAAGTCTGTGCCAGTTTGTTTGACTGTCATTGACCATTGTATTATCGTCTTTTTCCATCCTCCCCTATAGTATATTTTCTCATTACGTGACAATAGTAAAATTGTGATCACACAGAACAGAACAGAAGCCAATAATCAAGAATTGAATTGAACACTGGCGACTGACGTGACGAATGAACGAGTCACTCGTCTGTCTAGTCTCCGTCCACCCAATTTTAACTCGTCGACTGGTCTTTAACACGTTCCCTGTGCAAACCAAAATCAGACAATGAGCCCGTACGTGCAATTTTTTTTTTTTATAATAACGTAGGATGTTGTAGATATGGACGGAATATGGCAAGAAAATCATTATCGGGGAAGCCCCTTTTCAGTATTTTCCGATTTTCCGAGTGCCCCACATGTGGTGCATACACGCACGAGCTTTTCGTTTCGTGCCTCACATATGGTTACATGCACGTATGAGTTCCATATGATGTGCCATACTTGTGGTGCAAGCACGTATGAAGTTTTTTTTATGAGGGTAGATTCAATTTTCAATACACCTACACGATTCTAGGCGACACCCGTCCGAAAAACTTGCTTTTGGTATAAGAAAATCGCAGCGGATCTGATGTCAGTTGCTGTTGTAAACTCAATTTTGATCTACAAGGAACTGAATCCTGGTACTAAATTTTCACTTTTGAATGGTCATGAGAAAATTATCAAGCATCTCTTGGGCATTCAAGAAGATGATTCTGGAGCTGGACAATCAATTATATCTAGCAATTCAAGCAGTTCAATTCGTTCCCAACATAGATTGACGAAAATTCCACGGCGATACGATAACAAAATATTTCGAAAACGTTGTACTGGCTGCTACAAAATCTTGAATGAACAAGGCTTGACACCTTCTGATGCTCGTAAAAAGGCGAAGAAAACTGACACTCAATGTGAAACTTGCAAAAAAGCGTTTTGTCTTAGTTGCTACAATGCATCCCATAATTTTTAGTTTATTGGTTTTATATGTATTTTTTTTTTTCAAAAGGCTAGTTCTATAGTTTGTTTTCGTTTCATTTTATTCATTCAGTGATGCATCCTTGAAATAAATAATAAAAAAACAATAATAAATAAAAAATACAGTCCATTTAAATGTTTTTTTTGACGTTGATTATCTGGCAACATTGCCCAAAATGTCCTCCGGTAATAATATACTCTGTTTCACAATTTCATAGCTCATACGTGTAAGCTATTTTCAATACTTAAACTCACACGTGCAAGATTTTACAACCCTATAACTTTACAAGGGGGTGTGACCCATATGTGAGGCACCCACGTATCATTTATACCTCAAAATGCCCCACATGTGGGTCATGCACAGGGAACGTGTTAAATAAGCATGATATTTTATAATTTTATGTACTTAGGTACTCAGAATTTAATACATTTAGTATATATATTTACGTAACCTAAACTGCTACCTAAAAACCTAGTCGCACGCAACGAAGCCTGCAAAAAGTGTGTACCAACTCTGTATAGGCAAGCAATTGCAAAGGAAATTTCCTTTGCCATTATAATTTAATTATGGGCGGTGGAGATTTGGTAAGTTCACCAATAAGGTAATTTTATAAAATTGATTGTGCTTGTTGGGAACTAATTATGGAGTCAGGTATTTGTTTGTATATTACAGAATTCGAAGAAATCATGGCACCCAAATACTATGAAGAATCAGGAACGCGTATGGAAGGCAGAACAGGCAGCAGCTGAGGAAAAGAAGCGAATATTAGAGCTGCAGCATGAGCGGGCTGCAGAGAGAGACCGCACCGAACTTAATGACTTAGCTAAACGAAGTGCTGGGGGCAGTAGTGCCAATGATGACAGATTACATTGGATGTATGATGTATGTTTGCTCTTTAATATTTTCTCATATGTCATTTAAGTCATTGCATATTCAGCTTTGAACCATTCATTGTTTAGCTAGAAGTCTATAATAATTTATTATAATTTCTTAATTATTGTGAACTTGTTTTCAGAAACCTGACAAAAAAGCCCAACATGAGGATTATTTGCTTGGAAAAGCTATTGAAAAAAACTATGATCAGCCTGAGAAGTCCGATGATGTTATACCAGCTGTGGCTAGACGTGTTGTAGGATCCAGCATGCTGGCATCTGGTGGTGATACTCAGGTGGACCTGGCACGAAAAATGAGAGAAGACCCTCTGTTACTAGTAAAAGAACGAGAGCGAGCAGCTCGTGCTGCTTTGTTAAATAATCCTTTGCATCGAAAGAAATTAACAGAGTTATTAAGAAAAGAACAAGTAAGAATCTTTGGAAATTATATTGGAAGTTTGCTTAATCGGTTGTTGTTAACCAGCATATTGTAAAATTTTAACTGATTAGGTGAGTTTTTGCTATCATTTTATATGAAAAATTATTCAAACTACATAGAAAAAAGTTTTTAAAAAAGTTTTATATTACAGGAGCAAAAGGGAAGTAAACTTAAAAAGAAATCTAAAAAGAAAGATAATGATTTGGACAACAAGTTGTCTGCCAAGCTAAATGCTTTAGGGGGCGAAAAAGGGATTGATTTAGCAGCTTTACTGGCTTCTGAAGATTCCAGTTCCAGTTCAGAGTCCTCTAGTGAGGAAGAGAGAAAAAAGAAAAAGAAGAAGAAAAAGGCTGAAAAAACAAAAAAGTCAAAGAAACTTAAAAAAAAGAAGAAACAATCACATTCAGAAGATAGTGAATCATCAGATGATGATAAAAAACTAGAACAGAAATCAAAAGATAGAGAAAAGAAAAGTAGTATGAAAAAGGTTAAGAAGTCAAAGAAGTCTAAGGACACAGATTCCGAAGATGACAGAAAATCAAAGCATAAGTTACGAGACAAGGATGGAAGAGAAAATTTTCCAGATAGGCCCAATAGAAAACGGATAAGCGAAAATGACGTTTTTGACATTGATGTTTTAAGTAAAAAGAGCAGAAAAGAAACATCCGATAGTCAGAGGTCGCGGCGACGGGACAGCAGCGAAGATAGGAGAGATTCTAGGAGAACACCCGAGCGAAGAGAAAAAAGAAGAGAAAAGAGCAACGACGATGGCAGATGGAAGGCTCGAAAAGGCTTTAGCTCGGAAGAGCGCGCGGCGCGGCTGGCGGCCATGGCGGCGGCGGGCGCCGAGCGCGAGCTGCAGCGCGGCCGCCGCGTGGCGCAGCAGCGCGCCGCCGACGCCGCCGAGCGGCCCGCCCACGCCGCCCACCGCAGCGAGGCGCGCGCCCTGCCCGACTCCCTCGAGAGCCGCATACACTCCAACAGGCATTACATCCAACGTAACAGCAGGCACATGAATGAGCATTTCGCCAGGAGGTGAACTTTATATAAATAGTTAAGAAATCATAATAATGTTCTCTATTCAATTGTCTATAAATAGATTAGGTTTTTAATGAAATAAAGCATTTACATGTACATAACTTTTTATTGTTAATACTTTATTGCTTAATCCTTATGTTATATGACTAGGTATAATCAAATAAACTGAAGCGAATCGATCCCGACATATATACAAAACTGTTTGCGGCTGGAACTTTGGTTGTCCTATTTATTCCAGTGGTATTTTTTCTTTGACAATCTGAAAAAGAAATTGTTATGAGTATATAATTGTTCAGTAATAATACTAATAATAGACACATACACGGGCTTCCTAAAACGTTATTCTGTTTACCTGGGGTAAACAGCATGTTTTGAACAAAGTTTGCAGCCACTAATAGACCATTTGTTTTTTATGGTATAACTTTTTATAAGCAAGTGTTAATAACTGTAAGTATATGTTAGTATCGGCTGGTGTCGCGAGCCTGTGTGGCGGTGGCGTGGCGTGTCTACCTCGGCGCACATGCCCGCGTAGATGGGGTCGGTGTCCCAGGGCCCGCGCTCGGGCAGCGGCAGCGCGCGGCGCCGCAGCTCGGCAACCAGCTCGCTCACGTCCATGATGGGGATGGGGTCGAGCGGGCGCGCGAGCCCCGCCAGGTACTCCACGTAGTGCGGCCTGCAACAAAGTTGGCGTCACACACCTCGGCCAGCGCGCGCTTGTAGAGCCCCTCGAGCGTGCCGTAGGGCCGCGGCGGCAGGCGCAGCGCGGCGCGGCGCACCAGCGTCTCCAGGTCGTCCACGCCCAGCAGCGGCAGCGGCTCCACGCGCCGCGCCCGCACCAGGCGGCTCAGGTACTCCAGGTAATGGTTCCTGCAACACATGCCGCGCACTCACCGCCGCGCCCGCACACCACCGTACTTTCCCGTCTTCGTTTTTCTCGTACATTTCCAATATTTAAAAATTTACGGATCCTATTCTGATAATATATCTCTGCATTTAGTAATTTGACGATCTATCTTCGCCGGACAATTTAGACACTATAGATTTTTCTCGGAACTAAATGTTTCCCTAAAAACCCGCAGCGAAACCACGTGGTGCCGCTGACGCTTGTGAAAGTATTCCTTCATAATTCATATCCAGTGGCAATAGTCACATACCTATTACAACATCAGTGCTCAGTGGCGATAAGTGAAAAAGTATTGTGATTTTAAACAATCTAGTTATACATACTTGCAAAGGCCTGCGTGATTCGGCGGCACTTCGCTCCCGCAGGCCGCGTCGATGAGCCCAGTGGGCGTCTCCTTCTGTAGTTGCACCGGGCAGCGCTTGGTACTGCCCTCAGGCGCCTCTGTTTCGAAGCTTACGTTGTTCATCTATGAAAAGAATTGTTGGACATTCCTATGTAAATTCGAAATAAAATAACATTGACCATGTTTTTACAAGTAGTCTCTCTTAAGTAGTCAGGGGGCACAGACAGCTATAATATGATTGGTAGTCCGCCTTACATTTATTAGTCTTTCGAGTAATGACTATACCTTGAATGGAGCGTAAAAACACCGCGTTGATGCAATAGCAGAAAGAAAGTAACCTATGCGTAAATTGCGTTTTAGTAAAAAATACAGCCATAAGAATGAGTTTACCTGCAGAAGAGTTTGTAACTCATGCGGTTCTTTATCACGTAAGTAGAAGAGACAGTTGCGCGGATGATGGGCGTGTAAACCCAGGCGTGCGCAGTACTCGCTCAGACCACAACGAGCGCCCATCATGAACGGTTTCCCGCAGCCGTAGCAGAACTCGTACTTGCATTGGGTACATGTGAAATGCATACAACCGCCTCTGAAAATGGAATGTTTCTTCGTTGGTTAAAACGACTATACTTTCTGTCTCGTCACTACATTTTCCCTATTATTATTAACCCTTATTAGACCCCAAACGTAACTGCGGAGGTATACTGTGGATGATAGTACACCTATTTAGTTACCATTGGGTCTAATGCGTGGTCTAATAATAATACGGAAAATGTAGTAACGAGGTAGAAAATATAGTCGTTTTAATTTCGTATCGTCATAGGTATGTATAAGGATACTGTACGGTAATATTATAGTAGTAGAGTTTAATTGGATACCTAGATAAGGAATATTTGAAGTGACACCGTGGGCAATCAAGCCCATTCTCTCGTAAGTGTTGTTGCACCGCAGCGACAGATCGCTCAGGGTCGTTGTCTTCCAGCCACTTGGCGTACTGCTCACAACTCAGACCCTCGTGGCTTTGTGTCCACTGTCAAATGGAAATAATAACTATATTAGTAATCTGATAATATGGTTTTCGCTTTCGAACCACGTAGAAAAATTTCTTTTACCGGTTTTCTGCAAGTTGCACAACTGATGGATTTACATTCAGGACAGCGCAGTTTCTTTTGTTTGGGATGGACGAAGAAACCAGATGAACACTCCACGCACCATCTAAAGTTCGGATCCATCGCCAACGTTCGGTCACGTAGCTGGGAATAGAAGATACAATACTTTATCTTTCAGAGATTGCGAAAGGAAATGAGCAACTTTGAGGAAAACATTTTTGTTCTTAAAACAAGGAAGTCTTACACATTGGAATCTTATTGGGTTTCTTAACCAATAGTCACTTAAAGATTCACGCAATGATCCGATTATAATAACATATCAAACTTAACAAATAGGATACCTTTCGTTGAAACAATTCATGGACATCAATTTCAATAAGTGTCTTGAGTAGAATATCTAGGTGTGCGAAGTATTCGAGCCAGGCGTCTTCAGGTAGCGTTTCAAGCTCCGGTTCCTTGCAGTACGGGCATACGCAGTCTGCGATGCTTCGCTCAGTTATTTGTACTGTGAAGTAATGGCGCGCGCATTCTCTGCAGCATCTGTGTGTGCAGCGTAACATCGACACCATCTGTTGATGTAAGCGAAAAAATAAATTGATGAAGACTAAAAACGCAACAAAATTTTATAACATCTAGTTGAAGCAAATTCATTCGCCTGCTTAAGGCGGAACGTTCTTATTCACCTTAAGGTTTATTCAGCTTTTTTGGAAAATTATACTAGTGTCATTACATTAATAATGTAAGTTAGAAATATTACTTACCTCATGTTCTGGCAGTCGAGACGCGCACAGTTCGCAGTCTTGGTACAGATAAGTAAGTGCGGCTTCAAGGTCCGCACACTCGAGTGCGGCTAGCAACGCCGCCGGCGGGTCTGCTCCGCGCGCTACTAGTTCCACAGCAAGTTGCGCCTGGTCCCAATTCTCCAATGCTCCTTCTGCTAACAGCATTCGCGCTTGTCTCTAAATACAAATTATGCACGTTAATTGAATGTATAGTTGTAAATGAATATTATAAGCATCCATGTATTTCAAATTACCTCCGGTGATCCTTCCAAGAGACGAACTCTATCCAAGTCTATCATTTGACCAGACACACGCCGAACTGTGACCGGCGGCGGCGGTGAGGGAGCACGCAGTGGTTCGTGTGAGTTCTCTTTTCTCAGAGGTACTTGCGATTCATCGGAATCACTTTCAGTCCATTCGTCCTCCGTGCGACATGTTTCACGGAAGTAGGGCTTGCTTTCTTTAGGTGGTGATTCTAATTTATTATCTGTGTTTGATGGTGGCAGTGGAGCGGGCCTCTTCTTGTTAAACGTTGAAGACGTTGAAGGCACCGGTTCAACTTTCGTTGTGGAAGGTACGACAACTTTAGTAGTTTTATTATTAAACAGTCGTGTTTGCAGTTGTTTCACATGCCCATTTTGTATGTTGCCGAAGTAAGTTTTTGGAGGCGCAGGTGCAGGATACTGTTTGATCGAACCTCGTCGAACCGGTACTTTAGAGGAGATTACTTTTGGAGAGCTTTTGTCAGTTTTTTGCTTGCTGCTCGGGAATATTTTGATGAATTTAGGAATATGTGACTTTTTCTTATTGGTGATCGGGGTTTGCTTTTCAGGAGAAGTTTTTATAGCGTTATCATCCTCGAAGGTATTTGCGTCTTCAGCAGTACTTTCAGGAGTTGTATTGATTTCTTCGTTTACAGACGGTGCATTAACATGCGTACTATTAGTACTCTCAAGTGGCACTTCATTATTTTTTTTGATCTCAATATTGATTTCTTTAGCCGGTGAAACGGTTCTTCTTGAGGAATCTGATGAACCCTCACCTTCGTCACTTTCACTAGATTCATTGTTGTTACGCTCGGCTGGCATGTCGCCTGATGTATTGTTCACTTCTACGTCTGTATTATTAACTTCACTGCTAGCAGGAATTTGAATAGGATCTTCTATAGTTTCAATTACTCCATTATATATTTCGTGATGTTGATTGATAATTATTAATCTAGTTGGAACTTCTATGTTCAATGTTGAAATAATTACATCCTGTTTGGGTGGAATTACTGCGGGCGTTCTTGTCTCCTCGTAACTTGGTTTAGAAGGTTGCGGTTCAGGAGTTGGATCATTTATTACAGGGTGTAAATCTCTTTTAGTTTGTTTATTTTGTACAGATATAGAATTACTAGTATTTTGGTTTTTACCAGAAGTCAATTCATCATAAATTTCTTCAAATGAATTTGCTTGAACAAATCTTAAATTGTTATTAATATCCTTCTTTTTTATTTTTGGGGTTGCTGGTTTCGGCGCAGTTTGTGATCTACTGCTTTGTTCTGCTGCTGCGACGATATTTTGTTCCTCGACATCTTTGATGTTGTTTGGTAACCTTTGCCCTGATGCCTCCGATTCTAATATCGCAGGTACCGGCTCAATTGCTGCGACGATATTTTGTTCCTCGACATCTTTGATGTTGTTTGGAAACCTTTGCCCTGAAGCCTCAGATTCAAATATCGCAGGTACCGGCTCAATTGTTTCTGAATGACGATTTAATTCTAATGTTATAGTGTGATCTTCTTGTAGGCTTCGTGCTATCGAATCAAGAATTTCAATATTAGTTTGTTTGAAATTTTCGTTTTGTTCTTCTATATGATCCATAGCTTCCTCAAATTGTTCATTTTCCTCAGAACTGGTTCTGTTCAAAGGCGTGGGACTTTTTTGAGATTGTTCATTGGTATCTTCTTCTGTGCTTGAATCTTCTTTTTCATCTGAAGTTAAATTATCGGTTTCGTCATGTGATTCACTATATGATGATTCGTGTTCACTAGAGTAATCTGATTCGTTTGAACTATTATCAGCTTCACTTTGAGACATACCATGCCCATCAAGTGAATTTATATCTGAATTTATTTCTTCTTTCATTTGCTGTATAAGTCTTTGTGTATTGTCAACAATATCACTCAGATTACTCGATTTATCTTCTTGTTGTCTACTTGTGGTTGGCATTGGTACAGTACTGTTGACATTTTTATCACGTTTCTTCAAGAAAGTTTTGGAACTTTGATGATCCGGAGTGGTGTTTGGTACAATTTTTCTTTCTGGACTAGCTCCAATTTTGTTTGGTTCTGGGTGTTCCTCTCTTTTTAAAGCTGCTGTTTGTACGTCGGTGTTCTGTTCCTGATTTTTATTGAAAACTTCGATGGGTATATCTGTTTGGGCATTTATTCTTTGATTTATATTTAATCGTTCTTTTAATTCATTTTCTACTTTATTTAGATTCTGTTCTATATTTTCAAAAGTTTGTAAGTTATGTCTTCCTGGAGATTTGTTTTTATTTATATTGGTGTGATCAACATCAGTGCTTTTCGGAGAATTTAATTCAGATGTTTCTGCTTTCGAATGATTCGATCTATCTCCAACTTTTAGACTAGTTGGTGCTGGGTTATTGATACTTGGCAACGGACTCGACCGCGTTAAAGCATTATATGCGTCTATAAAATCGTTTTCGAATTGCACCATGTCCATTGACCTCGGCCTTTCATTTAAGATATTTTGTCTCCGGGCATCGCTCCCATGTCCCTGTTTGAATACTGTATTATCAGCTAGGAGTCCTTTCAGCAATAAGTTTTCGTTTATCGACGGAACTCCCGCCTGTATAAGGAATGATTTCAATTTAAGCGCTATATCTTCCGTTAAAACATCTGTCGTATCTTTCACCGGCTCAGTCCACACTTCCGCATTAAGGTTCATATCGTACGTATTCTGAGCGGGGGGATCTAGCGGCAAGTACATCCAGTCGTCGTCGTATTTTGTCGGGATGGACGCTTCAAATTCATCTGAACTATCTTCTGCTGAAATGTAAATGTGACGGTTATGACGTGATAGGATGAGATCGAAGGTGTATATGGGGTTAGTGTGTGGGCTGTGAGGGTTTACCGCGCGAGGGTCGCATTGCGGCGGGCGGCGCCGCGTCGTCGTCGGCGCCGACCGGGGAGCCCCACACGCGCCCGCGAACGCGGCCCTCCGAGCCCACCAGCGCCTCCGACTGCGGACATGCACCAGAATGTTATTGAACACCAGTAGGTATGTATTTCAATTAGACATGTTAACCGAAATAAACAAATATATACCTGTCGGCGGTGTCTTTCGACGCAGTCAGTGACGGCGGGCCACATGGCGCCGCGGTGGCGCGCGAGCGCGGCGCGGGCCTCGTTGTCGCTGACGCGCGCGGCGGGCGCCAGGCGGGCCGCGGCCGCGCGCACGCCGGCGCACAGGCTGGGCCAGCGCGACCGCAGCCACGCCAGCGGCGCGGCCGGGCTCTGGGCCAGGGCCGCGTGCACCTGCCGGTACGGGGTGACCAGCTTTGTCATTTCGTTATGATTGTATGTTACAAATGAGTAATTTAGGTATTTGATTAGGAGGTAGGCAAATAATGTTGAAGTAGCATAACACTGTTTGACTTTTTTTATTGTACTGTCAGGTGCGAGTGATTCAGGTTCTCTCATTGTTGTTGATTAAGCTCCAGTTTCGGCACTGTTTAGATGTAAGCGCGAAAACCAATGTTTATGGTTTAGATATAAGAATTTATATATTTTAAAAATGTTCTTTTTTTGAATTTAATTTTATTTATTTTACCTCCGCTGCGCTGAAGCCTAGCCTTTCGGCGTCCGTCATGAGCTGCGCCAACTCGAGTCCCCTCTCCGTCTCACGCCTCGCCCCAGCGCCCGCAAGCGCTTCCAGCGACAGCGTGCGGCTAGATACTAGTCTCTCTGGTGACGCCGCCTGTAACGCCAAGAGAGTTGCTTAATGACACACGAGTACACAAGCGCTTAATACATCACGACAAAATGGAAGAAGTGGCCTCGTTTACGCACATCGTCGGTTTCGATTATTTTAGCCCAATTACGGCAACGATCAATATCGCATTATGAAAAATAATGATATAAAGCGTTTCATTGCCCTTCGCGGATCACCAACTATTATTTTTGGACAACGGGACAAACTTGTCAGAGCTTCCCGCGGTCTACGCTGCTTACACGACCACCAAGCCACAAAATTGAACGGTATTTCGTTCCAGTCGTATGCCTGTTCATGGGTAGAGAACGGGAATGACGCGTGAAGCCCGGTAAAACAGCCCTAAGCGTTGACCTCTCTCTCTTGCATTATAACAAAAGAGACTACGGTTTAAATACATGGTCGAGTACCTCAGAGCCGTAGAGGCTGCCCCGGCGGGCGGGGCGCGCGCGGTGCAGGTCGAGGTGCGAGGCGCGGCGCGCGAGGCGCGGGGCGCGCGGCTCGGGGCTGCTGTCCCGCTCGCGCCACTCCCAGCGCCCGCCGCTAGTGCGGCCGCTGCGCTCGCTCTCCTGCCGACACACATCTACATTAGCCTAACATGTCTCGCTGACCGGCACAGCCCTCCGCTCGATCAAGTGAGGGGGGTACGAACCATACTCCACCACGGTGTTCGACTGCGGGTTGGCTTATCGTGTCTTCTGAAGCACGAAATTATCTTACTTTTTTACTTATTCGAATTCGGCCTATATATCCTACCTAACCAAACAAAGTCTGTGAAATCACAAGTCCAATTTGGAAAGCCAACTCAGGTATACGAATGCGTTTATTACTATTATATATATTTGGTAGTAATTCGACAAGATCATTTAGCTTTCTCCTGTGTGTGGTCAACTATCTTAGAATGTGGAATTATTTTATGAACGCTAAATGGCTTATTATTAAGCGGCTCATACTCGTGTGTCGCTGGACAGGGAATGCCTGCTGTGCGAGCGCTCCCGGCGGTCGTCGCGGAACCGCCGCCGCGGCCGCGAGCGAGAAGCTGACGACGCGTCCCAGCTGCTTGGAACCTCGTACGTCTGCAACATTCAATAGCTTTCAACATATCTAAATCTATTAACAAAATAAAAAAAATATACAGGAATTTGCAGCAATCGTATTGCTAAAGTTTATTCGACAGGATCGGACACTACGGGGCGGATAAATAAAGCACTATCCAACAAACGGTCTCCTTTACCTGCGTCGAGATACTCTGCGGCGGTGGAGACGTACCAGTATTGGACACGTTGCGGCTCGACGTGGACCGGCGCTCGTTGTAGCTACCGCGCGGCGGCGACGTGCCAGCTGACTTTTTTGGAACATTGCTTGCGGTGGACGACGAGCGAGTGTTGTCTCGAGGCGGCGACGGACCCACCGACACGCTGTGGCGTGTCGGGGGCTCAGGCGGCATTGCTTTCTGTTCACGATACGGAGAAGCTCTCACCACCAACGATTCCTTCGGCGGCGAGGGGCCCGTACCCATGTTATGCTTGGCTTTGTTCTCTCGCGGCGGAGACGGCCCGACGCCCATATCGTGTTTTTCTCGTGGTCGTTCGACCCGCTCAGGTTCGTGCACATTCTGCTCTCTGGTCGGTGTCACGAGTCGACCGAGAGGTTTCTTGACCTTATCTTCCCGCGGTGGCGACGGGCCACACCCGGTCGAAAATCGTTCCATGCCTTGCCGTGATTTTGTGGTTTCTCCATCTGTAATTGAAAGATTATATTAATTAAGCTGTGTTTTTTTCTTTAAATTCGCGAAAGATAAATTAAATACTTTTATGGGTAAGTAGATTTACGATGCAACGTTAAGAAAATAACTTGTACTAACTTTGTGTGTTGCAAGTGGGTTCGGCGATGGAACGCGCTGGCGACGGCGAGCGCATCTTGGCAATGTTGAGTCGTGCGAGGTTGGCGCCCACCTCCTCGACGGCCTTGGGCGCGGCGGTGGGCGTGCGGCAACATACGGCGCACACCCGTACGCCCGGCTCGTTGACGAACGTGCAGTGTTCGCACTGCCACGACACGTCCGGCGGCGGCGGCGCGGGGCCTAACGAATCCTCTTGGATCTCTAGCACTTCTCGCGGTTCCTTTACTTCTTGTTTCTCGAATTTTCTAGGCTCTTCTTTCGGTCTGTTGTCCTTCCTCCTCGGCTGTTCCCTGGTTTCCCTCCTCTCTGGGGGCGGCGGCGCGCGGTCGCTGTCGCTTTCACTCTCGGAATCGGCGTCGCTCGAGGGCAGCGGCGGCGGTGAGGGCGTTCGATGCTTGGTGCGGCGCGACGCGCGGGACCGGCTCGACATGGCGGGGGACGCGGCGCGGGACCCCGTGCGGGACGCCGCGCGGGACGCTGCGCGGCTGTCCGCTACGGAAGCAGAGAGAGAGCTCTATCATAAACAGCTCACCTCCAAATGAGTTAGTACAAGGAATTGTCACAAAATATATATTAACTCTGTAAAAGTATCTCTTATTGAACTTAGAAAATCGAATCGAACGAGGTAGATACCTCTACGGTAGGGTTGCGGCGTGTACATGTGCGCGTGTGGAGGCACGTGGTGCGGCCCGCAGCAGGCGGGCGCGGGCCAGGCGGCGGGCCAGGGCGCGGGCTCGAGGCTGGCGCAGCTGCCGTACCGCCAGGCGGCCGCGCAGTGCCCGCAGCCGCCGCACGCGCCGCCCGCCGCGCCGCCCAGCTCCAGCACCGACGCCCCGCGCCTCAGCGGCCGGCCCCACGGCGACGACTGCCCCGATGACGGCATCTCCGGACTTTCCCAAGCTTCCGTTGGCCCACCCTGTATATGCAAAATTAACATGTCAACAGAAGTTGACTGAACAAAGTAATTCTGACTAGCACCGCCCAATATATTTAGCCGAGTTTTGCTGAAGCTCATTTACGGAGAGTAAAAAGAATGAAGGCTACGGACGCCACGTTCGGCAAATGTGAACCTTTGTTCCCACTAGTTCGATTCATTAGTTCGATCGTCGGACTAGTGAGAATTTTTTTTCTCATTAGTTCGACCGTCGAACTAGTGAGCATTTCTTTTCTCATTTGTTCGACCGTCGAACCAATTTAAATTTAAAAATAGTTCTACCACATTTCAATTCCTTCTGCAGTTAAATATGTAGGTGTTCCAAATAAATAAATGTTTATAATGTATAATGCACATACCTAGGCGATGTAGGTATAGATGCATTTAAGGAAATGTGCAGTAGACAACTTCCGGGTGATATGACGATGATTTGTGTAATCTATATGTATTGTTTATTTACTTTGTTAGGAAGCCAGCTTATAATTTATAAGTTTTTTTAAATATGTATTCGATCTAAGACAGCCTCCGTGGTCTAGTGGTTAGAGCATTGGTCTCTCGATCCGGAGGTCCTGGGTTCGATTCCCGGGTGGGAAACAGTTTTTTAAAAACTACTTTGTGAGACTTTCCCGGTTTGGTTAGGACATTGCGGGCCACCAGATTGTCCGAAAAATAAGACGATTCCGTGCTTCGGAAGGCACGTTAAGCCGATGGTCCCGGTTACTATCTATGGAGGTAGTCGTTACGAGCCACGTCAGAGGCCTTTGGCGGCTCTATAACTCTGACACCAGGGTCTGTAAGATTGGTCATCAATCTTACAACCCACACGATAAGAAAGAAGATCTAAGATATCCTATAAATGTACACGAATATATATTTTATAACGAACCAAGCGTTTTTAATTTTATTACGAAATTAGTAAAACATTGAAATGTGGTAGAACTATTTTTAAATTTAAATTGGTTCGACGGTCGAACAAATGAGAAAAGAAATGCTCACTAGTTCGACGGTCGAACTAATGAGAAAAAAAATTCTCACTAGTCCGACGATCGAACTAATGAATCGAACTAGTGGGAACAAAGGAATGTGAAAGCGTTCGGCAAATTATCATTACTGAAAATTCCGTAGTTTCTAGACATGAAGTCTAGAAAAGCAGTTTTAATTCCTACATTTTTGAACTCACCATATTAGGATGCATATTAAATCCTTGCAGCGACCCGCGTTGGCGGCCCCAAGCCGCTAACGTATTGGCTTGCACTTGAGGTTGAACCATTGGGGCGGCGGTATGGGGCATGTTTGTGGGTATGTATGGCATACTGCCCATTTGCTGTGTTGTGTGTTGTGTTACAGGCGCGGCTAGCTTGGCCAAGTGTGCCGGCATTTGGAGCTGAGTGTGGTTGTTGAGTGGTAAAGTCTGGTTGTGTACAGGGTGCGTTTGATTCTGCATCGGCGTGAGGTGTCCGATGGTAGCGCGTCGCTGGTCTAACCCTGCAGGTCGCGGGCTGGCGCTTGCTCTGTCACCAGTCAACTGCGAAACAAACAGTTATTATGCTATTTTTTTCGACTGTTTTACTACTTCATACTGATATAAGTATCGTTACATTAGTCATGTTAGGGGCCTTTGGCGGCTCAATAATAGGGTTGATGAGATCAGTAATCCAACTCACAACCCACACGATAAGAAGACTCAGTGGCGGGATGTTTACCATTTACTATGTAACACTTGCCTTGTGTCGTCGCGGAGGCGGCACGGGCGCGTTGGTCTTCGGTGGCAGGGGCGGCCGCTCGTCGCGCATCTGCGTCGGGGACAATGCCTGTGCAGTACAAACGTAGTTTAGTTATTCAACTTGCACAGTGGAAACTATGCCAAATTTATGATACGTCTTTTATTTCAAGTATTCTAATTCAGAACACAAAGGAGTGATCGAGTGGTTATTCTGCTGGTATTACACAGTTTAACAATTGGAAGTTGGAGCTGTCACCAACATTACTCGTAATGTATCAAAATGCTTAGCATAGCCGTTGTTCCCGGTTATTATTTATTCAAGTAAGTACGTAGTCGTTACGTCTGGCAGATCAATAATAACCAAGACAGTAGGGTTGGTTAACCTACACGAAAAGAAGAAGCATTTATTTCTTTCACAAATCTGAAATGGAGCACTGAAGTTTGTGTCCGGCAGTAGGTACTAGTTATTTATTAATGTACTGGTTGTGTGTTGCGACCTGTCGCTGGTGATGCCTGCGCTTGGGGTGTCGGTGGTACATGTCGTCGCAGGAGGCGCACAGCGCGCGGCGGCCGCACTCCGCGCAGCGCACGCGCGCCCCGCCGCCGCCGCACAGCCCACACGACGCCCCCGCCTCCAGCGGGTGGCCTAGCGACCAACAGATAGCGATTAAACTGATCGAACTATTCATTGTTCAATACATTACAATACCAAAACTATTGCACAATCATACATGAGAAGTAACACCAGTACACAGTACACAGTAGTATGTAGTCGTTACATGAGCCATGTCAGGGGCCTTTGGCGGCTCAGTAATAACCCTGACACTAGGGTTGATGAGGTTGGTATTTCACCTCACAGCCCTCACGATAAGAAGAGAAGAATAAGAATACCAACTTCAATGATTGATAAATGGTCGACTTTCGTGTTTAATATAATTTTCTTACGATGCTGGTATCGAAACAATATTCCAGGATCGGACACAGAACTTAATATTTTTCTGGGAAAGCGGGGAAAGCCATTACGCGGTATTTGCGGTTTCATACAAGACTTGCCCTTGCTTTGTCTGCAGCAAACATGAGTTGAGTGCTCACATCTGCCAGGTACATTTAAAAGCTTCAATCCTTTCAGGATAAATGTTCACTTATACTAAACATTTCATCCATAGCAACTCAGGTTTTGATATGCAGTTTGATGATGACGTAGTAATAATTTATTAAAAAAGATGAAGATTCTTAAATGTATAGCTATGCAAACATATCCTGTCTTCAGCAATCGGTTTGTTGTAATCTGTGTAATGTAATAGCATTAAACATAGGTATTTGTGATGTGCGGTTTCGGCTTACTATGTCAATAGGTTCATCAAAATGTTTAGTTGAAGACACATGTTGTTGACGCGGCGGCTATTTACATCTGACCGATATACCGGGTGCCCTGGGTTAACGACTCGGTGTTTCAACCCGCTGTGATCACGCACTGTTTCGGAATCACTTGCTAGTAAAATAGCTATAAATTTTTGCAATGTTTCAGGAGGAATGAACGCGTAAATGAATAATGCTGCTTAGATATTTATAATCAGATAGTCTTTAGATACAAAGTTCTTTGGTAGACGTTACTCAGTAGTAAAGAATTAGGGAGCGTTATCTACAGGTGTGTCTGTTTCGTAACATCTTTATATGACTAGAATTATAGTAGGCATCATTTACTTAGGTAGTTGAATTCACAACCAACTAACAAGAAGCTGGCGAGGAGCGGGTGTAGGTACCTTATACACTTCTGCCTATCCCTTCGGGAATACAGGCGTGATACACTTAGTGAACACAGCATTGTTATGTTATGCTAACAACAGTACAATAATATTATGACATGTGGTCTTATTTGTGATAAAAATATAAGGTTAACAATTAAAATCCGACTACGGAAAAATTACGCCCTGAAAAATTTAAAACAAGACAGTAGGTAGGTAGAATTTCAGAGAAATATATCTATTTTTTAGGAATCGGGTTTTAGTTTTTAAACTTATATTTTTATTTATTTTATTTTGGGGTCTTATTTATAAAACGTGCTGCTGATACGTGTTTCGTGCAAGATTTGAAGTTAAGACCTATACGGAACATGTCTCGGAAGTCATGTTATCAATTCAGCGTAATTATCGGGTAAATGCAAGGAAACCAGAAAGTAAAAGCTATTAATATGTATACCCAACCCAACATACAACCATTCGAAAAAAAATTGTTTTTCCTCCTCAATTTATATCTTCTAGAGGGCGCCGCATTGAATTTATCATGACGTCACACACATCCATAGCGGTCAAACACATAACCCTCCTTTTTGCTTCGCCGCAGTCGGGTGAAAAACCTATGGTGATTGATGAAGATGTAGGTACTTAATAAATATTATATAAAGCCACCGGTCTTGTCTTTTCTTACCTAGCCCGTCGCCTCCCCTCAATTCTTCCAGCCTTATGTGTGAGGTAAATGGCGAATTAAAGTGCGAAGTCGAATAAAGCATAAAAAGTTCTCCACAGAATAGCGTTCTCGTGTTGAACTTACCAGTAGAAGGCCTAGGCGGTGGTGGCGGGGGCGGTTGAAGCTTGGCATTGACGTATTGGTCTGATGGAAACTCCACTACTTCGTAATCGGGCTCTGGTTTGGCAAGGGGTGCCCGTAGCGTCTGCGCCGGGGGCCGCGTCTGGAGATGCGCGGACGCCGGCGGCCGGGCCAGGTGCGCCGGCACCGACGTCGGCGCGCGAGGGTCGCGGCCTCGCCCTTTCAACATCTCTGAAAAATAACATTAAGGCCCCTTATAAAGGAGCAGCACTTGCTGTGGACCACTGTCGACAACTGCTGCTACGCGTCTATAGCTGTCGACATTTTCTGCTGTCGACCGGTATTGACAGCAATTGCTGCTCATGTTTAAATGGTCGTGGTGGTGGTGTATGTGTATTATGATTATGATTAAGGGTTACCTACAGCACCAAATTGACTGAAAAAAGTGGTAAGAATAATATCTATCGTATCGTAATCATATGAACGCGCTTTCTGATATCTATTCGGATTGAGGCGCCGATATTTTAATGAAAGGCAAGTAGTTTTTCAGAATTTTAAATTCGACAATAAACGTAACGCTATGTTAACACGTTTCCAATCGCAGTTTACTGTTTCGACATAGGTTTCGATTCCTATGATGATTCCGGACGTTTCATAAATGTTTCAGCTTGTGTTAACGGGTTGATGAATCATTTATAGTTCCTGAACACATGAAAATGGCTATGTATTTCTGAATGCATACATTGTATACAGTTTATGTAGGGACTTTTAACTATTTAGATGAATTTACACGCGTTGTTACTCAGAATATGCCCAGCAGCCGGACGTACATAACTGATTATCTGTGTTATGTTATGTGTGTTACGATTTTCAAACTAAACTTAATAATTTAGGATTTACACTTCAAATACTAATAAATTTAAATTATCTACTGAACCCTAGCTTGACGTAGAATGGTTGGTAATCTTAGAATTATAATAAAAGCTGAGTCGCTGACGTCTAATATAAGCGTTTCGATAACGAAAGCTGGGAAAAACACGTTCCAGATACGTATTATGTGGGAGGATATAGAGAAACGCTAATAAGGAGCCGGAAAAAACATTAGGGTTAGGAGAGACAATAATATTGCTAAGTACGAGGACTTCACTGATCATGCAATATATTTTATAACTGTTATTGATGTTGCAACAGGTGTTAACGCATGTTGTTCAATACGACAATAAACAAGTGACACTCAGTGACACATGTTCTCCGTACAAGGTAGAACATAGGTAGAGTTGAACAGTCACAACTGTGGAGGAATGCCAAAAGACTATATTTGATTTATATATTCCAGCTCCTCAGTTGCGGGATTCATTTACGCGTTTGTAAATGTGGTGACCATTTATATAAACGAATACTTAGGTATTTCTATTTTTGAAATCTTATCATGCTTTGGGAATGTAAGTATAATTTTGGACGTTTACAAAATGCTGTTTTTAAAATACATAGTTATAAATGCTGTGAATGTACTCGTTCAAATGTATAATATGTATTATAGTAGTATTATTCGGTGCAAGCGGCAGCTGTGACCGGGATAGAGCGGCCGCTGCCGCGCCGCCGACGCCTCGCCGACCCATTTATTCCGCAACTCATATCCCAAAATATCGAAAGTGTATTTTGTCTATGTGAATTACATTCTTACTAAAATTATTCACAACCCCATTTAAAATCAGTTGAAATTAGAACAATTATGTTTGTAGAACCACTACGAATACGATAAACAAATTCTACATATTTATGGATAGATACGTTAAGTTTCATTATTAACGCGAATTTTCACTGGACGGAAGAGTACTTGCCTGTCAGTGAATGTCCTTGCGGCGTTTAATACACTGAGCAAGTCCGAAGCACTTTGAGAGTGTGTGCACTATACATAATTGTGGACGAGGAAGTATGTGAGGGGTTATGCAACCGAGTGTAACAATCCTGGGTGGGCACTGCACTCGCGAAGCCTGGAGCTGCAGACGAGGCTGCGGCCGGCGGTGACTGCGGTGGGCTCGCGCCGCTAATCGCGCACCCTAACCGGACGAAATTGACAGCGGGAAGACGCGTGCGCCGCCGCCTCTATTTCTGTCCGCGGCCGCGTTGCCCTGATTCTACTAAAATTACGACGCTCTGCTATTTCCGCACTCGACTCTATGCGCCCTCTCGCGCGAGTTAATCACTTAGCGAAATCTTATTGAATTACCAACTACTTATGCTGACAAACGAAACACCCTATATAACAATAGTAAAATCACAAAGAAACCCCATGCTACTTGTTTGAAGAATAAAAATACGATCACATTTCACAAACCACACCATTAGAGTATGTAAAACATACCTACTGATTATTATATTTTCTTTTAGTACCTGTTTAGGTATTATTTTTCTGTGATAGTTTTATTACTTACTGCATGGTATTATGCAGTAAATATTCTTTTTGATGTTTTGCACACATGCACGAGTTTTTAATTTCTTTTGTTACTGTCATTTATGATAGATTCTATTGCGTCAAATTTAAATTAACCTTAGCAACTGAAAGCTTGTAAACAATAGTTTTATAGTTTACAGTGTCGTGCGAATGTGTAGCTTATGTAAATATAAAACATGGATATATTACAGAAATATAAAGAAAATGGCTATTTTACATCGCAGATGTACCACTTGCTTGCTCAGAAGAAGCTTGTGGATCCTGCTACAGAGGTACAGTGTCATTTACTTTATAATTACAGTATTGAAATAAGTAGAATCTATCAAACTCTGATGAGTTTGGTGCACAAGCACTTGCTAATTAAAGTAACCAGGTCATTTACCTATATAAGTTACTACATAATATATTCAGAACTTGTATTTGAAGGAGGTGTATACTTAGGTATTTTAAAACACTATTGATCAATGTATCCTTCTCCCCGTTAGATAATTCCGTCTGTATATATAAAAGATATGAAGATGAGCACGACTGAGAGGCTGCAGCATTTGCAGAACATTGAGATATCCAACCTGGTGACCGAGGACCGTACTAAGAAGCCAGTGCTTTCCTTTTCACCGAGACTCATAGTGTTCCAGAACTTCAAACCTAATGATAGAATTGTTGCTAAATTCAATGTGAAAAACATCAGCAACGTGAGTTATATGTTACATACCTCTGAGACTTACGGTGGCGCGGTTGGGGAGAACTGCTCCATAGCCGGACCCCAAAATAGCATTAATTTTCTTTTCATGCTTTGTAGTACTATTTATTTCTTGGCGTTTACGTGAAGATAGAGATTAGGTAGACTTTAATAATTAGAAATTGTGTACTGAATAGTGGCTCAGCCGGGGACCACTCCATAGAACTTGTTCCCGTAATTCCTAGTGACTAGTACATTACTGCTTGTTTCTTTCATAAGATGAGGCATTAGGTTTTACAGGGCGTACTCTGTTACTGTATTAAGTATACAACTCGAATGATAAGCAGCGTAGACCACATTATTTTTTGGAAATTTTGGCTAGGTACAGCAATGTAGTTTTCGCAGGCGCCAGCATTCCTGAACATGGTATTCAAGGAGTCTACCAACTTTATGATCAAGCCGAGTAGCGGTGAGTTGCTGTCCCGCCTGGCTCCTGGCATCAGCGTCACCTTCGCAGTGACCTTTGTGCCTACACAGTTTGAGGACTACGTGCACAGGGTCTCTTTCTACACCGATGTTGATCAATACGTCGTGCCTTTGATAGGTACAGTATGCATTATATTTTATTTCTTATTACTGTTCAAATTTATTTTGAAATGCAACGAATATAATGATTCATTTGCCTTGCCACAAAGGACTCTGAACGGTTGTGTAAAAATATTATTAATAAGCTTGAGGCATATACAGAGCCGAGAAAGCGGATAAGCGGGCCGGCCCGCTAGTTACGCTTCTCAGGCGCTGCTGTATGCACGCTGCTGTATGCAGTTAGTATTACCGATCCTAGTTTATGAAACATCCACTTTGTTTTCAGCACTTGGCCCGAGACCAATCTTTGATTTCCCAGATGAAATTGTCATGCCACCGACACCACTTAAAATCGAAACTCAAGTGTCGTTAGGTGTTCATAATATTTGTGGTGTTCCAGCTGGTTTTACCATAGCCACGAGGAGGTAAGCACGGGGACATAATTCGACATATAAACCTAAAGGGACAATTCAATTTTATATTTTATTTTATTTAAAATATTCCAGCCCTTTTACAATACAACCAAAGTCTGCTTATTTATTTCCAAATACAAAAATTGAGCTCGTAGTCGGCTTTAAAACTATGCATCTGGGAGAAACAGTTGGAAAATTGACGGCGGTGTTTGAGACTGGTAAGTACAGCCATATTTTACTAGGTTATGATATGTGAGTAAATTAATATATTTTGAGTATATTTCCAGGTGAAGTGTTCCATATAAAAGTGATTGCCACAACGCACACAGTTAGTATAGAACTTGAAAAATCAGTAGTCAGATTCTTGGACACTTATAACACAATGGTGCGGCATCAAACTTACAAAATTACTAACAAATCAAACGAGTTAGTAACCTATATGTGTATGAAGAATGATAGCGTTTATAATGGTAAGTGTACTTGCTTGAAATAAGTTCACGATATAAAGGCTTAAAAATATAAGAAATACTTGGTATCTAATAAATAAGATAGTTCGATAAATGGGTGATTTGTAGCACTTTCACTCTACTAATTTTTCGGATAATTATATAAAACATTTCGATATTTTCATAGATTTTGAGGATAAAATAAAGTTGGCGACAATATTTTACAATCTAAAGGCTGGCGAGTCAGAGAAGTACAGGAAGTTGGTGCACTATGACGTGCTGAGCAGTGACGAACATGAGCGCGTCTACACGAGGATCTTCTACGACGAGATACAGGCGCTCGTCGCTGATGAAACATTACAGTTTCAAGATACGCACTTCTCTATTTTGCCTATTGTTAGTATTCGTAATTTTATTTTGATAGATGTTAGTAGTAGGTCACGAACACTAATATGTAACTCTTTGTCAAATCAGTAAGCTCATCTACACCCCCTCGGTCTTACTTTAGGTTTTAAATGTATGGCGTCAGACGTCACACACACAGATGCTTAAAAGTAGTTGGTGATGCCTAAAGTGACTGTTCGGTGCCCATAGTTCTCACATACTTACTTTCAGTTTACTTGACTCTTGTCTAACTACCATAGAGCAACACGGACCTCCGCGGACCGGCTTACTACTTACGTAGACATTTTCGATTTACGTCTGGGACTACCTCGATATATTGCACAAACGTTATCTTTTACAGAAAGGAAAATTATGGCCAAATAAAACGACGGAATTGACTATAACGTTTGCACCTAAAGAAATAGGTGATTTCCGGGCTGTCGCGTATTTGGACATCGATGGAATTTACGAGCGAGTGCCTCTGACAATGCAGGGAACAGCGATACCTCCCTCCATATATTTACACCTGGAAACTCTAGATATGGATAACGTTTATATCAACACGAAGTATAATTATGAGATAGTCGCAATCAATAAAGGTATGGCTGTTATTGTATCCGGAGTATATAATTTCAGATTCTTGTGTTCAATAGTCGGATGTAAGCTGTAATGTAATTGATCCCAGGCTTAGAGTTAGCAAATAACAAGGAATTCCAGCCTATGGCAAAAGTCAAATTTAGCTGCTCTATTATTTAAAAATAGAACACTCATCTAAATTATACAGTAGCGTATTAGTGTAGTCGCTACATGTGCCATGTCAGGGGCCTTTGGCGGCTCAATAATAACTCTGAACCCAGGTTTTCTGAGGGTGGTTATCCCTCGCATCCTACACGATAATCGAAGAAAAACGAAATTATATTTTTTTCCTTAGCTTGAATGAAACACTAGCAGTTTTTGTTACTTATATAAGAAGCAGGCGTGTGATTAGACGTGTGATATAATCCAGAAATGCTTTCAGGTCATATTAATGGCATAATCATGTATAAAGAAGTAGCACCACTATTTGGCAGTATTATTAGTTGTACACCAGAGAAACATTGTTTGCGGCCAGGAGAAAAAGAAACATTCACTATATCATTCCTGAACTCGAACCAGGGTCCATACTTCGAAGAATTAAATTTCGTCATCCCTGATACGGATGTAGTACGAAAACTATATTTGAAGTAAGTAGAAAAACTATATTAGGAAAAAGTAATGGTTCGCGCTTGGGTTCTCGTTGGTTCTCAGTTTTCTTAAATTTTGTACAGGGTGAGAATTAATATTTATAATAAGCCACGAAAAAAAAGGATAAATAATTGGTACAGATATATAGGATAGGTAGGTAAGTATAGGTATAATATTACATGCTTTTTTCAACATTTCTCTATTTATTTGTAGCAAAAGGTGCTGTTTACTTAGTAGACTTCGTATTTGTCAAAGTTTCCTATGATAGGTTATAAGATGATACGTCTTACTTGATAGACTTATATTTTGTTTTATATTTGTTACTGTGGTGTCCTTATAATAATAAACGTTTCTTTAATACTTTATTTCTATATTTTGCAGAGGAGATGTAATATACCCGTCGTTGACGTTTAGTGTACCATGTCTAGACTTTGAGAAAGTCAGTATTGGTAAGTTTACCATAT
Organism: Pectinophora gossypiella; assembly: GCF_024362695.1. Taxonomy (NCBI): domain Eukaryota; kingdom Metazoa; phylum Arthropoda; class Insecta; order Lepidoptera; family Gelechiidae; genus Pectinophora; species Pectinophora gossypiella. The sequence goes on from NC_065404.1 coordinate 6,555,489, forward strand.
ACTATATAGTACAATTTTATTTCTCACATGTACAATGTACATAATGCTTCAATTTCAAATAAGTAACAAATCACAGTTAGTAACTTATTGTTATCTATCATACTTATTATTATACATATTACAATACAATATACAATCATTTGAAAGGAGTTCCCAAGACGTTGCAAATAGAGGCTATTAATGAGTCAGTGGTGAACGTGAAAGCTAACGTGAAGATATCGTCTGACGGCCCTGAAATAAGCAGCATCACTTTAGAAGATTGCGATGCCTCCGGAAGTATGCAATTGGAGACGCCTCAATGGCCCAGAGAATTTAACATTGATCCTTGTAATATTGAGTTGGAAGCCAAATCTAGAATTACGATAAAGGTAAGACGGTAGACGTAGTCTTTGTTAGAAATGAAAAGTCTGGATTAGGTCGAAAGAAAACTGCACAAATAAAGAAGGAAGGCGAAATACCGGAAATTTATTCCACTTGTGTACAGTATTTCAAATGCTTACTAGTATATATAACCGAATTGTGCCAATAAAAATTGATCCTCAGATAACACTCACGGCGAATTTGTGCCGAGCAAATCAGACATTTCTGGAACTGGAGTTGGACAAGTCTGACAGTCCACCGATCGTTCTGCCAATCAGGTACCATGCGATGGTTCCAGAAATCACACCAGCTCCCGACATCAAACTGCGCGCTTGTTTCTTGGACTTCGTGTACAACTACGATATCATTATATCATCTAATGAGTTTTGGGGATTCTCTTCTATCGAACAACCATCGGTAATTACGATAAAATATTATAGTTTTTATCATCAGTAAGTCAAATTATGAATATATAAATTGGTGAATGTTTCCTTTTCAAGTCGGAAGAAACTTTAAAAGTGGATGTGGGTATGAAACGTGGTTTAATTAGACCAAATACAACGATAAGTCTGCCAGCTACCATAGTGACTGAAGTCCTAGGTCTACAGGAGTACACAGTTCGGTAAATTTTAGTATTAATTATTAATAATGATTGTATAATATGAATAAACTTAGATACAGTTTAAATACAATATTTACTTTTCATTTGCCCTATACGTACGTAGTTTATAATGAGTAAATATGATTTCAGGATGCATTTATTCGGATTGTCACAGCCTATTGACATTTGTCGTATTATCGCTAATGGTGTAAGGCCTATCGTTACGTGTACTCCGATGACCTTGCAATGGGGTCAAACAAAACTGCTTACCAGGACGTGGAAGACTTTGACTCTATGCAACGATTCTCCAGTGACAGTCTATTTTAAAGCGGGTTTGGTAAGAAATAATTTGTTACGCCATGCCGTGGGCCAGGAATATTTGGTAAAATGGACTATACGTAGATAAAATCTAATATTGCTAAAATTGCCTCTAGACGTATAAGAGAACTGACTAATTCGCTTCGCTAATGCTAAAAATATGTATTTGTTTTTAGTTGAACCGTGATGGAAAATGGACGATCGATCCTGCTGAAGGCTCTATTGACCCTGAGTCTGAAACGGATCTGACTCTATTCCTCTATCTAGTAGATGCTGATACCTATACCAATAAAGCTGTGATTCAGTTGGAGAAAGTCAAGGACATTGTTAGTATTATTTATGTTATATTAAAATGTAACATCTGACTGACTCAAGCTTATAAGTTTTTCATAACATAACATTCGACAACACTTAGTATGCGAACAAAGAAACTATTCTTACCCGACTACTACAAACCCACAAGTGTTTGATCGCTATGTATGTATGTGTGTATGTACGGCTGTTCCCGTATTCCCGTAACTATCTACTTATTCGAATTTAACAAGGCGTTACTAGAAGCGGTTATATTTTCTGTAAAAACTAAAACCCGATTACGGAAAAGTCGCTCTCTAAAAGATATGAAACAAGAATATATTTTTCCGAAAAGAGGGGTTTTAGTTTTTAAACTTATGTTTTATTTCTTTTATCATCTTCATTACGCTTCCATTTGAAGTAAATCCGTATCGTGAAAATAAACCTATAAATTTACATATTTCCAGTTGGTACCTTTATCAGCTACAGGAGTGGGTACGAGTATTGTGGTGGGACCAGATCGGGATCACGTAAATCTTGGAAGGCATTTTGTAAAGATACCATTGACGTACAGCGTCATCATGGAAAATTGTGGGACGCGGTTGCATTCTTTGGAGTGGTTGGAACATTATAAAACACCTAAAACGGCGAAGCCGCCTCCGTATGTATCTGTCAACTTATATTTATTCATATGTCCACTACGAAAATTACCATATATGCAAACAATAAAATACTATTGTATTGGTTCTTGTGATTAACTTTGTTGCAGATTATTTTTTAACTTAGAACCCAGAGCCTTGAAATTAGCCGGAGGCGAAAAGGTAGAATTAAAAATAACTGGCATGGCTCTTAAAGTAAATGTAGTCAAAGAGATATGGTTTTTAATAGGTAGTGTGGAAGGAGTTAATAAGAAAGAGTTACTTCTGGAATGTCCGCTTGTGGCAGAATTCGTGGAACCGAAAGTTCTTCTGTCTACTACGCAGATAGATCTGCAATATGATTATGGCCCTTATAGCGAGTTTTACAAGTTAACAGGTACTTATTACTCAGTATGGCGAATATTTACAATTGTAAACTTTATTTTAAATATCCTACGAGTTGAACGGGATTAACACTTTCTTTAAACTCGCCGCAAATTTCGTGACACATCATTTTAATTTCAGATATCATGACGATAAAGAATGTTTCTAAGCTACCGCTTTATATAGATGTATCAATCAGACCACCTTTCGCTATTGTCAAAAGAGCTGGCACATACAAAATTGACCCCGAGGACGAAAAAATGTGCTGCTGTATATGTTACGATGAAAACGATTTGAATATACAGAATATAATTAATGAATGCGGTCCTCACCAGTCGAAAGTATTTATAGACTGTTTAACATTAAAACCAGTTGAACCATTGCGTAAAGGACCTCTTGAATTCTTTCAAGACATTCATAAAATTAAAATGGCTTTCAATCAAACACACGCTGTTGAAGAGAGATTAGAGGATCAAGAAATAATGAAGTTACAAATTTTATTTGATACAACCAAACATTTAACATTAAAATCAAGAATTTATGCTGATATAATGAGGATTAAATTTAAGGGACACAAAAACAAGGTAGAAATATTCATACGATATTTTAAGAAGAGGAGTATTAGATATTTTATGTTATCGTTTTATTGATACAGGATGCGGTGAAAATAATGGGCAGAATAAGTTTTCCAAATGTATCTATTTTAACACCAAAGGTAGATTTTCAATGTATCTTGAATGGGAGCGTAGAAAGCAAAACGATTAAACTGCAAAATCCTACAAATTTATTGGCATGTTACAATTTTAAGTGGAAAAAATGTAATATTGGTACAATACCATTGGTGAGAAATTTGCTGTGACCTTTAGTTAAATGTATTTTATAGAAATTCAACATAATCAATTAACATATTTTTCGAAGGACAGCCCGAAGTACCTATGATAGACTACCAACTGAATAATGTAGGTCAAATGAAAACAGAGGAACCAGAACAACCTAGCGGTAAGAATGTATACAAAATAAATGAATTTTGAACTACGGTTCATTAATGAGTACATTACGTTGCTAATTTCCTGGCTATTCTCCATGACTACCGTTAAAGGTATTTTTGCTTTTCAGCCACCACTATTGAAGATGTTTTGCCTAGTCCAAGTGAAGCTCCAGAAACATCCGAAAAAATTGGGGATACTGGTGATATCCAAGATCCTCTTTTAGTAGGAGACGATGGAGAGATCTTAAAAGGTGTAGAAAATCCCGAGTCAGAGTCAATTGACCCCGAAGAAGAATTTAGACAAATGAAAATTAAGATACTTAAAAAGACTACACCTATGATGGAAATGGATGAAGATCCTGGATTTCATTGGACACATAAGTTTCCTAAAATGAAAAAATATAAAAATCTTGATCTTAATGATTTGTTTCAGCTAATACCTCACCGGGGAATACTAATGCCTAATAGCACACAATTTGTGCATGTTATATTCAGACCAACGTACAATGTCAATGTCCGCGCCGTCCTCGAGTGCGAAGTTCTTGGAGGACCATCTGAATTTATTACAATCTCCGGCAAAAGCTCGGACTTGATGTTTAAGTTAAATTCTCAAACATTAAATTTTAAAATAAGGTCATTTCACGAAGTTGCCATCGAAAAATTAATAATAACAAATATCTCCCAGTTACCTTTTGAATACAAAACGTATCTGAATGAACCTGTTTTTGACAATGACCTACGAGCAACAATACGTGAAATTGTTCCTCCAGAGAAAGTATTACAACCTGAAGAAGAAACCCGGGTGTCGATCAACATACAACCTGGAGTTATTGGCTACTTCCACAGAGTATTCTTGTTAGAAATAGGACATCTTCCTCACATTCCGATTGAATCTTTTGGTTGGGGTGTCATACCGCAAGTTTATTTAACATTGCCAAGGCCAGGATTAGAAAATGTTAGATTCTGTTTTATCAACTTATGGGATTTGCATATAAAATATATTACCTACCTATATTAAACAAATTATCACTTTGTTTTAGTTGCCATTGGAATTGGGTTACGAAGCTATTGGTACCCTAACTATTGATTATTTGGAGGCAATCTATGAATTTTTTTGTAATGACAGTTCAGAACATTTGAATACGCCAGAAACAGAAAAATGTTTCGAGGATCCCGAGTTTCAAGTAGACTGGCACATATGTTCTGCTTGGGTAAAACCACTACTTAATTTTTTATTTTGAAAATAAGTTGATTTTGATCACAATCTGAACCATCTCACTTTACATTAATTTAGTATTTTAACAGATTAAAACAGGAGTAAGTATGCGAATTATATTTTTTTTATTGAAATATGCGTTATGTAGGTATATTACAATATTACATTGTTCACCGAGGGAAGAAAGTGACCGATTATATATACCTAAAAATTTCATATTGAAAATTACCGAAGATACCGTAGGTATAGTAGATTTAGCAGCAGGGCAGAACCTACTAACAGGCAGAAGGATAATACAGTTCGACCACGAAATACGATGAAGAGCTTCTAATGAATCATTGCCATATTCTTACGTACTTGCAGGACGGCTACCCTGACATTATGGATATTGAATTAGCAATCGAGAGGTTATTAGCGGTGAAGCATATAAAACAGCGACCAGAAATATTGACCATGTATGCCAGAACTAACAAGGTTGTACCCATTCCGGGTTTCAGTACAATTCCGTATTTGATTGATTTCGGAGTCGTTATTACAGGCAGCAAAGTAAGTATTCAACGACTATTATAATTATATCTTATAATAATTCAGTCAATACATTCTGCTTTGGTACATAATCAATTATGTTTACAGACGTACCGCTCTGTTGAAATAAAAAATTATGGACCACTATCTCTCAAACTACGTTTCGGTAAGGCAGTAGTCAATCGCTTTGGTTTAACTTATAAACTCGCTGCGAAAATGGCTCCAGGTGAAAGTGGGAGGTTAGATGTCACGTTTGCACCTACAGCCTACGATTTTCCTGAACTAGAACAAACGTTTAACACGTCTATTACAATAGAGGTGAATATTCTTATAATTTTTAATTTGTGTATGCTTCAATTAGATACCGTTGGTTTTGGTCTAAATAACGTTACGGTTAAGGATATATATTTATATATGACTTTAGTATCATAAAGCCTGAACATTTTTCAGGTGTCTTATGGTGTAACGATACCAATACAAATCAAATCTCTATGCGCTGTGCCGTATTTGAAATGTAATATCGATAAAGTTGACTTCGGAACCGTGAGATGCGGGGATGAAAAGGTGACTGCTGTCCCACTTAGAAACGTGTTAGTACAATTTGAAATACTTTATGAAGACTATGGTTACAATGAATAATCCAACTACTAGCTAAAAGGCGAGAAGTCAAGGAAGAAGTCCTTGTTTTTGACCAAGACGAGATAATAAAATATTAAGCATACCGAATAAAAAAAGCAACACTCTTTCAGGGGTAAACCAGTATGTATTTGGTACGTGACGTTAAAGCAGAAAACACCTGGTCCCTGTCCCACGACGATGTTGGAGACTTCTGGTAAATACGAGGCAGGGGAAGGAGGGTGGCTGAGTATATCTTTCAAACCAATCATGGAGGTTAGTGGTATATTCATTCATACATAAACTGACGTCTATTTCCCACAGGAGTAAGCAGAGACTATAGAATTCCTTTTGCTTCGATTCTGACACACTTCTCTTGCTTCCTCCACATTCATCAATCGCTTCATACACGCACGCCCGTTCAGAATAGATCGTACTAAACCTTTTCTAAGCACATCTCCAATTTGGTCAATGTAAGTTCTTCTAGGTCTTCGTCTGCCGGCCCTACCATCAACTTTCTTTATATAATCCTTCATCCGCAAAAATAAATAAAAATAATAATAATGGTATATTCATACCTTAATTCAATAGACATTGAATATCAGACTATATTTTGGAAAAAGAAAAAATGAAACGACAATACTTAGAATCAACAATTCTATGTGTGAAATTGATATTTGTTTTTACATCCATCACGCATCGCAAACTTTTATCAAAATTAATAATTTTCTATGATGGACTATTGAAACTATTTTTTTCCAATGAAAATAACTGTTACATCCTTATGATCAGTTGAATATATTTTCCAATTTAGAAGTTATATTGTATCGACAATCGGCAGATATCGTACGAAGGGACGTTGATATTCAAGTTTCACATGAACCCTACTAAGTTGACAATACCGGTGGTTGGGCAGGGTGTGTTTCCACATGCTCATATCATCGGGCCTAGGGTGGTATTTCCGCCTACTTTGCCATGGGCAGATACTACGGAAATTTACTTGGGAATCACTAACCCTTGCCCATTTCCTATCGAACTAATTATGGCGCATACAGACAAGTGAGTATCGATCGTATTGAAACAAGTATCGCATCAATTATCGTAACAAGACGCGAAGGTTGTAAATTTTGTTTGCTTTTGGAATATATTTAATATCACGTGCACAACGCTTTACCAAGAGGTATTTGGTCTCAGTAAAAACCGTGACATCAAAACTTCATACACGACAGAAGAAGAAAATATATTATGCATAGCGGTCAAGAAAAACCTAATGAATCCATCGTGATTGAGAAGTTTTAAAAGTATGTCAAATACTTCAATAATCAGTTGTGCCTTCATGCCCTCTTAGTTTATTTTTATTCTGTTTTTATTAATAAGTAAATGTTAAAATAACAGGAAATGGAAGGAGGAGGATGAAATGTATGCGTTACTGGATCGGTATTATAACAAACCTGAAGAGTTGTTGTTACCAGCAGTGAGACCCGGTGTGGGCATGCCACCACCAGTACAAGCTTTCTTTGATCGATACAAGACTAATGTTCAAAGGTACTTATTTATTCGAAAATATAAGGTATTACGGTAATGGTCAAACCATTATATTTGAAATTGCAACCAAATTGTCAGTCAGAAACCAACTCATCGTTGAAAGTAGTATATTTTTTGTTTATATATTTTATTTTTATTTACTTTAATATTTTTTTAGAAATATAGAAGAAGAAGCAGCGCTCATGAGTAAAGCACGAGGAGCGACTCCAACTAAGTAAGTTCAAATAAAAAGAACACACAAAAGTGAAATCAAAAAACAACAACACAACAAAAACTTAAATATAGCGGTGAGGTTTGGGTGTATATACTATACACTGCATGCCTCTTCGGGGATATACGCGTGATGCTATGTTATGTTATGTTAAAGTGGAATAGTCAATGATTTCTAAAATAAAACAAATATTTATATCGTATTATCTTTCAGACGAGCTAAGAGTCCTAGAAAATCAATGGCATCATCAAAGCATGCTCAAGCAGAAAAAATAGAAAAAGATGCATCTCCTAGGAAATACCGCACCGAGGCCGAAATCATAGCTGGTATGTGATAAGGTTTATTTATATAAAATTTTGTGAAAGTATAAGAAAATAGATGAAAATAATCATTAGAATGAAGTAAGAGACGTACGTCTATTGAAAGCACTATAATGGCAAATCGATCAGACAAAAAAAAATACTACTATTTGGACTTAATAGATTGAAGCAGTCGCCGTAGCCGAAATCGGCTGGATCACAACATCATCATCGCCATTAATTAATTTACACGTCCGGTACTGGGCTTAAACCTGCCCTTTGGCGTATCACTTAGATCTTAGGCTTTGTACTTGTAAATTCATACCTGTAGATTTGCAAGTACAGAACTTCTACTAAGTACTTACTACCTAGTAACATATTATAAATCGATGTGCGAATCAGATAAATCCAAGAGTTGTACATACAGTCGTTGTTCTAAGCTCATTCGTAGTCTATGTCTTTATTTTAGATGAAATTAAGGCTATGAAGGAGGAAGGATTGGATCCTCTAAAAGAATGTTTAGATGGAATGGACTCATCGTCCAAAGATAAAATTGTAGACAAGTATGCTAAAGGTCTCCTAGTATTTTTTCATGGATCACCGTGCGAAGGTACAGATTTAAGATTTAAGAAACCGCTGTTGCATAAGTACATTTTTCGACGTGCATTGTGGAATGTTGATTTATCTACGCTGCTAAGGCATCCAGTAGTTGTAGTTGTATGTGTAGTGGAAGTAATTTGTTCTTTTTTACGTCCGAACATTGTAGAAGTATAAAATAAACAACCTTTAGTTTACTTAATTATGTTAGACGTAATGGGTTCATTGTTGACTGTCATCGAGTTCAACGACGTTCTTAGGCGCTTAGCTGAATGTGGTAAGCTCACAGTTAGGTACAGACCGTTTGCCTCTTATTCGCCACTCTCTATATTTTAAATACATACTTATAAATGTAAATAAATATTGTCATATATTTAAGGCTTTAATGGTACAAATCAAGATATTACGTTATATATTATATTATAAATGGAGTGTCCCTGCAGCGTGAACTGTACGCAGTTTGCGGCGTTTCGCTTGTCGATTCAGTCAGTGAGCGGCTGAGTCGTTGCGAGCGTCGGCTTCATACGGCTTCGTCGCTCACTTAAGTGAGACGCCGGCGCCGTTCTGAATTAGTCAGCAGACAGTCAATCGCTAACTGCTAATGAAATACGCCTAATGGGAACACGGCCACAGGATGATAAACAACACGCCTATTCAGTATTATCCAAATTGATTTTAATGACTTATTCCAGAGATGCATTGTAAAGAGATTGCTTACGCGCTAGGAATGCACCTAGGCATCCCTACTGTAAGTTTCGATCTGTGTGTTGTTGAGGCGCTTTGTACCTGTGAATGTCCCGCTAGAGAGACCTTGTTGACTACTATCAACGAATTGTACGAAAATGTAAAGAACAAAACTGAGAACCAAAATGATGCGAATGGTGAAGCAGAAGGTATTTAATATTAATTAGCATTGTGTAGAAAGCAGTGTAGATAATATCAGTAATATGCATATTTATTGATCGTGTGTATCGTATTAAACAGACGCTTACTGGGAGCATGAAGAAGAATTTGATATAATAATGAAAAAAATTGATACTTTGGCTCACGCGAAAAATGTGGGAACACCACGTTCTAAGGTCGGAGAAAAGAAGAAGAAAGAAATGACATCGGCCACGCCACCTTCTACGGTGATGGCGCAAGGAACCATGTTTCAGATGGTACTAGTTTATTATACGGACGCTTATTATTTAATTAATAGTAATTTAAATCATCTTTGCCATAAGTAGCTAACGTACTCCATCACACTGCCGTTGAGAATTTGTTCTAATGTAAGTTCTTTATTGATATTAATAATTCGGAAATATAATTTATAATGGTTATTTCATTTTCTATACAATGTGGTGCGACGGATGTTATTGATTTATACTTAGTTTATTTAATTACAAACTCGCTGACAATGACGTTTTTGTTCCATGAAGGAATTAATTCACGAGCTTTTAACAGAGTTCTTTAATAAAGAAAAATATCAACGTGGTTTTATAGTCGATTCTTTAACAAGTATTATATTGAAGAATCCTCCGTTGATGCTAATGACAGTGTTAAAATGTAAAGATACAATATGGAATATACACCTAGTGCTATGTCAGTCAGATTTCTCAAAATGGCTACAAGCATATGAAGAAGCTCAGCGAGAAACGGAACTCCTAGAAGAGTAAGTTTACGAAGTTTCATTGATATTTGTAGCGATTTTCACAGTGAGCTTAGTCACCACGTAAATCTCGTACGAGTAGTTGTCAACATAGGACATGCAGTCAGTAAACTGGCTGATTCTATTCTAGACTCCATCTTGCAACTAATTTTATGTTTTCAGACAAGTTACTAAAGTAATGGTCTACGATGAAGAAGAAATAAAAAAAATCGTAGATGAATTTGAAGAAATGGACGAGGAAGAATACGAAAATGCCAATCCTGAACTTAAACAACTCTATATTCGACACGGTTTAGAAGCGAGAAAAAGAAAATATTTTGAAAAGATGGGGTAAGGTTTTCGTCAATTATATTTAAGTTATAACCTAACGTTGTTCGAGTATTTTTGTGATTGGCAAGAATTAGTATGATTAAGTAGTGTGACGTGAATATGGTGGCATGTAATATTTTTAGTTCACGTAATATATATAATTAATTACGTTAGTACTAAGGTCACCTTATATATTATTTATTTTATTGTGATACTATGTTTCTTTGTGTTGTGAAAGTAAAATAAAATAAATGTTACCAAAATGAGATCAATGAGAAGTATGTGTGAGCATCGAAAAATAGGATAAGAAGTAGTGTGACAAATAGTTTAAGCAAGTTCCTAGTCGAAGTATGTACCTATCCTCTGGGAATTCGGATACGCCATAAGCTTCTGATACATCAAAGACCAAGTATTGGTCCTTGTGATACATAGTTTATATACAATGTAAAACTTTTTTAGAATGCCAAGTGACACCTTCACTAACCTCGATAGACCAGACAAAAAGTCGGCAAAAGGTAAAGGTAAGTACAAAACCTTTTCTACAATTTTAAATAAAGTTTAAAACTTACGTTTCATTTACATATTGATTGATCTTGACTTTTATATAGATACGAACGCAGGAAATGTACCATCAGCGGTTATTACTACAGACTCGAAGAAAAAAATTAAGAAAGACGACGCCAAAGGTAATTTTTGTAAACCTGTTTATGTAATGTAATATGAGTAAGGAATAAGTATCAATAACATATTTTATTTTAGGGAAACAGAGCGAAGTAGTTGCCATGCAACAAATGTATCAGGAATATAATAAAAATGTGTACGAATATCTCATAAACATCGCTAATAATTGGATTATAGAGGAATGTGAGATAGGAGTCCCATTACTAAGTTTTAATGGTCAGCTTTTGGGCGCCACTCAGAAGAAAAATAAATCAAAGAAATCGGAAGTGATGTTGGCGGTAACACATATTACTCTTTGTTATTTAATATGGATTTTGGTAATATTCTTCATATTTTTAAAATTTATTTCAGATGTCTGAGGTTAATTTTGCTGATAGAGGTTTCCCTTTGACATTAATTCAATGTCCATGTTTGCGATATAAAGAGGCTGTTGTGAATATGTTTAAAAATTGCGCCTTTGTACAAGAAAAATTGAAAGTGGAGGAAGAATTTGACATACTACAATGTCCAGTGATCAGTAAAGAGTATACAGTATTACTACCAAAGACCATGCCTGTGTTACACTTTGAGGATTGCTTAGAGTGGTACCACTTGGATGAAGCGACGGTAAAGAACACAATAATAGTAAAAGTTGCATTCTTGCATAATATATAAGGGTCCGTAAAATTGAATGTGTAAATTACAGATTAAAAAATGCGAGTGCAATCAAATCACGGACTTAAATTTGCTGGACGACTCTACACAAGACAACGTCTTGAATATTCTTTCTAAATGGCACTGTACTTGCGGCAAAAAGGTAAAGTATATGTTCAGAATAGGTAGGTGAGGTTGAGGAGCTCGGTGGCGCAGCGGTAAACGCGCTCGGTCTGCGATTGTTGAAGTTAAGCAACTTTCGCAAAGGCCGGTCATAGGATGGGTGACCACAAAAAAAAAAGTTTTCATCTCGAGCTTCTCCGTGCTTCGGAAGGCACATTAAGCCGTTGGTCCCGGCTGCATTAGCAGTCGTTAATAACCACCAATCCGCACTGGGCCCGCGTGATGGTTTAAGGCCCGATCTCCCTATCCATCCATAGGGAAGGCCCGTGCCCCAGCAGTGGGGACGTTAATGGGCTGATGCTGATGATGATGAGGTAGGTGAGAAAGTTGTTAAATCAATTTAATGTATTTTCTGGCATTCTTTTAAGGTTAATTCTTCGCAAACGTCTACAAGTGAAATACCTTCGACATCTTATGATAGAATGGTCTCGGCAGAAGAGGATGATGCATATCTGTATCCGCTACCATTACATTGTGTCAAAGCTGTGCCAGGTAAACAAGCAAAACATTTTACAAAAATATATTTTATACTACATGCAAGTAGCAAAGTTTGCGGTGTACAAAACTGTATAGGTACAAAAAAAAACATGAATACTTTTCGTATTGCAGACTCCGAAACAGATTAGTAGGGACCATTCTGTTTCAGCCCCTGATAGCCGTTTGATATTGGACCCCGGTGACTTAGTAAGATGTAAATTTACTTTTCACCCTAAAAGCGAAGGTAATGTCTCTATCAAACGTTACGTTGAAGTGGCTGGATGGCCAGAGTCTAGAGTGGATATCGTAGCAAGCGGAATATGCGACCTTCCTAGGTATGATGAAATCTATGTCTATATTGCCTATGTCTCTAAAAAATACACTTCTCATCAAAAAAATCGAAACACTTCCGTTTTCATTGTTTCTGTCCGAATTTAACACAAAAAAGAATTCATACGATGAAAAAAAATACATACATGTATAGCTGGCAGTTTGGCCATTACAGTAATAAGCGAAAATTCTAAATTCAAAATTAGAATTTCATTTGTTTATCTTATAAACGAAATGAATCACTGTTTTGAGACAAATGTGTGTTTAGGGTTGGAGTACATTTAGCGTTTAAAAACTAAAAATTGGCGCCTATCCTTAAACTTTTTGTTTTTTATTTCAATACTGTGACTTTGGGACGTCTGAAAAAAGGTTTTTTTTCTAAAACGTATGGATACTTCGCCCACAGAAGCCGCCCAAGTTGTGGCATTGCTGGATTCTGGCCTTAGTCAGCGTGTTGTGGCTGCAAGACTGCATCTAAGCCTGTCATCTGTTCATAGAGTCTATAAACGTTATCGGGAGACTGGTTTGTTCACGCGCCGTTCAGGATCTGGCAGGAATCGGGTCACTTCTGAGCGAGATGATCGATTTATTGTAACAACTTCTTTAAGAAATCGACGCCTTAACGCTTTTCAACTGCAGCAGCGGCTTCGTGTTGTACGAAGGGTGGCTGTAAGTGACTCTACAATTAGAAGAAGGTTGAAGGATCGTGGACTGGTACCGCATAAGCCAGCAAATGGGCCGAAATTAACTGCAGACCATCGAAGAGCGCGCCTTAACTTTGCACGTGAGCACCTAAATTGGTCATACCTACAGTGGAGCAAAGTTCTCTTTTCTGATGAGTGTAAAATTATGCTGTATGGTAACGACGGAAGGAACAAGGTCTACAGAAGAGACGGAGAACGCTATGCACAATGCTGCATTGAAGAAAAGGTCAGCTATGGTGGCGGTTCGTGGACGGTTTGGGGAGGAATCAGCGCCGACGGTAAGACAGAGCTTGCTTTCGTGTCTGGGCCACGTCTGCCTGCACTAAACTGTCATCGGTACGTCGAAGAGTGTCTCGAGCCTCATGTGATGCCCTATGCACATTTTATTGGCAACGGCTTCATATTCATGCACGACAATGCTAGGGCTCACACCGCGGGCGTCGTACGAGATTATCTTAACGAAGTCGATATCTCTATTATGGAATGGCCAGCAAGAAGCCCGGACATGAATCCCATTGAACATCTGTGGGATGAATTAAAGAGACGAATTCGAGCAAGAGATCCTGCCCCAGAAACACTTAGCCAGCTGCAAGATGCAATCCAAGAGGAATGGGACAATATACCACAGCATGTGATCGTGACTCTCATCCGATCGATGAAGAACCGTATGGAAGCAGTAATTAGAGCTCGGGGAGGGAATACAAGTTATTAAATAAACGTTTTTTAGCTTTTTATTTCATTTACGTGTGTTGTTTTATCCATTTCCTTTATACTCCATACGGAATAAAAATGACTCATTTAACAAAATACGAAACCTATGAAAAATTCATTTAAATTTAGAACATTAACATTAAGATTTGATAAGCTCATATTACTCACTATTAAACGACATTTAACATTTATTCCTAAATGTACACATTTTTCTGATAATCCTGACAAAACGTAAACTTGCAAGGTGTTTCGATTTTTTTGATGAGAAGTGTATTTACGTAACAAATATCACAAGCGTTTTAGCAAATACTGGTTTAAAGTTGTTGCTGACAGTAATTAAATCTTAGCTGCAATTTAATTTTTTGTTTAGTAAAGCTACCATTTTAAAAGGAGACAATAATATAGTCTCACGCCTGAAATAAAAAAAATAAATATGAAGTAGTTTTTGATGTAATTCTAGGTTGGACAGTCGATCTAAGAAAATGTTCCAAGACTTTGTCAGGAGGACTGTGGAGGATAATGTCTACAAACTGACATTCTTGCACGATCAAAAACGTTTTGAATTTGGTCCTATTTTCATTGGAAAAAACAGGTTAAAATACATTTCTGTCATCGTTTTGTAGTTTAAATCCCAAAAATGGCCAAACGTCTTCACCTGTTTTATGCTGTTTTCAACTAGTGATTTTTTACTCGCAGGTTACTTAAATTTTGCCTCGGTTATTCAATTCCTTGTCAGAATCATTTTTTGTCGTCGATTCTAAAACCGATGCATCTGCCCATTATTAGTCAAGCTTCCTTATCTGCTCGTTTCAGCGCATTTTTATATTGCAATAAGTGTAAGCAACAAAGAGAAATACTCGCTAAGTAACTTTGATGTAGTTGTTTACAGTAGATATTTCTTTTAGAATTTATGAAGAAGAGTATACTATTGACCTAAAAAACTGTTCATTGCTATTGGCTGATGTAGATATTGGATTTTTAGAAGAGACCGATGTGTTTCAAATTGATAAAAGAACGATTAAACTAGAAGTGAGTTGACCTATGCTAAAGATTTTTCTGGACTTCATTGTCAAATTATTATAAATTAATATTTATTATTATGAAATATGAAGAAGTAGGTAAATTAAGATTAAGAAACGTAGGTCTCTGTACTTTTTTCCCATTAGCAAATATTTCAAAAATTTGATTGTCTTTAAAGTAGATAAAATCTCTATCATATTGTTTCAATTTTTGATCGTTTCTAATGTTTTAAAATATTTAACGTGTCTTTGGGATATTATTCGTTTTTTCCCATTTTGTAGCCTGGTTGCCGTGATAAGCTTAAAATAACCGCTGCGCCGACAACCATAGGAATACACAACGTTCTGATACTGTTCTGCATCAAAGACAATCCAGAAATAGTGGAGGTTAACGTCTCCTGTTGTGGAGTTGTGCCTATCGTGGAGATACTACCTGCCACCAAGACTATTGGTAACATGATTTTCAGTAACATGATAATAACTCTACAATTTGATATTGAAATGTTCAACTATTTGGACTGTAATACCAAATTGTAGAGTGGATTGGTGAGTAATGACATCATTTTTACATTGTTATTATACCTGTCAGCTGTTGTTATTTTAGATTCACTTGAAGTAGCATAATATGTATAATATTTCGTAACGTATTTATCGTCATAATCGTTGTTGCAGACTACAACAAGATTCTACTATACAGGCGTGAAGACGAAAGGTTTATTGTTAAGAACGACTCGATATTGCCCATAATGTGGAAAGTACGGAACACGGAGGACTTTGTGGAAGACTTCATCATATCGCAGACCTCCGGGATCATACCTAGGAACGACAATAAAGTGGTTCCGGTCACCTACATCGCCTGTCGCGTTGGCATTATTTTTCAATCACCTTTGATTATTGATGTATGTATTCGACTTCACTAATATTTACAAGACCACAAACCTAGTTACAATGCGAAGTCATCATCATCATTTAGTTCTTGTACATTAGTTACATTAGTTGTTATTGTATTCTAGATATACGATGAGCTGGGCCGTGGTGAGCCTATGGTTGTGGACACCCTGTACCTATCGGCGGAATGTTACGACGTGATGGTGGAGTGTGCCTATGAGAACCCCAACGAAAGTTACCTCAATTATGGAAATGTCAAGGTGAACTCTACAGAGTATCGAGAGATGTATTTACTCAATCGTGGGAAATATAACATTTTTTACAAGTAAGTACCTGAATTCATGAATAAGCCGATAGCTGATGGATGATGCTATATTTTCTTAAATAAGTATTCTGTTTTTTGCCAGATTAAACTATTCCAGAGAATAATAATAATAAAATGCATACAATGAAACTTAAACGAAAATTTCAGATTAAAAAAAGTAAAAGACTTTCCGGAACCAGGTCTACTAAAATCGTTTGAGGCGGACCCTGAAACTGGGGTAGTGCCTCCGACACTTAAACTGGTGGCCATAGAGTTCCAGTGTACGCCCACCACCTCGATGAACCTCGTGAATGTACCTGCGTATACGTGCTCCTTGTTGGACGGCAGCAAGGACCAGGTCGTCGTCGCCAAATTCCCAATCTGTGTCACGATTGCATCTTTCTACAATACGTAAGTTTCCTTCGTCGTCGGTTATTAGGACCCCACTTTTGTACTTCTCAGAGACAGTGGACGGCATCGGGTAGTTTCTTAGGTCAAAGATAAATTATGAAATTTTGATTACTACATGAATACATCTAAAGGTGCCAAAAAACGTTTTCTTTTTTCTATTTAACTTATTTATGATTTTTTAGCGACATTTTGTCACGTTTTTTTCTATGTCGTCACAGGTTTCTTTTTTATACAAATTCCATACAAGTTTTGACGTTTATTAAAAAGTCTTAGTACTGAACTTTCATATTTTGCTATCGGCAAATAAAAAAAAAATACTAGCAGCGTTGCGCTCTAACAAATATCAAAGTTAGTGTAACGGTTATTTAAATGTTAAGATAAACTTGAATTTATTTCAGTTTTACTTTGTTCCCTCTTGGAGAGCTGAACTTCCACGTCATAGCGGTTGGTAGTGGAGTGATGAGAGATGTTATACTAAACAATACAAGCAAGTGCCCTTTCAATTACGAAATTATCATTCCCGAGCAGTACCGGTCAGATCCCCAGGCTGTCTCACAACTGCCGAAAGGAAAGGATACAAAGTAAAATTATGTACTACATTTTGTGATATCTAATGTACATATTATGAACGCATGTAAAAATATAATGAAAATTTCTTGCAGGTTAAAAAACCCCCCTATCAAATGTGGAAACTTCTTGATTGTGAATGAAGATAATCTACTAGCCCCCGGGACTAGTAGAACTATTCCGATTCAGTTCCTAGCCACGGGGCCTCGCAGGTTCGAGGAAACTATTCATTTCGTAGTGAGCGACACGTGCCCTTCTGAAGCACAGGGGGTTCCTCTTAGACTAGTTGGCACCGGGGCGATGCCTACTCTTGACTTCTGGAATCTAGACAACACTTTCAGGGAGCACCTTATTGTGAGGAATATGTGTGATTACAAAGTACCCGAGGTAAAAACTACCCACCAAGACAGATTACATTCAAACTTAAAATTAGATACATAAACACATAATACGTTACGTTTACGTTTTCCAGTCATCTCCCCACTGTGTGTTCGTGGAAGATTCAGTAACGTTCCACTTTTTCTGCGTAACTGTGAACAGTTCTCACAAAGGGCACATAGATATGTACAATAATGGATTTGTATCGTGCATACTCACCATGAAAATGCACTATCAAGCGAATACTTCTGCTGAAATTTTTTCCTTGGACAAATATGAGTTGCAGATAGAGCCACTAATGCATAAGCGGTTGGGTATAATTTTTAGCCCAAAGGCTCTCAAGGTAGGTCTTGTATACTAAGTTAAATAAGAGAGCTACAACATTTTTTATAAGATGATATGTATAACTGTTGATTTTAGGAATACCGGGCAGTTTTGGAAGTGAAACTGAAGTTATTACACAATCAAGAAAAGTCGTTTAGTTTGTGTATCACAGGGGAGGGTGTGATACCTAGAATTCGGCTTCTGAAGCCGCCACTTTGGCACCATAGACTGGCCGTGTTGCGATTCCCAGTGACCTGCCTAGGCTCAGAGACCAACAAAATCATACGGTTCAAGAACATAAGCACCATAACGAGTGTCGTCGTGTTGAATATAGAGCAACCGGACAACGACAGACCTGTATTTTGGATGAGAACTACCACAAAATGTATTAACATGGTTGTTAGAGAAAAAACTGGTAATACTATATATGTAATTTATTAGAATTTTGGCCATAGTTTATAAAATATGCTTTGTAAATTTACGGTAGTATTTTTTTAGCATTATTCATGTACCTATAAATAAACGCTCCTATAGATTTGATATTTGCAGATTCTCATTACAGAAGAGGTCCAAAAAATTTTGTTGATACACGTTTTCATCTAATATGGTTTGGTTAATTTTACAGCTAAGAAACAAGGCACATATATAAAGCTCAGTTTAAGACAGGAAGAAGTTGCATCGGTGCAAGTATTTTTCAACCCGTTAGTTAAAGGTCGAACTAACTGTGAAGTCAAAATAAATATTATTAATAATCTTTATGAATTCTTCACGGTACGGAACTAATATGTTTTTGGTAATTAAGTAGTAGTCGCATATACTATGTATTTTTCTCTGAATTTAAATAGGGATTTGTATAGGTATCTTTTCGTTTGTAAAGTATTTGATATTTGAGCAGTGAAGAAAGCGACACCATGAAGTAACTAATACAGGGTAAAAAATGAAATAAAGATGAATTTTTCGGCGCGAAATTTCACTTGTCGTAAATAATATACTACGGTCGGTATAGCATTGGTACTTTATACAGAACGTATGGAAGGGATAAGACATGGCAACACTGTAATTTTTCAGTGCAGTGTTTTCAATATGAGAAATTGTCGCGGTATTTCTAATTTATAACTCAAATATTCATATAGAGCCAGAGTTTTGGCCACTAGAGAGATGTGGTGAAACTTTATGAATGTGTGTGTGTATTTTTTTTTTTATTTAATTAAAGGTATTATGCGAAGCCGAAGCATTCATGGAAGATGTTATACTGATTGGGTTGGAGATGCTATCGATGGATTTTGATACTGAAACTACTACAACCGAGCTCGGGTAATATAGCTTTGTTAAGTTTACGCGGAAATTATCATAATTAAAGCACATAATAACGGGTTCTTACCGCGTTTAAATGGGGATATGAGACTCCCATATCCCCAGGGGGTCAGGGAGTTTCATATCCCCATATAAACGCGGTAAGAAACCGTTATTATGTGCTTTAATATAGCTTTGGTTTGATTATTATCAATGCTTTAATTTCAACATAGAGCCTCCACAGTTTTCTTTCAGATATTTCTATCCTACGGTTTTGCTTACTTCAGAGGGCTTATCCAAATTGTATCAATCTCATTAATTTTCACTTGCTTTATCTTAACGTTGAGCATAGAATAAGGAATAATATTACGTATAGACCGGCAACTCTCCGCTGCCCACCAGCGTCTGAGCTAGGATTACCTCACCCCTCCTCGAGCGTAGTTTAGTTTAGACTTAAATCGTATGGCGTCAGATGTTACACACAGATGCGGGTGATAACGTCAATGTGTGGTGTCTTTGTAAAACGAGGTTGTTTGAATGAAGTATCCTGGGTGTGCGTATAGTTACCAAAAGCGTAGGATAGTATGTTTGCCAAGGAACGACTGTACTCAGTCGTGAGATATATTTTAGTTTATATGTCGTTTTCATCACTAGACTATTATTATTATTTGGAAAAGTGGCCAGCGGCGTACGGTTGAAATAATCATCGCATCAGAAAGTTTATCTTTTAAAAACCCTTGTTATCCAATTATTATTAGGAAGGTAGCGTCTACTGGCTCTACAACAGACAGTAAGAAGAAAAGCAAGAGTGCCCCGGTGACGAAGAAAAAATCAAAAGAATTTAAGAAGAAAACTCCACTAGAGTCGAAGGCGGAAGGTGCCATAGAGCCGGCAGTACTCAAGTACCTATTAGATTTTGGTATGTTCTGTCCCATTTATGAATAATTAGTTAACATGACAAGTCTGTATAATGGTTGTTAGGTATCTTTATAAAGGTTGAACGGATTTATGCGTGGTAGGACTCTAATATGGAAAAAAAACTTTATTATTTACTTTCATGGTGTTACTATACTGTCTACACCTTGTATGTGTAAAGTACCTAAATCTTTACAAGTAAATTAAAGATAGTAATAGACGTCCAAAACATTTTAAAAAATCACGTTTTCATAAAATGAAATGACTGGTTTAATCATTGATGTATAAAACTGTTACTATATGGTTTAACATTTCAACGCCGTTAATCCGTTAGTCCCGGCTATCTATTAGATGTAAAAATCACCACTAACAACCCGAAGTGGAGCAGCGTGGTGGAGTATGTTCCATACCCCCTCTGGTTGATTGAGGGGAGGCCTGTGCCCAGCATTGGAACGTATATTTATGTATGTGTAGGTTTTAACATTTCTACTACAAATTGTGCTATAAATAAATAATATACACAGGTGTTGGTGACAGCGTGACGAATACTGATATCAAGTGGAATTTCCCATCGGATTTTTTTTTTAACTATTTTCAGTTTCATACCACAAAAAAATCTGAACCACGAATCTGCAGTGCACGGCAAAACTTTTTAAGTTTGTGATGTACTGTACTAAACATGATAATGTACTTTGCAATTGTTTATAATATTAATAAAAAAAAAACTTTTGCGGCGGAAAATTCCACCTGATATCAACTCAGAATCATGGTCTGAATCATTTCTCAAAGTTTTTATTACGATGTCACTAACACATATAAACAAGCTACACACGTCCCACTGCTGGGCAAGCTACGATGGGCAAGCTATAAATACATAACATAACATAAACAGCCTATATACGTCCCACTGCTGGGCACAGGCCACCCCTCAATCAACCGGAGGGGGTATGGAGCATACTCCACCACGCTATAAATAAGCAAGCTATAAATATCAAAGTGTAATTTTCTTCGTAATCTTATTCTAGGAGGTTGCGAAATATGCACTGCACAAAAGAGAACTGCGATTATGATGAATAACTCCGAAAAAGTATATAAATTCATTTGGGAGGAGAAAGAGAACATAGTCATCAAACCGACCGTCGGTTACATTTCACCAGCAGAAGAGAAAGACTTAGAGATTATGTTCTTCTCCATTCAACCAATTGTTATAAAGAGGGTAAGGAGTTTATTCGTAGAAAGAAGTTAAAGAAAACATGCTTTAAGTTTAACGCTTTTTACGTTTTGGAGCTTGAATTTTAATTACTCTATTTATTAAATTTTATTTACAGAAAAAAAAAGAAAAACAACCCGATTTTCGGGTGTAAGATTTTAATTCTTATGCGTTAAATAAACCTCACCTCACGTCACGTCTTAATATAATGCCCATTATCCACCACACTAGAGATAACCCGGTAGCAGACGCTTTCGTTGACTTTTATTTACAGAGTGTTAGTGAAGTCGTAACGAATACTGAGGGGGATGATTCAGACCATGATTCTGAGTTGATATCAAGTGGATTTTCCTGTCGGAAAATTCAAATTCAATTTAGTGTTTTGTTTTTAATTATTTTCCGTTCCATACTTTTGCGACGGATAATTCCACTTGATATCAACTCAGAATCATGGCCTGAATCATCCCTCAAAGTTTTCGTTAAGGTGTCACTAACACCCTGTATAATGAGATCTTGTTAGGATTCGTTACATGAGCCGTATCAGGGGCCTTTGGCGGCTCAATAGTAACCCTGACACCAGGGTTGATGGGGTTGGTAATCCACCTCACTACCTACGCGATGGAAGAACATGAGATCTTATTCCCTACTTTCGGAGAAAATAATAACGCCGTTTAATTTTAGGAGCCGTTGATCTGTACGTTGACGGCAATCAGCGATGACACTCTGACCATGGATTTGAAGGGAGCCACGTGGGACGACCGACAAACAAGAACAGTTTACGAGCATAACCAGTACGCATTTTCATAAGCTTTGTTTATGAACATTGTGTCTGTTCTGCGATAACTTCCTTTTTTTGACGTGACTTATTGTAGATTTTCCGGACAAACGTGATGACTACATTTTTTAACGTTTTCTTAATAAAATAGACAGTAAGTACGGAATAATAGGGTAGTTTCCAACTAGTCAAATCAGTTGCTTTTTATTAACGTCAAAACACGAAATTACTATGAAATTTGTATGGAAAAGCAACCTGTGACTCG
This sequence comes from Pectinophora gossypiella, assembly GCF_024362695.1. Taxonomy (NCBI): domain Eukaryota; kingdom Metazoa; phylum Arthropoda; class Insecta; order Lepidoptera; family Gelechiidae; genus Pectinophora; species Pectinophora gossypiella. The sequence goes on from NC_065404.1 coordinate 6,578,105, forward strand.
TACCTGTGACAAAATGTCGCACTTACTACATTTTTCTTATTAAAATTCATAGATAGTTAAATGGCAAAGTAAAACGTTTTTTGTCACCTTTAGATCTGGCTTTGTTTAGTAATCAGAATTTCATTTTTTTTTCTTTGACCTAGACAACTACTCAATTATGTGGACCTTCTCCTTCTCTATTGCTCCTCTAATATTATTTTAGAAGTTTTATTCTTTGGTGTCGATTCGGCTTACCTTCTAGCCAAGTGACATCAGTTTCAATTTCTATAATCGTTATCTATAACCTGTGCGTGTGTTCGATAGCGATAGGAGATATAACGCGTGCTACTAGTCTACGCTCTCAGGATTCGCCTTTCCACATTTTCCCCAGTTTTCGTGCTTATGATGTATAGTGTACAATTTAAACTTTATGTACAGAGAAATAAGTGTAGAAGAAAGGACTGAGTGTCCGATCGAAGAACAGCCGGTACCCCCGGCAGACTTCCTAGGTTTGATCAACATAAAGATCCTCTACTCGGCGACCACCGAATACACCAAATACGAGTGTAACCTCACAGAGGAAATGAAGTTGAAGGACACCTTTATTTATCAGGTAAATATTACTACGCACACTGGATGATTTAAGAGTCTAAATCAATGGGCTATATGCGAAAGGTAGAGCCCATTAATACACCACACTGGTTATGCTCGTAGAGAGCTTACATGGAACAGATTAAAGAGAAGGCGAACGTCATGTCTTAGGAGATGAAGGAATTGGTCTTTGATAGACAAAAATGGAGGCTCTTAAATTACTGATGAGAGCCCACTAACTAACTAAGGACCAATCAACCTTTTTAGTAATTTTGGGAGCTTTTTAAAATAAACAAACGACTGTGAATGTTTAGTAGGCACCTAGCGCTATTATATTTTGTCTGCACGATTCAGGCATTTACTAGAGGTACAATAAGTGAGTACGATAGCGGTAAAGCGTGCTGTGTCTGTGAATATCAAACTTTAGGTTTTTTTCTCATTAGCCTTTTTTTCTCGGCGAAGCAATTCTGCATCTACTAGGGTTATTATAATATAAATATTATGACACAGACAAGGAGTTTCACATTCAAAGTGGACAACGTCGGTACAGTACCAATGAAAATAACGTGGAACTTTTACATTGACGATGAGTACCCTGCTAGGATAGACAAGCGCGTGCATCAGAAAGAGGTAAGTATTATTTTTGTTTAAACGACGTGGGCAAGTTTTAAGAAAATGATTGGAATAACAGTTATTAGACTTGTAAGGATTGCATATAATAGAATAGTCAGAAATCTGAATGAGATAAGGGCAATTCAAACAAGCCCGTAACGCCACATAGTCGCGTCACGCGAGATTGTAGTAATTTAGGCAAATGTAAGCGTCTTATAATATAAAAAATAAACCCTTATTTATTGCACACACATACAAGATGCATAAGAAGGGTTACCGCACAACTGGCGAGTAAGGCCGGGTTTCCACTGACGCGGAGATGGGCGAAGAAGAGCGGAGATATGCGGATTTGACCAATCACAGCGTTCGAGAGAGCGAAAAAAAAACACGCTCTGTCACTCTCTCCCTCACGGTGATTAGTCGGGTCCTGCACATCTCTGCTCATCTCCGCACAGCTCCGCATCAATGGAAACGCAGCCTAATGCTTGTTACATAAGCTGGTCGCGCTGGCGGGATTTAGTTTGTGATTTCATTCCCACGCCCAACCCTCTTTTTAAAGAACGCTTATTTATTTGGGATAACAACAGCTTAATCTAATTGTTTTACAATGTTACTTACTAAACCAAAGCCAATAACAGTTATCCTCTAATTACTACTTAAATAAAGGAGTAGAAAGTTGTAGTCATCATCACCAGCCCATTAACGTCCCCACTGCTGGGGCACGGGCCTTCCCTATGGATGGATAGAGATCGGGCCTTAAACCATCACGCGGGCCTAGTGCGGAAAGTTGTAGTATTTTTAAGTATTGCAATGATATATGACCTACATAAAAGCGACTTAAGTTACACAATCAACAAGACTTAAGCATAAGCACAAGGTGCCCATAGTATGCAGGACACATGTTCCTTTTTTATTTCATAATATTGTTGCATACAATGTAAATGAGTCACTTGTACAACCAGAGGGAAATAGATAAATAACAAACAAAGGCATAGACTACGAGTGAGTGTAAAGTGTGTGTGTGTGAGAGTGTGTGCGCATACATATTCTGATGGTTTACTCACATGGTAATTTTACAGTTGCAAGCTTCCCCGCCGGAGCCCACCGCCGAAGAGGACAGCACTAACCGTGCTGATGGCAGGTCACTCGTACCTGAGACAGAAGGTGTTATTTATATCACACATTTCTTTTTTGTAGCTAAGTATTACAATTTAAGTATTACAATTTATACGTAGGAAAAAGAAAATTAAAGCTTAGAATAAGTACTCTCGTTGATGTATTTTATACTTATTAGTTTTTTATTTGTGACGTGACTTATTAACCTAGATTTGCCGCAAATTGCATTTAGGTACTTACTATTTCGCCGGATACTTATTTAAAGTATGCATACAAAAGACATCAACGAGTCCACTTATTTATCAAAGATTTACTATGAAGAGACGGTAATCAAAGTACACATACAGAAATTAATCCGTCCATTATGCTTTGTGGAGTGCGCAGAACCGAAAGTCATCGTGTTTAAATTTCGGGTTATACGTATAAATAACGTTAGAGCGAATGCACCTATTGGCTAGGACCTTTAATATGTTATGTTGTAATATGAATAACACAAGTTTCTGAACGAAACTGTTCAATCAATCGTGCTTTTTTTAGACGATTACGAGAGATTAGTGTATTATGCAACAAATGGAGCAGCTGTGGTCTAATTTACAGCCCAATCGATAATATTATACTTATATTATTATTACGTTATTTTACATGTAAAATGCGCCTTTGTAAAATTGAAAAACTATGGAATGACATTTTGAAATAAACTATTTTCATTTATTTGTTTTTTATCACCAGAGAGCAAAGAGACCCTGGTGAGCGGCAGTATCGGGCGGGAGAGCGTGGACACGTGGTTCGAGGTGGACCTGCCCTTCTCCATCGAGCCCTGCAAGGAGTGCCTCAAACCCGGCGAGCATCGCACCTTCAAAGTCACCTTTAAACCTCTAGAAGCTTTCGAATTCAGAGTCTGCTTAAAAAGTTCTATTGGTAATATTTGAATACTTAATTCTGACACATGTAGGTATTATTTTTATTATGATGATGCGTCGACCTGGCTTCGTCTGTGTATATTTTTTACTCTACACTAAAAGCAAATCCATTTGAAAATTCTCGAGATTAGATCGAACATAATGTAGAACAGACTTTCTTTTAGACTATGTACTAATTGATAAAATTACGCATGTTATTGTGAATGAATGTGCCTAGCCCTTACAACAACCGGCCTAAAGAGGGGCGGAGGGTTTATGTCAATTGTTATTGAGCCGTGTAAGTAGGTACGTCGCCGCCTACGACGCCTTCCCTGTACTGCAGGTCTTGATTTTTCTAAGTGAAACGAACTATCGCCAACTAAGTATTTTTCTTATTACTTCGTGATTCTATATTTATTTACAACGTATAGATGAATATATCTTTCCTAGATAACTTGGATCCATACGACCAAAATATAAGTTGCAAGATATTTGCGAAGTCTCTCATTCCATACGTGCACCTGGACCTGGAAGAGAGTGACTACCTGACCTCTGGCAGGCGGACGGTCACCAGCGTCGCGCTGCCGCCATACATGGAGGTGCTGGAATTTAACGTGTTAGGATGGGGATGTTACAGGAAGTAAGAGTCATATCTGTCAGTTGATATTATAGATGAGTCCTGACGTAGATATCATTAACCGTAGTTTGGCATAAAGTTGCGCTTCAGAATGAGCGGAATTGGAGCAGGCGGCCAGCCTATATAGACCCCACTGCTGGACACAGGCCGCCCCGATGCGCCAGTGCGAGTAGGAATCAATATAAAGATACCCTGACGCTCCAAACGCTGCGCTCCCATTCCGTTCACAAAGTGGACGAGAACGTTTATTCATCACTTTGTACAGTCATGAGCAATATCATGTACCCACTTTAGAACCCTGTCACACTATCATATTTGACATTTAATGAGACTTACGGTTTAATTTGTCAAAAAAGTTAATGTGACATGGTTTCAAAGTGTATACATATTAGTGCTCGTGACCGTACTGCTACCAGTTACTAGAGGCCGTCGGGTTAGTAAGTTAGATCTCAGACAAAAAAGTATAAGGCAAAAGAAAATATTTGTAAATAAGGATAGGAACTTTTGAAAATTTTGTTTTACTGGGAACAAAATTCCCAGTGGTCCTACCAGTAAGTCCATTGGGAAGGAAATTCCCAGTAGTTCAACTGGTAAGACTACCGGGAAATGGAGATTGGGGATTGTTTTATGCAGACTATTACCACTAGCAATACGTATTAATATTAATGTTGGTCTTCGTAAAGAAGTTAGACAACTTTTCGATATTTTCCAGATCTTTTAACGTGATAAACCCTACGAATGAAGGGTACGAGTTTGTATTCGAGACGGTTCCTCTGAGCGAATACAACGCTACCGAGCTTGTTCCCGTGCACTGTGACATGATGAAGGGCTTCGTTGAGGCCGGCACCTCCACTGAAGTCACGTTTACATTTGCCCCCACGGCACCTGGGGTAAGTAACGCCTATTATATTCCATACTTTACCTACGATTAGTATTTTCTTCGGGGTATAAAAGGCAAAGTGTGTCAGTCATTTAGCACGATCCAATGGTCACGTGTCATCGAGTGGGTATCTCTAGCAGTCCTAACGTAAAAGCCCTTGGTTTCTAAAGATTATCCTTATTGCGAATACCCTTACCTCAATCTTTTGTAGTTTTGAATTGTGAATTCACTGATGAGGTGTAAAGTTGTACGACTGAATATCTTTTTTATTTCTCGTGTTTTTAAATCACTCAGGACGCTCTGTAGGTATTAGACCACTTTGCTAGTTCGTGATTTAAACTTGGCACTAGCGAAGAAAACATTACTTTCCTCCCTTGTTGAAAAAATAACCATTATTGATGAACATTGTGAACATCTGATAGAAAATGGCGATGCAGTCGACCATGGAGCTTACCCCGTTTGAGGACACGCTCAAACCAGCGATAGAGAATAACAAAATCCGGGTATGCAGTTTTATTTTACTTTTTTGTTTAAATCGTTATTTACTACGTTTTATTTATTCGTTTTATTTATAACGCATCTATTTTGTAACTTAGTTTTATGTAGCGTGGTCGGGCACACACAAAAACTAAAGCTACCTATTCTGAACGTATTGTAGAGGATTTATGGCATGGATGTTGATAAAATATACCATGAAAATGCACGCTCATTACGTTATAGATGACAAATAGTATGAAATATTTAAATATTCCATTCCATTCATCTAGGATTTTTTGGATAGGATGGAGTCATAGAATCATCCCGCAATTTCAGCTCGCATTCTTTCCCTGTTGAATATAAGCCGCCTTTATTTTGCAGCATTCCTATCTGGTAATACGCTAATCTCATCTGCAGCTCTCCCGCCGTTTCAACGATGTCGTATTCCAAATTCCGACCGATGAGTCGCTGGTCTGCCCACTGATCATTTTCCTTTTCATGGCCACCATTCTGTGTGTGTTTCTAGGAACATTATTATTTCAAAATGTCCAGGTGTACGAATCACAATGGAGGTTCCTCATCAGCACGTATTCACTGACTATCCCACTAATGGTGGTGGGATTCGTGCGGGAACCAGATGTAGTTTTCGTGCCAACCATAGTAGTCATCAAGAACTCGTTAGTAGACTTCGTGTCGACACATATGGTCATGTTGAAGAACAATGAGAATGAGCCGTTGCGATTCGAGTACAAGGGGAACTCTCTATGTAATGAACTTGGGAAAGAGCCAATCACTGTGACTCCTGAACGGGGAACGTTGAAGCCTTTATCTGAAACACCTATACGGTAAGCAGAGGAAACGGTTTCTTTGAAATATAACTAAAACTACCATAGTTTTGTTTTGCTCGCAAAACATCGATGAAGTCTTATTATTAGGGCAATCGCTAAATATCGTTGATAATCGTTAATCATTTAATTTTTCAATAAAAAGCAAGATAAACAGAATTATTAAATGGAATTTGCTCTTTATTCTGAAGAATCCCTGCTCCCAAGATATTGCTTTCAATGTAACAAAATAGACAAAAGAGAATTTAATTTAAAAAATAACGGTTTTGAGACTAACTGTGAATTATATTCTCTTTTTTTGAGATGGTAGAGGATGTAGTTGTGTATTGAGATGAATTTATTTAAAATAGAGCCCAGGCGAAAATAGTTTATTTAGATTATAAGGAACCTAAAATATTTTACACAGTTTGTCATACATTTTCAGAATAAGCTACATTCCGATCCAGGATGGTCCGATGTCGTTCAAAATCTTCTACCACATAGAGTACATGATGCAGTACCTGACGGTGTGCGTGAACGCTCTCAGCTACCTGGTGAAGCCCACCGTCACATACTACATCATTGGCACCGAGCACGTGCTCGACCACAAAGTCAATACGCGCATACACTTGGAAGAGGTACGTACCTGTTTATTTAGAAAATATTCCACACTAGGTACGTAGTTTAAGGCAGGCCCTGGGATTCGATCTATAATTGGACAAACTAAATCAGATGACCACATCTAATGGGATGGGCAGCCACAAGTAAGACAACTTGCAGCCACTGCTGATACAAAGTCCTAAGATGGATATGATGAATCTTATGGTGACAAGGGACCAGCCTATCGCTCATAAGAATTGTCTAAAATCGTTTTGTCGGACTTTACGACATGGAAGACAAGCAGCTAAACGTTTACCATATTTTTTCAATTCGCTCCCAGAACAGCACAGAAGCAACATCATTCTCATCATCAGTCACCATTCTTAGTATGGTCACTTTGTTCAGCTCATCTCTCGTACTTACTCGACTCTTACCCGACTTAAAACGACTACTTACTACTTTTACTTCATACGTTTTTTAGACTGCGTCAACATACGAAAGAGTAATTCTGTTCAAAATAAAGAACAGTGGTTCAGCGACATTTTTCTACGACTGGCATTACACATGTACGCCGGTGAGGAAGTATCTTGAGGTGTACGTGGAGCCGAAAAACGGTTACCTGTCGCCTGGCGGCGAGGTGAACTGCAATCTGCACTTTCAACTCAGACAAGTGCCCGTCTATGAGTACCCTGTCAGTCTGTCTGTAAGTATTTTCTAGTCTACAGCCGTTGAACCAGTTCTACCGACAGATGGTACATTTTGGACTCTGAGCTTATCATCTCCCTAGCGTTATCCCGTTTCTTACGGGGTCCGCTAATCTAACCTGAAGATTTGACAGGTCCGGTTTTTTTACAGAAGCGACTGCCTGTCTGATCTTCCAATCCGCGAAGGAAAAACCAGCCCAATACAGGTTAGGTCACATACCTCCGCAACGCATTTCCCTGGGAATTGGGTTTAGTCACGATGTTTTCGTTCACCGCTCAGCACGTGATAATTATGAATTTATGATCCAAATCCAAACATGAACACGAAAAATTCGAATATCATTGGTATATTTTGACCTACATATTCCAGATTTCTGACGGACCAGAATACACCATACAGTTATATGCTGAAATCCAAAAGCCGTTGTATCACTTCTCGTGCAAGGAATTTGATTTTGGCAAATGTATAGTTAATGCACCAGATCGGACTTACAAGAAGAACTTGGCTTTCACCAACGATGACAAAGTTACGATAATGTACGATGTGTGATTAATAGTATTATTTTTTCAGGCTTCCGTAGTTAACTAGTTAAAAGTCAACCCTTGGGTTGACCGCAAGAATACGTTCTGTCACTCTCTCCGTCGCGGTGATTGGCCAATTACTGCACATCTTCGCTCGTTTCCTCTCTTATCTCCCATATATCCGCTTTGGTGGGAACCTACCCTTATATAGTTTACCTCCATTTCCCTTGGCCCCTGTTTCTCCATTACCCAGGCATGTTTCTTAGCGTGTACGTCTAACACTTTGGCTCTTTATATGTGTTCGTTATCGTCCCGAAAGGCACGCAGATGTATACTAATGACTCATGTAATAGTTACTTTTTATTTTATAAAGTTTCTTAATTTGTATTTTTAACCTAACTCCATACATAAACATTTTAGACTCGACTTAAACACTGACAACGTACCAGAGCTGTATGTCGATTTTAAGGGCCAAGAACCAAAAGTCAACCCTAGAAAACGACTGAAAATACCCGTGTATTTCCGACCTAAGGAAGTAAAACATTACGAGTTCAAACTACAATTTTGGGTCAATTCCCTTGTTGAAGATATAGTCACCATTAGAGGAGAAGGTAACAATTTTATTATAAAGTTAATGATAGCGACAGAGGCGACTCCGGGAGCGTTCCGAGCCGGGTTTTTTAAGCACGCGTTCAGACGCCAATTCATCGGTAACCTACTTCCAGGCCACTCGCGTTACGGCCTTTGTGTGCACAAGGCTTGAATAAAATATTTAAATAAGTAGTTTGGGAAAAGGGCGCAGTAATAAAATGATCGTCTTTTTAGGTGTTCCCTTGTTAGTTGATCTTTACGAAGGATGCCAGAAGAGTTTCGACCTGGGACCAGTGAAAGTAGGCAACAGGATTGTACGGGAAATTGAAGTTATGAACCACAGCAAAGTGGCAATAGACGCTGCTTTTGTTTTCAAGAATTTCTATGATTATGAAATTGATGATGACGCTGCTTCATATGGAACGAGTATTTGTCTTGACCCCGCTCAAAGCGTCAATGCTGGGCCATCTAGGTAACTAATGTTATCATTTGAAATAAGTAATAATGGTAAAATCCCGATTGTCACAGAAGTTTATGTGAGCATCAGCATCATCACGATTCTTATCGTGGCCTGACATGACTCATGTAACGACTATATTAACCAACCAACGTGCCTTCCGAAATACGGATATTTTTATTTTGCGACAATCAGCTGATCAGCCTGTAATGTCCTAACCAAGCCAGGGCACACAAAGTGACCCGTGACCTCCGGATCATGAACCCAACGCACAACCACTGGACTACGGACGCCATTGATTATGACAATTAACTTGTTCTTGTTATCATCGGGTTATTGCTAAAGTAAACTTCTTTCCATCATCCTTGCCTTACTTTACTATATCAACTATACCAAGTACATCACGTTAGAAAGGATAGGACAAGTCAAGAATCAATAGCCAGAAAATGTTATAAAAACCTATTATTTTTCCAGGATTAAAATGGTGCAAGCGTACCGGGAAGATCTGATGAAGAAACAAACAGCAATCGATATTAAGAACGTGATGTCTTCTATAAAGGTGGTTCCGTCCAAGTGCGTCATCCAACCACATAGAAAAGTGGCCATAAAGATACTCTTCAAACCAGTTGGATTAATAAGCTTGCTTAAAGTTCAGGTACTTGTCACATTTGTTGTGTCGTGCACTTTGTGATCATTGTGAAGTTTATCAGATTATTAGGGTATACTTTTCCGTTCCTATTTTTACCGTTAAAATGAGAATAGTAAGCTCTGTGAGATGGGGGTACTGAGTTCATCTTGCGATAGATGTACCTCTAACTACCCTATTGGGATATAGTCGTGAGCTCATGTTTAAATAAAGAATCACGGGTAGTCAAATGTTTCGGAGTGATTTTTCTGTTACTGCCAATTCTGCTTTCAAATATCTCATTTATCGAAACTGTATTTTTTCTGCACTACATGGTTATTAAGGTTATTATTATTTTTCTGCACATTCGACTACCAGTATGAGAAAAATTTTTAGTCAAGGTGATGATAATAATCAAACTCAAAATTTTCTTTAATAAGGGTATTTTATTATATGGTATGGCTGTGGAGAAGAAGTGACAAAATACTCAAAGCAACACATATTTTAAATGAACATAAGCTCACACCTATATCCCAATTGAGGTATTCAGAGTTACATCCATCATTCATCATCATTTATTTTAAATCAATGTACAACAAAAGCCCTCAGTAAAGCAGCGCGGTGGAGTGTGCTCCATATCCTACCCGGTTCATAGAGGGGAGGCTTGTGCAGCAGTGGGACGTATATAGGCTGTTTATGTTTTATGTATATAGGTACTACAAAAAACATTTGTTTTTCTAGCTGAATGTGGTGGTGTTAGAACTCGTACGGCCTCTGGTGCTGATCAGCGGCAGCGCTACCGGCATGAGCTTCCGATTCAGCCAGGACTCCATGCAGTTTGGCCGAGTGCGCAAGCGCGGGTGCAAAGTAATGAAAGTCAAGTTGCACAATGAAGGCGATTACGGCGCCAAGTAAGTACGACAACCGATACGATTGGCAGAACCCTGGAACCAAGATCACTACATAATGTAAAACAAAGTCGCTTTTTCTGTCCCTATATCCCTATGTACGCTTAAATCTTTAAAATTACGCAACGGATTTTGATGCGGTTTTCTTTAATATAGATAGAGTGATTCAAGAGGAAGGTTTATATGTATAATAACATCCATTAAATAGTAGAGAAGATTTTAATGTGATGTCGTAAATAATTTCTTTTTTTGCTCAGCATTGCACCCGAGCGAAGCCGGGGCGGGTCGCTAGTAAATTATAAAATTCGAATGTAGAAATTTCCACCTATCACGTTGGTCTAACAGAAACTTCGGTGAGGTGACTTAGTTCATCTTGCGATGGATGTAGCTCTGACTACCCGAATTGTAATACAGTCGTGAGCTTATGTTATTTTATGTGAATCTAGAAATAGAAGCCAGTATACTGTGACTCCGGTCCGCCGGCGGCCCGTGTTGTTCGGACTTCGCGGAGTCTCTGTTTGCATTGTGTTTTATTTATTAATAATAGGTAAGTTAATACAATATGAAAAGATGCAATTCATTTTGTTATTCTGATTTTTTGTGGCTCTGACCACTCACACACTCAAAACTCTGCGCCCTCTGACTTCCTCACATAGGCGTGAACAAAAAAAAAACATAGCATTTATAAATACTCATTTAGCAAGATCCGACACCGGATAGGTGTAACAAAGTAAAAAAATAATTGCCTTTTGATTGTTTGGCACTGGGATGAAAAATGTCCTTACTCTACGTTACAGATTCTGGTGGCAACCTTTGGTGTCGGAGGAATTTACGGTCTTCCCGATGCATGGAATGATTGCTGCTCGAACCAGCGTCTCTTTTGTCATCACGTACAGACCTCTGAATTTCAATCCTTACGTTAAACTTTGGGTAGGTTAATAATATTTTTCAATTTTATATTGGGGGTTTCTCTAGAAAAAAGCCGGTCAAGTACGGTATGGCTCGTAAGGTACGACCCGCGCACCGAGGTATCCGAGGAAGCTTTGACTTTCTCGTTGAAAAACTATTACCAACTGCAATAACTTATACTAGGTAACTTAATTTATACGTAACGGTTCGAAGTCCTTTTTAGAAAAATTCCTTAGCGATTGTCAGTGAATTTATCTAAAGAATTTCCGCTAAATATTTTTTCAGGCGAATTTGAATATTGAAAACTACAAGAGTCTAGAGCTGGCTCTGTACGCATCCTGCGTAGACTTTGGAGCGCCACAGAACAAGACTTTATATATGGAGTGCCCTGTGCGCTCAGTCAAGACGGATTATGTGGTTGTTGTCAATCCGTAAGTTACAGTTACTTTTTCCCGTCAAGGTAGGCAGATACAACAGGATTCCACTTACTACGATTCAGACATATCACTTTCGCTTCTTCCACTTTCATCAGTCTTCATACTCGTTCGCCGGTTTAAAGTACTCCCCACCTGCCTTTCCTTAAAACATCCTGGATTTACATTTCTTCATTCCATTCATTGGCCTGGAAGTTACATTAATTGAAGTCGGAATGTTAATATCGCAATGGAAACAGTTCAATTTAGGACCTAAAGTCCTTAAAGACTTCAGTGTTCGTACTTAGAATACCATAACATGCAGAAAAGAGTTACCTATTCAGAGGTTTAGAACCAGAACTCTATCACCGATTGCGAATGAGTAACATTTTGAGGAAAATCCCAGAAAGGTTTTAATGGGCAAGGACTATTAGTTATATTGTATACTTTTGTAGTTATTTAGTATTATAATACTTTATTTTTTACTCCTACATTATAGTTACAATGTTATTTAGTTGAATGTTTGATTCAGTACCGACGAAGAGTGGCTAGTCATATCCGAAATGGAAGGAACGTCGTTTGAAACCGTACGGGAGTTCCATGTCGAAGCTAATAGTTCGTACGAGATCCCGATACATTTCAAACCGAAAACTGTTGGGAAACACGAGGTAAACCAAAGTGAACTATTTGGGAAATTAAATTATGCCAAGAAGTGAAAATTTGCAAGATATTTTTCTGCGAAAAGATATAGAAGCGTCAGTTCATTATTATTTAGAGTAGAGTCAGAAGGTCTTGCCGATCTAATTCTGTGGACAGGTACCTAACATAGGTCGTACGTATTTTTAGCTTTCATTTAAGTACCTACCTAGATATAATTAAGAACTGTTTGTAGGGAAAGGTGCTGTTCTCACCGCTAGGCGAAAGTGCTTTGTTCGTGCTTCTAATTGGAGCCGCCGTGCATCCAGACCCTAACGGGGTTTACAACATCAATGTACCCGCTAAGAAGTCCCACACTGAATATCTGCCGGTTTATAATATTACTGAGGTAAGTCAGCAAATGCTGCAAAAATATAGAAAATAAATGCGATTCGTAACAAATATCCAATATTTAAGCAATGTTCTGACGGAGTTTTATCTTTCACCAATTCAAGATATGTGATTATACTTATGCGTGCGTGTGTGAACTCTCTCAGTACGTAAAAACGTGTTTGCGTGCGATTTCTTTGTCTAATTTGATGGATACGGGCATTGGGCTGATCATCCTGTTCATCCTATCCATTCAAGAGTGGGTGGAAGTTTTCATCTGATTACAGCCCACCCTGTTAAGAATACGGGCGTGAGTTTATGAATGAATGATTTCATAGAAACCAGAGACATACGCGGTGATGACAGAGTTGGTGAAGGTGGTTCCGGACAAGTTCGAGGGCTACTACGAGATCAAGTGCCCGGAGACAGTCAAGGTGTGGGGCGAGGCGACCGCCACGTGCCAGTGGACTTACATATGCTTCGAGCCTTGCGAGATGATACTCAAAGTGAGATCCTGGGATATTCTGGATAAGTACCGAAAATATCCGTTTTTGAGATATCTAGTTCCGCCAAATAGAAACAAATGCTCCTCCTCCGCAGCTCCTCCGTGCTTCGGAAGGCACGTTAAGCCGTTGGTCCCGGCTGCATTAGCAGTCGTTAATAACCATCAATCCGCACTGGGCCCGCGTGATGGTTTAAGGCCCGATCTCCCTATCCATCCATAGGGAAGGCCCGTGCCCCAGCAGTGGGGACGTTAATGGGCTGATGATGATGATGAACTATAACTGAGACAAGACTAAACAAAACACACACAGACACTGAGACAGATAAACATGCGAAATCTACTCTTTTGAGTGGTCAAAGAACACACTATAGTACGGCCAAAAATTAAGGGGCTTTCCTGTAGTCTTGTTCACAATTTTTTCCTGAATCTCGAATATTGGGAACAAATTGAGCCAAACTGTTCATTTAAATTAGGTACTGAATCTGTCCTTGCATAAACTAGAAAGGGGACTAAAGGGGCCTCTCTTATTGTACATTTAAGCAATTAATCTAGAAAAGCAATATTGGAATTTAACATAAATTAAGTGCGCAAACAAAAAATGACAAATATACAATATTGCTTTTTAAGATGAATTGCTTCAATGTGCCTTTATAGACTCCAGTGCTAAGTTAGCACTGCTAACGCAGACAACATTGCAGGTAATGTTCGTAAACGAAAAGACGAGAGAGTACCAATTCTACGAAGTGAACGTGCAAGTGACTCCCAGTCAGATAGTGGCGACATTGAAGTTTGTATCACGAGCGCGGGAGTCAGTCCAACAAGAGGTGAAGGTTGCTAACCCGCTGCAGCAAGAAGCCGTCTTCAATATCAAGTGCGACAAGCTGTCCTGTGCTGAAGTCATCAAGGTTGCTAGGCAGTCTGAGGTGATGCTCTTTTATATAATAACATACATACGAACACGCCTATATCCCTGTGTGTACCCTACCATATAATAGACATTCAAGAATAATTTACGAAAGAAATACTTAGTGCCTATCAAACTAATTCTGCAAAGTTTTAAGAAAGAAACTGAAACTAGGGGAAATTCGAAAGCTTTGCAAGAAAATATCTTGTCGTAGGGACCTTTAAGTTATAAAAAATGTCTTATGAAAGTAAAGTGGAGTGATAGGAAGAGATTGCGTACTTATTAGTGTATGAGTAATCTTTTGTTTCTTTTATCGAAAGACACATTCTGTTTTCACAGGATCTGCTTACCTAACCTGAAGACCAGCTATTTTATCGAGCTAAGCTAGTAACCCTAACTTGTTTAACTTGCCACAGTCAAAGTTGCAAATGACGTATTCGCCGCTGGTGGTGGGCGAGTTCGAGGACTATCTGACGATAGAGAACTACATCGTGGGCACGTACATGTACCGCGTGGTGGCCACCTGCCTGCCCGCCAAGGAGAAGAGCATGGAGTTCACCACCTCCTTCGGCAACTGCATCCCTATACGGCTGCGCGTGCAAAACAAGAGCGACCAACTTGCGCACTTTAATGCTACGGTACTTTTGAAATTAATGTTACTTTCGAGAAACTTTTTGGGGGTATAAAGGTGCCGAAAAGAAAACAATTATTATAACAATTATAAAAAAATACGATTATTAAAGTAGATACCCAATGAAATATGTCAATTAAATCTGACTGTTAAAGCATCTAACCATTTATGTAAGTACGATAAATATGTTGCTATCACCTAACCATAAAGTTTGTTACCTACAGGTAAGTCATTGATTGGGCTCGATTGGTAACCTGGTGGCTGTAAGCATTGCAAGCACCAAACTAGCTAATCCCAAAGCTCACCATGTATTAGTAACTTCTTATTGCTATGCCTCTATAACAATTAAAGCACCAACCCTGTTGAACCTAATCAGTGGCGGCCCTAGCAAAATATTTAGGTGGTGCGAGACCTCAAAGTGGCAACCCTCAGCCCCATAAAATTGTTTACGGCCACCCGGTATGACCAATCTTACCCGATGAAGTTAGCTTGCGGCTAGGGTGAACCAGTCTTGGTTGATTTTGGTACCCGGTGCGGTGGCACACTTCGCACCGGTCTAGGGCCCACCACTGAACTTAATGAGTTAGACATATAAATTAAATTAAGTAGGCACAAAAGTTGACTTTGTTTCATCTACGTATGTTAAGGTCGATCACCCGGCTATCAATGTGGAGAAGGAATACACGCTCCCCGCGAACGAGAAGGGCAAATTCCTCGTGTGGTTCGAGCCGACACAGCTAGGAGTGCAGAACATTAAAGTCAGCTTCTACTCGTCCATTGCTGGAGAATTCGTGTAAGTTTCAGGAAGTCCTTGGTAGAAAATAATATTTCCCGATTAGAGCCATTTGTTTTCTGATGCAGGCCAAACAAGTCCTTATGCAACTATATAGGTCCTATGCGATTTGTCTACGAATACGATGTAGTGTTGTCTCTTTCTTGCTTTTTTATTAGTAAAGTTCCATGTAAGGTTTGTCAAGGACTAGATAACAAATCGACTTCTAGGTCTATCACGGCTTCGTTCTAAGACTACTTCTGCCCCGTCGCTCAATACCTAGGCTGGTCAATCATGAATGGGCCGTTCATCCTCTACCTACTTCTACTACTATGTGAGGCTTTTGACAAGTTGTACGCACCAATAAGGATTACCTACGTTACTTACTTTTCGTACATTTTGATCATTTCCAGTTTTCGTATAAAAGGAACAGCGACTGAACCGAAACCTCAGGGGCCGTTCGACGTGAAAGCTGGCTGGTCCACCGTGATCAAGTTTAAGAACGTGTTCGACGACCACAGGACGTTCAAAATAACCTCTGACCGCGAGGAATTTTATGTGAAATCTAATTTAGAACAATTGAAAGCGAAAAAGGTAAATATATTATTATTATTATTATTTATTAAGTACACTAGCAGCATAAGCTGATGCGTGTACGTCACTGCACTTGGGTTTTTGTTTTTTTATAATGTTCGTCAAGTCTATTCTTAAATGAGTTCACTGATGGTGCACTGATCACTGACTCTGGAAGCTTATTCCATGAGTCCACTACGCGGTTGGGAAGAAAATGTTTTCTGGGGTTGCTTGCACATGGAGGCTTGTACAGTTTCAGTGAGTGCCCTCTTAAATTTGTGTTTTTGTTGAATTTAAATAGTTCCTTTAATTGTTTAATGTTGTAGTGCCCTTGTAGTATTTTATAAACTTCTATAAGATCACCTCTTTGTCTTCGTTCTTTTAGAGTGGTTAAATTTAATTCAAGCAGACGTTCCTCATAAGATCTATTTCGGAGTGACGTCACCATCTTTGTAGCTTTTCTTTGAACTTTTTCTAACATCTCTATGTCCTTTTTAAAATATGGGTTCCATATTTGGAAGCCATACTCAAGCTGTGGGCGGACGTATGTCTTGTAAAGCTTGATAAACAATTCCTTAGTAACAACATAAAAGGCCTTCCTAATTATGTACAACATAGAGTGCGCTTTTTTGGTTATATAACTAAGATGAGCTTCCCACTTAAGATTGTTACTGACTATTATACCTAGATCTTGTTGCTTATCAACAGCTTGGAGCTGCACAGAGTTAATAGTGTACGGTAGGCAAGGGTTATTCTTTCCAATATGCAGGACCATACACTTTGTTGTATTTAGTGAAAGAAGCCAGTCCTGTGTCCATTGAAAAATGCGTTCCAGGTCATCCTGTATGATATTGTGGCTAACAACGGGGTCGCCGAAAATTTTTGTGTCATCTGCAAAAATTGACAAATCTGATTTGATGGCCCTTTTCAGATCCGTTATAAATATACCAAACAGGATTGGACCGAGTACTGATCCTTGCGGTACGCCACTTTGGACGTCATGGGCATCCGATAAGGTTTCCCCTACCTTAACTTTGAATTTTCGGTCAATAAGAAAATCGGTTATCCAATGAAGAAGTCGTCCCCTGATACCAAAGTGCTCCAATTTATATATCAATCGGTTTATTGGCACTCTATCAAAAGCTTTTTCGTAATCTAGGTAAATTACGTCGATTGGTTGTCCATTGTCAAAATATGTAGTCCACTTGTCAAGACACAGAAGCAGGTTAGACACTGTAGATCTTTTAGGTACAAATCCATGTTGCTCCTCAATTATAATATTTTCCTTCTCAATAAATTTTCGTAATTCAGTAGCAATTATCTTTTCCATTGTTTTACAAACAATACTGGTGAGACTAATAGGGCGATAGTTGACTGCCAAATATTTATCACCTTTTTTGTAGATTGGAGTGACATGAGCCTCTTTCCAGTCCCGCGGTAGTTTCCCAGTATCAAATGATAAGGTCATGATGTGGGATAGTTGGGGAGCCAAAATTGAGTGACATTCTTTTAGCAGTATTGCTGGTAGCTGATCAGGTCCCATCGATGTAGTATCACTGAATGTTTTTAATGCTTTACTAATTTTTATTGCTGTGAATTCTACAAGTTCGATAGAATTTTGCACTCTTGGTGTTTGTACATTACTAATGACCGAATTAGATCCTGATGGTTCGACAACATAAGCTCTTGCAAATTGTTCGGCAAATAAATTCGCAACCTCTTTTGCGTCACTGGTTATTAGATTAGAATCATTCTTTAAAGCTGGTGGGACCGATACTGTTGAACATAATTGCTGACGTATGTATGAGTAGAAAGCTTTCGGTCCACTATTCACTATCCCATTTTCATATTCTATTCTCAGTTTCCTCACAGCACCGATAATTTTGTTATTCAGTTTTCTATACTCTTTATATGCTTTGTCCGACTTACTTAGCTGATAAATTCTCCATAGACGCAATTTGTCCTCAGTCATTTCAATAACTGATGGGGTGATCCATGGCTTGTTAATATTGGATTTTCTCTTTCGTTTAGGCGGTATAACAGTTTCAATAGCGTTATGTGTTTTTTTTAGCAAATTTGACCATGCATTCTGAACACTAGTTTCTTCCATGTTCATAATCTTATTATTAACAAGCTCAGCAGCAACTTCAGCATAATTAGCTTTAAAATAGTCCCTTCTGGGCTGCTGTTTACACTTGCTTTGTTCCCGAAGCCAAATTTGTAATGTAGCCAGAAGTACCTGGTGATCACTTTTTCCAACGTTTGGTAGATGGTCAACCTTGGTGCATAGAAATTCATCATTACATAATATCAGGTCAAGGAGAGATTCTTGCATGTTGCGTTTCCGCGTCACTCTGTTTACCATTTGATGCAAATTACTGTCTACGTACATTTCTATAAATTTTGCATGAATTGTATTATATTTATCAGTATCAACCTCTCTTAGTGGCCATTGAAGATCTGGAAGATTAAAATCTCCTGCTATGACAACTGGCTGGGTCCCCTCTGATGCTGCCTTTACAGTGTTAAATAACAATTTATCAGTCTCTTCAAAGGTATAGTGTGTTGGTCGGTACACTCCGGCTATTAATAGTTTGAACCCGCCGTAATTAATATTAAGCCAGAGTGATTCAACTTGTGGGTCTTTATTATATTCTGAATGAGGCGTTACTTGTAAAGGTATCCCATTAAGCTTATTTGACACATATATTGCTACTCCTCCCCATCCAGTGCCTTTGATTCTATCATGTCTATAAATTGTATAGCCTCTAATATTAACTAAACTGTTTTTTATCGATGGCTTGAGGTGTGTTTCAGTTAAAATAATACATGTGGGTCGAAACTTATTTACATCAGCAATTAGTAAATCTCTTTTTGCCATTAA
Organism: Pectinophora gossypiella; assembly: GCF_024362695.1. Taxonomy (NCBI): domain Eukaryota; kingdom Metazoa; phylum Arthropoda; class Insecta; order Lepidoptera; family Gelechiidae; genus Pectinophora; species Pectinophora gossypiella. Next base: position 6,597,144 of record NC_065404.1, read on the forward strand.
AGAAGCCAGGTTCGTGTAGTAAATGGTGAAATCGATTATGCCAACATTACTGACTTTTAGTACTTTTCGTAGTTACAATAGTTGGGGTATTATTTATGTATTTAATTGTTATGTCTGACTCGCCACTTTTTACCCGTTGGTTTAGTTCTTCTCGTATTTTCTTCAGAAATTCGCGTTGATAGGGTGTTAAGTCATTTTTTACCTTTACGGTTGAAGGTAGACTTTTCCAATTTTTTAAAACTGTAACTGCAGCTTTTTTTGTGGGGAAAACAATTTTAAGCGGACGTGGAGACAGGTCTTGCAGTGGCTTACCGAGGCGAATCACGGCGACAGGTGTCTCATGGTCTGGAATGTTTTCTAAAATCTTATTTACCTCCGCCTTGTCATGTTGGGCCCGATTTTCGCGGTCGCGTTGCACATCGCCAGTTAGTAGTTTTGACTCACTCACTCCGAACATGACAACGTTGGAACTGCGTCTCTTTCTTTCACTTAATTCCGAAAGAATATCTTCCATGCTAATGGTTCGTATTTTTTTAGATTTAAGGGACTCGATTTCAATTTTCAGATCACTAACTGTTTTTCTCAGTGCTGGCAATTGACGTATACCCAATTCACAATCTGGGCACAAATACTTCAAAGTAGGAGATTGAAGTATTACCACTCTTAACTCGGTGGCAAGCAACCCACTACACTTCCCACATATCAGCTGTTGGAATTGAAACTCATGCTACTGGAACCAATTTTACCGTTGACCTTTGTGGTTTATATTTCTTTCCACGAAGCTCTACTGCAATTGATAAGGAGCCCGTGTCATTTACTGAGGGTTATTACTATTATATATAGCTTAATATATATGATGAAGCTGTTTATCTAAGTAATGACGACGGAATAACTAAATGCTTAAATTCATCTACTTATTACATTCAGGGCTTAGAAATAGGCTCTAAGGGTGGGTTTTCACTGAAACGGAGAGGAAAGAAATGGAATCGACCAATCACAGCGTGCGAGATAGAAAGAGAGAAGACCTTTGTCGCTCTCCTGCGCTGTGATTGGTCGATTCCTACAAAGTTTCAGTGGAAACCCAAATTACATTAATGATACAGGATATGCGTGTAACGGTGTACCTGGTAGAGAAGCCGGCAGGCGGGTGGAAGGACCCGGTCACCGGCACCCTCACCATCGAGACCTTCGAACCAGCAGAGCCCAAGGTGCAGTGGACCTACTTCCTGCAAGGAATACCCTGAGCTTCAAACCACACTCCGTATTCTAGAATCTACATTTGTTTTTGTTAACCCTATTTTTAGTACTTATTTATTTATTGCTATTATTAATGCTCAATACAATCGGAAATGTTGCTCTGTTGTTTAATTTATAAATATTAGGAATCGAATATTTGCTCGCTTCGCAACAAAATCGGGCGGCGGCATGCTGTACCATGCGTCATATAGCCATTGCGTATATGAGTAGAGTGGAGAGACATGTCGTAAAAAACCAAGCATCTGATCTCGCTTATGTGTAAAAATCGTATTGTTATTTGTTGTCTACGACATATCCCTCCTCTCGGCTCGGCTCATCTACGCTTTGGTGGATACCAGCCTTAAGTGCCCCATCTTTTGGGCAAAGGGAACGCACACATAAAATAGTTTATGGAAACAAATTAGGTTGTGTAAGAAGTAAAACTTTAATTACCAATCGCTAACACTTAACTCTTGCACAACATCATCCTTATCAGCTATATCATCTTCAGATTCTTCTTGTGTCACTTTTTTCTTCACTGCTTTCTTCTTTTTAACTTTTTTCACTTTTTTTGCTTTAGGCGGACTGTCGTCGTCGTCCAGTTTGAAATGTTCCTTGTCATCTTTCTCGTCTTCACTGTCAGATGGGAACAGCACCAACGGCCCTTTATGCTCTGGTTTGGGATTATTGACAACTTCGTCAGATATCTTCTGCCTCTTGATCATAGGCAGCTCTCCAGCAATTTCGTCATTCTTTGTAAGCTTCTTACGCTTTTGTATCTTATTTATCTTGCTCCAGTTTTCGAAGAATGACAGCAACGGTGTGCCTTTTGTCCGGATATTAGTCTCCCAAGCCGTGATCACTTTACTGTCGTTAAGAGAGAAGCTCACTTTAGCTCTTTCTCTTTCTATGAATTTAGAGTTTTCTTCTATTTTGTCGAGTAGTTGGCGGAATTTTTTCGTGTAGTTTGAAACCGAGCATGTTTTCAAGAATTGCTTCAACTGCAATGAAAAAGGCAGTTTTATTATCCTACTATAGTAAACGATAAAACTATTACACAATTGGCGCTACTTGAATGAATAACAAACCTGTAGTACAGTCAGAAGGACGATGTCTGGGAAGGCAATGGAATGCGAAATATTTGCCAAACACTCCAATAACAGACCATACAGTCTGTCAATGACAGCATCTTTGAATCCATTCTCCATTAGTTGGGATTTCGCCAATCGTAAAATGCACGAGAAATCCAGAGGCTTCATAGAAACTTTCTTGTGTTTCTTGTTGAAATCATATGATAACACCTGAAAACAATCACATTGAAAGTTTGAACTGAAATAAATTATCAATAGAATCATATCCAACAATTAATATTTACTTACCTCTACAAGGAAGGGTAGGATAGGTATAAAAGTATTAGACTCTTTAGATAAATGCATCAATATCTCAACACAATGGAATCTCAGGGGGTAGTATTGGTGTGTTGGTACTAGTTTTATGGTGTTTGTTATGACCATGGTCAGAGGGTAGATTAGCGGTTGGAGCTGGGGCTTGTTAGAGGTTGCGGCCATCAGATCTGCCCACAAGTGCAGAGAGTTGACAAACTGCCAGTTATACACCGCTTGCCTGTTTTCAATCTTCTGTACAACTATGGCATTCCTCAAATGAATTGCCAACTGCCTGATGTAAAGGAATACATGTTGATAAGACACATTCAGGTCCAAGGTGAACATTTCGACCAAGGATCTCCTCATGAAGTTTATTCCAGGCCATGTGGTGGGGCTGACAAATTTGCAATTCTTCACATATGTCAGGTACATGGCCTTCAACACCATATCTAGGAGTGTTGCTTGCTGGTTCCTTGTTATCCTCAATATGCAGAGGAAAGCCAATACTCTGACAGTTTCCTCACCAGTGCTCCAGAATGTTATTAGTTTCTTGAGTGACAGTTTGGCTATCCTGCTGAAGCAAGCCACATACACAGACATCTGGTGTAGATGTTTCAGGAGCACAGTCAAAATGTTCTCTGACATCACACCACTTAGGAGCTTCAGCAGATCATTCAAATAGGCAACTAATGGGCCTTTGATTTTGACAAAGTGTTTGCATTTTTGTGGATCTTTTCCAGACTGCTCCATGGCAAGATACTTCTTAATGGCAGCGGGCAAGTATAGAACACACATTTGGATAACGGCGTTGAAGACAGAGGATCCTGAAAAGAAATGTTTTACATAGCATAAAAATCATATTGTGTCATATTGTTATCAGTGATATCCACTTTCTATTGGGAATGTTTAGTTAGAGAATGCTGGAAGAATAAAGGGGTCTTTGCTTAGAAGTTGGACACAAATGTTTTGGAAAAAATAATTGATAATATGAACAAAATAAAAAGTAATGCAGTATTTTATACCTTCAACTTTGAACTCTCCTTCTGAAGTACCATCATCACTGGTGGCTCTTAACATAGCTGCATTAAAAGCCTTAATAACTGTGGTCAGTGTGGTTAGCTTGATTTTGGTCTCACTTTGCAACTCTGTTTGCCATTGTGCAACCAGTTTGAGAGTGATCTTGCCTTTAGCTGGTTTGGCATCCTCCTCCTAGAACAATGAACAGTGTTGACAAATAAAGGTTTAGTTTACAAAATATTTATTTTACACACCACTATAACTAGTACAAATGAATGTAATGACTAATCAATTAAAACAAGAGTTAGGATTTGTATAAACAAATGATTTAGTAAAGTACCCAATTAAAAAAATTAAAATTATGTAAAAAAATCATGTGTAATCATATATTTTCTATATTTATAACATTTTCAATTCATTGCACAACTGATATTAAGTCAAAAGATAGATATTCGATATCAAATAAATGATTGAATGAAATGAAATCTAAGTCAATTGGGTACAATACCAAATTCACTATAGTGAATTAGTCTATGTTAAGAACCATTAATTTGCTCATACCTCAAAGTCACTCTCATCGCTGTCGGCCTGGAGCGGGCCGGGGGTGTGTACTAGATCATCGTCATCCTTCTCATCACCCGAGGCCTCCTCGTCACCGGACTCCTCGCCGAAATTCAACAAGTTCTCATCATTCTCCTCTAAGAAGTTATAGAAGTCAGGGTCTATCTTCTTTAGCTTTTCTAAAGATTTTTTATGTTTTTCCGGATCTAACTCCTCTTCGGAATCTAAAATGTTTATACCACGTTAGAAGTGTCGCCTGTTTTATCGGTATTCTTGAGTTTCCTATTAAATTTACTTACCTGACTGTTCTGCGACTTGCACAGGCTTTTTAGTTTTTTTCATTTTGTAAAATGTTTATTTTAAATATAGGTTTCCTAGGTTTTGTTTGGTTATAAAACACGTGTGTTTGAGAAATGGGTGGAAAATGGTTGATTTGACATTGACAGTTGACGCAATGTTTTTTTTTATTCTCTTTTTTTTCACATATTAATATTTCCTGCATTTAAATTTAGTTTTATTCAGCTATTTAACGATAGTATAAAAAAATAATTACGTTTTTCTCATTTTATGCATGTAAAAGTAACTTAAAAACCGCAATCTATACACCGCCATCAAGAGTAATAATTGTAAAAACCGTTACTTTACCGATAATATTTTATGTGAGTACATCACTACAGAGATTTTCTAGATGTTCCGTACACAGATTATAAATTTTCAGTCGATCAATCAACATTTTCCAGAAGTTTTCGCTGTTTTCATCGGTTGAGCTACGCAGTTTCACAATATTTTCAAGAATTGCACTTGTGTAAAAAGTTTTGGTGATTATTGTGTACATTTTCGACTTATCTAAAGTAATTGTTGATTTATATTTATTACCGTATCGGCTTTCTAATTTGTCAAAATTTTCTGAAGCCGTCGATTTGTCACTTTAACCTATTGGTTATTTTGGTTATTTCCAGAGGTATCAAAATGCTGTCTCGAATGTGTATATCCCGTTTTGGAACCAGTCACCTGGCTATAAATGTAACACAAAGTTTGAAGACCCCGGTACCCCAGAGGTTCGTGCCGAAGAACTACGTCGTGAGAAACTATGCTCGAGAGCCCCGTGCAAGAGTCGCCACTAGGGTTCAACCCACTATCTGGGAAAGGCTTATGGCGCCTGCTGGTCCAAACGGTAAGTCTTGTAAATATAAGTTATGTAAAGGTCACACAGAGGTACCCCCTGGAGAATATTTAGCCATCTATACATCTCCATCTTGTTAACAAGCAAATTATATTTTAGACAACGCCGCGCTATTCCTCTGCAGTGTCGTACAATTGCTGTTTGATCTTAATGGCTATACAATATCATTTGTAACACAATACTAAATGTGGACCCCTTTTAGCTTTCAGTTTAGGAAAAGGTGCATTGGCAGGGGCTTCCGCAGTGGGGTTGGCGGCTCTCTGTTACTATGGGTCTGGCATCAAACCTGGCACACTGCAAGAGGCACAGTGAGTAATCTCCTAATCTTATTTTATTTTTGCATATTTATAACCTGTGTAAACAAAATGGATAAGAAAATAATTAATGACTTTCAGTTTCAAACTATATCTAGAATATCATTCATTAATTAATCTTTAACAATGTGCCTCATAAAAGATGTGTTTATTTTATTTATTTACTAATATTGATATTTTATATCCATTTTCAGCCTCTGGCCTCAATATGTGAAGGACCGTATCAAAACAACTTATGGGTATATAGCAGCTTCACTGGCAGTTACTGCTGGAAGTGCAGTAACTGTCTTCAGAACACCGGCACTACTGAATTTAGTGGCACGAAGTGGATGGATGGTGTGTATTATTCAGCTTTAACATTTTTATTCAAATTACATTACATTTTTCACATAAAAACATAATTTAAGTGGTGTGTCAAGATCATAATAAGTAGAATTCTGTGATTTCTGCCACTCCAATGAGAAATAGATGTGGTCTTATTAGCATATCATTTAATTGAATGATTTGGATTGGATGATTTGGAGGAAGAAAGAAAAGTGTGTCAGGATTGAAGCAAATGGAATTCTATAGTCTCTGCTTACCCCAGTGGGAAATAGGCGTGACTAAATGATGAAAAATTATTTCATAATTTCAGTCTATACTCGTGACAATGGGTCTCATGATCGGCTCTGGCATGGTTGTGCGTGGTATGGAGTACAGGCCAGGGTTTGGACCTAAACAGCTGGCATGGCTGGTACACACAGGCATAATGGGTGCAGTAATAGCACCTTTGTGCTTCCTTGGTGGACCGATCCTAACTCGTGCTGCTTGGTAAGTGGTTTTTGAGATATCATTGATTATAGATTTGTGAAACCTACTTTTCTGTCACTTTGATCTACATAGATGATATACAATCAAAGAGATGATGTGACTATTTTTAGATTGAATGCTACTTGCCATGAAAAGTCCTTCACACCAAAGTGTAAATTATTCAACTATTGAGAGGTAAAATAGTACAAGCCATTCTTTATTATATTACATAAAAAATTGTCAAATGACAGTACAATCAAATCAATCTTGTTATGGAGGGAAATAAAAAAAATACAAAACTAAATAATTCCAGGTATACCGCGGGTGTCGTGGGTGGTCTGAGCACAGTGGCGATCTGCGCGCCGTCTGGAGAGTTCCTGAACATGCGAGCACCATTGGCCATGGGTCTAGGAGCTGTGTTCGCTGCTTCTCTGGCTAGCATGTTCCTGCCCACCACCACTGCATTGGGAGCCGGTAATACTTTTAGGAATAGTGAATTAATGATATTACAGATCTCTTATTGCGTGACACAAACCTCTGAAAAGGTGGTCAAATAGGCCAACACCAAGATCATGGACTTCTCACATTTAGGAACTTGTTACGAGTCTGCTTTCGGTCATCTTATTGGATTTCATTATCACATTTTTATTAGGAAGCTTATTTATATGCACACGCCTTATTTCCAGGTTTGTACTCGTTCAGCTTGTACGGCGGTTTGGTAGTATTCGGCGGCTTCCTTCTATACGACACGCAGATGATCGTCAAGCGAGCAGAGACCCACCCCATGTACGGTTTCCAGCCCTATGACCCTATTAACTCGTAAGTGTTTTCTTGTTATTTATTAATTATAGTAGGTGTATGGAGTAGAGATAGATACAAAGTGGTATGGGACAAACATGGTTAGGAAAAAAAATATTGATATATTTACCCACAACTGTTTCTAAACTGAAGGGCGACAAATGGAAAATAATATCACAGATTTCATAAAATACAACATTAGGAATATATAATTTCTTGTTTACTTAGTTATTGTTATATTGGTTATATTAACATGTAAAGTCAGAAGAAGAGTGTTACAGTGTTTCCTGTTTGTTTACAGAGCTGTGTCAGTATACTTGGACGTTCTGAACATCTTCATGCGCATCGCGATGATCCTCGCCGGCGGCGGCGGCCAGAGAAGGAAGTAAACAAACTATGTTGCCATGCAGAGAAAGCAGCAAATATAAAACCAGAAAAATATTTAAAGTAACTGTAGGGGATTTACTTTAAATCTGTCGTGCTTCTTTCCGAACGTTTCGAACGAAATGTAGCAGAAGCTTTAACATGTGATATTTGTAGGTAAGCTTAGATTAAATAATGTTATAGATACAAGCTCTCAGGGAAGAAAAATGCGCGAATCATAGGCATAGCTACGATCACGGCTTTAGTTTATCAGCCAAAAAATTCGTGAAAAATTTGTAGAACAAGTTGTTTCATTCTACATTCAATTTAGTTGTTTTATTTATTTAGTATGTATTTTGAAGTTGACTGTATGGGTGAGTTAAATGTATGTTATTACATTTTGAAAGTCAATCATAAAGTCTGCTATGAAATGAAACGCTTTTATTTCACCTATCTCCATAATTCCAAATATAGATTGTCGCATATTTATAAGACTCCGTCTTCAGGTGTTTTATACAGTACACTTTAATTGAAAGTAAAATAGATAACGCGTAGTGTGCGCTACGACCCATGGATGTTTTCAATGTGAAGTGTACTGTAAATTACAACTTGTAAAAAGTTCGCGCGAGCTACCCATAAGGCGCCACGTGTGCGATTACTTTAGGCTTTACTATAGCGATTTATATGCACGTTGGCGTGGTGGTAACTAAAGATCTGTAAAAAGCTTTATAATCTTCATTACCCGACTTTAACCCTGCTCCAACGCCTTACACTCTATAAAGTATGAGTCTGTATGTAGGATATTTCTCGCGGCTTGATATTGTATCTATAATGTTTATAATCTAAGGTCATTATGTCATGTTAGGTGTAGCAGTATGTTAAATTGGGCGTCGAAAATATTAACGAGTATGTACATTGTGTCAATATAAATTTCCCTATATTTTTATTTTATGCTCTATAACAACTTTAAGATGCATCAATTTTTGTTAAATAAAATATCAAACGGTATTGAGTAATTTCATTTATTTACACACTAAAATACGCATAATTAATTAGGTAGGTACATTATATTCTAAAAGATTAAGTAATGTAACTGTATAGGCCAATACATATAAAATATTATATAACTGCTTAATTTTGAATATAGTTTGATCTTATAGAATAAATATTGCATTGGTTTCAAGCTTTTCAAAATATACAGCTGTCAAATTATCCTCATGTAATAATAAAGACGTATAAGGAAGTATTAGTAGACTAGATAAATAAAAAGAAAAATATCACATTTTATTATTATTAAAAATAAACTCTTTGGAATGAGTGAAATTAAATACTTGTTCAGTTGCTTCAAATGCTTTAGTAAGCGATCGACTTTCTTAATTCATTCGGCGTGAATCCAAGCCGTGCCTGGCGGGGTAATGCAGAACTGGCTTTATATTTATTTGTGTCACGCGAATTCGATGAGTAATAGGACTTAGTGATTAGACTTAGCCTAGCGTGATTATATCTCAAATGATTTTATGTATGGCGAAAATACTATTTCCTGAGCAACTTCTAGAATTATTTCAAGAGATTTTCATATTTTACTTACATTAAATATTAAGTAGTAATATCGCCAGTCTTTTGTGCCTGCTGCTTCAAATACATAGCGTACATCTGCCGCGCCTGGTTGAGTACCCTGTTCACGTTGTGTTTGCGCACCATCTTGTCGAAGTGCATGGCGAGCTCGTTGTAGTCCATGCGGTTCCTCATGATGTAGTCGCGGTGCTGCAGCAGCACGGTGAGGCACAGGAACATGAGGAAGGGGTTCCCGCCGCCGAAGGCGCCCGGCGGCGGCAACCCGCCCACCGTGAACCTCACCGCACCGTCCCCCGCCCCGCCAGGCCCACACCCGCCCCTCTGCACCGGAGGCTTAAATGCTTCGTACTTCTTCTGGAAGTTATTAATCGTCGTCGCCACGCTATGCAAATGCGGCTGCTTCGCGTTCAAAAGTGACTCGCAATTCTTCCTTGCGTTCTCCAGTTCTTGCGACATGCTCGAGAAGAAGTTGTGAGATCGTGACATGTTTGCCGCTTCCTGTTGATTGCTTCTCGTATAGACCGTTTGTGTAGGTACGGTCAAGTCTTTATCGGAGGAGTCTGACTCGCTGGAATGTGTGCTGGAATGTTTGGACTCGCGCAGGAGTTCTTGGGGTTCTAGTGATTGGTTTTTCCGCAGTAACCGTATCGGTGTAATGGACTTTTTTCCCGAGTGTTCCTCGAATATCTCCCCGGTGTCGCCGTCGAAGTCCAGCTCGGCTTGCTCGTCGGGGGTCTGCGGGCAGCTGGCCGTCGTTCGTATCGTAGGTGTGTTTCTATGAAGCGGGTTTTCCCATAAGTAAATATCTTCGGCACTCCTCGCGTTCGACTTCACAGTTTCTAGTAATGGTGATTTTTTAATTGCTTCTCCTATTTCTGGAGCGATTGCATGTGTATCTAAATTCTCAGTGATTTCTTGTTTTACTTCTGTAATATCGTTTGTGGGTTTCTCTTCAGTACTAGTAGAATCGGATGGTGAATCGCAGATTACACTGCATCGATTCACGTACGAGGGTCCAAACACCTGGCGGTCTAAATGCTCTAACTCAAGTCTTAACTCTCTTGTCATGGACGTAGTCATCGGGTAATATTCTTGCGAGTCATCCGGGCTGCTGCTGTCATTGGCATCTAAATTATCGTTTTTATTGATCCTATTTAATTTGTGGTCTTTGGTGTCACCTGGCGAGCCTAAATCACTTTCATCGAACGAGGTTTTAGTTAACATTATTCGCGGACAATCTTTCGAGGATTTTTCAATAACAGAACGAGTTCTCTGTAGTTTATCATTTTGCGGGGCAGTTTTGCTTCCTGTTGCGAAATTGAGGAATTCATTCAAATTTTTTATCATTTTAACTTGCGGTCTATTGGGATCTCCGCCAGATGGATCGTCGAGTTTATCTAATGATGAGAAGAATTTGTTATTATGGACAGATATTTTGTCTCTCAACATTCTTATTTGATTGCCTAAAGGGGTTTCTTTTTCAGCTTGTGAATTACCGTTCATCAAGCTCCCGGTGCTGGACCACGCCGGCGTGGCCGCGTCGCGGGGATCCACGGCTTTGCCATGTTCAGGAACACTTCTCATATTTCTCCTTGTATGAACTTTAGCATCTCTATCCTTCACTTTATTGTTTTCCTTACTTTTTTCAGTAACTTTGTCTGGTTTCGTATTTTGTGACTGTAAGGATGCGTCGTCTAAGCTCTGAAATTTTTCCTTACAATGTTTCAGAGACGCGTCACTGGTGTCCTGGCGCGTGACGTTCTCATCGAGACTGTGATTCATTTGTTTACAAGTCGCAAGTTTAGGCGCTTTGACGTTTGCCAAGCTAAAACTGGAACTCTGTCGTCTCATTGCACATACTTTAGTATAGGCGTTTTCTCGCGGGGCTTTAACTAACGGGCTGAGTGGAGGGGGGTCGTCGTCCACTTCAACCTCGGGATCGAACTCTTTCTCTTTCAAGGACAACTCCGTCGTCGGAGTTCTTTGCGGTAGAGACGCCCACAACACTTCGAGCATTCTGAGGGCGTCGTCGAAGGCGAACTCACGTTTCATTTCTAGAAGGAGCCAGCGATAGCAGAATAGTAAATCGTCGGCTTGTTGTGATTTTAGGTAATTGTAAAAGTCGGGGTCGTATACTTGCAGTGATTCGGTGAGGTGTGAGAATTTGAGCGTCATGGCTTCTCCGTCGAGCAGGAAGTTGGGGTAGAGGCGCGTCATGAGGGCGCACAGACAGATGTAGGCGTGTGCCTCGTCGCCCATCGTCACGAGCAGCGGGGACGCCAAGTCCGACATGCCTTGACAGTAGCTTACTGTGGGGTGGTTCAGCGCGTACCTAACAAACAACGAGAACTATAAGCCACGTAGCATTCCTTTCATACATTTTTGTGTAGAGGTATTAAAAGCTGTTGATAGTCTGCAAGATTAATATAAAACACACTGCACTACTTTTGGTATTTGTTTCTAAAGGTGCATTATAAATATATATATTTTAAATATAGTAAACAGAACTCATAAGAACAGTGGTGCAACGTTTTTATTGTGTGAATAATTATTATAAACAGTAATTAACCAAAATTCTTGTTCCGCTACTCACGTCGTAAGTATGTTGAATAAGGAAGCAATATTCTGGTTGTCATCGCTTCCGGCATAGAAAGTGTGATGGCGGTCAGTTCTTAAGACGTCCTTGCGAACCATACTCGTAACGTAAGCTAAGTCAGCATTCACCTGAAAATAACACAGCTAATAAATATGCAACATTTTGGCCCCGATTCCTGCAGACACCGCCTAATTTTATTTTAAGTTATATCCGTCATTTTCATATCCGTCGAAAAGGAAAGGGACGGATGATCCACAGCTCTTAATTTTAGGAAGAATGAGTAAATGAATGAATAACCCGGGCGAATCAAAAAGGTACGTCGCTGGTATGCAATCCGTTTGACGTGCTGTCTACTTAACTGTGTCGGGTTATTGACTGATGTAAAATTTTTAGACGATTGGTTTAGATTTTTGCTTAAAATTGACGTGTGTTCCATAAATTTTATGCTTGTCGATTACCCGTCCCTTTCCTTTTCGGCGGATAATAAAATGACAGATATAACTTAAAATAAAATTAGATGGTATTTACAGGAATTAGCACCTTTGACTCAATTGTACGTGTTAGAGTATGGGCTTTATAACATAAGCACACGACTATATTTCAAATTGGGCTAGTCAAGGTGCATCCATCGCAAGATGAACCCAGGCTTCACCAAGCTTTCTGTTAGTTAGACCAACGTGATGGGTGGCGAGCCGTATCGCTGTCTATAATGATCGAGCCTTAGTGTTAGTGAAAATTACACTTTTAAGCTAATAACTACGATTTACGTTGAGTCTAAAACTTTTAGAAAATTTTGATTATTATACTTGAATTGTCATTTCTACAATTCTGCCTTAAGTACTAGAGCAATTTAGGCTTTGACTGGTTAACATATGTTCATAACTAGTAAATTTATTTCAAGGTTTTTGGTTTTTGCAAGTATGCAAGAGGATTATGTGTTCCTAAAATGTTGTACTAAATAATTGAAATAAAAGTGTTAATTCCTACCTTTCCCTTCTGTATACAGTCTTTCCAGCATGCTCTAAGGGCATAATATTCATTAGCTTTCCTCTTGATGTAGTCCATTCTCTCTCTGCCCGTCATCCCTTCTGGGTAAACATTGAGTATGTGTTTCCACACAACTTTCCTGTAAATTAACAAAATATTGTTAAGACATTCACTGTGTAAATGAAAATTACAATGTTATTTTTCGATTTAACACATTGGAACTTATGTAAATAGACATACTATGGCAACAAAAAAACAATCTGATATTCCTCCCGTCGGACTTTCCCATTTTCCATAGTGCCCCACATATGGGACATACACATATCAAATGTATTGCCTCTGTGGTTCATACGTAGTGAACATGTTAATAGTTTCTGCATTTATACAACAAGAATGATAACAGTGCCAATTCGGGCAACCACCCACTTAATTTTAACTTAATTTGGCAAGACTAAGACTAGCTCCATCTCTTTCTTGCGCCTATTGTAAGTGAAGGACAACACTAGTTTAAGACCTGTCAAACTAAAACAACAAATAAATGTCTTTTCATATTCAAACAGAACACTGTGTTAATTATGGACTTAAGTAAGTACTCTTAATTACATGAATAGTTTTGCAACTGTAAAATGGAACAAGTTTTCAAGTATGCAACACATATCTAATCTCCATATCTTGTACAGTAGTGCTAGAAATATTAATTGCACAATGTTCTAATTAAACCCACAAGTCCTATATTTGCTTATCAATACAAACAATGCTTGTTTGGTCTAGTACGTCTACCACAATTATGTTTTGAGGGCAAGCAAATATGCACCACAAGGGTAGTATTTGTATGAATTATATTAAAGTGTAATTGATGTTTTTCCACTTTTAATCCATACATAAACTCACGGCTATTTCCCACCGGGGTAAGCAGAGACTTAATCCATTAATAAAAAATACATTCACAAAAACATGTTACCTTAAGCTTGGGTCAATCCCACCACAATAGATGACTTCTCTCAGTTTAGTGGTGTTGGTGATTTGCCCGACTGTGTCCAGGAATGTACGGAACTCAATGTCACTGAGTGGAGCCCTAGGAGGTGTGTTGGGGTCTTCATACAAGTTCAGGGCTCTTGACACTATATTAAACGTCTTTTCCATCTGAGGAGAAACAATTCTTTACTAACATAATAACTAACATATTAACAGAATTAAAACAAATGAATAACATATGAACTAATACAAAAACAATATTGATAAAATGTAATATATTATATAGAACTGAAAATAGTTTAATTACCACAAATAAAATTAGCACAGAGATAAACATTATTTACGTAGACTGTGTAAGGAAACCTTGAAATAAATAATTTGAAAGGTGATCTGGTCACGGCTGCTGCTTGCTAAACCGTAAAGTTATTATGTGAGTAACTTCAAAATGTTAATGCAAGAAAGTAGGTTTTTAGAAAAATTAACCATTCTCAAAAAGTAGTGACTCAGATTACTTTTTTATGATGAGGTATAAAAGTAAAGAAAGTAGTTGTTACTTAGTAGTAGCTTCTTAACATTTAATTACCAGAAGGCATCATAAACTTTATAGATCATGTATCATACTCTATATGAAAGGAATTTAAGTAGGTGCTCTTGTCTGTTTAACAAATAATTATAAGAACTGTTTTCATTAACTGGATTTTATTACCTGATTCATAATCAGTCCTTGAAATCCAGTTTGAATCTCTTGCTTCTCTGATTGTTGTGGTGCTGGGGTTACAGTTGGCTGTTCTCTGAGGTTCTGGGTTGCTACTGGAGCTGTGGGGTTGACAGATGCCACAGATGGAGGCTCCCAGTCTTCTGAGGCCTCTGCAAATGGCTTCATCTCCACTTTTAACTGACAACATGGCTCTGATCTTTGAGTTAAAGCTATATTATGTGCCCTGGAAAAATTCAATTTTCATGTAAGTTAGATACAACTAATTACCAATTATTCATATTGGTTTATAGAGTATATTGTAACACAAAATTAGGGGGGTAGCACGGCATTGTCAGCAAAAATTTAGTTTCGATCGCAATCAACTCGCAAAGAAGAAGAAGGGGGGTAGCCAAAAAATGTTTCAAATAATTTGCCTCTCTCCAACAATTTAAACATTTATACAAGCATAACATACTTGAGAAAAGCAGCATCCAAATCCCAATCAGAGAGTAGTGGCAGATATATCTCTTGTCCATAGTCATCTACACTTCGATATGATAGTGTAAAATCTGACTTGATGTCAAATGCTTTTATCAAAATGCTTTGCAACACTTCCAAGGAAGTTATTTGAGGGTCAACTGAAAACTTCCTCAACTCCGGTTGGAGTTTACCTTCACATTTCTGTAATAGGTAGAGAAATTAAAGTCATTTTCATGATAAGAAACATAATTGAGCTCAGAATATTTAAATATACTCAACCATTCTAAACTGTAGCAATGTAAAAAGAAGCTTAAAACAATGTAATAAAAAATATGAATACAATTGTAAAATACCAAGGTTTTAATATAAAAACATTGAATAATATTTGAATTAAGTGAGAAATCAAATTCTTTAACACAAACCTTGACTTTCACTCTAACTGCTTCTTTACTGTACCCAAACATGATTTTACATTACTTTTGCTGTTTATAGGCTCTCTATGAAAGTGTACTGTTTATATTGCTAGACATCTCACATGTTAACAAGGAAAATATTGAATATATCTAGAATGAGTTCAACACAAACCTCACATCACAAAATTGCAATCTGACAAATTGACACAGATGACATTTTGATATTTTTGTATTTTTTTTAGCAACTAGTGAGGAGCTTAATAAAAAAAAATTACGGTTTTTTTGACTTTCGCACTCGCACTAGGTACGTCTATAGATGGACGGGCAATCTACTCGGTAATTAAATGTTATTAGAATCGGCCACTACTTATAAAAAAAAAATAAAGACGTGGCCTAAAGGTCTCTGTAACCAGGCCAAAAAAATCCAAAAAATAAATAAATCAGGAGCTGTCTGCAAGTCAAAGTTGTCAAATCGAAAAGTTTTTATATAAACAGCAGATCACACAGACTGATAGCACGTCTTTCTTTTTAGAATACATCATTTAATTAGTTTTATATAAATTGTGAAAAATGACGGCCCCTCCTCCAGCACCACACATAGACCGTGAGCTAGACTTGTCCAATACGGGAAGAGGAGTTTGGCTTGTAAAAGTACCAAAATATATAGCTAACAAATGGGAAAAGGCTCCCGGAAATATAGAAGTTGGCAAGTTGAAGATCTCTAGAGTGCCGGGGCAGCGGGCCCAGGTACAGCTTTCGCTATCGGAGGCTGTATTGTGTTTGAAGGACCCGGGGGAACAGTCGATACCGAAGGAGCACCGTCTTGACGTGTCGAATGTCACTCGGCAGTCTTTGGGAGTGTTTTCCCATGTCGTGCGTGAGTTTCCTCATTATTTTCATTGTGCTGCCTATTTTTACGTTTAAAATAACCTATTTTGATTCCTCTCCAACAAAAATTTTTTTACCTTAGTAACCTATATCCATTGTCAAGAACCCTTGTTTCCTTTTCAGCATCCAACACAGATTCAGTGGTGCCGGAATCGGAGAAGCTGTATATGGAAGGGAGGATAGTACAAAAGTTAGAATGCAGGCCGTACGCAGATCCGACTTACTACAGACTCAAATGCGAGTCCATTAGAAAAGCAACTATGCCACAGAGGCAGGTTCAGCAACTAGACAGAATAGTACAAAACTTCAAACCTGTCTCGGATCATAAACACAATGTAAGAATCATCATAGTCAATTAAAGAAACATCCTTTCCTTCACCTTATTACAAAACAAAGATGATAAAATCAGGTTTAAAATATAGTCTGTACTATGAAAGAAGTCTTGTAGCAACAGCATTTGTTTCTCAGATTCTGCATAGAATTATTAGCTAGGCATTACTTATTAGTGACTTTGTTCCATTAAAATCTGAGCACTCAAACTTCTACTTTAAACTTCCTGATGAGAGCCTACAGTCCTCCACACTTGTCTTATAAGTAGCGAATGTCATAATAAGTTATAGAAAATAAAATAGCTTTACACCTGTATCCCTGAAGTGACAATGTGTGATAGGTACTTAATGTATGTTTTATTTAAGTAAACCAATATTACACCAAGTTATGAAATAATCCATTTTCAGGTATTACATTTATGGTGTAGCCTTTCAAAAATTTTACTACAAAGATAGACATTTAATTAAATGTATATTTCATTTTTCACTCAATGGTAAATAATGCGTGCAGATTGAATACCGAGAGCAGAAGAAAGCAGAGGGTAAGAAGGCTCGTGATGACAAGGATGCGGTGCTCAACATGCTGTTTGCTGCGTTTGAAAAACATCAGTACTACAACATCAAAGACTTACAAAAGGTTTGTTAAATGATTTTTGTTTTATAGGACTTACCGGTGCTTAGGGAAACTCACAAAGAGAAAATTTAAAAAATATTTAAAAGGTTTGTTTCTTTTAAAATAAAAAACTGTTTTGTATCACTATAATAGGGTAACTCATAACAAATCAGGGTCTTGTGGCACTTGATGACAAGGACACTAGGTTACTGGGGTGCATCATCTCCAAACAAACATTATAAATATATTACATCATAGCGCAGCGTTATTTCCATGGGCTGGGATTTACAATCGTGCCAAGAGATCTCCTTACTTAAAGAGTTGCAATGTATATACTCTGTCACTATACCATCTCGTGAATAGATCTATAAGTAATCAAAGGATAACTTTCTGCCATTTTTGATAAAAAGTCCTAAGATGAATATGGATGGACTCCATAACGTTGCCTTTGGGTTTTGTTGAAGAAAATCACATCAGAATTTGATTTTTCAAAAAGGCGCTTACACGGTTTTCTCTTTAAGGCGACGAGAACTGAAATTCCTGAAGAAGACACATATCTTAATATGTTCTCTTTTCTTTCTAATTCTTACAGATCACAAGGCAACCGATAGTGTATCTAAAAGAAATATTAAAGGAAGTGTGTAACTATAATCTGAAGAATCCACACAAGAATATGTGGGAACTGAAGCCTGAGTACAGACATTACAAACAAGACGCGCCTGTCGAACCCAAAGAGGACAAGAACAGTTCCGATAGTGACTAGTAATCGTAGATTTTAAGTTAATTTACAAGACTGTAATCACAGTTGATTTGTATAAAATAGAAAATAAATTATTTTCTTGATATATTTGTTTATTTATTTGATATGCTGTCGCGGCAGGATTGTATAATCTGCCGTATTACATTACGGCTAGCCGTTTTATAAAGCGGCGGGACAACAATTAAGTTGTTGGATTATTATTTCAACACGTTTTACAAAATACATTAACATGCCATCAACACATACACATACACTCACACCTATTTCCCACCGGGGCAAGCAGAGACTGGAATTCCATTTGATTCGATCGTGACATACTTCTGTTGCTTCAAATCGTATTAGTCATATGCTGGATAAGTGTATCTCTTAGGCCACATCATCACTTTTCATCAGTTGGTTGTGGTCAAACACGAACCTACACTAAATAAAAAAAAATATTTAATCGTACCTATCATTGCTTACCACAGATTACACTTACGGCTGTAAGTTCTATTACGGTGGATAGATTTATAACAAAACCACGATACAGTTGCTTCAAATTTATTAACATTTAAACTTTTATACACAAAAAAATACAGTAAGTAAGTAAATTGTAATAAATATTTTGGGAAGATTTTAAACTTGCCAAAGACCTTTTAATATTAATAATAATTTTTAATCAGTAAACATCTTCATCTACACTAATTCAATATAATCAGTCCAAATTGAGATTCGTGCATTGAGACTTTGACTTGTAGCTTATAAGAGTAAGAGAGATATATGTATACTGTTGTCCTTGTTTGGTTCAGTTCATGACGTCGTATTTGGATTTCTTGATGTAGCTGGCGAGACAGCAGGAGAGGACGGTACCCACAAGGGGCAGTAGCGCCGTGCCCACCGCAATACCGATTAGCAGATCCATATTGTTGTTTAGATATTCTAGGATCACTTCGTAGCAGCCCTGTAAAAATACATGGACATTCAACTACAAATTGTAAATAGTTGCGTTCAGGACTTAGTTCGTGCCAAGTTCCAACTGGACTGGAGTAAGATTATTATCCGCGCTTGGGAAGGCACATTAAGCCGTTGGTCCCGGTTACTGTTTACCGATGTAAGTACGTAGTCGTTACATGAGTTATGTCATGGGTATTTGGCGGCTCAATAGTAACCCTGACACCAGGGTTAATGGGGTTGGTAATCCACCTCACAACCTATACGATAGAAGAAGACCAGAGTTAATAAGGTTGGTAATCCTCACAACCCACTCGATAGCAGAAGAAGAAGAGTAGAGATTGTTAGGTATACTCACTCTCTGGTAGACATCGTTGTAGTTGGCGGTGACGCAGCGGTTGGGGTCGAGGCAGCATGAGATCGGGATCACGCGCTGCGGCGACAGGCGCATCCAGTCCGTGTAGTTAGACACCCCACAGCAGTGCAGCTACAGATAAACAAGCACAGTACAGCACAGATAGTAGGTAAGTAAGTATGAGCGAGAATTGATCAGCGTTACGCGATTTAGGCGTGATCTAAACATGAATTGGAAAACAATTTCGAAAATCATTGATTTAGGCCCGTGCTGGATTCGAACTTGCGACCTCACAGTGTCAATTGAGTTTTCATAGGCACATTAAACTACACGATCAGCTGGGCTGAAGTTACATTATGATAAACAGTTAATATTAGGTATAAAAACCTACCTCGGACTTTACTTATCAGTTTCCTCAAGAATTTAAGTGTTTATGTACTTACCAGTTTTAAAAGTAAGTAACATTTGGAAGGTAAACGTGACTTTCTGCTTTTATCAGAACAATTAACTTTAATATTGCACTCCCGACCTTCTGCAATGCAATTGTGTAGCACGTATTATTTTAATAACAATAACTGAGTATAGCAACCTGTTTTACTTAGGTAGGTAAATGTAAGTAGGTCTCAAGGCACTTAGTGTACCGATTTAACAAAAAGACATTCATACTTCAGCACTCGCGGCATAGCAACTTCACCGTGCCGCGGCACGAATAGGGTAGTTTCCAAGTAGTCAAATCAGTAACATTTACTAAACGTCAAAACACGAAATTACTATGGAATTTGTATGAAAAAGTGAATTATACACAACCGTGGCAAAATGTCACACTTATTTATTAAGTATTACATTTTTCGTTAAGTTAAATAGAAAAAAGAAAACAATTTTTGACACTTTTAGATCTGTCTTTATTTAGTAATCAGAATGTCATAATTTTACTTTGATTTAGGAAACTACCAAATTATCGACCGAGCGCCCGTACGACGTCTATCTACGTCGATAGCATTTGATGCGTCTATTGGTGAAAGCCTTCGATATAATTCGCGCCTCTCGCGGCGTAGTTGCCGTGCCGCGAGGGCTGATATTATTTTTGTAAGTATATATCACGTAAGTAATCAAGTACTTCTGCATTCTATATAAGTAGAATATAATATATAAAAAGAATATTCAATATGGTACAGGTCACAGTCTTCTTATTTTAATTAAGTACTTAAAGCATAATTTATCTGTTTCATAACAAAAGCCTGTGCCGGATATTACGTTTTTTAGGTGTCCCCTGCCTTCGTACAAGCATCCAGCATCGTTACAAGTGGAACATACCGATATCGTTGTTGCGTTGGTACGATCACGAGCATTTATATGTATAGGTATGTATACACTTTGGTACCATGTCACATTAACTTTTTTGACAAATTGAACTGTCAAATTGAACTTGACAAATTGAATTGAAAAGTCTCACTAAATGTCAAATATGTTAGTGCGACAGGGTCCTAAAGTGGGTACATTATATTGCTCATTGTGTTAGTCAAAGACCATTGACTACCTCCAGGAAAATAGCTTTTGGCATGTTTATTTAGAAGCAGACAGGATCCGATTGTTCCTTACAAAGTACTTTTTTTAGTATGCTCTTATTTCAGAAAGCTCAGTAAACTACGAAATTACCTAACTAACAAAAAGTTTACCGTAGACTGCGCAAAGTCGAAGTTGGCTTTCTGCGGGTTGTAGGAGGTGAGGGTGTTGGTGAGTCCGTCGTGGAGCCCCTTGGCGAAGGTGTCGCGGTAGCAGGCCACTGACGCGCCCACCCCCGCGTCCATCATGAAGATGCACGCTAGGAAGCCGCCATACTGGAACGGATGGACAAGACAAGTCAGTACATAAGCTAACGAATTTATACGACAAGGGGCCTTAGCCAAGTTGCAGACGATTACGAAACACGACAGTGACAGTGATAAACTCATAAACATTAACCCCCAAGGATCCCTGGGAGAGATTGCTGTTTTAATAATAATTTATACATTTTCCTTCAATTTTAATAAACGGCAAATCATAGCAATTTTGGCCAATTTCTAGTAATCTAAATAAAAAAATAAGTAATAAAAAAAATTGTGTAAAAGACAATATATTGACTAAGATTGAGAAGGATAATTATGTTAAGTTGGTATGCACACGTAGAGCGGATGAAGAATAACAGGATTACGAAAGCGGTATATAAAGCGAAGGTTGATGGTAGGGCTGGCAGAGGAAGACCTAGAAGGACGTATGTTGACCAAATTCAGAGTCCTTAGAAAAGGTTTAGTACGATCTACTCTGAACCGGAGTGCGTGTATGAAACGATTGATGAATGTGGAGGAAGTAAGAGAAGTGTGTCAGGATCGAAGGAAATGGAATTCCATAGTCACTGCTTACTTCGCAGCTCCGGTGCTATGTAAGTTATGTATGTTTTACTATTTTACATATACTTAATTTAAGCTCCGGCCAAGTAGTTAATGCCATCTGCGGCAAATCTACAATAAGTCACGTCAAAAAGAAAGAAAATATAATTTAAGCTCTCTGATCTTTGGATGAGTTCTTCGTGGAATGCGTTATTTAAAGTATCACCTAGACGTGTTAGCCATTACACACCACAGCGGCGCGTGGGTCAGTTGGTCAATGTTTTAATTAAATCTTGCTTAAGTACGCGCAATACCGCTTATGTATATTGTCGAGATGGTTATCCCGTCAGGAGTATTTATTGCTACTAAGTTGAGACTCGTTCTAACGCTGCCTTACTTTAAACCGGTCTTTGCAACTGTTCAGGAATTGCCATCGTACATCATATTAATAAATTACTGGTTAAATATACCTTTTACTTGTTCTACACAGACTTTCATTTGCATTATAGTTGCCTAACAGCTTAAAAATATTTTAAATTTGGAAAGTGATTGCAGACACACAATATCACTACAACATGATTACCTAAATGATAAACATGTCTGGTATTAAATGTGTTCCTCTAGTTATTAAATAACTTGTAATGTACCCTCATTGATTTAAAAGATGTGTTGCTGTTGCAGTTTCTTGTCATTTCTTCTCCTCAGCCATAACACCTTGCGAAATGACGTAAATTCAAAATGTTACATTGACCTTCAACAAGTTTATCCATGATAATTACGTTGAATAAATGATTCTGATTCTGATTCTGATTCTGATTCTGATTCTGCATGCGGGGATAAACACATCCTCATTGACTCGAATTCTAAGTAATAAATAAACATTTATTCATCTATTTATTTACGTATTGTATAGTTAAAATAAAGAATAGAATAGAAATAATTTATTATAAAAGGACGCCACACACAAAAAAAAAGACAACAACAGTCCTGAGGTCATACTACCTTAATTACATATTTACATAAAAATTCAAAGTCTAAATCTTGATGTCCGCTCGATTAATGCAATACTTTGTCCTCAGCAGAGTACTACAGCAGTATAATTTTGCACTATGTGTCACTATGACATAGGTACCATATCAATATATAATTTCACATTGGATATTGAGCATACTACACCACGCCGTTCCATTGCGCGTTGGAGGACGTTATGTCCAACTATGCGGTGAAACTTTGAGGGATGATTCAGCTCATGACTCTGAGTTAATATCAAGTTTTTTAATATCGATTCTCCGAATCATCCCCCTTAGTATTCGTTACGATGTCACTCTGTTTACAATAAGTACTTGCCTACCCAGCATTTGCAGGAAAATAAATTCATCATCTCCTACTGTTTCCATGGGGTACGTTTACATAACCTGAAGATTTGACTGGACCAGTTGTTATAGAAGCGACTAAACTTAAGTGAAAACCAGCTCGTTTATAGGTTAGGTAGGTACCTTCGAAACGCATTTATTGGGTATGTATGTGGGTTTTCTCACGATGTTTACGTGATATGCATTGTGATCTAAACATGAATTCGGATATAAATATGAAAAATTACTTACAATATAAAGTAGAACCGGTTGTCCCTTGATGATACAGGAGAAGGCGATGGAGCTGATGAGGATGATAAGGCCGGCGATGCCGATGATGACGTGTGGCGCCGTCCCGGAGAACTCAGGGGATAGCTCCATGTACTTGTACAGGTCGAACTCCGCCCATAGTCCCACCGTGAGGAGGAATAGTCCTGTCAACTGAGGGAAGCCAACGATGTACGGTGATAAGAAAGGTTTATGCGTTCTAGAAAGTTCGATCGTTCTCCATACTCATAGGCTCGGCAGTTCGGCGAGGGTTGCAAACCCGGGACATAGAATAGGTAAGGAATAATACTACGTATAGAACGGCAACTCTCCGCTCCCCACCAGCGTCTGCGCTAGGTTTACCTCACCCCCCATCGGACATAGTTTAGACTCGTATGGCGTCAAACGTCACAAATACAAATGCGCGTGTACGATAACGTAAATGTCTGAGGTTGTTTGTATGAAGTGTCCAGGGTGTGCCGAGCCGGAGTGCAATATTTTTTTTCCTTATACGTTATAGGGGGCGAATAGGTCATGACCACGACTAAAAAATCTTTCCTCGTGTACCTAAATAAATAACTTCGAGTTAACAGCAAATGTCAACTCATTTAAAAGTCCCATTAAAGGAACAACAACACAACACCCACGCAGGGTTATCAGTATATTGCTATCATATTGTACATCCACGTTTCCTACTCTACCACACTAAAGTTACATTTTGTGCACGATTACAGACGAATATTTTTATTATTAAGTATATCTCATTATTATTTATTCACAATTCATTTTTAATCATTTATTCGCAATAAAAATGGTATTAAGTTTGCAGTTGGTCAGCATTTCACATTTGGTCTACAAATGTAGAATGTTGTGATGTGATGTGTGTGTTTTAGTTAGGCATTTAACATAGTAAAATAAAATAAAATTGATAATTTAAAAGTCAATCTTTAAGTACATTAATTATGAAATAATAATAAAATAAATTACAATGTCATTATTCACATTACACATCACAAAAAACAAACAATACACAAATAAGAGAAAAAAAAGAAAAGCAATGACATGAAACATCCAATCATTGTACGTATACATAGGTATTGTACTCTATTTTTCAAAATCTCTATTTTTTTATTCAAAATAACTGACGCTGCGCGCGGAATTCTTGGAGCTTTTGTTTTGTTTACTCTATGCTTTATTGATTTTAAAGCAACAGGTGATGTCACATCTAGGTATAAGAACATGGATGTAGATTTATTTATAAAAAAAATGGCCAGAGCAAGGATACAGACCGTCTTTTGTTTTGTATTAGTGCTTTTTTATAAAGATTCGATTTGTGCCAATTTATTGAAGAAACATCCATAATTTGTTGGGTTAGGATTTCTCAAAATATGGACTCACCCAGAATATGATGTTAAAGACGAATAGGAAGGTCTTCAGGCAGGCGATGACAGCGACGTTTTTAAACTGATTTCCCATTGTGGTTCACTCAGTATTTGTGTGTTATTGTGAATTGCGTTTACATGTTCGCCGCCTGAATCCAGCAGGCCGCGGCGGCACTAACAATCGTAGATGTCGTGTAAAACTGGACAGGCTCAGTGGCGTGGTGAACTCCTCGCCATCGCTCAAGTCTGATGCATGCGGCGCTAGTGTCGCTGTATCTGCATTGACTTTTTAATTCCATCAAAATCCGCAGGACTTCAGTTTTGGCGAGTGCTCTATATTAATAATAATAATAATAATAAATAATAAAAATATTTATTTCCTTCACAACATAACATGATACAAAGTGTACATAAACATCTTAGACAATAGGGTTAAACATAACGGGTGATCATGTGTAAAGGCTGGAACCTAGACTAGGATACCCTGTATTATAGGATTCCAGGCCTCCACCTCCAGATCAGCAGTCTTAATGGGTAGCCATAATTACAACTTAGAAAGAAACAAACGACTACAAAAATAAAAGAAATAAGGATAAAAATTAAAAAACTAATCAATCAATCAATAGGGAATTAAGTAGAACAACTATTTGTGTCAAAATATGTGATGGTGTGATTTGGTGTGCATGGTGTGTAAATGAAAGTATTGTGTGTGTGTGTGTGTGAAAATGGGTGACCACAAAATGGGAGTTAAAAGTCCATTTTAAGATTCCGAGATTTAGGCAAATCAAAATCGAGACAAAATATAAGAAATAAAAATAGAAATGATGCACCTAAGAAATTACGCTGAGGAGGTCTTCAGTCTCATCATATGTTAGTGTAAGTAACCAGTTTGTTACAGATTTCTTACACTTATAAATATTTAGGTTGTAAATATTACACCGTCTGTTAATTTTATTATAAATATATGCACCGAGAAAGAAGAAGAACCTACGAGCAAAAGAGGTCTTGCAAGGTTGGGAGACCCAAATTGCTGATCAGATAGAAAGTTATTAGCTTCTAAGAATTTGGTGAGTCTATTGTTCATTAGCCGTTCCAGTATCTTAGAGAGTGTGGGGAGAATAGAAATGGGTCTATAGTTTTCAACACAATCACGATCCCCAGCCTTATAAATAGGTAAGACAACAGCAATTTTAAAGACATTTGGAAAGATGCCAGCTTGTAAGCTTAGTTTACATAAGTGCGTTATAGGCTCAATCAAGATACCTTTGTAAGTTTTCAAAAAAGCAGACGAAATACCGTCCCAACCAGAGGTATTGCTAGTTTTTAAGGCTGTAATAAGTCTATTAATTTCCTCCTCATCCGTATCCAGTAGACCAAAAGATTGACAATTGGAGCTATTGGCCCAGTCTGACGGTACAATGCGATTTGGTTGATTGGCTTTAATTTTATCAGCAAGTAATTTACCACAGCTAACAAAGTAATTATTAACAACATTAACGGAGTGGTGGGAGTATTGGAGCAAGACAACAAACGACTAGAGCCATCCCTAGGTTTTTTTAAGCCTGTATTAGACTGTATAACATTCCATAATTTCTTTTTATTTGAGCCTGCATCTATTATTTCCTTTTTTTGGTATTCTCGTTTAACTTTCTTTAATATTTCGTTACAAAAATTTCTGTACCTACGATAAGTAGTTCGCAAAACATCGTTGTTTGGAGCTTCTCTTAACTTTTTATGCATAAAGTCACGGTTTCGCATGCAACGCAGTAAACCTAAAGTAATCCAGGGTTTAATTATCCTAGCTCTTCGAGGCACCATTAGGATCTTGGTATTAGAAATAAGAGCCTGCGAGAGCAGAGAAACCAAGAGTGAGGCAGCAACATTAGGATCTGTAGAAGAGAGAACCGGGTGAAAGTTAAGAGTCTGCATCGTATGGTCTAGACCTTCATAATCAATGCGAGATACTCTTATACGAGCGTAGTCAGGCTGAGACATAGGAAGACATAAAAGAATGGGCTTGTGATCTGTTACTGCAGAATCGATTATGAATGTTAAACTTGAGTGAGTAAATTTTAAAAAGAAGTGGTCCAGACAGGTTTTGACTCGAGTAGGCTCAGTGTGTGTCGGCAACAGTCCATGCATGGCCAGTAGGTTTAAGTAATCATCCGAATGTGGCTCAATACTATCTGGGGATATGTCTATATTTATATCTCCTGTTAATATGATATTCCTAAAAGACGACAGAGATTTAAGGACATTATTCAGTGACTCAATAAACAAGGGGACATTCTTTTTGTAGCAGTGTGGACGGTAGATGGCTAAAATGACTGTATGGTTTGATATTTTTATTATAATACAGTTGCATTCAGGGAATGATGGCTCTGATATAACACAATTAATCGAGTTTTTTACGAAAACCACTACGCCGTCGTTCTGATTATAATTGTCATGAGTGCGATAAGAAATAAAACCATCAAGTATAGGGAGATTATCGTGACAACAGGAGAGCCAGCACTCAGTAAGTATGATAAAGTCGATTACAACATTTATACGAGCCAGTAGCGTTAATAGCGCATCGAAGTTGGCATTTATACTACATATGTTAAGGCATAAGATCTTAGTTTTCTTACGGGGATTAGTAAGAAGAGTTATGATGGAGTCAGCAGAGCAGTTTTTAACTACCGAGATCCCAGAACCGTCAACTTCGTCCAGTAATTGATTTACATCAGCGAATTTGGCGAGTATATTTGAAGAGGACAAACAATTTAGACAATGATTTTATTACCAACCTTTGAAGGATATAACAAACAAATAATATAGAAGAGGATTTACCCAAAAATAACATAATAAAACAAACCCCATTGTGGATGTAGGAGAGTGTGTTACATGTAAGTGTACCTAGTGTGTAGAGTGTGTGAATGTATTTATCAAAAGGGTACAATTTAAATTCCCTCGTAAAATGAAAACTAAAACATAGGGCTAGAGATACAATGGTAGTAGAAACTAGTCACATTTTAGACCTTAACAACTGCAGCTGGAGCTCACTTTTTATCAGGATCGCCCGTTCACCTTCTGCTTTTTTCAAAAATACATTACCATCCGAGGCCCATGCAAATGCGTAGTTATCCTCAGTTTTCAACTGCTTTGCCAGGTAGAGAAGACGACGTTGTTTCGGTGTTAGATAGTCATTGACGTAAATATTAGTTCTGTCATTTTCCATGCCTAGATCAGAGGCTATAAGATGAGGCAAATTAGTCTTGTATCTTGATTTCACGGCATCAAGGACTCTTGCTTTAGTAAGACAAGAAGTAAAGTCAATCAGAATCGAGGAAGTATCTTTACTTTTCATGCTGGGTTTGCGGAAAATGTTTCTGCAGTCATTCGTTTCGATTTTTAATCCCAAAGCGGAGCCAATGCTGCCAACATAGCGATATAAGTCTGCTTTATTTTCGGTCGTTCTCTTAGGTACATTAGTCAGCTCAATCACGGTCTTGTTCAAGTTTTTATCAAGTTCCTCGCACCTGTCATGCAACTTAGATACTTCCAATTTAAGGTCCTTACGGTCAGCTTCCAGTCCAGTGATAATTACTTGGATTGAATCGATACGATCCGATATATCAGACATGGATTTTTCGATCTCAACGTTGGTGTTGTGAATAAGGACGTTTTGAGCTTTTATCTCTGAGATTTGCTTTTCCAACGAGTCGAGGCGTGCTAACTGCCTAGTCTCAAACTTCTCAAACATGGCCTTTAGCATATTTTGAAGTAGTAGTGACTGGGAATCACTTATAATATCGCTTTTACCTTCGCTCTGGCTAACACGTGACGTGTTGCGGATAGTTACATTATTGGAGTCTTCAGCAGATATACTAGCAATAATTTTATCAGGCGTCGCTTTCACAGTCTTCGGAGGCGTGCGTTTCATATTTTGTACTTAGGGGGAATTTGGGAAGGAAACAAAGCAGCAGAACAATCTCAATACCAGGGCCACACAAATACGTATAAAGAGAGCGTAAATGTGGTAATACGCTCTGTGTTATTATCATGCGTCTATCGCTGGTTTGTAAATAACCCCAACTGCAGATACCAGGCGTTCATATACGGTTGGCAGTGTTTTGCGAACAGTCGCTAGTGTTTCGGGAGCAATGTGTTTGAATCCTTGGATCGATGTCATCAACTTCAAGGTGATAGGGTTACATAACAGTAGGGTCTTGAGTAGCGAATAACCAAACGCCCCCACGCCGCCGCAGCTCAATTCCCAATTCGTTAGCTTAAAGTACCAGGGCGATATGAATAGCAGTAGGTACTCAGTATGCCGCGTCTCTCGTTGCTATGACAACAGCTATGACGTGGTGTAGTGTTGTGTGTGACTCACTCGCACTGCAGACTGGACAAGACGGACCGTTTACCGCGTCGCACATCGAAACGAACACACACGAAGCTGGACGATCGACGACACAAGTAGGTAGTGGCATGCAGTGGCGGGGAGCCGAGCGGGGACACGTAAGTCGCACTTCACTTACGCTAACTCCTTGCACTTTATGCGCTCCTATTTTTACGGCACTAATTTTTGCACTGAATTTTTCTATTTAAGTAAATTAAATAATTTCAAAAATAAATTTGCGAAAACTTTGGTAGACGTTCGCTCGATTCGAGGTCCGGAGGGGAGAGGATACCTTTTTGCAATGATTGATAAAATACGTGCGCTAATACGAAACGTTACATTGAATATAAATAAATTACTTGTCATAGTCTTATTATACGATAACTTAATTGATTTCCATTATTTGTCGAAATAGTTTAAAACTAGGTAGGTACATACACTTTCTAGGGAAATGATGAAAAAGAAAAGATTATATTGACCAACATGTTTGTTTGTTTTTAGGGTTCCACTAGGAAAATTCACTACGCCTATTTATCCGTCTGTCTGGATATCGCAGCTAACTCTCTAGCCTAGAACCTCTATCCTCTCCAGTAGCCTACATCATTGGGTAGGGCGATGGCGTCCACCGCGCATGCGTGATAACATCGGCGGCATTTTGTTTGTAAATAGTGCGCTTTTAATGTTAAACTCTTGCGAGCCCCTGAAGTGGTTCGCGTGATAAGAAACCTAGGAGAATGGTCCATAACTATTGCAATTGCCCTTTTAAGCGTTGTTTTATTTATGTTCGATTGTCTTTGTGTTAAGGTATAACATTTTTACATAGAAATAGCTTCTATGCTGGGCAGGCTGCGAATAAAAACATAGAGCGCTTTTTTTGTTTTTAACGTGATTTATTTTACGTTGACGTGACTTTATTTATTTATTTTGATTTATTTAGACGTGACTTATTGTAGATTTGCCGCAGGTGGCATTAACTACTTGTCCGGACAAATGGGGAGCGCTGAAGTCTCTCACCCGGTACAAAGTTTAAGACAACAGGCCTGAGGGTGCCCAGTTGGGCGCAAACCTCGGCTCAGGGCGTCGTATGAGAGGAAAAATATTTGAAAGAGTTAATCGACCCTAGAGTAATCGGGTCGTCGGGATCGTATATTACGTACTTCGGACGCCGATACTTTTCAGTAGCGTCCCTAAGCGGGATGTATTCGGAAGCCGCAACTACCAGGGGATTTGGGTGGTGCGGAGCAGAATCGAAAAAACGTTTTGAAGCTTATTTGAGCCATTGGGCAATGGTTGGCAGACCTAGGTCAATGTGCCGATTTTCATTGCGAAGGAACCACGGAGCTCCCGTGAGCGAAAACTGCATAGGTCATGATCGGACGGAGAAAAAAAATATAGAGCGCGCTCATGGTCCAAGATAGGCATCTTACTAGATTTGTCGTAAAAACCAACAGAGGGATTGAGTCCTTGTTTATACGATGGACCATGAGATCACTTGTTTGTTACTACACACACTTACAGAAACCATGTTACATTTATTATATTTATTTATGCAACCGTCACAAAAACGCATTAAAACAGGAGTGTGGGTTTACCTATAACACTCTAGCAATAATGATATATTCTTGATTTCCGTAAAATGAATCTTTTTCTATTTATTCTGACTTAATAGAAATTAAATTACACCGAATATTCGGCCGAACAGCAAGTTCCAAACGAATATTCGGCGCATTTCTGGGAAAAAGCAACACGATATTAAATAAGCTATTTCATATAATTTTGTCAGAACTGTTACAAGCCAATTTTGGAAACATTTTAGTTTTTGTATTACTTCTTTTGTTTCTATTTGAATAAAATTTAAATTTATTTGAATTTTTTTTTACCACTTATAATTATGACGCTCTATGTACTTATTAATTTAATGCACCTTCGAGACGGTTGTAAATATAGCGGGTGTGGATGGATACTAAAAGTAACATAGGTAAATGTCCGTTATTTTGCAAATAACTATAGGCGTGTAAGGTGATTTCAGATTTAATCAACTTAGTCGTGGCCTACGTAAGAGGTGTAAACTTATAAGATGGATAATCCGTTACATTATAGGTACCTTCTATTGATCTCATGAAACTCCGAAGCGGATACGAACATGGACTCAAACAATCGACATCGATAGATTAAAGAAATCCACCAATCCCCACTGGAGCACTGGTGGAGTATGTTCCGTACCCCTTCCGGTTGTTTGAGGGGCAGCATACCGAAAAAAAAAATATGTCTGAAACTTTTTCCTAGAGCGTATGAACTAGCTAATGGAACAAGTAACTGTGCGCAGCCAAAAGCGCAGTAGGCTTCGTTGACTGCGACCGCGGTCGCCGGTTAGTCACTCAGCTATTGCAAGAGAAGCGCACGCGCCGCGACACTTAACTCGCGCGCATCGCGAGCGGCAACACGAAAATACCCGCCTGTCGACTCTATTAAAACGTGAAATTTGAATTTAACTGATATATTTTTTTATAAAAAAAATAACTTTATTTTTTTAAATTGTTTTTCAAATTCTGTACTTAAAAAAATAAACGGATGTGAAAGAAATATTTTCGAAGGGCAGAATGATTTGCCGCGCAAATTTATTCATAATTGGACTCGTTTTCCGAATAACATCGGTGTCCCCGATCGCTGAAATTGATGCAGACGATGGTAAGCACATGATTGTATCAATTATTTATTATAAATTAATGTTTTGGCCTTCACTTGCTACGAACAGGTACAGATAAATATCAAAAGTACTATGTAATTTACATTTAACGTCTAAAAGTATACTGATGTCACGAATTAAAAAAGAATAAGTTTAATTTTAAAAAATCATCTAGTTAGGCAATAAAATAGTACTTACCCATATAAGTAGGTACCTACTTATCGGAAAGTGCTCGAAATTCGTCACATTATTAGGGAGTAAGTGAGTTAAAGTGTAAGTATTTCTAAGTTAATATTTAGTAAGTAATATTATATAATTTAGATCAGCTCTGCCACGCTATATAAATAATTTCGCGAAGTTACATATTAATAGTGAATAACTTTAACAAATATTAAGTACTAAACTAAATTTTATTTAAATTAAATTTCTAAACTTTTACTACTCACAGTTCGACGTTGGAACTTTCTTATTATTGAATTTAAAATGAGTCCTTCGCGTGGGTGAGCACTGTACGAGTAGAATAAAGAAAGTTATTTTTTACTTTATTTTCGTTCTGCGGTTTAGATCAAAAGTTGATGCCAATTGTCTTCTGGTGGGTTATAAAGGTCACATTGAAGCAATTCACTTAAAAACCTAATATTGCTATAAATTTGACATTACACAGTTATTTTATATGTGCAAATGTGAAATAGCAATATTGCTATTTAGATGAATCGTTGTGATGTGGCCTTTTTGACTGCCTGGTGATTTGTGGCTCCAAGTGCTCCTGTAGGGATCGAGTGTGTCAGTTGTATTTCAACGTCTGTGGTTTACTTTTCATTTGAAACACATGAAAGATATTTCATTGATCATCTTATAATGTTGTCATCTTATAAGTTTCCAGTTTTCACACGTATCGTTGAAAATAGTTGTAATTTAATTAAGAACCTAACCTATCTACTTACTAATTCCAAAGTTACCCTTTTTGGGGTTATTGTATTCTAAGCTTCTCTTTTTAAACTTTTAGTCAACAATCTAAAAATATAGGACACCAATCAATTACAATAATAACTGGTTAGGTAGTCGGCGAAAACGGTAATCTAGTAATGACTATATTGATCCAAAGCCGCGGTATTGGTAACGGGAGCCGTGGAATCTGTCGCACGCTCCTTCTTTACGTAACCTGCGCGGGCGCACAATGCCTTACCGCAAGCAATATTTCACACTTTTCCCACATCACGCCCGTAACCTTGCTGTAACGGTATGTAATCTTCATTTTAGTTTCACCAGATTGACACATTACACGGGATCAAGTGGATGACAGTTAATGTATCAATATAACCACAATAGTGTTTCTATATAATAGTTGTCATTCTGTTATTTGGCATTCTGCACTTATCTACTTTCATTAAAAATGGCTATAGCGTTATTTGACAGTGTCATAGTTCAACGGATATCCTTAGTTTAGACTTACATTGGAGAATATAATACGTACCAAATAATCAAAAACTATTCTGTTGAGATTTTTTGAGGCTGTGCAACTTGTGGGCTGGTGCTTCAAGTCGAATATAAAACGTTTTGTGTGTTCTATAATTGCAAGCATGTATCGAACCGATCCGCTGGCCCGTTGAACTCTGACCTACGCATTCGCGGGGCGCAAATCGTTCGTTGTAAAGTTGAGCATGCTGCGCTTATCAATAAATCTTGCATTAAACAAATAGACGTCTTGGTTGATCATAAATTAAGTTCAATATATACGTAAGTACATGTTTTGAAATATTCCTCGATTGGTTGGCCTATGGCTGTAAAAGATTATTTAATGTACTCTATTGAATGCAATAACACGTACGCTAATCAATCGACTGGCGTACGTCGTCACGTTACGTCGCCATATAAATATCGATAAAATCTCGATTGAAGAAAAAAGGTAATCCTCTTCAACTCCGCTGCTGAACAAATATATAAAACTTAACGCTTTTGTCATATTATAACATAGAGATGATGTACAGTAGATGTACAGTCATGCTCATGAGCAATAATATCATGTACTTACTTTAGAACCCTGTCACACTATCATATTTGACATTTAATGAGACTTACGGTTTAATTTGACAAAAAAGTTAATGTGACATGGTTTCAAAGTGTATCATATTAGTACTCGTGACCGTACTTACTAAATCTAATACTAAGTCTCACGACCAGTCTACTATTAGATCTACTTGACCACGTTACAGACGGCGATACGGCTCACCACCTATCACGTTGGTCTAACAGAAAGCTCGGTGAGATGGGTACTACCCCCCACATATGGCTATGACTACCTATGGCTATCCCATTGGGATATAGTGAGCTATGTATGCTATGTGTTATGGTGCAAATTAAGTGCTCACAGGCAACATGTCTGTTGGTTAAAATTTTATAAGAACTCGCAGCGCTCCCCTTTCGTCCAGCTTAATCAGTTAATGCTATCCAAGGTCAAAAGAAAAAGGTTCCTCAATTCTCTTCGGTCAAACGGGCTCTGTTTTTCACCAAGCTCCAACTTCCTAATTGCGATGCTGCGTACGATGCGTGTGCCATTGTTATAACGGTTGTACCAATGCCATCGTTACATGTACTGATGTTAATTCTATGTTAAGACAGGAATTGTAAAGACCCAGGGAAGGTACAGATCGTATCGTTGTTCAATTATATTTTTTTTATGATGTAGAGGATTTACGGTACTGATGAGTACATAATTACTCAATGTATTGTATCATAGAGGTACGGCACAACCACAACTTTCCGCTCATGAGCTTGGGGTTAACAAAAGTAGGTAAGTATCTATTTAGTCATTTTGATCTTCTGTCGTATGGGTTGTGAGGTGAATTACCAACCTCATCAACCCTGGTGTCAGGGTTATTATTGAGCCGCCAAAGGCCCTGACATGGCTCATGTAACGACTACTTACTTACATTAGTAAGTAGTAACCGGAACCAACGGTTTAATGTGCCTTCCGAAGCACCGATCATCTTGCTTTTTGGACAATCAGGTGATCAGCCTGTAATGTCCTAACCAAACTAGGGATCACAAAGTGATTTTTGTGTTATGTCGCCACCGGGATTCGAACTCGGGACCTCTGGATCGTGAGCCCAACGCTCAACGACTGGACCACGGAGGCCGTTAGTCATTTTGATATAAGATATATTTTGCGTTTGCGTAAGTAATAAAAAATATTTGAATAGTAAGTTCGTAAGTATAAAGTGGGCATCACGCACGATATGTATTTACAATCAGAATCCCGCGATAAATCACGGCGACATTTTATCTAAACATAAAAGAACCACAATTTCTCCGACTCTTTACAATTTTAGTTTAGTTAAATACTTGGAGGTTACGATTTATAATCCCACATCGTGATGCACGCAACCAAGTTGCATTCCAAGCGCAGGCATATTTGCATGACATGTCGTAAATGTCCAGTTGCCTGTAATCCACCAGCCTAGAGGCGGCCCTGGCTTATCTGTGTCACAGATCGCGCGGGATGGCAGCCCATCTGCACACACTATCTCCCCATCTTCTGTCTGCCTGGCCAAATTAACTGCACCGCAGAACAATAGCTACCTTCACAATATTACCACTATTCACGTCCGCTATCTGCCATCTATATTATCTTCTTTGTTTACATGATGGCGGACGATTCGATTTGGTCGTTACCGAATCTGGATCCGCAGTTGTCTTGTATCGTTGCCGAGTATCTGGGTCGTGGACAATGGAACACAGTCATGTCGAATCGGGACTTTGACGCTTTAAGTAAGTAGGTACCAACCAACTTATAGAATTTTGAACAACCGCAATAAAGTTCCGGCAAAGACAATGAGCTTATTCTGTAAAGGTAAAAGTTTACTTTTACGATATAACTGTATACATTGAAATCTTCAAATTAATAATAGTAAAGGTTAGAATACCTATAACAAAGGACAAACACGGCTATCATTTCTTTATAGGTACGTAGGGCGCTAAGTATAAAGTCGCAATTACCGAGCTATAATTTTCTACTTTATTATCTTAGGTCTTTGAAAACGTAAAAGATTAATAACATCATTAAAAATGCCATTTATGCGTAAGTAGGTTAGGCGTTAAAAATATTTTTATGTAAAAAAAACTGTGTTTTATGTGCTTCAACAACTTTGCGGTGTCGACCTGAAAGACGTGGAGCTATCGAGTACGTGTTTATAGCCACATACTGTCCACCGCATATTATTATGTTAAAATGCATTAAGTAGTCCTTAAGTGGCAAATATAGTGCTGGGAACTAATTAGATATTCCCATCAGTTGCACTTACCGTTTAGTTCGTTTTATCCACGAAGAAATTGCGGCGCGACTAATGTAATTGTTTACAGCCAATTTCGATAAATACTTAATTCATTTAACACTTTGATAAAAAATATTATATAACTATAGGTAACGCCTCCGTGGTCTAGTGGTTGAGCGTTACAGGCTGTTCACATGATTGGCCAAAAAGTAAGATGATCCGTGCTTCGAAAGGCACGTTTAGCCGTTGGTCCCGGTTACTATTTACTTAAGACGCAGTCGTTACATGAGTCATATCAGGGGCCTTTGGCGGCTCAATAATAACCCTGTCACCAGGGTTGATGAGGTTGGTAATCCACCTCACAGCCCACAGCACAGGCTAGAAAAAGAAGAAGATAGATGTATTCAATTTACAGATTCTATTAATTTTCTTGGGGAATATTCTGAGTACAAGGAGATTTAAAAGGCCATATCAAAGCAATTTATCTAAAAAAGCAATATTGCTATTTGAAATTTCTTGACATTGCGCACATACTTTGCTTTGCCCATTTGCCATGTAATTAGTTAAGAGACTTTTTGTAATTATTTCTTTTTATTTTGGTGCAATAAAGTGTATTTGTATTGTATTGTATTACTTTTATATGCGCATAAAATCAAATTGCAATATGGCTTGTTTAGAAGCATTATTTCTGTAGCCCAGTTGGTAGAACGCTTGCCTCACACTTTGAGGTCGCAGGTTCAAATCCAGCACAGACCTAAACCTATGATTGTCGAATTTTTCATTTTTCGAATACATATTTGGATCATAAATGATTATCACGTGCTCAGCGGTGAAGGACATCGTGAGGAAACCCACATTCCCGAGAAATGCATTTTCGGAGGTATGTGACGTAACCTGTATTGATTGGGCTGGTTTTCCCTTCGCGAGTTGGCAAAACCAGACCTGTCAAATCTTCAGTTTAGATAAAGACCTTGTGAAAAACGGAATAATGCCAGGGAGATGAGCAGCATTATATCTGTGGCCTTTTTAACCCCTCAAGCATCACCGAAGTACTAAGGGAATACTACAAGGGTGCACATAAGCGATCCCATTGACTCATCTATCTCTCACAAGTACAACTTCATCTACTTATATAAGTAGGCGCTTCAGGGATTACGAATACCTACTTATCTTTTCTTAACTACACGGAAGTAGTTATAATTCTATACCAAGTAGATGGGATGAAAAGGGAGCAAAGGCCTCAGTTGTGTTGTGGCCGAGGGCAACGGGCAATAATGGCGGAGACACGGTCAATCTGCAATATTACCCATGGCCGCATGATGGATCACCCACTGCGCTAAGAAGATTGTTGTAAAACTACCTGTGTTCATGCAAACATGACATACTTGAGACTTCGAGCGTCTTCTAACATAGTCATCATCTTCCTAGCGTTTTCCCGTTTCTCACAGTGTCCGCTTGCCTAACCTGAAGTTTTGACAGTCCGGCCTTCAGAGTAATAACAATTTTGTGTCAGAGTAGTAAATTAATATCTTGAACCAATACGTATTTTGTATCTATCTAGATCCAAGGGTTAGTGCTCAAAGGTTTATTTTGAATTTGATTTATAACTTTTATTATGACAGCTATACGGTTCGTATGAGACCCAAGTTGATTGGCTAATAAATATCTTTTCATGGTGACTTTATCAGGCCTGCAATTCCTAGTCAAACAAAGAATTACAGAGTCAGAGTGATTTAGAGGATAATTAACTATTTTTAACGAGTCGATAATGATTTAAGATGATATTACCATCGGGAATCAAACCCAGACCTCCAGTTCATGAGATCAACGTTCCACCCACTAGAACATGGGTGGCGAAAAATAAAATGATTTCGTGCTGCGGAAGGCACGCTAGGCTTGGTCCGGGGCCCGGGCTACTAGCCCAAACACCGCTAACAACCCGCAGTGGAGCAGCGTGGGTGGATAGATCTGATATCCTCCATCACACCCCCTCCGATTGCTTGAGGGGAGGCATGTGTCAGTGGATATTTATAGATGCCATTTATGTAGCATAATATGGTGGGTGACTTTATAATTTAAGTAATTCATATTTTGTTTCTAAACTGTACTTACTTAAATATTGAAATATAGAGTTCCCCTTAGATTAAGCTAAAGTAGACAGGCGATTTTATTCTATCTAACCAAAGCGACAGTATGCGGGACAAGTAACTTATTTTGCGGCGTGTAGTCATAACGCGCATGTCATTACAGCAGTGGAACAGTTCGCGGTTCGCATAATGCATGCGCTAACGGTAGCTGCGCGGCTTCCGAACCCGCGCCCGCGCAGGACGCGGCAGACTTGCGGTCTGGAGGTCACCTGTCAACATTACCATTGACATCTTGGACATGTTAAAGATTTCAATAAGTTTTTTTTTGTGAAAATCCTGCGGTTTTGTATTTGGGTAATGCTCGGGTGGTTTTAAGACTTCGTCTTAGGATTAAGGATTAACAGAGCAAAGATAAATATAATAAAGTGTTCCGTTCGGTTACGCTTTCATACACAGTTACACTGCGTATGTACACTATTGGACGCTTAACAATATGAAAACGTACTTAAAGCTCAATAGTTCAAATTCTATTATAAACGTTCAATGCCGTGCGCAATGGTCTATTATGTATGAGGCGATTTAATAGAGTCCCCAGACCACGTCGACCACACGTCTCGCCGTCTATTCTACGACAGTCACAGATCACCATCAACTATTTAATGAGTGAGATGTCAATGTCACGATACTTACATCTACTCTAGTCTCGACGACGACCGTAAAATAGGTCACGTGTGAAACTTTACTTTCACTAGACGAGTTCGACTGTTCACTTTAATTACGCTCTAAGAAGATGTAGGTTTAATTATCAAATAATTAGGTGTGCCTAATGGTAACAATTATGTTTTATCACCATATCATTCGGTGGAACTTGTTAGCGCCCGGTTAGCATATAAAAAGTTCTATAAAGAACAAATCATCACTTACAGAACACCTGTGCTTTGTGCTTGTCCTTATTTTTTGCGGGTGCATTTAGATGAGCAAAGAGGTTACCTATTGGCTGTTGCTTCGGGTACGATGATGGCGACAAAGGTCACTCTATAAAGTCATAATGCAATTCGAGATTCAAATCTATCGTTTCTAAAACAAATGAGCAGAACAATCTTCACTTTTAAAAAGAAATACTTTTTGCTCGAATGTTAAAATCCGAAAGGAGAGAGCATAGATGTATCGATGAGCGTAAACTAGCAATTTGCTTTTTCAGACAACTCACTTTGCAGATAATACAACAATGAAACTAATAATAAATAATGATACACCACCGGCGGCCTATCAATAGAGTTTAACCATTAGCGAGGTTTCAATGGGAAATATAATACGCGGACTGACCGCGGACGAGACGCAAGCAAACTATAGTGAGGTGTGCCCGGGGGCGATCCAGCCTCGCTGCGGAAAATATTTCCCGCACCTTTTTTGTTTCATAAAAATAAAAATTGCTTGAGTTACATTATTTATTTAAAATAATTATCCGTGCGCGAATTGTCGCCTATATCTACTAAGTAGGTATACAAAATCTGTCCAATAGTATTCAAGTTCCACTTTGAGTTTTGATTTATCTATGTGCCGATTTTCATCCCATAACTTGCAATATAATTCTCGAAAAAGCAATATGTATTGACCTCAGAAATATTTCTCTTGTAAATAGTTTGTTCGAAGAGCATGCTAAATCTTCGTAAATGGGATTTAGGGTACACGTACGAGATTGCGGCCTCGAGCTAGTAAGAAGTGCTGGCTCCGTACCTTTTCGAGGCGCTCAATTTACTTTGTATCGCCATCGGCCAGCAATCCAGACTGCATCAGTGTCAGTTGCACTGCACCGTAACTCAAAGTGCACCTATAACTTGTTAAATTATGCGAAAATCACTGGGACTCCGTAGTACCGTTGGACATAGGCAGGTCTAGGTACCTCGTTTCTAGGTGTCGTAATACGATAAGTGCCCACAGTAGCTCGCAGGCAAACTCCTGCGCTGACCTAGGGTCGCCGACCGAGCCTTCTAGGGAGAAACGGCTCGTTTTGCCCAAACTTGCGATTTGCGTACCGTTCAGAATTACCATTTAATATAATAATATTATGTGTATTTTGTGAAGAAGGTACGTTTTTAAGCGGATCATATGAAGATTACTCATTTTACCTTAAAAGCTTATTTGTTATTTTTCGAAAACGAGGTCAAAATGAGGTCAGAAGTCTGATTTCATGGAGCCGGAATTTCTTTCTGATACTTTCCAAACCCAAGATAGTGACGCTATGCAAAGCTAATTTGCCCAAGTATGGCAAACAAAAGTGTTATTCTTTTGACCTCAAACGGAACACCTATATCGATAAACCTGCACTCTGCAGTTATCGTCATCTTATGCCCAGCTTCGTGTGGCGGTGGCATATCGATGCGATCGATAACGGACCCCCGACCTTATTTGACTTTGCCAATTTCTTCTATGGTCCCTACCCACGCCAACGGCTTTCTGATCTAGCGGATTCGGATGTTGCTCCAGTATTCTATATTTGGATTAGCATTCGATCGCATTGACTCCATTTCTTAAAAGGCGTGAAAAATGTAAAGTAATGCAAATTTTGCTCATCCGCGGAAAGAAATATAGGATCATAGTAAGCAGCATTGCTTATATTGCGTGCGCGTTTCAATTTATTTACGCGAATTAATGTTATGGCTCACTAGAGTGGGCCCGGCCCGTGGCTACATACTGTGCGTTCGGAATACATTTATAATCAAACGCAAAGCAAACGTGACTAATTGCTATATTCTACATTAAAGCTGCGCACGAATTTAATCAATTTAAATAAAGTGTTCTATTATTCAGTGCACAGAGAAGTGTTAAGAACGTAGCTTTATATACCTACTTGTATTTACAAGAAAGAAAGGAAGTAGGTAGAATAAATACATACATACATACATAAACTCACGCCCGTAATCCCTAATGGGGTGGGCAGAGCCACAAGTAATCAAAGACAACTTGCAGCCACTGTTGATACGAAGTCCAAAGATGGATATGATGAACCTTATGGTGATAAGGGATCAGCCTATCGCCCATAACATTAGTCCATCATGAATAAATAAATAAATAAATAAATAGAATAAATAAATTTGTATCATACATAGGTGGCACACGTTGTTAAGGAGTGGAATTCTTTGAAGTTTTCTGTTTTTCCGCAGCAGCATTCTATAGCTTTATAATGAGGCTGATTATGATATTAGTAGACACCAGTTACACTTCTATAGCTAACGCAGTTAAATGATTTATAATGACCGCGATTCCTACAGACTTATTTATTTTAACACGTTCACTGTGTAACTAAAAATTAGATATCAACCGCTCACGTGCAATGTTATTTTTCTATAAACACATTGGAATTTATGTACACAGACACACTATGGCAAGAAAAATGTGCCCCACATATGGGACATGCATGCATGGGTTTCAAATTTATTGCCTCATATGTGGTTCATGCACAGTGAACGTGTTAAGTTATAAGTATCTTTCATTTTCTTATCCGCCAAAAAGGAAAGGGACGGGTAATCGACAGGCATAAAATTTATGGAATACAGGTAAATTTTAGAAAGAAAAAAAAAGCTCTCCCAAAACTTAAAATTAAATTAGATGATGTGTATTGGCATCGGCACCATTAGGTACCTGGTACCTGTATTATATTTAATTTTATAATAAATCTTTAGTTGCCGGTAAACGGTCACTTAGTGTAAGATTGGATAGCTGGACGCTGGTTGCATAACCAGCGGTTACCAGAACTGTTACAGCATTTTATAAGCAACCGTTTATCCGTTATAACCATTCGAATCTCCCGGTAACATTTTATGAACTTTACAGTTGTAATAAAACTATATGAAACGATATCGTGCGAAAACTACGGTTTCCTGATAAAGTGTAATTTAAGGTAAGTTGGCTGTTTAGAAGCTAGTAAGGAGATCGTGCCTTTAACCTTATCTCCCACATATGCCGGAAAAGCCTAAGTTGTTGGAAAACAAACCTACCTTCAGGCATTTTCTATTTGTATTTGAGAGAGTATAGTGACACTTTAGCCATAGAGGCGGCCAATAAGCTGACCCCGCTGGCGTGGTCGACGATTTCTAGTATTTTTATCGCTATCGATCCACTAGGGTCGATTAATTCTTTCAAATATTATCCTCTCAGACGATGCCCTGAGCATAGGTTCGCGCCCAACTGGGCACCCTCAGGCCTGTTGTCTTAAATGTACCGAGTGAGGGTCCTCAGAGTAGTTAATGCCATCTGCGGCAAACCTACAAGAAGTCACGTCAAAAAAAAGTGTAGTGACATGTGACCAACACAATTACATTTATGTACTTAGGTAAAGGTATAACGGTTCCATATATTTTCTATTTTGCTCTAACAAGGTGCTAATGACAACAGGATAGACATATTGAGTACAGTCCAGTGCGAAAGAGATGTACCGAGAAAATGTACTAACCTGACAGCTTTTATCCGTAGCACGCTAGAACGCAAATAGTATAGACGATTTCTACATGCTAGGAATAAGCAGCACGCAGCATATTTGTTTTTTATTCTGTCTGTCACAACAAATATGGTTAACAGTTTAGTGGCCGTTTATAAGTGTGGCGTTATTAGACATTAACATGAAATATCTTTAATGAAAGCAGTTAATGTCTTCTTAAATATTATCTTTAGATAGAGATCAATGTCTCAATAAAATCATGTCTGATATTATTTTTTAGTATTGTGTAAAATATCTAGGAAAAATGTATGTTGATATTTTAATAAAACAATTAAGGAAAATTTCTTCGACCTTAAGAAAAGTACGTACACAAAGTGCTTTTACACTAATCGATGACGATTTCAATGATGCCAACATAAATAATATCATAGAGCTTAAAGCGGGTGGTCAAATATTGTCACAGTTAGCGAGTGCCGCCTATAAAACGTAAGATAAAAAGTAGCTTCAAAGTAAACTTCACATAAAAGACCCAATGAGCAAGTTTCAGGTCAACGTGAATAGTCTCGCGATATTACCACTTAAATAAAACCTACTTTTAATCCAATTACAGCCCGTAATTGTAACCAGAATTACCCTGCTATTCATTCGATTCAGGTGCCCCTTCAAAATGCGTTTTATATCATGCTCGTTCAAAATTGGAATTCAAAATACTAAGTATTTGATATTAAATACCTAGTTTTTACCAAGTGGGGCGTGGTGGAGTTAGATTCTGAAGTATCAAATGTACTTAAGTACTTAAAAAATGTACTTTCAGAGGTTGCTAGGGCGTCTTTTTTTATATAGGTAGTAGAACTCTGAATATGGGTCAT
This sequence comes from Pectinophora gossypiella, assembly GCF_024362695.1. Classification (NCBI taxonomy): domain Eukaryota; kingdom Metazoa; phylum Arthropoda; class Insecta; order Lepidoptera; family Gelechiidae; genus Pectinophora; species Pectinophora gossypiella. Next base: position 6,640,490 of record NC_065404.1, read on the forward strand.
TTCTAAATGTTTTGCTCCAGTAGTTTTTAGTCTCTAAAGCGTCAAAGTAGAATTGTTTAGGAACGTTGTTTAATCTAAATATCAGCTAGTAGAACAAACGCGCGACAAAGTTTTGGAACGGGCCGTGCTTTGTTCCCGCTTGTAGTAGATAGCGTCTTTTGTTCTGCGCGCACGTCACTGACAGTGGGTCAAACTTCTAATTGAATACGGCAAAAACGGAGATTATAGACGCACGGCTCACAATTCACTGAATTTACATCGTTTCGTTGTCTACGCGTGCAAACGTTCGCATACCAGCGCCGGCGCCGTATTTTACGCTCCATTTTCGAGAGCGATCAAACGACACGTTGAACTTGCGTGCTGCAATGCCATAACATGCTGAATTGGGGCTAGATTAGTTCCCAGGTCAATGTGGTCTATGGAAACACCTGCATCTAGTTTTTGAAAGATATGACTAGACTAGCTAGGTAGCTAGCTACTCGATACCTATAACTATACTGCAGAAGAATTTATGTAAAACTGCGTATTACAGTTACAAAACTATAATGCTTTCGTTTTAAAAACAGACCTTTTTGCCAGAATATCCAAATGGGTATCCCTGGGTATTCTAATGAGTATTCGGTATCCCCATCCGCGACTGTGGTTCGTCGTCCACCTCACAACACAACTATTATAGCTAGGTGCGTACTGGATTTTTGATTGAATATTTTTAGATATTGGTCAGAAATCCATGTTTGCGGTCAATTATATGCATTATAGGAAAATTTTGTTGTTTTTTACTACACTACACGTGTTGATTTATCACAGTGTTTCAGATTGACCTCACGTTTTCCGGACAGCGGGTGGCGGAAGAAAGAAAATTTTTGTTTCTTTTGAAATTTAATAAACGTTCAATAGTTTCACAACTTTCTTTGAGCTATACCAAATTTCGTACGAAATCGTTTAGTTCAGATATTACGTCATTTCTACTTTTATAATTCGGTATTTAGCTACTTTTACTTTTTACTAAGCAGACAGTTGGTTGAACTAAACAATTGAATGCTTTTAAGTAAGTTTTTTTTTAACGCGCTCGGTCTACGATTGTTGAAGTAAAGCAACTTTCGCAAAGGCCGGTCATAGGATGGGTGACCACAAAAAAATTTTTTTTCATCTCGAGCTCCTCCGTGCTTCGGAAGGCATGTTAAACGTTGGTCCCGGCTGCATTAGCAGTCGTTAATAACCATCAATCCGCACTGGGCCCGCGTGATAGTTTAAGGCCCGTTCTTCCTATCCATCCATAGGAAAGGCCCGTGCCCCAGCAGTGGGGACGTTAATGGGCTGATGATGATGAAGTAAGTATTTTAAGATTTTCACCGTAAGTAGGCAGTTATAGTTTTCCTCCTAAAGAAACGTCGTAATACATGCCGTAAGACCTAGGTAAACTATCGAATAGGTAGACTGCTTGGAAGGTCTCGACTGGACAGTCCTCTAGCATTACGGGTTGACAACAGAATTGTTTGTTGGAACGTAGTCGATAGAATTTGAGGTCGAAAAGACGTAAGTACTGGCTTACGGTAGTTGTTGCTGGATGAAACACTTTCCAGGCGGTACAATTCTTATATTTTCTTTTAAATTTCTGAGTTACATTTATACAAGGGGAACGTAACCGATAGGGAGATGTAACCCATAAAAATATTCAGTTCGGTGCTAGCCGCACGGTGCCGTGGTCACTCTGTTTAAAAACATTACATTCACGTTATTCAAATTCACTGAACGCCTACCAGCAGGGCTAACATGCTTATTTTTTGACGTGACTTATTGTAGATTTACCGCAGGTGGCATTAACTACTTGGCCGGACAAATGGGGGGCGCTGAAGGCTCTCACCCGGTGGCTAACATGCGCAACATGATAAAATTATCGATCGATTCAATAAATTTTGTCGAAAGTTTGTTTTTGTCCCTAACATGCGTGCCACGTGATTTTGTTCGTATTTTGACAGAACGACATGACTTATTTGGGTTCACATTTTGACAAAATGACATAATTATATCGTCAGAATCGATAAAATGTCCGTGACAAAATTTTATCAAGTTGCGTATGTTAGTCCTACAGAAAGAAGAGGTAACATCGTTACAGTACTTACTCCCGGATTTGCCGGAAGTTGTGGCTTCGAAGGAGCAAAAATACGTTAAAATTCAGAACGCTTGAGCAAAAGTAAGTATTTTGCTTACTTGGGTCTCTAACGTTGGTATTAATAAACTAATCTCAGTTTTAAGACTGCCCTCAAGATCACGTCAATGTGACAGTTCTTATATAAAAACAGGGACTTGAGCAAAATCTTGAGGGCAGTCTCAGCTGAGATTAGTGTATTAATACTACCCTAAGCGTGGATGTGCACTACCATTGACCTAGCCATCAACATGCCTAGATGGATTATAAAGATTTCAACTTCACTTTACGAGTAGTCAACGACTACAGGTGTGTTAGTGCCATCTGATTCAGTCTATACGAGTTTATTCGAGTTAGTACTCCAAGACTACGAATAACTCGACTATACAGGGTGTTAGTGACAACGTAACAAAAATTTTGAGTTGAAATCAAGTGGTTTTGTCTGAAGCAAAAGTATGTAACTGTAAATAATAAAAAAAAATCACTAAAATTTTCATGAATTTTCCGACACGAAACTCCACTTGATATCAACTCAGAATAATGGTCTGAATCATCCCCCCAAGTATTTGTTACGTTATCACTAACATACCTACATATGCACTTGAATGGCTACTTGTATGTACTTTTAGGTGGGTGTAAGTGACATCGTAACGAATACTGAGGAGGATGATTCAATTAGTATCGAGTGGAATTTTTCATCGCAAAAGTATAGAATTGAAAGTAATTTAACAACACAAAAACAGCCATGAATTTTGCGACGAAAAAATCCACGTGATATTAACTCAGAATCATGGTCTGAATCATCCCCTCAGTATTCGTTACGATGTCACTAACATCCTGTATAGTTGGAGTCATTTTGGTGCCATCTGGTTCGTAGTATTCGAGTTAGTAGTCGCATAAACTGCGACACTATGGCATCAGATGGCCCCAAAACGACAGGAAGAGCGAGGCGTGAACACCATATTGTTCACTCCGTCTCGCACCACTCGTTCAGCACAATACAACACCAGAATATTCTTCATCAATTATTTAACGAATGGAAACCATTGTCGTGTTCTAAAGAAAATAACTTTTAAAAGTGTCTATTAAAAACAATATCTGGAAAGGGGAAAGTACATTTTTACCGCGGAAGTAATAGGTCTAATATGTACTTACTTATATGTAAAATAAATGTTTATACTCTCCAAGAAAAATAAATCATGGAACATCCCTAATACTGAACAGAAAGGAAAGTGTTAAAATTAAACTGTAGCGTCTTAAAAACGAAGCATGAGCATTCTTCTTCTTATCGTGTGAGTTGTGAGGTGGAATACCTGCCTCTCCCTGATTGAGCCGCCAAAGGCCCCCGATATGGCTCATGTAACGATTACTCACTTACATCAGTAAATAGTAAACGGGACCAACGGCTTAACGTGCCTTCTGAAGCACGGATCATCTTACTTTCGGACAATCAGGTGATCAGCCTGTAATGTCCCAACCAAACTAGGGATCACAAAGCATGAGCAATAAAGCAAGCATAAGCATTAAAACGTACATCAAAACTAACACTCACTATCTCGTAATGGTCACAAATCCTACAAATATTACAATCACGAAAGTTTGTGAAGATGGATTTATATTTGTTACTCTATCACGCAAAAACTGAAACTTAACGGAAATATACATCAGAACAACACACAGACTATAATAATGTATAAAGATACATACGCAGACGAAGTCTAGGGCGGCCGCTACCAATAGTATTATTTAACAAATACTAAATCGTGTCCTATGTAGGTATGTGATCTATCTCAGGGGGGTTAAAAGGCCACATCGAAGCAATTCATCTAAAAAAGCAATATTGCAATTTGACATTTGCGCATATAAAAGGAAGTGCGCAATGCAAACAAATGTCAAATAGCAATATTGCTCTTTTTGATGAATTGCTTCGATGTGGGCCTTTTAACCCCCCTGAGATAGATCACATACCTACATAGGACTTCGGAGTATTGACCTTCGGTGACAGTGACATTGAAATTACGTACTGATGGGAGTATCCGATAATTTAATTTTGTACAACATAAACAGCCTATATTATAATATATATACATATATGTTGGGGCATATATATATATATATATATATATATATATATATATATATATAGATCCGTAGTGGGCTACGGGTAAGAATTTGTGTAAGTATAGTTTATTCGTATCATTTAGGCTCAGCGGCTAAAGTTCCTTGGCAACGAGCATATTTGATTTTAATTGTTATTCTCACTAACACACGACACACTTGTCATTAAACGAAGAATGTGGTACGTAGCATAGGTACTCCAGTTCACCGCGTTGCTCTACTGCTTGGGAGTGATAGCGTCTTTGATTAACTTGGTTGACAGACCTTTGAAGTCCACTTCAAGTCAACTTCAAGTTTTTATCGTAAGCCACATCGGCCTCTGTGGTCCAGTGGTTTGAGCGTTGGGCCCACGATCCGGAGGTCCCGGGTTCAAATCCCGGTGGGGACACATCACGAAATCACTTTGTGATCCCTAGTTTGGTTATATGATATTAGAGGCTGATCACCTGATTGTCCGAAAGGAAAATGATCCGTGCCTCGAAAGGCACGTTAAACCGTTGGTCCCGGTTACTACTTACTGATGTAAGTGAGTAATCGTTACATGAGCCATGTCAGGGGCCTTTGTATCTATGATAAATAAATAAAAAAAATAATAAAAAAATAGTAACCCTGACACCAGGGTTGATGGGGTTGGTAATCCACCTCACTACCCACACGATAGAAGAATATCGTGAGCAACAACAATGTTTTACACGCCATAAGACAAATTTTGGTAAGTATCCACACATATCGTAGTATCAATGTATGGGAGGTATGTCGGGACAGGTTTTGTTTTAATGTAGGTTAACTAATGATTTGGCATACATACATAATGAACATCGATTTAACAACATACTATTGTATTGTTTCGCGACAGCACTAGCGGTTAACGCTAACTCAATATATATTCTTTATTTAAATTCTATGATGGCAAGTTGAGGAGCTCCGTGGCGCAGCGGTTAACGCGCTCGGTGTGCGATTGTTGAAGTTAAGCAACTTGTGCAAAGGCCGGTCATAGGATTGGTGACCACAAAAGTTTTCATCTCGAGCTCCTCCGTGCTTCGGAAGGCGCGTTAAGCCGTTGGTCCCGGCTGCATTAGCAGTCGTTAATAACCAACAATCCGCACTGGGCCCGCGTGATGGTTTAAGGCCCGATCTCCCTATCCATCTATAGGGAAGGCCCGTGCCCCAGCAGTGGTGACGTTAATGGGCTGATGATGATGATACAAGCTGGTCAAAACTATTATTTATTCGTAGGTCAAAACAAAATAGAAGTTTAAAAGAAAGAAGGAAGATTTTCAAAATGTAACATCAGTATCATTAAAATATTCACTAGTGCTGTAGTAACATTTATTAATTAGAAGTTCTTTTAATTTTTTATTAAAGATTGTGTCACCTTTTTCGTCTTTTATATATATTTGGCAGTTTATTATAAATTTTGATGGACATCACATATGTGAATATGTGATTAGTCGTATTTATGTGACAGCTAATGGTGGTAGCAAAGTTAAAGAGTAAGTTAGTGTTAGATACGATGTAGACACTAATATCAGGTTCTAGTTCATCGCTATATGTAGGTACAGGTTATGTAGGTTATGAATATGGTAATCGTTTTAGAAACCACATGATTCTTTTCCTGATCAGACCACTACACAGTGGTAGCCAGAAGGCTGCAAGTTGATCTGAGGGCTAGAAAAACCACATTGAAGCAATGCATCTAAAATAGCAATATTGCTATTTGACATTGCGCACTTATTTCCATATGCGCAAACGTTAAATTTTGCCTTTTAACCCTCCCTGATAATCTATGGCTCTTCTACCCCGGGATTGCGAGCATGACTGACTATCTATGTTAAAAGTGATGAGTACATTTGTCGATAATGACAAAGCGGGCTTTGTTTTAATGCACGATAGCGAATGTTTCCAAGTATGACAGCTGGGTTGTACGTAGCTGTCAACAATAGTTGTCACGGTCCAGTCGGCAGGTCAGCCCGCATCCGTCACTGCTACTGCGGTCATGCCTCGCAGTTTGTTGGAACTCGTACACCGGCGTATCACTTGATTGTTATGAACATGTATGTAATGTGAATAAATCTATACATACTGTAATATCGATGAATAAGCGGGCATGGGTTTCGGCAGATGGCCACCCACTAACCATAAAAGTAGAAGCAAATGAGTACGAAATAAAAATAAGTAAGTACTTAGTAGGTTTTATTTGAATTTATTCGTCAGAAAACTTTAAAAGCACATAAATATTGATCTATTATAAATTATTATTGTGAATAGGTAATACAGAAGAAGTATAAATAGGTATTTAAACTTTTTAAATCCTTAAGGTGCATTTCAGGGATTTAGGCAGATATAAGAGCACGTGTATTTCCCATTGGGTACTGAGACTACGGTATTCTACTTCCTGCGATGCTCAGCTGTTTTTAAATCACTCCTAGCTTGAATCTGGATGGATCTGGATCACGTCATGTTATTCTTTACCTATACATAACAGCCTTCGTGGTGTAGTGGTTAGAGCGTCGGGCTCACGATCTGGAGGTCCGGGTTCGATTCCCGATGGGGACATTGTCGAAATCACTTTGTGAGACTGTCCTTTGTTTGGTAAGGACATTGCAGGCTTGAATCACCTGATTGTCCGAAAAAGTAAAATGATTCCGTGCTTCGGAAGGCACGTAAAGTTGTTGGTCCCGGCGGGCTACTAGCCCAAACACCTCCACCAACCCGCAGTGGAGCAGCGTGGTGGAGTATGCTCCATACCCCCTCCGGTTGATTGAGGGGAGGCCTGTGCCCAGCAGTGGGACGTGTATAGGCTGTTTATGTATGTTCATATACATAATTATATTTTATTGTTCGGAACATGCACCTTCCAAACAACAACCGGAGTGGGTAGTCATAATTGACCACTAGAGGGGTTAAAGAAATTCATCCAGTGTGTATGAATGAAAATGTGTAAATTTTAAATCATGTTAATTTCTTGTTCTTGTGTAGCCCTTTTATAGTAAAACATATATATTTCAATTAGTAGAGGAGCTAAATATACGGTTGATCTTTGGGCCTCGGGCATGCAGATGTCCCTATTTCTTCATTTGTGCGCATGTTTGCAAAATCACACGCAAATCCAGTAGGTCAAAAGTTCACATACAAACATGTGTCGCTGTCGCTAAATTGTGCCCCAGTATGGAGGAGATATAATGGAAATGTGTAGGTTGTTTGTTTTTAAAATGTAGGTACACCTACTATGTACCTATGTTGGTACATGTGAGTAGTTTTCTGAATAATTATGTTACAATGGAAATATAAAGTCCCTTCCGTGTACAAAATCCTTTTGAAGCGGATGCAATTATTTTAATCATGTTCTAAATTAATTCGTGAATAAATTGATTGCTGCTGTTACATGTTTCGTTGTATATTCAGACGAGTAGACGATTCAGTTAGAAGATTGGATCCGCAAATATCAATTACGTGGGTCTTCGAGTAAGTATACTCTACAATACGAAGTAGTAAAGAATGTTCTTCAACGGAAATTGTAATTTAACACCTTATACAGAGTAAAGTGTAGCGGTACCAAACAGTATGTTACCACTGCATCGTTTCCTCTGTGGCATCGCGAGGTCACATCCGTTTTAAAATTTTAATGTAAGTACCGTCCGCCAAAAATGTTAATGAGACTGCATTAAGCGAGGCCTAAACTGTACTACTTTGACCTCATATTAAAGTTTTTCTTTAATGCAACCATGTGAGCATGTCGGATTCGCCGAGCGGAACACTGGAGACATTATGATGGTCTAAAACCGCGGATAACGATGCATTACTGTGGGAAATATTTGACAATAGCTCAGGAATTTGACCAGCTAATTGCAATTAAAATTCTTTTGGCTTTAAATATTTCTTTGCGTTAATAATTTAATAATGAAAACAGGGGTAATATAAAACAAGTACCCATAAGTCTACGGATCGAGATTGACGTTCCTGTACAAGAAGTATTTCATTAGCAAGGAGATACAGGCTAGTCTTGGCTGTTAATTATGTTGGATGAATGTTTATTCGAGTACAATGGTGACGGGTTGTCGCGGTGATGTTCGATAGCGGCGGCACCGTTCTACTGACTACCGACCTTTATCAGGCTTCGAGGCAGCCTCGGGGTCTCGTGTCCCGCACTCCCGCTCGTTACCTCTGTCTCGAGCACCCCGCCTCACTTACCCGTTATTTAAACCCAACATTCCTACACTATAGATAAAGTATCAACCCATGCCTACACTTATGAAGATAGAAAACGTGAATACTTCACTGAAGTACACGTTAATGGGAAGTCGAACAAATTGTTACAAGCCCTTTTCGAACAAAAGATGTTACAATATAACAGGGATAAACAGAGTAACAAGAGCGAGCGATCTCGATAAAAGCACTAAAACCTCCCATTCAACGGCAATTGAACCAAACAAGATTTGCCAAATGGCGATACAAAAAACAAAACAACTTTCGGACTTCGAAAATTGGTACAAAAGTGCGATGTCATCCACGTTGTCGTTGTCCGAGATGATCCACTTTTACAACCTCGTTGTATCGTACAAATACAATAATTTGTGGAATAAAAGTAAAAATATGGTGATATGAAATGAATACCGGATCGCAAGAGAAATTATATACTTACCGACCATGATGAATCGTCATGTAACGTCTTTATAAGCCACGTTCACGACAAGAAAGCTATAAAATTAAATGGGTTGTAATAGAACATTGTGTTGTGCCACATAGATAAATTTCTCATTACCCGTCAGGTGGTAGGTGGCAGGGCTGCGCCGGCGATTCGCCCGCGGGGATCTATTGGCGCGTGCGCTGCCTTTCTCATATCAAATTGCTGCCTCTCCTATAGAATAATTATTGTACTAATATTTAACTTCCTTTTGTCGGAACTGCTCGCTTGCGTAGTATGCACAAAAAGTACCTACAAACTTTTTACTCGTTGCCTCCATCCAACATCTTAAATAATGTAAGTTTCATTTTACTTTTATTAGTAGGTAGGTACGTGAGCTTCAATATCTACTTGAAGCATATTACGAATAATGGACCATTCATTATAAATTCAAAAAGTAAAAGTTGTAGAAGTAGGTACCAACTACTTATATCTGCAAAAAACTAAACAAAAAACTGTCGATAATCGTAAATCATGACAGTAGGTGTAATTAATGATTGTCATCCAATACCTACTCTCTCCGGTGACAAGCGGTCAGCTGGAGGTGTGGTTAGGCTACGGCCGGCGTACGATCACCATAAACCAGTTCCACTAGACCTGCGATATCGCCTACATTTTGCAATTTGTGAGCTTATCCGTTTCAGGGAAGTGGGGCACGGGAGCTCCCATTACAGCGGTTGTATTAGTTATTAGAAGACAACGGCCCAGTGAGCAAGTCATTGGGTTAATGGTACGAGCGGATGGTTGTATTGCCTACGCATCCAAGCGGATCAACTCGGGAAAATAATTATAGCCGGCGCCGCGAGAGCAAAAAGTCAAGTGCAATAAACAAGCCAAGATTATGAAACGTGGAGTGTTCAACCGCGTCCTGGGAATTTACGCCTTGGCGAATGCGGGAGCGACCAGCCAAGCATCTCACTTGACCTTTAGCAATTTATTATTAAAGTTTTCTATCCGATGCGTTGTTAAGTTTATTGCTTCATTACCGTGCCGTGGTACAATACGGGTTTGGGCCGTAAGGGGTTGGCTGCTTGGAGCGCTGTGTCTAATAGAATTTATGCAATGTATATTCAATTACAGAAGTGTTACACCTGATCGGCGAGCCAGACTTCCGAGACGTGCGTCTTCGCTGGGAGTATGGGCTGGCGGACGACGAGGCTCGGCCTAAACTGCTGGCATTCCAAGTACACTACTGCGAACTTCAGGCTTGGGGACAGTATCGGTGTCGGACTAAGGTGAATATATGTCATTAATTAGTTTTGCTGTGTTATTTTGCTGTAAATTTCCCTAAAATGAATAAATAAATAAATATAAACATGGTTCTAATCTAGAGCAGTGAGCAAAAGGAGCTTAGGCTCCAATGCAAAATGCAAAAGGCTATACGAACTAAGTACAAAACGAAAAAGGAACAAAAATAGAATTTTACGCACGAAAAACATCAGCACGTTACCTTCTCATGAAAATTTTGACGGAAGAAAATCTAATAAAAGTTTGCAGTTGCATTGCGGTCACAGCTCTTGCCTTTTTCTAATTATGTTTATGATATAAGCGGTAATGAGTTAGCACCACGGCACCAACGGGAGATAATGGCACGAGACAAGCGTGACTGCGCTGACAGTTCCGCAGGCGTCAGGGAACAGCCGTGCTAACTATGCTCATTATTGTCGAGTTCCATAGAGTTATTACGAGGTGGTGGTACCTATCTACATTGTGATGTTACGCGTTGTTGTGCTGTTGGAATTATTTGCGAAATTGTGACGTAATTATGTTTTTTCTAGGATTTATAGTAGTGCTATGAAATGAGTTTTCAAATACCTGACTTGTCCCCGGACAATAAAATTACGTAATAAAACTTTGAGAAGGCGAACGTCGTGTCTTATAAAGAAATCAAAGAATTGGCCTGTGGTAGCCTAGAACGGAGAATGCTACGTCAACAAGAGCGTGGCTCTTAATGATGATGAAACTTTAACAATTACTTTATTAGTCAATACGGGAATTTTATGTTTGCAGGCAATAGACAATTTGGAGGAAGAGAAAACGCCGAGAGCACAAAGCACGGATGCCTCAACTACGACTATGGCGCCAGGTGCTCGAAGAGGGCGTGTGTATAGCACGAGAATCACAGGGCTACGAATGGCGACCACTTATTCCTTCGAGGTCCGCCCCGTGCGGCGAGACGCGCGTGACCTCGCCGACCCGCAGTCCATCGGCTCCAAGATAATCATCGTGCCCACCAAAGGATGTAAGTATTCAATGAACTTTACATGATAATATAAAAGAAGAAAGTGTTTTACGACCACACGATGATGTCATAATTGATTTCCGGTGAATTATCCATTGCCTTAACTACTTTTCGAGCAATGTTTTTATTATTACAAGTCAATCTTGTCGTTTACTTTTACGGCGCGTTTATGCTCTAACTAAAGCACTTGCTTTATACATTTAATTGTAATTCCCGTTGTACTCCATTAGTTTAAAGACTGCGGAAATCCAGATGTTTCTTTTACGCAGGACCTTAGAGGAAACGTAAACATAATGCAGCGGTTTTATGTCTCAATCAGTTTCAGCCCGTGCGACTCAATGTCTGCCACATGCGAGCGAGGTCGAAGTGTCCACCGGTCCTTACTTCGGTGGGAGGATAGCCGTAGAAGCAGCCGACGGCGGCCCAGAGCGGTGTTCTCTCCAAGGCAACCCGAACAGCGCTCAAGATGCGTACATCCTCCGCATACACCACGACGAGTGTGGCTCCGAAGTCAATGACACCACAGTCGCAACCTACGTTATCGTTCAGGAAAATCTGCCCATACTGACTCACAGCACTAGGCGGTAACTATTCATTTCTATATTTCCTATCTATACCAAAACTTTATTATAAATCAAATTAGCACTTAGAATTTAATGATGTATTACTATGTTCTCAAGAGTTTTCTCGAAATATTAAAGTAAAATAGCTTTTCTGTAATTTGCAGTGATAAGTATTCAGGCACGCTAAATGAAATTTCTTCTCTGATTCTATTTTATTTTATTTATTAAGTTATTTGAATGAATGTTTTATTATGTAAATTATGGATCATTGTTATCTGAAATAAAGAAATTTTAATTTTAATTTTTAATTTTTACTAGATTTCTGGTCCTCTGCACATATAAACCGGAGACGTTGACGGTGAGGGCTGGTATAAACCTGCCTAAAGCGAATCCTGGCGACGTCTTACAACAAACCAAACCCAGCTTCGGATCCGTGGAACCTTACGACCAAGACATGGACTATAATGAGCTGCAGCCGGCTCGTCTGGAGGCGAGGAAGGAAGAGACTGAACAAAGTTTGTATGGCTTACTCATTTATGTTCACATCTTTTGATGATTTTACTAAAGACGGCTTTTATTACAGGTATAGTGGGAGAAGTGTCGTTGGTAATGTTCCTGGTTGTAGCAGCGTTTGGCGGAATCGCTCTACTGATATGGAAGATGGTCCCGCAAGCCGACAGAGACAACATATCCATTTCAACCGTGTCGTCTCTCCGCAGCGGAATCTTCGGTCGACGAAACAGGGACAGATTCTCAGATCAAAGTTCCATTTATTCAATAAGCCTATCAGAAAAGGATGAAGGGTTCGTCAAAAAACCAAACGAAGGAGACAACACTTCGGAAGCGTGAAATACAAGAAAGGAACATTGATTGTTGTATTTGTATTTAAGTGCACATTGTCACGCGTTATATTAACCAAGTTGTTTTTCTCAGACGTGATAATAATGTAAGGCGCACGATTATTGAAACTGTAGATACCTAGGTTAACGTTTCTTAGACTGCATGTATTGAAATTACAAAAAGGAACTTAACACTTGCAATTGGAACTAAAGAAAAATATTGATTTGAATAGTTCAATTAGAAGTGTGGCCAGTACATTATATTTCCAAGTGCAAGCTCTATGCCAGGGAACTTTTAGGAGAGATGGACGCTAAGATTGCCATACAAAATGAATATTGTCCATAACACGTATGCAGCTAGCTAGATGCCTTTTTAGTTCATAAGATATAATAATAATTTAGATGTAATAACGAGTGTGATTAAATAAAACGATTGTGGATTGTGTGTGACTTACTGCTTTATTTGTAGACATCTTCTGGTTTGTCTAGGACGAATATTTGTTTTTCCATCTTCAATTCAGGGAACATCAACTGGGTGACAGTGTCATTTAGTTCTTCTAGAGCAATTTGTGCGTGTAGTCTGACAACTGAGTCTTCGTTTTCATCCCTATATAGATTCTTTAAAGTTCTGTATACAGGAAGGAGGTTTTCTTTCAATTGTATCAAGGTTTCTTTGCCCAAGCCCTTTAGTAAACTGGATATAACCATTACGGCTGCTCGACGACATTCCACTGCTTTGTCGGATTCTATTATGCTCCATATACACAACAACACCTAAAAAAAACACTATATTCAAGACGATAATAAAGATGACAATGTTGTCATGGATTTGTTCCTCTTTGTGTGTTGGTAACTTTTTTAGGACTTCTTCTATTGTGTGGGTTGTGAGGTGGAGTGCCAACCTCATCAACCCTGGTGTCAGGGTTACTATTGAGCCGCCAAAGGCCCGTGTCATGGCTCATGTAACCCGGACCAACGGCTGAACGTGCCTTCCGAAAGCACGGATCATCTTACTTTCGGACAATCTGGTGATCAGCTAGTAATATCTTAACCAAACTAGGGACTACAAAGTAATTTTTGTGATATGTCCCCACCGGGAATCGAACTCGGGATCCGCCCGGATCGTGAGCCCAGCGCTCAACCACTGGACCACGGAGGACTTTTTTGTGGTAATGTTCGAATACAATTTCACCCAATTGCAAGTGACGATGCATCGTGTGATGTAATAGAATACGCTTATCTAGTAAATAAATGAGTAGGTACACCAAGAATTTTGGTATGAACACGCATTAAACTGTCTTGAATAAAGTTTCTATCCTGAATTATCTACCTAGCATTGTCTCGTTTTTCACAGGGTCCGCTTACTTAACCTGAAGATTTGAGAGGTCCAGTTTTTTACAGAAGCCACTGCCTGTTTGACCTTCTAACTCGGAAAAATCGGTCCAATATATATATTGGCCCGATGCATTCTCCAATCTCTCCAAAAATGCATTTCTCGGGAAGGTTTCCACATTTTTTTCAAATACTTCGACAGGCATCAAGCTTAGCAAGTTGTCGCTTAGCACCGTAGTTCTTGACTTACCTCGTAAATAATAGTTCCTATTTTATAATGTAAGACCAGGGCGATTTCCGCTAAGTTGGAAAGAGCTGACGTTCGTATTAGCGGATCCTCATCTCTGCATCCACAAAGCATCGTATTGAGCAGTATGGTTTTATATGCAGCCGCCATTTCGCCTGTAAGGACAACACGTTATCATCTTTGTTTATATCCTAAGGGGACTTTTTCGGTCTAATAGGTACGCTTACACTGTAACTCTTTTGTGATTTAATATTGTTTCCAAACAGGAAATAAGCTATACATATTCATGACTACACATGAAAAATGTGTATTGGGGGAACTGTTCAACCAAAAAATAACCGTTGGGATTAATTTCTTCGATTCAATAGCTCTGCCGGATGCACGCACAGTGGGCTAATTGGATAGTTTCCTAGGTCGAAGATAAGTAAAAAATTCAGATTTTTTAACGAAAGATATATTATACATCTATTGTTTAGGAACACTTACCTAGCCTTTTGGTAACTTTCACAATGACGTCACCAATCTTCATTCGCATTTCGGCTGTTTTGTTCTGGTCGTCTTTAGTTTCTATAGATTTAAGCTCAGAGGTTAATTGAAGGAACTCCTTGCATAACACTTGGAGGACATCTTCTGTACAGTGAGTTCCTAGCGACGCGATCCCGTTAATGGCTGCTAAGTAAACGTACGAGTCAGTGTCTTTGAGCTGTTCCTAAAATAAGCAGACAAACAAAATTACGTAAATACATCATACTCACGCCCGGAACGTGTAACCCACGTGCTTTGTGACTACAACTGGCTTCATAAATTTCGTAAAATGTCTTACCTGAAATAAGCAGAAGATGTAATGCTTCCTTGACAAAGTCTCGGGGTCCTTGGCATCAATAAGTTTAGTCAGCTCAATGATTCCATGAGCCCTAACAGGCAGCAGGTTATCAAATGCGTTAGATATAGCTTTGTCGCACGCTGTTTCAGCCCTTCTCGGATTATTTGAAGAAATCAACGAAAGCGCTTCTTCACACAGTATGTTGTTAAATTCAAACTCGCTCTTAGACATCTTCTTTAATACTGGTACTAACACATTTAGCCTTTCTTGTAATTTGGATTCTTTCTCCGTATTTGATAGTATTGTGTTCAATAGCACTAAGGCAACAGTTGTACATTCTTCATTTGAATTTTCGTCATTATTTATTATGAAATATTCTATGAACTCTACTACTATAGATGGATTTTGTTTCAAAGATGAAACAACTTTAGGTGATGTAGATATTTCAGAAAGTAGCTGAAGAATATTAGCATATTGTTCATCTGTATCATCCAGTTTGAATTCGTCATCTTCTGACAGCAACATGTCATTTTTAGACTTGGTCTTTCTTTTCTTACTGAGTTCAACCAGTATGTGCAAAGATGCCTCAAATACATTTTGAACAAAATCACTGTCAACAGCAACTTTAAATAGACTTAAAAAGTATAACCTTGCCTCACTTATAGAATGTTCAGTTTTAAAAGATACACATTTAATAGTGAGTCCAGCTTCAAATTCATCAACTGTCACTTTTGATAATGATGCATCTCCAAAAAGAAATTTCTTAACCATACTTGAAATCTTATTCTTATTCAGTTGTTCTAAACATTTCAATACTATTTCTTTTATCTTAATCTTTAGTTCCTCATTCTTGGTACACTTTATACCTAGTAGGAAAAGTATGCTCAAGTTAGGGATTATAAGTGTCATGGGGCATTCCAATCTAGATGTGCAGACACATGCATGTAAAACATTCACCTTATGTTCAACCTCTTGAGGTGACAGAATAACAGTACCTGGCAAGTCAGATTTTGATAGCAAGTGTTTATAATCAAATGCTTGGAATATTTCCTTCATTAATAACTGAACATGCTTCACTTGGGGATATTTTTCACCCAGTGCTATAACGCAAGCCACAGCTGTGGCTAGATAATGAGTGTTATTCTGTGTCAATATTTGCATTAACTGAGAGCAAATATTTTTCAAGTAGTTGTCTTCTGACTCAGTACCATGTTTAGCTGAAACTATTTTACATATCATGTTGATTTTCTTCCACTCAAACCCAGTATCAATGTTGTAGCTTTCTATGAAGCATCGGATAAGGCTCAACAAGCCTCCTGGTGCAAGAAGTCGCCTACTCATCTCCTTTGCTACAACCCTTTTGACAAACATTGGTGGGGAAGGATCAGTCACACTTTGTAACACCAACAATTCTTTCATAAGAATTGGTTGGAAACAATTAGCAACTAAATGTTCATAAACCTGCACATATTTTTGTCTCTCAGAATTGAGTCTGTCATACATTTCTTGAGTCATTGTAAAGTTCTGATAAGTGCCTGGTTTCTTCAGCGGCGCAAATGACAACTGTATCAATGCTGCTAAGTAATCAGACATATGAAATGTTAAGATAATATTCTTTAAGACTGGGATTTCATAGCACCTTTTAATAAAGTCTGTGCAGGCAACTAGAAGTTCATATTTCTGTTCATCCGTTAAAGTAATAGGCGACAACGCACCAGCAAATGCAGATCTTTTGTTGAGGTTAATGCCCAAGCCTGGAATAAGACTTGGAAAGAAACCAAGTGAGGCAACTAGCTGAAAACAGGTCCGTAAGAGTTTTTGATTACGAACACTAATAAGTATAGTCTCGTCTTTCTTTATTTCGGCAGATAAATCATCAATCTCCTTAAAAATCTTTAGTAAAAAGTTTTTAAGAACTTGATAGTCCACATTAGATTCTGCTTGATGTGGTTCGTTTTTAATGACTGCATTTAATAGTACTGACACAAAATCAGTTTGACCTTCTAAAAAAAAATACGTGAAACTTTTAGTAAAAGCTCAATTTCTAACATAATAAATTCACAATGATGATGTGATCAAAAATCTTACCCTCATGAGTTAATTTTTGAATCCGGTCAAATATATTGTTAATGGCACTCATAACTTCTAGACAGTTATATTTTAGTCTAAGAAAGAAAGTTATTTTAATTTTATTTGGAATTTAAATCAACGAGCAACAATAACATAACCTAACTTTTATTTTGACATTTTTGACATAAGATGTATTGTTCGGAAATTAAAAACCGGTATTATCCGGTAAGTAAGATTTGAAAAAGAGCACACAGCAAAATCTGATGTACAATGAATGATTAAATGAGAGGTAATCTGGTGGTGCAATAGAGAACACGTGGTGATGGTTGGTTATTAGTACGCTCATTATCATCAACTACAAAATAAAATCAAAGCCATTTATGATTATAATCAATCACCGGGAGGGAATTTGAGGGAATTACAGAACGTGAACGTAAATGTCAAGTATAGTGTGTCAAACTGTCACGATAGAGGCTTTTCGGCGGGAGACGGGAACGGGACAGTTGCTTTCTTCATTGAGTAATCTAAATAATTAATACGAAGTGGTGTTTTGTGGTTAATGATCGCATTAAGTTAGTCGGAAGACATTCGCGAGTGTTATTATATTGGAGTATTCAATGAACAAAGTGTATCTGCCTATTTTCGCTTCGTGCCGGGAAGCCGCTTCATAACTCAAAAGTTTATGCGGACTTTTGAGTTAATTCGTTTGGGGTTCGGAGTAGGAGTCTACTCCGAGGGTGGGGGCTTAGGTTTCATCATCATCACCTTTCATCATTTCATTAATCATCAAGAAAAAAAATACGTCAGACATGGCTGTATGGGCATAGTTCCCTTTGCCTTACCCTTCGGGGAAAACCAAAACAAAAAAAAAAAAAACTGTCACGATAGATTCCAGCCGAATTTACCGAAAGGCGAATAATTATTTGTAAAATAAACGATAATTAGTGTTTTTTCAGTTTTATCTAAAATTCACATTCAAAATGTTGATCAAAGTCAAGGTAAGGAGTATATATAATTACTCATTATTGTTTATTCTTGATATAACAATCATCCTAACCTCGTATGTATTGTTGCAGACGCTTACAGGAAAAGAAATTGAGATTGATATCGAGCCTACAGATAAAGTAGAGAGGATTAAAGAGAGAGTAGAAGAGAAAGAAGGAATTCCTCCACAGCAACAACGTCTTATATTTTCAGGAAAGCAAATGTGGGTATAGCATCTGAGCTTATTGTTTTGTGCAAATCATTGTTATTTTGGCATAACGTGCAAAGAAAATTGCTCAAAATTCTGTTTCGATTGATTATGAGTTGGTGATTATGCATTTCAATATTGATTGTATCATGATTTCAATGAAAATGTGTTGATGCTTTTGAACAAGGTACTATAATATTTTGTGGTACTCCATCTACAGTCCTGTTTTAGAAGAATGTAAAATTATGGATGGGGTAAAAGAAAACAATTCTATACCCCTTACATCAAAGCATGATTAGACATAGGTACATGGAACATGGCCTACTGCAAAAGAGACAAGTCTTTTTCGCACTAACCACATAACTGCTTAATACAAAAGAGACAAGAGATAATGTTACTCTAATCATGGTACATTATAAAGGGTATAATAGGTTTTATAGATTTTTTGTCTAATGAGGATAAAAACTACCTATTTCTACCATTAGGTGTCGCTACCATTCTTCAAATAGGATACACTCCACATCTCCACATTTTATAGCATTTTATCATGAATTTTAGCTGGACAATATGGAGAACTGTCAAAGTTTAGGGACATTCAACATTTGAGCATCTAGTTTTTATCCTCATTTCTAAGTAAAGAAAATTTGTTTCAAGGACAATGCTAGTTTTCCTAATTAGTAGGTAAAAAAGGGGCCTTTATTATAAAAAAGAACTTTCATTGGATAAGAATAACTTAGTGAATATGCTGCATAAATCAACAAATGAAAAAGAGATACATTAGTCAAATCTGTTTATGACAAATACCAAAATTGGTTTAGAGTTTACACAAAGTTGTACCCACATTCTCTGATAAGTGGGCAGAGGCACAAATAATCATTATTACAACTAATTTAAATAGGGGTAATCTTCTTCTATCATGTGGGTTATGAGGTGGATGACCAACCTCATCAACCCTGGTGTCAGGGTGTCAATAGGTGTAAAAAAAAATAGATTTATTTATTCAAACATCGCAAGGTTCATTTTGTTAGTATAGCTGTTGCTAAGTCATTACTTAAGGATTATGTTAGTTGTGGTTTATTACTGTTTCTTCAGTTGGTATATCATTGTTTTTCAGGAATGATGAAAAGACAGCACAAGACTACAAAGTGCAGGGTGGCTCCGTCCTTCACTTGGTGTTAGCGCTGAGAGGGGGCGAGTGATCTCTTGTGATAAGTGGCTCTTATATTTATAATTTAATTATACCTCTCATTTCTTGTATAAAGTCAACATGATAATGTGAACTTTTTGTTTTATTGTTTATTACTATTTATTTTTCTAACTGCGAACATGATCCTAAAATTATTCTGCCAATGCTGATTGATGCATCTAAGTATTTATACTGTTGCTAATAATTCATATCTATGAAAGTTTGTACTTTTTGAGTTGAAACATAACAATAAATATTTGCTTTATGAAAACATGTAGGTGATTTGTATTTTTTGAATTTGAAAAATTTGAATTTATAATTTTAGTGTAGTAGTGGTAAATGGATGAATGTCTTTTGGCTGAAAAGCATGCTGGGTACTTTGATATAAAACCAGTTGTATTTGAGCAGGTAATTTATTACATCCATAACATTGTACATATAATTCTGGTATAAATACACATCTTGCACTGAATGGAGTTAAAAAATAAACATCTTTGGTTTACCAAACAAAACAACATCAATTTTCTAAGTATCTAATTTAGTTTTACAATATTTTTTACGTTACCACAAGCCTTCGATTCACATTTCAAGAATTATCTACTATAATTTGAGCTCTTGACTACTCACTGAAACGTCTGGAAGTAACAAGTAATTTGACTTACTACAATTATATGAAGCATGCAGATAATAGCATGGTTATTATAGTAATAAAATTACATTTATGCCAGGGAAATAGTATTATTAAAATATTTATTCGTACATTCATACAAAACTGTAGGTAAAACATGAATTGTGAATTACTTTTAGAATTTTTGGTGAAATTTTTAAATACTAATCTATATTATAAAAAATGATTAAATGACTTTGGGACGGAAACATTCCTTTAAAACATTTGATTAAAAGCTTTTAAGTGGGACTGTGTGGTTAAAAACATCTTGATCATTCAGTTTTAATTTGCATTATTTAATACAAGTAAAGCTTTTAAAATATACTTCGTATAATGAGCGACAGACGCAGGCACGTCATGCGATTGGCACAAAATTGTTTATTTACATTGAAACTATGACTACAATTTATTTTTACCACATAAAAGAATAAGATAATGCTTTGAACTATGTTTAGGATAAAGGATACTTTTTCAAAGCACACTTATTGTATTCACATTATACAATAAACTATGGCATGTATGTAAACCATGTCTTTGTATACAATCATCTGGAATTCCTCAATTTGCTCCATACTCAAATATAAAATAATTAATTTCAAGTACATGTAATTACTTAATTATTCGTATTTCCACGGCGGAGTATGTTGATGCGTGGAACACTAACACACAGATGAGAGCATTATTAAAATTTGCACTAATTACGACTAAAATTATTTATAAGGTTTAACTAAAGGAGATCCATTCTGCATTACAACTGATCAGCTACACCTGAAACAAACATAGACATTCGTTAGTGTTACTGCAGTAAATTTGGAACCCCGGTCTCCGTAGGCTACTACACCTGTGGAGGGGGGTTCCCCATTTTACGTAAAAATGATTTTATCATTTACTTGCTTTACTTTTTTGAATATGGCGCCCCTAGCTGTGGCGACTATGTTGCTAGTAATAACATTTCAGTCTCAGCACACATTGGTACAAAACTACCAATTTTCCACTTTCCTATCTACCTTATTTTTTACTAATGAGGAGGAGGATGGTTTTTGAAGAACGTAGCCTGGAAAGTCCCTAATTGTGCCCTTTTGGCTTCTATTCTTTGGATCGAAACCGATTCGGAGGCGATAAACAAATAAGACGTGCATTATTTGATTAGTCGTAATGCTGTAACCATTGTTTTAAGTTTAACGGTTATTATCATAATTAAAACACATAATAACGGGTTCTTACCGCGTTTAAAGCAGGGATATGAGACTCCCGATATTTCGACACTGTTACAAATGCCATGATCACGGGATGACCCCCCTGCCTGCCTCCTGCTTTAAACGCGGTAAGAACCCGTTATTATGTGTTTTCATATCAAGACTTACCTAAAACTAAAATAGGTAAGTGATGTCGTAATTCCTAACTAGGTGGCTACTCGTAAGTAGAAACAAGCATGTCTCTGAGTGACGCGATTTAAGTCCAATCCATTATTGTCACAGGCAATACTATTAGTACGAGCGGCGGCAGTTATCAATCGTTAGAGTTACAGCTCAATTGCACAATGATCCTATTGCGCGACAAGCCGAGGGTTCCGCTATTGCATCGATTCAGGTCAATGTTATGCATACAAAGGACGTTTACAATATTGGTACGAACTGTGAACAGGGATTGGTTGAAACGCAGTAAAGTAATAGGTGCTACAGCGTTCATAACATACGTTGAGATAAGCCTAAGAACGTTTCTCGTTAGTGAACAGAAAATCGTGGAGATTTTCAGCTAGTTGGGTACCTATAGTATTTAACCTGTATAAATGTGCTATCCTTCGAGTCGAGTAGCAGAAGAATCTTGGCTCTCCGATTCTAGTGAATGTGCAACTTTTTTTTCTCACTAAATTCCGTCATGATATACTTATAAGTCATCATCAACCAGAACCGTCACAATTCAATATACGTCATAAAGTAAGAAGTGTTTCGAAAGGCACATTAAGCTGTTGGTCCCGGTTAGTTTAGTACTTACTGATGTCAGTAGGTACGTAGTCCTTACTTGAGCCATGTCAATCATCTTGAGCCAAGACATCACCCCATAACTTACACGATAGAAGAAGAATGTAGGTATACCTTCATCGATTCAACCGTCAGAAAGCGACGGCGTGACCCAGCCATACTTGTCGTGGGTCTTGACGAGGGAGCGGAAGGCTTCCTCGGCCCGTCGGCGAGAGAATTCGCGGGAGGGCCGCGGCGGCGCCCGCGCCACCCGGCCCTGCCCCTTCACCACAGACGCTGCGAACTGCATTACTACCGCTTCAACTGTGTATGCAGACGCCCAACCGCGCGGCGTCAGTAGCTCCATGCAGATTGCGCCCCCTGAAGATAAATAATTATTGATTAAATTGTCCCAAGTTCGCAGACTGGAGAGAGGATATGTAATTCTTGTCGTAAAGTCGAATGAGGGCGTGCTAACGTCGTCTATTGAGATGTTATTATATCGGGATATGTATCTACTAGCTCGGTGCGTGGGTTTGAGACATTTGACTAACTCACTTTGCGACGGATGTACCTCTGACTATCCCATTGGGATATAGTCGTGAGCTTGTTTTGTTATGTACCTAATGGTGGAGTCTCAATTGTCGTCTCCCAAACTGTTGAAACACTACCTGTGTTGGCATTTGTCGATAACTCTGTTCGTATCAGACTGTAGAAAGAATAATCGATAATATCGATATTGACAATACAATCGAAATAAAAGTCACTAGAGACTTTTAGAAAAGAGCAGCAATTGTATGGAAACTATCGATAGACAATCGTTCGGCGACGCTACAAGGGATGAGTTAAGGTATAATCGAGTTATGTGGAAGGCGAGTGAGGACCCTTTCCATGTACCATTTATATCGGTTGACCTGTTACGTAATGCGCACACGTGAAGCTACTTTCTCGTGTTGAATATTGAGCAATAACGCAAAGCTCCTAAGTCCTTGTAAGAACTGGGTTGATGGTCTCGTTTCCACAGTTTATAAGCGTGCAACGCGCGTGTTCGACAATATACTTGCCTATAAAAGTTGTTATTGTCTTGCGCAGTAGGCTACCTACGTGTTTTTTTTTCTTACACAGCATAAGCCTCTCTAAAGGGGCGATAGAGTCATAAATTGTGATGATACAATGATCCTACTTATGTCATTACCGGTAAGTAAACAAAACTCGTTACATTTGAAGTACCAACAAACAAAGAGATAGTCATGAGTTCACGAGTCATCTTATTGAGCGTTCGTTTCATAGTCTATGGCAAGAAGCAATTTTGTATTGTGATGTGACCAATTTCGGTGCTCTGTCTGCCCCTGGGGCAGATTCTGCCACGGGCGTAATTTTATGTGAGATACGTAAGGGAGGATTTTATCTAGTAGTGATTAGATTACGCTGGCAGAACTAGAATTTATGTGTGACTTCTTCGTTCCCTCACTGCTGAGGATCGCGATCACAGGTTATGGTTTTACACACAGTACGGCTATACGCTGCGTGGACCGCTCTCTGCGCGCTGCCGCCCACCGTCTATGGTCTGTATGTGTGACTGGTAAACTGATACTAAAACGGACACAAATACTCGAACAGGATCGATCTAAGTTCAGATTTATCTAGAGCCAGATTATGGGCCACGTTTAGATGGGCTGCGATAAAAATGCAGAGAAACCATTTTAGAATCGCCCAAATATATTCAAAATGGCAGACACGCGCCTAAACCCGCGATCCTAATTGCGAATGGGTCATAAATACGTAAGCTGACAGGAGTGGAATTCTCGGCCATCTTCTGTATTTCCGAATGCATATAACCCGGGTGTTTTCAAGGCCAGAGTGAATAGGCACCTTCTGGGCGAGCTCGCTCCATCTTAGGCCTCGTCAATGCCTTCGGGCAAGTCTGGAGCCAAGAGCAAACCCATCAAAGGTAAAAAAAAATTGAAGTGTGAGTGGACTCTAGTAGCGATATGTATTCGTACTGTAGGTATCAAATACTTGCCTTCCATTACGAAGCCTTTCTCTATCCTGGGCTCGATGACGCGCATGAAGGGCGGCGCGAAGGGGAAGTTCTCCGGGAAGACGAGGTGCAGCAGAATGTTGGGGATGTGCAGCTCGCGCAGGTCCGCCGCCAGCTCGCTCTCCGGGTCTATCTGGTGCAGGCGCACGTGCCATTCAAACAGATTGTCGCCTACCAACTCCACCTGAAATTTGGGTTTCGATTACTTCTGTGAAGACTTTTGTCATACTGTCACTAATATGTGGCATTTACTGGTAATACCATTGATTTACTACTATTTTTATTACTATATCTGATATAAGTAAGTAGTCGTTATATGAGCCATGTCAAGGGCGTTTGGCAGCTCAATAATAACCCTGACACCAGGGTTGATGAGGCCGGTAATCCACCTCACAACCCACACGATAGAAGAAGAGACTATCTATTACTATTATTCTGTGATATGTGCAAAAACTATTTAGAATGGAGCTTATCACAAATTAGTTAAGTGGCATAAGACAACTCTACCATACACAATTACATATATAATTCAATATTCAGATCATGCATTTTGAATAATAATTTACGCAACGCAGTTTTGTCATGCATTGACACGGATAGGTACCTACTTATCCAGGCCGCTATCATAGGGTGGGCAGGACCAAAAGACACCAGTACAACATTTGTAGTCCTTGAACCTCACCGCAAACATCTTCGGCCCCCGTGGTCCAGTAGTTAAGCGTTGGGCTCACGATCCGGAGGTCCCGGGTTCGAGTCCCGGTCTATCACAATATCACAAAAATCACTTTGTGATTCCTAGTTTGGTTAAACATTACAGGCTGATCACCTGATTGTCCAAAAAGTAAGATGATCCGTGCTTCGGAAGGCACGTTAAGCGATTGGTCCCGGTAACTACTTACTGTTGTAGTAGTCGTTACATGAGCCATGCCAAGGGCCTTTGGCGGCTCAATAATAACCCTGACACCAGGGTTAATGAGGTTGGTAATTCACCTCACAACCCACACGATAGAAGAAGAAGACTGCAAACATCTATGCCAGACCTTGTTTTAATTTTTAAATAAACAAACCGGACAAAGAAATATTCGAAATGGGGTCATTGGTCAAACAACCGCTGCTGTAGCGATAAACCAATATTAATCAATGAAAATATAAATTTTGCCAATGTTTATTTAAAATTTGTAGAAAAATGAGATTCCGCGCGGCTGGTATGTTAAGTACTTATAGGTAATAAAAATGTTTGGTTGACGGATTGAATCGGCAACATCTGTTTTAGGTTCGTTACGTTCTACCGTATCTAATGATGGTCTAACAAGAATTCGCGATTGTATGACAAATTCAATTCAAATTCAAAAATATCTTTATTCAGTAGGTAGGTAACATAGTTACACTTTCAATCGTCATTTATTAGTTTTATTACCTACATAAGGAACGTCTCATTCGGCTAAAACTACTGCAGCTTCTCACAACCTCTATAGCCGGGGAAAAGAAGCTGCAAGAAAACCTCGGCACTGGAACTTAGATCTTTAAAAAAAAAACATGAATATGTAAAATATAAAATATTTTGTAATTTTGCTGTCTAATATTAGTTCCCAGACAGTTAATCCCATGCATTCATATCTTTTAAACAATCACTAACATAATAATAATAATAATGAGTTAAAAAGACAGCTATAGAGGAATACAACATTCCTTTTGTTACAAGATTGTTAATAATAAAGTTACTACTTATTATCAATCTTGTCACAAAAGTAACGCTACTTATCTACCTACCTACAAATGTGTTAACAACATACCAGCATAAACTCAAGCCCTAAATCCTGAATGGGATGGCCAGATCAGAAGACAACTTTCAGCCACTTTTCATACGAAGTACCTGAAGATGAACTAATCAGCTCATCGCCCATACACTGGTTTAACAGAGAATACAATCCCTCTGTCTCTCTCTGAAGTTAAGAAGAGAGAAGAACGTGTGTGTAGAAGTAATTTGAATGGTACAACTTCTATATTAATACATAGGCTTACCGTAAATACTGGATCAGGCCTGCTGTCCTGTAACCGCTGTATTTCTTTGAGCTCCTTCATGAGCCGGCGCGTGCGCACGGCGGCGGCTCTCTCGCGCACGTCACTGGTACCCGCGCCCTTCTTCTTGGCTAGGGCCGTCGCTCCAGGGCTCGCGGGGAGGCTCGCCGTCGCCTCTGCCGGACTCACGCCATCTCTGCAAGTGTATAAACAGCTGTTATGTAACCAATCAAACAACGCTAGCCTCGAAATACTGCATCTTACGCATATAAACAAGCATAATCACATCACATCATCATCATCGCATGTAATATTAGATAAGAGTACGTAAGTTGCTGGTAATAAGGTAAAAATTACGGAAAATAGCCTGCGTTTGTAATGTCAGTTAAGTAGGTTAACGAAGTAACTATTATTTTGTCACTTGTGACAGATTCTAATAGTATATTAAATGTATATGGCGATATCCCACCCGATGTATTATTAAAAATATCAATATATAGGCTGCTAGGTATAAAGGGTGTTAGTCACAACGTAGCGAATACTCAGGGGGATGATTCATACCATGATTCTGAGTTAATATCAAGTGGAATTTTCCGTCGCAAAATTCATGATTTCTTTTAGTTCTGTTTTTAGTTCACGCCTGTCATTCAACCGGAGGAGGAATGTAGCATACTCCACCACGCTGCTCCACTACGGGTTGGTGGAGGTGTTTGGGCTAATAGTCCGGGATTAAAGGCTTTTAAGGTGTTATAATACTGTCCGATCCTGAGACGCCTCTTGCCCGTAGAATCGCGTAAAGTAGGGCCATAAACCTGGTGTAATAGAAGGTAATAGTAATTACCACTAATACTCGGGTGATTCATAATTGTTTGTTTACCATTCAATACGTAATTACTACTAATGATAATGAGTAGCAGCACTTATACGAAAATCGTTTCTTGATGGATAGGCACAATAGGTACCTATCAATACATTGTTGCTATACTATTTACTTACCAGTAGATAACCAAGTTGAGTCAAGTAATACTACCTACAGTTTTTGATATAATTTTTCTTGAATTTAATCTGGGATTCTTCAAGGCTAGAGTGAATAGGGTTTTGCCGTGATCCACCCTAGACCACATCGTCACAACGTATCGTATCGTCACATCGTCATCGTAAATTATACAACGGCTTCTGCGGTCCAGTGGTTGAGCGTTGGGCTCACGATTCGGAGGTCACGGATTCGAATCCTGGTGGGGACATATCAAAAAGATCACTGTGATCCCTAGTTTGGTTAGGACATTACAGGCATGATTGTCTGAAAGTAAGATGATCCGTGCTTTGGAAAGCACGTTAAGCCGTTGGTCCCGGTTACTACTTACTGATGTAAGTGAGCCTCAATAATAAACCTGACACCAGTGTTGATGAGGTTGGTATTCACCTCACAACCCACACGATAGAAGAAGAATAAACGAACACCTACGTTACAAATGCTGTTAAAAAAAAAGTTGTTTTAATTACAAGGTTATTAGTCTTTATGACGTTTTGGTCTTTACCATATTAAGAACTGAACACAAAGTGTAGGAGTAGTGTACCTATAAATAGCATGATTCATTAATCAGCCCTATTCATGCGTAACACGTCTTTTATTCGTTTCATAGCATGTCTAGAATAGGAAACGACTAATGCCCTTAATGTTTTGCAAATCATCTCGTCAGACAAAGAAGTTAGTAGCTGCTGAGTAGGAATACAGTCCTAGTTTTAGTTCTACGTAGGTTATGGTCATCGTATGAGTTATAGTTTTTTCCTATTAGATGTTCGGGATAATCATAATCACCAGGTTCAAGATAAATTATGAAATTCTGATTACTAAATAAACACAGAACTAAAATTAACGAAAACAGTTTCTAAGAAAAACTTAATAAGTCCGACATCTTATCACGTTTTTATGACGTCACAGTGTGCTTTTTCATACAAATTCCATAGTAATTTCGTGTTTTGACGTTTTAGTAAAAAGTAACTGATTTGACTAGTTGGAAACAAGCATAATACTGTATGAATATGATTCTATGCAGTTAATTATAAATATAAAGTGCATTTCTCTAAAAAAGACTTATACACACCCCGGACACTCCGTATAAAAAACTATTATTTTTTTTACCGTGTGCCACATAACGCCTAAGTGCGAGCGAGACGCTGCCCCCCTACGGCCATTTAAGGCTATATAGGACCCAGAGGGGGTGAAGTCGGCGCCCTATGCAGATTGGAGCGGGGCGGAGAGTTACTGTTCCATTAGTTTGTAATATTCTTTATTAGGTAAAATCCGTACCCAGGCGAAGCCGGGTCAGGTCGCAAGTTAAGATAAAAGGTAATGTAATACAGGGACGTAATTGTGGCGTCTTCTTTCTTGATGGCGAGATATCTGTTGTCTGGGTTAGTGTACATATCTACTACATTAGTGGTGCTTAGCAATAAGGCCGCCTATTGTACTCATTCTATTTCTCTTTTGTTTTGTATTTTGTTTTTTCCTGTTTGTGCAATAAAGTATTGTTATGTTATGTTATGTAGGTTTTTTGGTTACCCGTTAGATAAATATGATACCTGTTATTGCGTATGGCAGACAAATATCCTGCTTGGATCAAATATCCAGCTTAAGCTCCCCTAACCAAGTCTCTGCTGCATGATACCTGTTTATCTGATGATATTACTTTTTAAACGCTATTATGACATTTGTACAAAATTTTCTTGTACCCAAAGGTTGCGTGGAAGAAATTGCTGCATGAGCAATAAGGCCGCCTGTTGTGCTTTTCTGTATATGTTGTCCTTATCATTGTATTTTGTATCCATTGTGCTCAATAAAGTATTTTATCTATCTATCTGATGAGTAGGAGAATGCAACGACACCAAGCCAACAAGATTCCAACTGTCGAAGACTGCTCCTGCAGAGTGAGCGGTAGAAGTTGCCGCTCCACAATTGGCTTGCACCTGACTTGCACAGGCATGAAAAGAAGTGCATGACTGCGACAATGATAGTCATGAATCGTCTGAAACAGACGTATGAGGTCTATGATGATACCTGTATGGTCTATGTCTAAGACCTTGTTCAGATGGCGCGATTTACTCGCGTTTTCATACCACAGAGTAATTTGATTACTTTATAGATTCC
Source organism: Pectinophora gossypiella (assembly GCF_024362695.1). Taxonomy (NCBI): domain Eukaryota; kingdom Metazoa; phylum Arthropoda; class Insecta; order Lepidoptera; family Gelechiidae; genus Pectinophora; species Pectinophora gossypiella. The sequence goes on from NC_065404.1 coordinate 6,669,771, forward strand.
TGCACGCTTGGAGATGTGCGTCTGTATCCGTACGGTGTTAAGTACTCTGTGGTATCACAACGCGCGTAAAACGCCTCATCTGGACAGGCTCTAAAATAAAAGATTTTTTTTCTTCTACCACGGAGATTTATTCCGTTCCAATACCAAATACTAATACCACTTGGTATTAGTTTATTTCCGAATTTATATTCCATTCCGAACGAGTACCACATTTTAAAACCAAAACCAAAACAAGTTTGAAGGAATTAGGTACAGTCAGGTTCAGTAAAATTACAATGCTTTAAGTTGTGATGAAATCACATGTAATAGTTAATCAATATTAGGGTTTGATATACATAAAACTCACATAATATATTTTTTTCTTCTAATTCGACATTTTTAGAGATTAAAAGATATCAGATAATTAACTGTTACCATTCCAAGTCCAACAAAACAATCAAATTGTAGCCATTTTCAGTACTTATTAACTGTGATGATTCATTTAACTACTTGTATGTAAAGTCACTTTAAATATCGTGGAACGAAGTTAATTTGAAAAGTTTTAAGACTTTTAGTAATACCTATCAATTACGATATTATCTTAGAAAATAAAATAAAACTTTGTGAAGCTGAGTGTACAAACACTAACGTTTTAGTATTCGTTAGTAATAGATTTTTTATTATAAAAAACGTGGTACTCGTTGGGAATGGAGAATAAATTCGGAAATAAACTAATACCAAGTGGTATTAGTTTTTGGTATTAGAACGGAATAAGTCACCACGGAGACCGCCACAAATAAGAATAAGTTAGGTACTGTGGAATTTTATTTATTGTGGTAATGCATAATAAAGTGTATTCACCATCTGTACGGTTAGCCACGCGTTTTTTATCGAGTTACAGGAAGTTTGCCAACGAAAACGCATGATTTATTTCTGAACTAGGGCATACCGCACTTGTTTTCATCAAGTAACCTGGTTACCGTCCCGTATTTTATCCCTCTATTGACATAGTTGTAAAAACATAATACGCAATGAACGTACAGTAATGTACATATGTTTTGCCTATTCCTATGCTAATATTGTGTAAATAATTTATACATTGTTAGTCTTAGGCAAGAATAAGATGTCTGTGTTTACAATTCCTTTCTATTGGCACTCAATATTTTAATTACTCTATACACAAAGCAACTCAAACTCAAAATTAAGCATATCAATCGGGAACTTAATATTACGCACTTTTTGTACTAAGTAATCAATCAATGTCTAAAGAACTTTGTTACTAACAGCCGCCACCTTAATAACCATCATTGTCTGCAAACCCTATAAATGCTCCACTGGATGATAAGTGGAACGTGCGGTTTGACTTTCTTTCTATTTGCACCGACTTTAGATTTTAGATTCTGACATTGTATTCCATAAAATATTATTTCTTACTTTTAAAAGATTTTGGAATCAGTTAATTAGGTCGTGTGGTAGGTTCAAGATACTTAAATTATAAAATTCTGATTACTACATAAAGACAAGATCTAGAACTAAAGAAAAGCATTTTCTTTTTTACATTTAACTTATTTATGAATTTTAATCAAGAAAAACGTAATAATAAGCACGAAATTTTATCACGTTTTTCTATGACGTCACAGTGTGCTTTTCATACAAATTCCATAGTAAATTTGTGTTTTGACGTTTAGTGAAAAATAACTGATTTGACTAGTTGGAAACTTGCCTATTCTTTTTAATTACTTTTTAAATATAAACTCGAGTAGGTAACACTAAGAGATATTGCAATATGTACACACTATTCAATGGATAGGTACTTATAAGAACAAGGGACTTATAAGGGATTTTATTATACATAAGACATCAACGAGTTCGTTCTTATTATTCCATAACAATGATTTTTTCACCATAACTTTAAAATTATACTAAACCGATTTTTGCCAACTTGCACTATTCTCTAAGTTGGACGAATTATTGAATTGCAGTACGATTTGTATTTTCTGCAAAATGCGTGCACAAAACAACATATTATTATCTACACTTGTGAAATTTGACACATGTTTAGAAGCCAACATAGGCTAACATATACAAATATTGTGTAATTCCAACAATGTTACCTACATGCATGTGGGATGAAAATAAAACATGATAGACTGTGTATGCCGTGACACAGTTTATTAAATTTTTATCACACCCCGTACAAGCTTTTCGCCATTCCGGGAAAAGTAACGACTATTCTAGAATATTTTCATCATCATCATCAATTTAAGAGCCACGCTTTTGTCGGTGCAGCATTTTTCATGCTACTTTTTTAGGGAAAAATAGGGCAGTGGTTTCCCTCTTGCCTTCCGCCCTGCAGTACTCTGTTTGACGCAAGTGGGATGGCGCACAGAGTAGTCTATTACAAAGCCATACTAGGACTCCTGTCCTCTGAATAGTCATAGACAAAACAAAATTGATCATAGACCTCTTTCTTCTAGTATACGTTCGTTTCATGGAATTTTATAGTCCTATATATATGCAGGTCTATTTTGATAACCTACTCCTTTTTTAAAGTCAGTTGAAAAGCCGCTTGCGGGTTTGTCGCTGTAAGACAACGAAATGTAAAATCCCGGGATGAGGAAAAAGCTTCAGGATTGAAATCTCTTGAATTCTAACAGAAAGCTCGGTGAAGCGTGGGTTAGAACCTTGTGAGCTTATATTACGACTACAAACTGTATAGTGGGTACATATAAAACGTACGTACGTACGTATATTTATCACTAGCTTTTGCCCGCGACTTCGTCCGCGTGGCGTGTTATATAAGAGAGAGATCTTTGTGTGTGTGGGAGTGCATATCAAATTTCAAGCATCTAACTTATGCAGTTTAGATTTTTTCATACAATTTTTTTCCCAATAACTTCCATTTTTCAAAATACAGCCAAAAATAAACTTTATATTTACTAAGGTATGCATGCATGCTAGATTGAATCAATTGATTGAATTGATTTTTTTTTAATTGATTGTTCATTGAGTTTTAATTTTAATACACACTTCCTCTCTTCCCTTCAACGTTGCTGTGCCCTACAGGGTCCATGTTTTAGTTCCTATGCCTATGTAACACCCCATTGTACAACATGGAATGCAATAAATAATTTAATTGAATTGAATTGAAAACATCTATCTTACGCGGTTTCGATTTTTTCATACAAATGTTTTTTTCCCGCTAACTCCCGTTTCCGTGGGAATTTTGCAATATCCTGTTGCAACTAAGGTTTAAGTTAACTAAGATACCTGCATGCCAAATTTCAAGCGTCTAACTTAAGCGGTTTAGATTTTTCATACAAAAGGATTTTCCCGCTAATTTCCGTTCCCGTGGGAATTCCGGGAATTCCTTTCTTAGTGCACCTCTACGGTACCTAAGCTATGTCCCTTCCAAATTTCAAATGCCTACATTTAGCCGTTCAGGCTATGCGTTGATATGTCAGTCACTGAGTCAGTCAGTTTCTCCTTTTATTTAGATTTGATTTTTTCATACAAATGTTTTTTCCCGCTAACTACCGTTCCCGTGGGAATTTTGTAATATCCTGTTGCAACTAAGCTTTAAGTTTACTAAAGTACCTGCATGCCAAATTTCAAACGTCTAACTTGAGTGGTTTAGATTTTTCATACAAAAGGATTTTCCCGCTAATTCCCGTTCCCGTGGGAATTTCGGGAATTCCTTTCTTAGTACACCTCTACGGTGTCTAAGGTACCTGCGTGCCAAATTTTAAACATCTTACTTGAATGGTTTAGATTTTTCATACAAAAGGATTTTCCCGTTAATTCCCGTTCCCGTGGGAATTTCGGGAATTCCTTTCTTAGTGCACCTCCACGGTACCTAAGGTACCTGCATGACAAATTTCAAACGTCTAACTTGAGTGGTTTAGATTTTTCATACAAAAGGATTTTCCCGCTAATTCCCGTTCTCGTGAGAATTTCGGGAATTCCTTTCTTAGTGCACCTCTACGGTACCTATGGTACCTGCATGCCAAATTTCAAACGTCTAACTTGAGTGGTTTAGATTTTTCATACAAAAGGATTTTCCCGCTAATTCCCGTTCCCGTGGGAATTTCGGGAATTCCTTTCTTAGTGCACCTCCACGGTACCTAAGGTACCTGCATGACAAATTTCAAACGTCTAACTTGAGTGGTTTAGATTTTTCATACAAAAGGATTTTCCCGCTAATTCCCGTTCTCGTGAGAATTTCGGGAATTCCTTTCTTAGTGCACCTCCACGGTACCTAAGGTATCTGTATGCTAAATTTCAAATGTCTAACTTGAGTGGTTTAGATTTCTCATACAAAAGGTATTTCCCGCTAATTCCCGTTCCCGTGAGAATTTTGGGAATTCCTTTCTTAGTGCACCTCTACGGTACCTATGGTACCTGCATGCCAAATTTCAAACGTCTAACTTGAGTGGTTTAGATTTTTCATACAAAAGGATTTTCCCGCTAATTCCCGTTCCCGTGGGAATTTCGGGAATTCCTTTCTTAGTACACCTCTACGGTATCTAAGGTACCTGCATGACAAATTTCAAACATCTAACTTGAATGGTTTAGATTTTTCATACAAAAATATTTTTCCGCTAATTCCCGTTCCCGTGGGAATTTCGGGAATTCCTTTCTTAGTGCACCTCTACGTTATCTAAGGTACCTGCATGCCAAATTTCAAAAGTCTAACTTGAGTGGTTTAGATTTTTCATACAAAAGGATTTTCCCGCTAATTCCCGTTCCCGTAGGAATTTCGGGAATTCCTTTCTTAGTGCACCTCTACGGTATCTAAGGTACCTGCATGCCAAATTTCAAACGTCTAACTTGAGTGGTTTAGATTTTTCATACAAAAGGATTTCCCTTCACTACTCTGCTCCTATTGATTGTAGCGTGATGAAAAGTATACTATGACCTGTCCAGGAGTGTGAAGAATAATTGTACCAAGTTTCATTAAAATCCGTCCAGTAGTTTTTGTTTCTATAAGGAACATACAGACAGACAGACAGACAGACAGACAGACAGACAGACAGACAAAAAATTTACTGATTGCATTTTTGGCATCAGTATCGATCACTTATCACCCCCTGATAGTTATTTTGAAAAAATATTTAATGTACAGAATTGACCTCTCTACAGATTTATTATAAGTATAGATAATAAATATATCGATGTTATAAAGTCGTAAGACCGAATGTTCTTTTAAAATCCAAAACCCATTGTTTAACTATTGTGTCTGTCTATAATCTCGGCGTTAAGAGGTTAAAGAAAGGTCAGGTCGAGAGTGCTCTAAACCGGCAGCGTGCATGAAGTTTTTGATGATGATTTGATGAGGTTATTGAGTGTAAGAAACGAAAGTGGTGTGTCAGAATCGTAGGAATTCCGCGGTCTCTGAAATGGGCATAATCTTATGTAAATATACCATTGGCATCGTGAAAAGCATCCTTACAACACTTTTACCTACATTGTGACGTATTACATAGTAATACAGTCCATTGTTTTGGTGTTTATTGTACTCGTTAAATGCTCCATCAGTGCCGACGTTTGCTTTAATTGGTGTCAACTTATCAGCGGTGTTGGATGTGTTCCAACGATCCAACACACCTCAGGGGTCGGCCGTTGACTTCCAGCAGATTTATGTAAAGCAGTTTACGTAAACAGCTCACAATGCGCAATAAATTTTATTACCTTTACGGACAGGCGGTCGCGTCGGTAGCAAAAGCTTTGGTTAACAAAGTATAGCTTAAGTCTTTTATGTGTATTGGAATGTCTTTGTGATTTTAACGTAAAACACATACACAAATTCACGCCAGAGCGTAGGCAGAGCTCCAAGTTGATATGAAGTCCTAAGATGGGCATGATGATCTTTATGGTGACAAGCGATCAGCCTATTGTTGATAACAGTTGTCATTATATAAAAGACACAATATCTTTGTCGGACTTTACGATATGCCCGGGAAGATAAGCGTTTTTTTATCACTCCCATTCTAGTATAGAAGCCCAAAATCATAACTTGCTAAAAGGAGTCCAAAGAAGATTTATCTAGAAGTTAATCTTATTTCCAAGCCGAAAATAATAAATTTGAAACGTTACCAACGAGTTTTAGGTATCACTAATTGAAACCTACATAGCTAATGAAAAATAGAATGATAATTAATTACAATACCCAATTATGAGAATATAAATTAAGTATATTTAATTAATGTCGCGGCTATAAATAAACTTAGTATGCATAAAATGCGGATGTTTTAGAATATCAAAGCAGTGAAGTTTTTTGCGTGTGTAGGTATGTTAGGCCACTTTTAAAACTTGTCCTGCGAATTTGATTATTCCATGCCACCATAACAAAAAAAGGTCATAGTCTGAATGTTAGAGTGGACCTTATTATAACTGCAGTATGATCTTAGTTTCAGTGGGACATATTGTCTGCCAAAACACCATGGTTTGACAAACAGCATATGACCTTCAAATAACAATCACAGTACAGTAATAATAAGGTCGATTTTTGTTTGTCTAAGTCATGATTGAATAATTATTGGAAGATCGCTCTTAGCGAAGTTTCTTGGGAGAAGGAAACAATTTGCAGCAGCTTGATAACCGGTTTTCGTAGCCATATCCGACTATATAGGTAGGTATACCTTATAGTCTGTCGCAGCTGGATTGTTCTTTGTCTATATACCTAGTAGATTTTATAAAATGCAAATTTTAGGCGGTGAAGCGCGCAAGTTATGTTCGGACTCTGCCTAGGAGTCCTTCCGCAGGAATGTGCACATTTTGTAGTTGAAATCAATGAAAACCCCGTAAATGCATTCTTTGTCGAACAATATACAAGGCAGGAAGAATGAAACTGCGGTCCAACTTATAGGATACGTACTGCTTTTCAATATTTAAATACCACTTTACAGGCGCAATTTTATACCTAGCTTTAACCCCGCTCTTTCCTGGTATAACATCACATTTTCTAGCGTAATCACTGCACTTCGCTAGGTACCTGAATGTTTAGTGCCTATAGGCGTAACCGGTCAGTTCTTGCAGCGCTAAGAATAGCCATAGGAATCCGGTCCGGCAGTTGCTAAGCACTTTGCAGTTACTTTAGTTATAGGGGTCGGTGCATAAAATGCTGACCACGGGCTGTAAACACCACATAACGTCGAACAGTGAAAACCATAAGCGCCTCTTTGAAGAATCGCATTAATTAGGATGTGATTTTTTTAATCACAATCTCACAAGTTTCTACACGCTATTTCCAATCCAAGTAAAAACACGAGATGGTCCCAAATTTTACTCGGATCGAAATGAATTGATAGAAACCGAAATTTTGTTGAAGAAAGTCACATCATAAAGGCGACGATAAATAAAAACATGGGGTACGAGTAGGTACAAGAGGATGTAGTATTTAAAATTGAGAAGAAGTGGATGTTAGAATAGAGCGGGTGAATGAGTTGTTAAAATAAATGACACTAAAGTAGCGGCACGCTATGTTGGCCGTTTGGACGTAATAAAGTACAGCAATTCTCTCCATATTAATAGTTATAAATTATTACGACACTTGATGGACACAATAAAGTACGTAGGATCTATTAGCTCCTTTAATGTAGTTATGAATAAATTGATGAGCAGGACAAACGTCAAACGGCCATCATAACGTGTCGCTAGTGGCTGGTTCTTCCTTTGTGTATACAAAGGTTTAGGAAAAGGTGGATAAAGGGATATTCGGATGTCGGGAGTACATAGGCAAGTACGTTGGCAAAGAAGCTGGAAATAATTGTTTCATATCATTAAGTTATGTGCCATTTAATGTTTTTTTCTATGAACACTCATTTAGTCCTTAGTGGTTTACCGCAGATAAGAACGTATATTTTACGTACTTATATAAATATGCTGTAGTAAAACAACACTTATACGTACTTAGATATGTTATAAAATAAACTGTATAACGCTTGTATTGCGGAAATAACTAGTGAGCTCAAAATAGAAGCAAAGACCGGTCTTAAATAAATAAGAAGATTCAGCTAAGTGCCTCGTACCGATAATAAAGAGGGCTTACCATAAGTTGTTTTAAGCTAATACAGAAATAGATGCTTCCATGATGTGTTCGTATCAACGGGAATATGGGACTAAAGTATCAAAGTGACGTACAAAATTACGTCACCATGTGTGTAGAGTTCTCTACGTAAGTACTTTTTTAACCTAGTATAAGTAATCCATAGAGTAGATTATTTTTTATTACATTATTGGTAAACACATCATCTACAATATTATATTTATATAACATGAGACACGTTGACTTTTATGATACCTATACCTACTTGGATTTAGGGTGATAAACAGTAGAACATTCTATATTTTTATTTTCGTCTAGACCATTTACGGAACGGAATCGTTTATTATTGCTATGTTTATTTATTTAAAATTCTATTTTCGTATTTTTTCCAAACATGCCATGATAACAGTGATATAATAATAAAATCTAATTTGAATAGTGACAGCTTGGTTCCTGGTCAATTATTGATCAACTCAATCAGCGATGAATGGTTCAATTGATTTATAGGCGCAGACGCGAATAACAATTTTGTCATCTTTGGTATCTACGTAGGTAGGAATGTGTACCTAAGTACCTTAACAATTACTAATCGGTAGCTATTATGTAATTGGTGACATCATCAATCGTATCCAAACGATTACGTCCTAAATATGAAACCAATTAGGTACCTACTACATATTAATTACAAGACTAAATAAACTTTGGTTTCTCGTTGAAGCCGATAACTACTATCGGTTACTTACTTGCAAAAACAATAACGAAGTTCTCGTATGAATATACTAAGATGATAAAAATGTCTCCATCATACCTCACAGAGGCAGTTTCTATAAATAGCGAGTAACGTGAGAAACTGCATTGTTTGTCACGTTAATGAGACATTGGTCCCAAGTTATGATTAGGTAGGACATTATGCATGTACCTTTCGGCGGCACTATCTCACATTTGAATGCAGACCGCTTCTATCGCGCTGCTGCATGCCTATACACAGTTGCGAATGCTAATTGTGTCACACAATTAACAATAGTGGGATAAATACAAGTCATGTGTATGTTATTTTACTCGGGATGTCTTTGTTGTTGCAATGTTCCGCGTTCATACGTCACAGTGCGCGATAACCGAACACAATGCAATTATCCAAGCCATGAGTCTCTGTAAGTAAACAACGCATGTCTCTGTGTGTCTTTGTCTCGGCGTCCAGTTGCGCGGTGCGTTCCCAGAACCATTTGCTTCGTATAATGTCATGCTACTTCTGTTAACTCTCTTCTTTTAGTGACGGAGTATTTATACGCCTGTCGACATCGATGTATTTAGATGGGCTGACTCGCTACAATGTTAATAGTAGTATCCAATGACCATTAAACCAGTAATTAACTAATGACTCGAAGCATATTATGATTGATACAGTGGCATATCAACAATTACGAATAACAATCAGTGTTCGGGCATGTCTCTATTTCATGTTGATATCGCGTGTGGCCAACTAGCGGGCAAGTTTACATGTTTTAAGTACCACTCTAAAATATTTAACACAAACGTGGCCTGCCAAGCCAACGGCATTGACACCTTGCCTGCTTACTTTAATACACAGCTATTTTAAGGTACCTTCAAACTACTGACCTTAGCGGGAAATATGGAATCATGTTTGCGTGCCTAAATAACACCTTGATCTCGATACACCGACGAAACAATATTTTAAAGTACATCACAATACATCCTATATCTAAGTAAGTATATATTTTTTAAGATTTATGTAGGAAACCTTAAAGTATAGGTAAATATATGTTCAATACGGATTGTTCAGTTGAGTTTTTAATTTTCTTCATTACAATCATCGAATGACGTCAGATCCGCCCCAACAACATACAATCTCTCAAAATATTGACGTTCATATTAATAATGAAATAAGAACGTCTTTGACCGTGTCCTTTTTATTACGTGTAATTATTTAATTATGACTGAGTAAAAGAAAGTAGACCTCCTTCATAAAGCAGGGAGACTTGCGCACTTTGTTAGGTTATTTATTACTTATTAGGTTTTCCATGGCATTACTAGTTGACTCTACTCACCAGTTGCTATATAAATAGTTGAAAAAGAAAACGTTTAAGTGAAACGAGCATATCACTAAACTTGAAGCACGAGTAGGTAGGCGCTATGAAATGTTTACTGGATAAGATTATGAAATCGCCAACACATGTTATGTTATGTTATGTTGCGCAGCCAAATAGTACCTACCTACCATTCTGAACTTGCTGTTTATTCGCATTGTAATTTCAAGTTACGTTATATTTTCCTGAAGTAGCTGTACCATTCATTGTTTGTACCACGTTTGAACTGTTACTGTTTCACGTATCACGTCTGTCGTCAAGTTGTTCGGAAGAAACATGCATAGCTGCGTACCTACTAGAATGTTCATTATTAAACGACGTTCCGCGGATCTCTACATGTTAATCAACAGACGACGACAGTTGATGTTATAATTTGGACAGATACATTCACAAAACATTGGTCGTCTGGTAGGTAGGTAGGTACCCACATTAATTAATTGTCGATAAAAAGATAAGTCTGGAAGTGTTCTAAGCACAAACAGCCACTAAATAACTTGACTTGAGCTTTGTAGAGCCACCGGCAACAACGATTCTTAGTACCTATTAATGTAGCATATTAATGTTTATAAATGAGTCTAGGTAAGAATGTTTACAGTTGATAGGTTTTCTGGTAGTATTACAGCGCAAACTGATGAATAAACTATCGTGTGAATGGCATACCCAGTTGGGCGAGACTTGACGCATGAGCCATACATGGCAAACAAGAAATCCCGGATGTTTTCCAAGACTCAACTCCTTATAGCAACATGGGAAAACTATGCGGATGCCAGCGCGATCAAAAAAGATGTAGTAGATACTTGCCTACCTATAATGTATTTCGTCTGTATAAAACCTCCATACCTACTTATCTTGATTTAATTGTTTTGAGAGAACTTCAAAGAAGTAGGTAGGTACGAAGGTTTTCCAACTTGTATAAATAGTAATTATGCTTCTCTTATCAATTTCTTTTCCTCTTATCTTCACACTTACCAATTTAGTTATCGTCAATTGTACACAGACGGCGGCGTCATCTATTGTGATTCAGATTGTTCGGCATTATCTTTGTTTTGCTTATAATACGGTAAGTGGCTTTAATAACACGTTTAATGTAAATATGATAAGAATGTGCACGTATTAATTGTTGAATATGGTGTTACCTGTGTCGGCGCAGCAGGCCCCGCCGCGCGGGCGAGCCGCTGGGGCCAGCGCCCTCGTTGTCCAGCTTCTCCGGGGACCGGAACAGCTTGCGGAACGCAGCCGCCACCTTTTCCTTCGAACGCGACGTCATGTTTCACTAATAAACTACACTTTCTATCCTTACACTAAACTTTCAGATTATCAACTTTCACTGTTTGTTTATTTACATTCGTACGTCTATGTGCGCCATGTCACACAAACGTCAGATTCCAATTTGGAATGTGTATTGCGGTCAATGGTGCCAGTGTTCGGTCAGGTGGGTTGCATCACCGGCGTGTCGCGCGGCAGTGCGGCAGTGCGGCGGTGCGGCGGTGTGAGCGCGGCCGCGGCGGCGTGTGCTGCACCTCACGTGCGGCTGCGGAGTGAGAGCGATGAAATCGAAACTTGGCACGTCGGCGGAGGTCGGTTATCGCTCCGCGGGCGCGGGATGGTGTGTCGGCAAGTGTGTCACACTCATGTCGCGCCCGCGGCGCCGGCGCAGCTGCGCTCCCGTGTGAATGAACTGAACCGCAGCCCTTGAACGTTCGCTAGATCCAGTTGCTCGAGCCCGACGAGTCCTGTTCGTTACGCACTGAAACAAAACAAACAAAAAATACTTTTACTTTTGTTCGTCTGTGGGATTTGTATCTAGATGGCTTCAACGTACCTACCTAGTAACTAACTGAATAACACAATATATTTTATTAATAACAGTTTTGCCACACACTACAGATGCAGTACACTACGAGTAGGTACTACTCTACCTACACAGCAGCAGCGATATTGCTTCTTTCTGTCGTAGGGTGGTAACTGATTTATGGCTCCCTTGGGGTCAGTGGCTTCGAGACCCTTGCCTTCACGATACTACAGAAATGAAATAAACCCCCGACGAACGTAAACTTACTTCTATTACTAGGGTCAACGTAATTTATAGAGAACTAATTTGGCGTAGCTCAGCACCTAAGACCCTTTAGTTAGTAGACAGGAGGTTATTAGGAGGGAATGTAGAGATCGCTGACTAGCCATACAGGAACATACCCATAGTTTTTTGACTTTCGAATGGCAATAATATATTTTATTACGTCATAAAACTAGAGAGAATGTGCAGGTTTAGTTTCACAAAGGCTTGTTATATTAAATCGAAGTTTTTATTATAGACGCAGATCGCGACGCAATTATTTATTCAAATTTGTAAGTAAACCGATTTCCTCAATAAAGTTTTTTTTACTGTGTTGTTTTAAGTTTACGCGGTTATTATCATAATTAAAGCACATAATAACGGGTTCTTACCGCGTTTAAATGGGGATATGAGACTCCCGATATTTCGACACTGTTGCAAGTGCCATGATCACGGGATGACTGATGAGATTGGAGTGGAGTAGGTAGATCCATAATTTTCTACGGGCAGACATATCTGTCTACCCTCTTTCTTTGCCGCTTGTTTATGTTTTTGATATCGGAATGTTCGGAACCATCTGAACTCGCACCAAACTCACTACGACAAACCGCACTCACTGTGTCCTCACGTTTTTTCCCCACATTAGGCCGTTTCAAGCTTTTTACAACACCTACTACTGGATTCCACATGGTCTTTTTTTTATTGGTTTACATTACAGGCTGATCACCTGATTGTCCGAAAGAAAGATGATCCGTGCTTCGGAAGGCACGTTTAGCCGTTGATCCTTACTACTTACTGATGTAAGTTAGTAGTCGTTACATGAGCCGTGTCAGGGGCCTTTGGCGGCTTAATAGTAACCCTGACACCAGGGTTGATGAGGTTTGTAATCCACCTCACAACTGAAGACTGGTTTACATAATACGTTAAAATATATAAGTAAGTACCAAATAGATTAGAGATCATGTCCGTAATTGTTTGTTTGTGTATACGAGTATCCTTGGATTGCCCTTGACTGCTAGGAAGGACGCCGAATAGCCTTCGACTACCCTTTGGCAGGCTGCCCGGTAGTTAGGTCACATCTCCTGGGAGCGTATAAAATACTATTCTCATTCTGCTACTGGATATATAGTAACAAAGTTCAGCCGTAAAGAAACCGTTGCGTTGTGTAAATAAATCCTCCGCAGAGGGTATGAATGGAGATTTACGTTAGCTTCCAAACGTGTAACGGTTGTTTATCTTTTAATTGCATGCCTAAAGTCTAATAATTAGAATAGAATAGAATAGAAAAAGTTTATTATAAAAGGACGCCACACACAAAAAAAGTCAACAACATCATATCAAATTTCCACTAAAACAATTACAAAAAAGCAAGACGGATGTTTGTGTTTGGTTTAATTATTAAACTAGTATGATGATATTAAATCCAACTATATTTGTACGTACCTACACCTACTTACAGCCATTAATAACGAAAACGCAGTCTGTTTTTCCAATACATTACAATCTTGAAGTTTTCAAGGGTAGAGTGAATAGGCAATTGCTACGAGAGCGTGTTCCACCTTAGACCACTTATACCACATCATCATCACGAACTTTTTACATAATAAAAAAGCGAATGAATACTTTTTGTTACAATCTCCTTTCTTAGAAAAGACGAATCAAAGGAAAATATTAGGTACCTATCTAATAATTTTATTGGTTTTGGAATGTTAGAGAATTATTTGGAATTATAACACACGTGATTACATAATATATTCTCTTTTATAAAATTGTTCTTATTTGCTATCGACATCATCGACAGCTTATCGAATAACATTGCTATTCCTTTATTTATCTGCGTCTTTATGTTTTACTGGGAAACCCGAATATATAACAGTGCCTGAAATAAACTTATATGAAAATATTAGATCACATTTCATATTAATTTACAAGCATATTTAAATAGTTAATAATAATTTGTGAGCGAGGATGTGCTGCCCACAAAGGATGCTATCGGGGTAACGAGCAGAACACAATACCCCGCTAGCCACAAGTTGACTGTAGTGTGACTGTCGACGATCCAACGGTGTCATGTTGGAAGTTGTATATCGTCGTTGCCAATTTAAAATCTATTACGTGCAATTTTACAGAAATAAAAAAAAAACTTCCACCTGAATATTTTTTGTATGACTGTGTTAAAAACTTAACGAAAGAATAGTTGACGATAAGTTTCCTTTACCTAATATAACGGATATTTTGGATTCTCTTTCTGGCGCTATGTATTTTACTCATTTAGATTTACACCAGGCTTATTATCAGTTACAATTGAACGAAGAAAGTAGGAAATGCACCGCATTTACAACTCCTTCAGGACAGTATCAAATGAAACGACTACCTATGGGGTTAAAAACTAGCCCCAACGCTTTTTCGCGAGCGATGACAGTTGCTATGGCCGGATTAAATTACGATAAAGTCTTTGTTTATTTAGATGATTTGATTTGCTACGGAAGGAATCTTCAACAACATAACAAAAATCTTATGGATGTATTTTCACGTTTAAGGAAAGTGAACTTAAAATTGAACCCATCTAAATGCGAGTTTTTAAAAAAAGAGTTACTTTATTTGGGTCATGTGGTTTCTTCGAAAGGTGTGAAACCTGATCCGAATAAAATAATTGCTTTGGAAAAGTACCCCGTTCCCGAAAATTCCGATGATGTTAAAAGATTTGTAGCTTTTGCTAATTATTATAGAAAATTTATTCCCCACTTTGCCGAAATAACGATTCCCTTAAATAATTTATGCAGAAAAAATACAGTATTTGAATGGAATACAGCATGCGAAAATTCATTCCTTAAAATCAAACATGCACTTGCGTCCCCGCCAGTACTTCAGTATCCAAAATTGGACAGTGACAATACATTCATATTAAAGACTGATGCATCGGGCTTTGCAATTGGGTCCGTGCTATGTAACCAAGATCACAGGCCAGTCGCGTACGCAAGTCGAACGCTAAATAAAGCAGAGAAAAATTATCCGACCATAGAAAAAGAATTGTTGTCAATCGTGTGGTCAATTAAATATTTCAGACCATATCTATTCGGAAGAAAGTTTAAAATTGAAACTGATCATAGACCCCTTGTTTATTTATTTAACATGTCGAATCCTTCTAGTCGCTTAACAAAATTCAGATTACTATTAGAGGAATACGATTTTGAAATACATTACGTGAAAGGAAGCGAGAATGTGACTGCTGACGCTATGTCCCGTATACGTATTACAAGCGATGATTTAAAGAACATGAATGAGCATATAGTGTCAGTATTAACTAGGGCACAACGGAAGAAGATGATGGATGGTAGTTATAATCCCCCGCCAGTCAAGGTCACAACCAACAATTGGACTGATCACCCAAGAGTTGTAGAAATGCCTAAACTGCCGCAGGATTATACTGAGTTAGTTTTCATGAAAGAAAGCGAATGGAAGAAGAGTGAGAATGAAATGACGGAAAGAACGGAACATTTAGGATATATACCTGATAAGTCAATTATATGCACAAAATTAATTACCCCATCACGGTGTACACGAGATGTCTTCGTGAGGGAATTAACTTTGTTATGTCAAAAAATAAAAATCCCCTGTATGTACGTTCTCAAAAATGAAGAGAACGACAGAGTAATAAAAAAGCTAGCTCAAATGATTACAAGTATGGATACATGGACCGGTCCACGACTATGTATTGTAAAAGGGGTAAGGAAAATTACAGATAAAGATATGCAACGTATTATATTGAATGACTTCCATATGCTGCCAACAAGCGGACACGCCGGCATCCGACGCATGTTGTGCAATATACGTAAGTACTACTTCTGGCCAGGACTTGAAAAGGACGTCACAAATTATGTGAAAAAATGCGACCAATGTCAACGACATAAATATAGTAAGTACGTCAAAGAGCCAATGGTCATCACCAACTGTGGTAACTCAGCATTTGAACGTATGTATATAGATTTAGTGGGTCCGTTAGTTAGGGATAATAGTAATAATCAATATATTTTAACTTTGCAATGCGACCTAACCAAATACGTCGAAGCGTATCCACTACCATCGAAGGATACAGAGACTGTAGCTTCGGCATTTGTCAATAATTTTATTTTACGCTACGGCATCCCACACGACCTTGTGTCAGACAGAGGAAAGGAATTCGTCTCAAAAACCATGCAACAGGTATGTAACATTTTGAACATTAACCATTTAACATCCACAGCCTATCACCACCAAACAATCGGCGCATTAGAGAACAGTCACAAACATCTGGTTGCGTTTCTAAGAATGCAAACACAAAACCAACCAACTAGTTGGAGCACGTGGATACCTTTTTGGTGCTTCTCTTATAACACAACTGTTCATACTGAAACCAAATACACGCCTTATGAGTTGGTATTTGGTAAACAGTGTACCATACCAAGTAACCTATCAAATACTATTGATCCATTATACAATGCATTTGATTACCCATTGCAATTGAAGTATAAGTTGCAAGTGTCGCAATATGATGCAAAGAAAAATCTAGAGTTAAGTAAACATTTAAGAAAAGAGCGTTATGATAATTATATTAATCCTATTACATATAAGCCAGGAGACTCTTTGTTATTGAAAAATGAAGCTTGTACCAGTAAGTTAGATTCAATTTATATTGGACCATTTAAAGTAGTTAAAGATTGTGGAACAAATGTTATAATTTTAGATAAGTCTAATAGGGAAAAAACTGTTCATAAAAACAGAACAAAAATGTATTTTAGTTAAGAATATTAGGTTATACTTAAAAAAAAAAAAACTTAATTGTAACCTTTTTTTTTTTTTTTAATATTCGGTGGGTCGTATAGTGTGGAGTAGATTATGTACTGATTATATATGAATACTGTGTACCCATTTTGGAGTAGTAATAAATCAGATGTAGTCCCGAACACTTGTTTCTTTTGCTCTCCCGATCGTCCATCCTTACACATCATCATCAGCCGTATGACGCCCACTGCTGGGCATAGGCCTCCCCCAAGGATCTCCACGACGATCGGTCCTGCGCTGTCCGCATCCAGCGGCAAAATATTAAAAGTTAATAGATATTTACGTACATAAGAGTTTGTACTGAATGTTTTAGGAGCAAAATACTATTCGATCCTGACAAAAAAGAAATTTGGTGAGGGCGAGCTTTTAAATTGGCAACGACGATTTAGGTATGCATCATGCTGTGTAAACTTTGCTTGTGCGTTTCAGGACTGCATTATTGTTGCAAGTAGGCGGAACTCGCTGGCCAACTAGTTGGGGACGCCACATTTAAAAAAATATTCGCTGTACAATATACAACCGTATATTACACAAATTATATTGGTAACAAATGATGATAGCTTATCAAGACCTCATCATCACCATCACCAGCCCATTAACGTCCCCATTGCTGGGGCACGGGCCTTCCCTGTGGATGGATAGGGAGATCGGGCCTTAAACCACCACGCGGGCCCAGTGCTGATTGGTGGTTATTAACGACTGCTAATGCAGCCGGGACCAACGGCTTAACGTGCCTTCCGAAGCACGGAGGAGCTCGAGGTGAAAACTTTTTTTTGTGGTCACCCATCCTATGACCGGCCTTTGCGAAAGTTGCTTAACTTCAACTTCTTTATCAGGACCTACTGTACTCATAAATCAACTTTAATTTCTACTCTTTTGAGCAAGTTCGCAACCACAGTGGATTAGTTATTGCTTTTCCAGTTTCTCTCGTGAACGGGATCTCGATCTAAGTGGTTTCTAAGCATTTGATAATTTTGGAAATTCCCCTACTACCGTCTTTGGTAAGTCTACCTACAGTAAGAAACATACTAGGTACACAGTAACTGAGAGACCAGCAGTCCTATTTGCTCGCTGGTCTATGTCAAGAGGTGTCATGGGAATAGATGCATACTACTTTCAAAGATTAAAAAGTGTTTTCTATCTATAGAGTCGTAAGACCGAATGTTCTTTTAAAATCTAAACCCTATTGTTTAACTATTGTGTCTGGAAATCTCGGCGTTACGAGGATATGTCGTACAAGTTGGTTCATGAGTTATGACTTATTTATTAGAGTTATGTTTCTATGAAAGTATTGATCAATTGACAGTTAATACGTTGTACCTGCCTACTCGTACATAATACTCTAGTATTTATTAAAGAGCTTTTAAAACTTTGTAGGTAATTTAAGCGGTAAGCGGACCCCATGAGAAAACGGGATAACGCTACGCAATGTTTTGTAATTTCCGGCCAATACCTAAAACTATTCCATTACCTTTATCTCGCAGTTATCAACTTATTAGATATTTAAGTACCTACCTCTGTCAATCAACTCTACTTGAAATGGGTCATTTGGCAGTTGTTTGCAAAATTAATTAGAAAACGACTTAGGTATTCTAATATAACAGAAGGGCGACCTTTTCGCGTAGTTCCGACTGTTGAATTGAAAGGAAATAAGAGTACAGTTCGGTGGGAAACGAGTTGTTCCTGACGGTTTAATGGCAATCACGTTCCGTTTGCCGTCGTCGGAGGGACGCGGAAAATTTAATTTAAATATCTCACCGCAACGCCGGGACCTCAACTCCATAATGGCTTCGGCACCCGGGACCCTGGAACTGCTGCAAATTGATAATTAAGTTTACCAGGCCGACAGAGTAATGCAGAAATCGAGAGGAAATTGTACAAACAGCGTCGCAGAATAACAAGTACTTGTACCCATTCGTTGAGAAAGAAAATGAACAGTCCTGTTGTGGACTTTTTAACCTACTTATTGCATTTTTAATGTTGACAACTCGTTTACATAAGCTCACGACTATATCCCAATGGGGTAGTCTGAGTTCATCCATCGCAAGATGAACTAAGTACCCACACCTCACCTAGCTTTCTGTTAGAACAATATGATAGGAGGTGAGTTGTATTTCCAATGTAAACATGTTCGTGTGAGCTATGTTATGTTGCGAATTGAAAACTTGAGGTTATGGCTCTTTAAATAGAGTAGACAGTAGAGGTAAGTCCTTTTCGATGTAAACAAAAACTGGCTACATTTCAAAGGTGCAGTGAAATTAAGTCAACATTTAATGTACTTAATAAAAAATTTTAGAAGGTACAGTCAAGTTTCAAAGTAAATCAGTTGCATATACCAGGGTGTTAGTGACATCGTAACGAAATCTTTGAGGGATGATTCAGACTATGATCCCGAGTTGATATCAAGTACAATTTTCCGTCGCAACATTCAAGTATATTTTTGTGTTTTTTTTTAGTTAATTTCATTTCTTTCTGCGACGGAAAATTGCACTTGATATCAACTCAGGATCATAGTGTGAATCGTCCCTCAAAGATTTCGTTACGATGTCACTAACACCTTGTGTAATATATTTGTACCGAAAACAACTACTGTTTAATACGGCGAGAAAGAATCGCGTATTTATCTTGGAATTGACCTTATGTCTAACGACTAACGACTTGAATCCGAAGTCTCTAATAACGGGCTGGGTGAATGAATCGCTGTTGTTGAATGGTATCTTCGATTGATTGATAGGATTGTAGGTTAGGGGATGGTCCCTTCAACTATCTCCACTAAAAAAATCGCTTCAATTCGTCTCTCCGTATTGCCGTGAAAAACGGACAAACAA